>NC_089274.1:29757743-30483565 GCF_963678975.1 Dysidea avara
TCAATACAAACAGCATAATACCCCCTCAAATTATTGGTTCTCTTCAAAGGAGGTACCGTATAGTAAAAAACTTTGACGGTAAAAAAGTTTGGCGAATGCCCGCAGTTTGAAAATTGACGGAAAAAACATTGACGATTGGGTGGCTTTTGTGAAATTACGTAATGGCGTACGACAAGGCACGTGGACTCTCGTAAACTGGTTTGGTCAAACCGAAACCACGTGCTAGTGAAAGCGTGTAGTTTGCTGTAGTCTCCTGCGATGCCAAGATCGTCGTTTCGTTTTTCAGTGGACTCTAGCAGCAGAGGTTATCATGAGTACCAAAGTATATGGCCGAATCCAACCGCATACGATGAACTTTTATGCGAACGAGAACCTGGAAATAGTCACGATACACATGCCGTTGCCATCAAGAAATATATTTCTGGAGTACTTTCGACTGTGGGACACGTTCCTAGGAAGATTTCTAAAGTGAGCTCAATCTTTATAAGGCGTGGTGGCACGATTCAGTGTAGGGTAAATGGGCACCGACGTTATTCAGCTGACCTTGAGCAAGGAGGATTAGAAATTCCTTGTATTTTAACCTACATTATAGATGACCAAAAGGAATGGGCAAAGACACAGGAAACCATCAATGTAAAGTTGGGCATAAAAACTGCAGATTGTGTGGATGATTTAGTTAATTTGGACTTTCTTGCTAATGCCAGTGCTGAGTCAACTGCACCGCCAGTTGCTATGGAATCTATAGATGGGTCTGTATCAATGGTGGATTTAACTGCTCAATGCAGCACTCAAGATCAGGTTGATCAGTCACCACCAAAAAAGAAGCCAAAAAACTTTTGTGAAGAAGACATAACAATGGGCCAAGAACTCTCTGATCTTGAGATCAATCTTTCACAGGAGTTGCTAAAAGCTCAATATCCAAAAGTGAGTGGACTTCAGTCTACACTTTTTCAAGAAAGAAATCAGCTTTTTCCAAATGGTTTTCTCACTAACTGCATCCAAATTGTTCACTGTCAAGCAAGGCATCACTGGGTTACAGCTTCGACTATAAACTGCAAGTTAGGTGAAGTGAAGGTTTTTGATACGTTGTTCAATCACTGTGATCAAGAAACAACTGGAATAATTCACAAACTCTTTGCTACAGCAAATTTTCCAAAGCTCACCATAACAATGGGACGTTGTCAAAAGCAGAAAGGAGGGATGGATTGTGGGCTGTTCTCTATTGCTAATGCTACAGCCTTGGCTTTTGGATTACACCCAAGCAAGCAAAAGTATAAACAGTCGGCAATGAGAATGCACCTAGTCCGCTGTTTTGCTGCAAAACAAATGACTCCATTTTCAGGGCATGCAATTAAATAATGTGGATATATACCCCACTACTTCTCATGCTTTGCTATAAGTGTATGTTATGATTCATTAAATAATTTATTGCATTAATAAAATTATCATTAAAATCAAATACTGGTTGAGTTAAAGTAGAATTCCAGCTTCCCTGAAGCCATTTATAATGATGTCAGGTTTGCTTTTAATGTAGTCATAGCAAGATTTCATCCACCCAGCTCCCAATGGCTTGACTGTGCTAAGTTTTAAATCAACAGGTTCGTGTTTCGACTCTCCTTGCAACTGTGTACATACTTTCTTGGCATACCAGGTCTGAAACTCGTTTCGTAAGTGAGATTTCACTGATTTGTTCACACTCAAATCTAGTGGTTGCAACCTATCGGCGCAGTTTGCTGGAACCAATACAACATTAATGTTATTTTGATCGAGGAGAGTGAGGATTGCATGAGTACACTGGGCTTTGAAATTATCAAAGGTAAGCAATGCTGGATAATCACTAGCAAGCTTTAATTCTTCCCTCTTCTTATGGATGTATGGTAGAATAATGTAGGTAATGTACTCTTTCATCGTGTCCTCATTTGACCAATGATTAGCAGAAAATGTTATGTGCCAATCCGACGGAAAGTCATAATGTGGAAGGCAACGTGTTGTTTTCCCTTGATAAACTAATTGAGGTGGCAAAAACTCTCCACTCATGGAACCTGCAAAAACAGCAGTTAGCTGTCTTTTGTCGTCTTTGCCTACCAATTCAACCCGTTTTGCCCCTTCTTCAGCCATCGTCCAATCTGAAACTGGAACATAATGTATTCCAGTTTGATCAAAATTAATTATAAGCTCCTTAGGAATTTCATCCATTGATACCACTACCTCCATGTCTAAAACGTAGTCTCTCTTGATTTCTTCAAAGTCCTCAACAGAGATTTTAGCTTTTGTTGTAGCCTTCCTCCTCACAAACCCCATTCGCCGTAACAGATACTTTGCCCATCCTTCTGTCAAAGCGATTTGTTGTAATAAGTTGGCATCTTTGTGCATGAGTATACCCTCAGCACTAGCTATAACAACAGCAGTGTTGATAACAAGGCCCTTAGCTCTTAGAACCCCAACATACTCCCTGACCTGTTTATCGAGTTCTTCACCCAGCTTGAGTGGTCGTCCAGTCTTTTTCAGACAGAGTTCTCGTGATTCTTCCTGTTCAGAATCGTCATTCACAGTGCCAACAGATTTATTATTTGCCAAGTCTGCCTTATATTTATTCTTCCACCTCCTAACAGTAGGTTCTTTCAAAGACGCAAATTGATCAGGGTATTTGCTGGCAAAATATCTCATCGAAGCGGTTGTTCCAAACTGTGCCGCTCGCTTTGCGATAGCAAATCTTTGGGCATCACTCACTTTTATGTAATTACCCCTGTTGGAATCAGCATCACTGGAGGATTTCGTTGACGGCGGAGGTTGTAGCTTAGACGATACCCTTTCATTGGCCGCTTCGATTGCTCCCGGTGGAACTTTGCTGCTTAACGGTCCATGTGGAGCAGGTAGAGCAATATCTTCTGTCTTCTCTTTTGGTAGCGGTTTGAAATATTGAAGGATAGACTTCATCACAATCCGTCAACGTCCCTGGTCAACGTGGCCACTCGATTGTGATCATGTGATAACTGAAAAGAAAAAAAAATGGCGGTAAAAAACTTTGGCGGATCGAACCTTATTCGCCAAATTCGCCAAAGTTTTTTACTATACGGTAATTCTAGAATAAAAACAGGGATTAGCATTGTAAATGTTTTGGGATCAATTTTAAGTTGTTTTACTCGGATAACTTTTGGAACAACCCCACTCCACCCCTAGATAGTGCATGAGTGCATGAGTGCATGAGTGCATGCTGTGTTTACTGATTTCTTATCATGAGTTATGCCCTGTGAGCATCTGTCCCTGTTGCATAAACCTGTATAGTTTACCACTGTAGCTCCAAGGAACTTGTGTTAAGAAATAATCCATCAATTAACTTTCTGCTGGTAATCATACCACCATAATGAAGCATTTCATTTACTTTATTCTGTGGAGCTGCATGGACTATTTAAATTGCAACATTGTAGGGGTATGTCTACAGGGTGTACAGCTGTATATAGTCAAATAAGTACAAAATTTTTCTCAATCAGGTGCTTAGCTACTGTAGACTTACACAAGACATAATAAATACTAATCTATTTTATGTAACCTGATCTGTGAATATGTGACATAGCCTAAATTGCAAAGTGTAAAACATTTGTTGTATAATACTTGCTAAAAGATTCCGTGCCTGATTCTCAGTAAAGCAGTGATCTAATGACAAAACCTGACTATAAGAATTAGTCATGTTTGGGTACAGTTAGCCTCCCCACCAAGTGTGGTACGTATCTGAGTGGCCTGTGGATCAAAGACAGGCTAGGCATGGATTTTTTTCAAACCCCTTCTAGGTGTTTGTCCCGTTTCTAGTCAAAAATTTTTGCTTACGTTCCTTGGCTCATGGTAAGCACCTTGCACAGGCTCTGTGCCCTCCAGTGCCTAACTGGTAAAGCAGATAAAAACAACAACTTTCCCCTACTTAGCTGTCCCCCCTGATTTGACCACCGAGTGTGGCACTTGGCCGGTATCTGGGTGGCCTGCAGATCAAAGTCATGGATTTTTTCAAAGGTATTTGTCTTGTTTCACTTTAGTCAACGATTTTCGCTTAGGTTCCTTGCCTCGTGGTAAGCGCTCTGCCTCCAGTATGCACCCTCCAGTGCCTAACTGGCAAAGTAGATTTTTTTTTAAAACTAAATTGTCATGGTTGCATTCTCTGAGATTGACTGTCTTTATGATTCCTGCTATTATCTTGCTACTATACTATTGATAAGTATTATGTGAATCTCACATTAGCAATATTAGCAGCCAGTTGGTGGATATTGAAGATCAATTGTGTACTAACTTGGCTACCATCACACTTCATGATCCAGTGTGTGTAGTATATAATCCATTGAGTTATGCAGTGGAGACACACCAGTGTTATGTACATAAATATGGAAACTCTACAAAGCAGTTACTCTTCTTGGGAATGAATCCAGGTCCTTATGGAATGGCTCAGAATGGTGTACGGTTTGTAATTATTGCAGTGACTGTTGGTTCTCTTCTGTTACCATTATATTAAGATGCCATTCAGACACACATGTTCTTTAAGTTTCATGTGGCTATATTCTATTTGTACATTTGTTAGTAGCTTCAGTCACACAGGGCTACTGTCCTTTTCAATGCTAGCACTGTTTATCATATGAGCACTATGATATGAGCAAGAATATAGAGTTGTGTTGCTTTAAAAATATCTAGAAAATAGGAATGGGATCATACAGAATACAGTGTACAGGTTAGATTTTACACCAAAATGCTTCTTGGCAGCATTACACAATCCTTCCATTGTAGCAATCAAACATCTGGCTTTTATTTCACTCAAATGTAAAATTTCTTATTTTTCCTTACACTTGGGTCTTTACATAATTATGGTGAACTAACTTGTACCATCAATGGTGTCAGATACATTGTGCATGACTAAATACGTGCTCTGACAACTGTCACTTATTACTGAAAGGCGAAGTGGCCATTCCACTTCATTTTCTGAGAAAACTATGTTCCACCCATTATGCGGCATTATAAGTGCAAGAAACACCTCTACAATCAATTCAGTGACTACAGAAACTGTACACACCTCTGCAATATCAATTGTCACTGACTTGAAAGTGAAATAGCGTTTTTGCTTCTTTGTCAGTTCCCCCATTGTTACAGTGTTATAAACAAAGAACAGTATGAAAAATACCTTTGCAATTAATTCAGCCACCACAGATAATACAGACAATTCTCATGATAGCCTGTAGTGATGAATGCATTACTGTGAATCAACACCTTTGTGGTAGTGAAGACCAAAATGGGACACACAAGGATTTGGAAACTTACTGGAAGTGTTTTGGGATCACTCTGGAGGCATTCTTGAGTTTAGTTTTGTATAACTAATACACCCAAGCTAGAAAATGAGGCAGATTTTGGCAGGAGCTCATCAAGTCCGAAGGACAAGGACCCAATGAGCTCCTGTTTTCAGGTGATAATTTTTGGGCATGAAATTCCAAGCCTTCATCACTGTTATACAGTGCTGCCATACCTTGCACTGTCAGCAAAGATAAATAGGACACAAAGGAGGACACAGGTCATGAAGCATGCATTGTATGTACTGCGGTATACCAAAAGGTACCAGTAGGGCTGAAGCAACTTCAAACAGGTAAAAATGAAGCCTGTAGCCTTAGCCATTATCAAGTTACACTTGTCTGAAGGCATTAGTCAGGCAGGCAGTCAGTCAGTGGAAAATTCCACCAAATATATATATTTTTAAATTTCGTGGCAACTTTTTGGAAGAGTTTCAGGTCATACTGAAGGCACTTTTGAGCTTGGTTATACCACACTGCCAAGATGCCATGAAGGTATTGTGAGGCTGGTTTTAGGGTGATATTTTTGGCTAAAAAAGCCCTAACCTTCACGATCTGTACTATCATATTGTATGATAGAATTACTTCATTAGCATTTACTTGTGTTGTACATGTATAGGTTCCTTTTGGAGACAGTCATTATGTGAAGGAGTGGTTGAACATTAAAGGAAATGTATACAAGCCAGTTAATGAGCACCCAAAGCGTCCAATTAATGGTCTAAGTTGTGACAGACGAGAAGTTAGTGGGACAAGATTTTGGGGCTTGATGGAAGAATTATGTGGAACACCAGATAAATATTTTACTAACTGTTATGTACACAACTACTGTCCATTATGTTTCATGACTAAAACTGGTAAGAATGTTACTCCAGCGGATTTAAAGGCAGTTGATAAGAAACTGGTAGAGAAATACTGTGATGTAGCATTACTGAGTGTTATGGAACTACTGCAAGTCAAGTGAGTATACAGTAGTTGAATGACTATGTTGTGTATCATTTCATTTTTAGGTTTGTAGTAGGGATTGGTAAGTATGCAGAGAGACGTTCTAATTTGGTAGTTCAAGGACAAGTCAACTCTAAAGTGGTAGTAGGAGGCATCACTCATCCTAGTCCTATTAACCCTCAGGCTAACAAAGACTGGAGAGGAATGTGTGTTCAGCAACTAACTGAAATGAAACTGTTGGATGTAGTGAAGGAACAAGTGTCTGTAAATTCCTGATATTACAATATAGTAAAAAGGTTTTCTCTAATAGCAAAACCACAGCACAAAGAGTTGGTCTACCACTATATACAGTGTATATAGTTTATACAGTTGGCAGTATAAGTAGCGAGTACCTTAGTTTGAGTAGTGGTGTTATCAATAAGTATGTATGTCATTCAGGTATTTAGTATTCTTCCAAATTTACGTGTAAATTAAATCTGATTCACAAAATTAATTCTGCATATAATGAGCATTCTTGTTTATGCAAACAAAGCGACTCGTACATATCTTGTACCTAACCAGCAAGGAGAAATTTAGGGTGATAATCATAAAGGTAAATGGCATTCAATGCAATGAGCTCACAGGATACAGAGAAGATTACAACTGTGTTTTGATCTTTGCTCTGTTCACTGTGCTGTGACACTCCTGATGCTTGGGCTGGAAGGTACGTATCTAGGTAACCATTTACCATTAAATTAAACAAAGTAATTAGACTGATTTGACATGATTGATGATCGTATCTACATTTTAATGTCACGTATTGTGTGGTCCTGCAACCAGAATACAGGAGTGGATATAGGGGCCTCTGATTTGATGGAGTAGGCGATCACAGATTTGGGACAGTCTCCAGATGCTGATGTTTCATTTCTGACAACTGTTAGCTCACACAAAAAGCTAACAATGCATGCCAAAGTCATAGTTCAAATTATTCTTCATTAATTTCATCTACAAAACTACATGAGTGCCCTTAAACCATATTGAACTTGACTCTATAATACTATGCTTAAACCACTTGTCAACAATATATGCATACTTTGAAGCTATAAGGCTTAGCTGCTGCATTTGCCTGATGTGTGTCCAGCTCTTTTGTGAATTATGTTATATTTTCATCTTTAAATAATTAATCCTCCAGTCATCCCAAAAGAATTAAACTATAGTAGTACTAAGTGTCCCTGTTCATAACATAACTAGTATTGTACAGTTTGAAGGCTTGGCCTGTGAATTCACATAGCTACACTAAAAATTATGATGAAAAATTTATATTATGAAAATGTTAGTTACAATATAAATCAAATGCAAATCCATGCAATGTTCATCTAATAGATACTGTGGTAATGTATGCTTCTCTTTGTAAACTGGTTTTCATCACTTAAAACTTTAAAAGGGGACTTGTTAGTCATGACAGCTGCATGCACATCCCTAAATTAAGCCATGTAAGTATTGTCACTAGGCCTTAAGGGTGCAATCTCCAGTTGCAAAAGATTAATTGGATATATGTGTGCAACAAGTCATTCAAAAAATTAATATGTTTAAGCCTCTGTTGTAGGGATAAACCTCAGGTGCAGATGCCTCCATGTGCATCTCATACTGATAGAGTTGGTGCTGGTATTATGGTATAATGAATGCTGGAAGGATTTTGGGTTTGGATCATTGAGGATGTGTAATAGTACAGAATTCCACAGAAAGACAGTGTTAACGAAGAATAAATAACAACAAGAGTTGATGCCGGGTTAACTGTAGTGGACTTAGCCAGCTATTGACAAAATGATGACTTCTGGTAGATGAAATTGAATTGAATTAACAGTGACAATTGAACTTAATGGTGGTAAATATTATGGAGGAAAGAAATAGAAAGGTACTGACATCTTGATTCAAGAGTAGGAAGATTAAGCTGAGGGCAGCAATCACTCAGTGGAAGATATAATCCAGTGATTGCTGCTCTCAGGCGCCTCAGCTTAATCTTCCTACTCTTGAATCAAGATGTCTACTAGTATGCCAAAAGAGAATCGTGGCTGGGCTGGATCTATGGTAGCATTGGTATGTAGCTAGGTAGCTAGCCAGCCATAATTCTAGATTTGAGATTGCACAAACGAGGTGTAATTATAATCAATTATCAAGTAATTATAATTACATGTTAAGTCACCGAGCTGCAAGTACACACTAGAGGGGTGTATAACGGATTTCATGTTTACCATCTCCTGTTGCTGGGCTCGAGGCTGGACTAGGCACATTACGTACACGAGGTAAGGCGAGGGTAAGGGACCGGAGTTTCATAGACTATATTATTGTAGATATCGAGTTTTCAACATTAACACAATGGCTGGCGATATAAGCTCGAAAAAGGTGAGATTTCACAAAAGATAATTGGGGAAACTATGTTGTGTTTTTTTAGGATAGTGGCGCTGGATCGAATTCGATTCGTTCTCCCGTAGAGAGTATGTTAATGTGGTGATTCTCTCCCGGATTCTCTGTAGTTTGTAGATCTAATTGTTTGCTACGTCATGTAAATGTGCAATAGTCTAAAGAGTTACGTAGGACAGAATGTATTTCTACTCGGCACCCCGGTCCCACAAAGGCCTGGGTGGGACCATATAGATCCCGTTATCTATGGCGGTATTTATACTCTCCCATAAAATCTTAAATCCACATATCCGGCCTCATGCAGAAAGCCAATGAAGCAAGAAATTTGTTTACTACTAGATAAGCAGACAGCATAGTAGCTAGGAAGAAGCAAGTTACAAAATTAATGACAATGCACTGTCAATGCCAAGCCCCACCCCCATATGGGTCCCTATAAATATATACCAGCTGGGGATTGGCATCTAGCTATATATGCCCATCCCTTGGAAAAGTTTGCTGAGGCAAAATTTTTAATTTAAGGTAAACGTTTTTACAGTAGAAGTCATCATGGTTTATTTTTACCGAGGGCAAGATTATAATAGTACAGGATACACTGTCATCTCAACAAAAGCCTGCCTAATTTGCACAAGCATACTTTTTAAAGACAAACACTTTTAAATATTGGTAAGTTATGAAAGCTACAAGTAAACCTATACACCGTGAATCTCATTTGCAAGTTCGAATATCTTTGTATCTGTATCCAAATGATATGTGTGTCGTGTATGGTGCAGTAGACATAAACAGTCATTTCTTCATTTAATACGTACGTCTTCATACTTGTATGCACAAATAACTGCAAGGATAAAAACTATACCTTGGTTGACTGGTTAATCCATGGTGTATGAGCTTTTTAAGTGTCAACCATTGCAAATATAAGTTGTGGTTACAAATTTAAGTGCATGTAATTTATTCAGTATAGTCACTGTACCTATAATTTCACCATAGTAGGATAACCCATTCCTTGGACACTGTAAATAATGCTGAATTGAAAATTGTGCAAGCTAGGCAGGTTATTGTTGTGATGGGAATATTTTGCAAAGCCATCTATATAGTGAATCATTTTCAAGGGACAATTTTTTTGGAGAATGACTGAGGAAGGAGCCATACCCATATATCAGTAGGCTTGTTGCAGTCTGTAGATATGTATGTGTGAAGCCATGTCTGTTGCTGAGTGCAGGGTTACATGAAACCATGCCCGTTAATTGTTATTGTATGAGTCAATCAGTAGGCCAGCTTTTTTTTTGTGCCATCTCCACTTTTCAGGAGTGTAGCTACTTATATAAGACATTTTTGCGATGTAGTCTTACATGGAACCACATCAACTAACTGATCATTGATATTAAACTTACCTATTTAGTTATCATATAGATACCCATCATACGGTATGGTAGTACTGTATATTAGGGATCATGGAGATTTGGGCTTCTTTTCCTTCAAAATCACCTGAAAAAACAGCCTTACTTTTCCTTCAAATCAGCTTGTTAAGCATAACCAAGCCAAGAAATGCCTTCAGGGCGACCCCAAGTTTCTATGGAATTTTAAAACTTTCCTTTTTAACTGAAATTTCTACAGCCAAGCATAACTTAACAATGCATAAAGTTAGTTTGGGCTTGTCCATATTTTCTGTAGCGATTTCAGAGACACTTCTCGAACTTTTTCTTCATTTGTATCACTGTGTAACAGGTGGATCATAGCTGAAGACGAAGTGTAATGGCCACTGCACTTTTCAGTAATTGATTGTTGCCTAGTATTAGCTTAAAGAAGTCGTTTTGTTCACAACTATTCGAATAGTAAAAATTGTTATTCGTTTCAATACTAGTTTACACAAAGGGACTGGTACCTTTGAAAGTACTTATACAGTGCGCTGTATACAAGCAGAGCCAAGTATGTACTTGACTATACTTTGGTACCAGAAATTGTGCATTTAGTTGACCATCCCATAGAAAGATGTGCCGAATCCAGTTTTTTTGCTATATAGTGGAACCTGTCTTAGCATCCACCTGTATAGAAAGACCATCTCTCTAAAATGGCCAACTTCCAAGGGGGAAAATTTTGCATTTTCACAGATTGGCTCCAATCCATGAAAATTTTCTCCCTTGAAATATAGTATGCAGCTTAATTGGCATTGTTTATTTGTTTAATGCATAAAAGATCCTGATGAAGGGGTAGGTAAAAACAGTGGACCCAGGGACCAAGGACCCGGCTACCTGCGGAAATCCAACTCTTCTTGGAATTTTATACACTTCACAGTATTCTATACTTGTACTAGGTACCTCTGCAAGTAGTCTTACATGGCAAATCCACTTTTCCCTCCTCGCAGCATCTTGCACGATGCTTACACCAATTAGAAATTATAAGCGCCTCTGAAAAAGTGTCTGAAGCTGACAGCATTTGCTATTTCCCCAGAATATTTGTTTGCACAATGTTTCTAAACTTTAGTAGATAGGTGACATAATAGACTAGCATGCTCATTGTGCAGCAGGCGAGCAATTACTAGCTAAGCCAAGATAAGCAATTGCAAGTTCAACAGCTCTTCATACGTCATGGTGTACTTGCATAATGTTCTTAAACTACTCTAGTAGCTAATAGACTAGTATGCTTATTGTGCAGCAGGCAGTGGCCTATAAATGCAGTCAGCTTCAGTCACTTTTTCAGAGGCACTTATAATTTCTAATTGGTGTAAACATCATGCGAGACGCCATGACGGAAGAAAAAGTGGATTGCCATGCAAGACTACTTGCAGAAGTACCTAGTACAAGTATAGAATACTGTGAAGTGTATAAAATTCCAAGAAGAGTTAGATTTCCGCGGGTCCCCTGGTCCTGGGTCCTTGGTCCCCGGGTCCACTGTTTTTACTTACCCCTGAAGAAGTGACTCAAAAATTTGAGTAATGGTCATCTGCGAAATATTTCCCCTAGAAAATATCCAGCTGTACAACACACTGATTGAACTGTATAGGCATATTAGGCCTAGTCTGGCAGCACTTGCCCCTTTGCTTTTAGAGTAAGGGTCTAGTAACCCTAGTATGTGGTACTTGTGCTACTACCACTATAGTGGTAGAGCCAATCAAATTGCAGTATATCCAGTTTAAATAAGTATTTGTGACATAAACCATGTAGTTTGTGCCATGAATAACACAATCACCATGGCAACCAAATTTGGAATATTTGGAAAGTAGCTGATATTCTCCAAGCAAGACCCCCCTACACCCGTCGTAAAGACTTATGTTGAGAAGTATGAAGTTTCGTGCTTTCTTCACCAAAGTAAAATAGTAATATATTACATTACATGCAATTTGAAACCACATTTGAATTCCAGGCCGCACAAGTACCATTATACTACTGTCACCAGACCCTTACTCTATGCGAAGGGGCAGGTGGTGCCAGACTAATTATGGTCAGGAAAGTTTGGCCCCGGATGCAGCTTACAGGTTCCATTGTAACACACATCATACATGCATTACTGTCATGATCAATGTATGTGTTAATTGCATCACTTAATTAGTGTCCATTGATGTTCCATGGGGACAAATCTGTGGCAAAGCATGGGGCTCCTCAAGTGGAAAACCTGTATTGGCATTGCATGGTAAGCCACTGCATATATGTGTACTGCATATCATATACTGGTATATCTGTATGACTCTCTGCACATACAGGCTGTATATGTGACCAGATTTTACAAAACCGATCCGAATTGCACATTAGGCAAAATCAAACTAACACCATCACTGGATAGATACACTATCATACTACTAGTTTTAACCCTCAGTACTACTCAAACTACTCGAGGCTGGTTTAAACAGGCATCTCTACTGGGTGGTATGGAGAGCTCGAACTGGCCTTGTGAAAGGCCTGACTTGGCAAGAATCATTGGTTTACTGGTGGATGGCCTGATAATGTTGGCCAAGCATTTTTTCTGTTGATTATGCTGTACATCAGCCACTAAGAAACCAGAACATGCAGTCCTGTAATCTCGTGTCTGGACTTCAATTGTGGTCTGCCTCCATTTTGAAGCCTTGTCCACCCTGCCACCCTCCTCCCCTTTGTGAGCACTCGTGATATAACCAACTGCTCAGATTTTCTATCTTGTTTGGCAGGAAACTTTATAAGTGGCTACAAGTACTGGAAGTGGCCTGAAAGGTAATAGGATTTATGCATCTCTAGTGTAAATTTCATACACGTGCTTGCTATCCTTGGCAAGTTATGCTGACTTGAATTCTTTAAAACTGTTTATCTTGAAACTTCTAATTTGCGATTTGGATCGTTTTACCACAATCCAGTCACATACAGTATGTATAGTAATAGATGTTGTCTAACTGCAACTGAGGTTATCATTTTCACAGTATGCATACTTCAATGCCTAGATATTACTGTACAGTGTACAGCTTGGCTTTATAGAGTACATTATTTGCACATCATCAGTGGCAGAAATGGGGGAATGGACAATGCTTGTAAGAAAAGATTGAGATACTCTAATAGAGCAGTCACTTTTATATTTCTGTAATTAGGTACTTACCTTTTATTGTGAAACAGATTCATCTAAGATATTCTCCCTGGTCTCTAAATTCCTGGGGGTATACTTTAAAGTCTACTAAGTATGCTGCCCCTCCCCCCTTCTTTGACCTGCCCTGATATATTATTTGTATGACTTGTTGCTCATACATACAGATATGCCTCATTTTCTTATTATTATAAGTGGCTACTTACTTATTTTCATTTTGTTATAGGTTGGCTTGATAATGCTGGATCCTTTGACAAGTTAATTCCTTTGCTGTCACGAGGTTCAAATATGCACAAACATACACACTCACATTACATATACATCACTCACACATACACACATGCACTGGACTCACGTGCACACAAGCACATGAATACAATGCACATATGACACTATCCACTTGAATGCCATAATTGTGTTCTTTGTAACATATGTACAATGTATATACGTACATGATACATCACTGCCTGGTACTTACGCTATTCTTTCTGTATGCATGTTATTGTATTACAGATTTATACATAGTGGCAATAGACTGGCCAGGACATGGCCTGTCCTCCCCACGTCCTGCTGGTGCCTATTACCACTTGATCAATATGGTGGCTGATCTGAAATATGTGGTAGATGGTGAGTATACTGTGATGTAAAACACATACATATTAGAGCCATTGTAACTAGTTATAACTCACAGGATCTCCACTACGTATGTGTTTTTTGAGAAGACCAAAAGCCTTTTGATACTTTGGAGCAGCTTAATTTTTAGCAGTAAACACACAGTATTATTATCACTAAGCTTCTGAATACAAAGAAACTTAGTGTGCTGGAGTAATATGTATGACTATAATACATGTCTATACTATCACATCTGTATACTACTACTATACTGTACACCATGGTTTGAGCACGAGTGTGTGTTTTGATTAATGATCAGTCGTTTCCCATGATTGTGTTTAAGAGAAAATTTACTTCACAAAAATGTTTTACAAATGTTTGTGTTTCTACAGGGTTAGGATGGAAAAGATTCACATTTCTCTCACACTCAATGGGTAAGGATGTTTGGTAATCTTGCATATTATATTCATCTAATACTATATCTACAAGTGTAGGAGTTTTATACGCTAGTAGGGATAATTACAACAAGAATGCTTAAACATTGCCTAAAATGCTATTTTAATCATTACTGTATAGCAGGTTACATTCATTTTCAAAGCAGAAATTTCACAGAAGAAGCAAAATCTGGATTTCAAAGGTTTTTAATTTAAAACTTTTGAATTCCATGCATTTTTCAAAGTTCAGAATGAAATTCGTGTCAGAAATTACAGAAATACTTGTATTGATTGCCAAAAGCTCACTTACTGATGTAGGTAATCCCCACTCACTATGCACTTAAGAGAAGGCTAGGGAGCCTCAAGTACATGGAGCAAATTTTTATTGGCTTGGCACCAGCATGATGCCTTAATCATACCTTCACCTTGACCTTCACTAGAATAGGAGAAGATTGCACCAAAGCTATTCTAGATTATAGTCTAGTCGAAATTTTGTGAACCTAGTAATCTCAAGAACTATGAAGTTTTTTTTCTGATTTATGTTCCAAGGTGGTTCTAGAACAGATTCAGCTTGGTTGCCCAAGTGGCAACTTTGGGCAACTCTAGAAAATTGGCGAAAATTTATATGCAGGAAGTCATAAATTTACATATGAGCTAGTGTTCATAACTCTTCGGGATTTTATACAATCAAAGTAATTTTGGCACCATTGAATTCAGCACATTTTTCTGCACAAGATGATACTAATTTGAGGTCAAAAAACAAATTACGTAATTGGTTGCCATGGTAACGGACGTTCTATATTAATTTTTAAAAGGGAGCAGAAGAGTAGCTACCACTCGTTTTCAGACTTAAGTTTTGGTTGTATGATAATCTACAAGGTTTGATATTGGATCAGGAGTAGAGTAAGTGTAGATTTGATGCATTTGGCTGGTTTTCTAATTAATGCAGTACGTTTTTCTGTTTCATTTTTGTAAACTTTACTTTCAACTTTAAAAAAATTGTTTTTTAGGTGTTTGACATCCTGCAATACATATTTCTGCAACAATTTTCACATTTCTTTTGCTTCCGATGGCTACATTGGGTGATCAAAAGTGCTTTCTTCCAATCTGTAGTAAGTCTGGGCAATTTAGCACTTTCAAACAAAAAGCAGTGAAGAAGCTGATAGAGTGTGCAGTGGAGCGTGGTGACCAGGAGCTTCATAACAAATTGCAGAGCATTCTAAATTCTCATGGAGAACAAGCATCAGTTGAACTCCATAAGAACTGTTATTGTTCGTATACATCAAAGGATCATATAAAGAAACTTGTGTCAAGGAAGAGGAAGGCTTCGGAAGCTGACATCACAGAGGCTCCAACAGCTAGGGTTAGAAGATCACAAGTAGGTGATTTTCAGTTCAAAAATCACTGTTTATTTTGTGCTAAAGTGTGTGAACCTATAAACCCTAAGCATCCTGATAGGTGGGAGAAAGATAAAGCTTGAGCACCTTTTTACATATGAGCTATGTTCAGTTCCTTCATCACTTCTAGATGAACACAGTTGTCTCCGCAAAGCCAACAAGTCTGCTCTAGTTAAACGTCTTGGAGTGCTTGATGTCTTACCAGTAACTCCTGAAACTGTTGTAGTGGATGTTTCGCAGCTATTTTATCACACTGTGTGGCCACATGGTGGTAATCTGTCTAATTTGATTGCTTGCATTCAAAGTAAGATTAGTCGTTATCCAGATGCTACTGAGAAAATCATTGTATTTGACAAATACAATGACACTTCTGCCAAAGATCATGAGAGAATGCGGCGTGCTGGGGAGGTGGTAGTTGACTACGAGCTCTCCATCACTAGTCCCCTTCCCAAAAGAGATGCAATTCTCAAAAGCAAGAACAACAAGCGACGGTTGGCAAGTGTGTTGTGCACCTTCAGCATGGATAACAATGTGACAATGGAAACTAGGGATGATGGTGCCTTTAGTCATGATGAAGCTGATGTCACAATGGTTTCGTATGTCATACAGGCTGCTAGCCATGGCAAGAGTGTGATTCGTGTTCTTAGTGATGACACTGATGTCTTTGTTTTATTGGTCTATTGGGTGCATCGAGCTGGACTGCAATGTAAGGTACAGATGGAAAGATGGGATGGGACAGTGCTGGACATTAATGCTACTTGTGCTGACTTGGGCGAAAAATGCTTTCAGCTCCTTGGTATGCATGCCCTAAGTGGATGTGACACAGTATCGTACCCATATGGCAAGGGTAAAATCAGTGCACTTAACACCCTGCTTACTGGAAACTTCCCAGGTTTAGCCCATGAACTTGGTGAGGTAGACGCCACCCACACTGATTTGATGGAAGCGGCTCAACAATTTTTCTGTGCTCTTTATCGTCAGCCTAGCGGGACCTCAATGGAAAATGCTCGTTTCAAACTATTTACTAAGAAGAAGAAAGCCACAAAAATCATGGCTTTACCTCCAACATCTGCCAACCTCTTGCTGCATGTTTTGCGGGCACATCTACAGGTAATGCTATGGAAAGCAGCAGACCAGCAGGCACCACCTGACCAGTCATCAGACATTACCCACTTTGGATGGATTATCCAAAATGATATTCCGATTCCTGCAATTGCTCCAGGTGCTCCAGCTCCACCTGAACTAATTGACTTAATAAAGTGTAGCTGCAAGGCACAAGGCAAGCGATGCAGTTCTGAAGCTTGCAGCTGTCACAAAAAGCATGTACCATGCACTTCCTATTGCAATTGCTCTGGTGGAGAAGACTGCTGTAATCCACACTCTGTGAGACCTGGAACAAGCAGTGAAGAAGATGAAAATGAGGCAGATGATGACTATTTTGAAAGTGACACTGCGATCGAAGATGAAGAGGAAGGAGAGTCTGGTGATGTTCATGATGAAAACTGCATAATTGCTGAAGAGGATTTTGAATTAGACATGCTCTAGCTACTTAGCTTTGTTTTATAGTATAGTAATCTCAACCAATCATTCTAAATTTTTGTATATAATGCTATGGTGGAAAAAATGACATGAGAAAATATCTACAAAAACCATAGCTAACCGTATGCTAAAAGCATCGTGCATTAATTTTTGTAGTGAATTGTTTCTGCGGTGGCCATTTTAAATTTTCACTATGTTCTACACCTCAGATTCAAAAGTTAACACCAGAAATGAATTCTGCACCCCCAATAACCCTATATTAGACATATTACACAAAAAAAGTTTTTCTGTTGGAGCCGGTCATAGTCATATAGGCCATTTTAAATTTTCACAATTTTCCAGAGTTGCCCAAAGTTGCCACTTGGGCAACCAAGCTGAATTTGTTCTAGAACCACCTGGGAACACAAATCTGTAAAAAAACTTCATAGTACTTGAGATTACTAGGTTAATGTATTGAGTCTATGAGACCACCGACTGGACTATTAATTGTTTACCAGCTATTGACTTGAAGTAATGTAACTGTTACAATCATTAACACTGAACTGTTACTCAATGAAACATGCGTCCATGTAAAATATTGGATTACATGAAAGCAAATTACTTTTAGTTGTGGCAAGTTTTTTTTTAAGAACGGCCAGGGGACTGATCTTTGAAGAGAAAGGGCCACTTACAGCTAGACAGTGCTAGTCACTGTAAAGTGCTAATAATAACAAGTATAAGAAAAAATTTGGAATTTTAAATTAGATTAGGGACAGTGTATAATGCTGCAATAAAAAGTACTGAAACAAGCTGGGTTGGAGTAGTCTAGTACGTACTGTCCAAATACTGTAAAACAATAAGAAGTGAATATCCCTACTGTGCATTGAGTGTAGCACAGTAGGGATATTCACTTCTTACTTTGAGTGTAGCACAGTAGGGATATTCACTTCTTATTGTTTTACAGTATTTGGACATTACGTACTAGACTACTCCAACCCAGCTTGTTTCAGTACTTTTTATTGCAGCATTATACACTGTCCCTAATCTAATTTAAAATTCCAAGTTTTTTTTTACACTTGTTTGTGAAGTTTTTTTGCAAGCTCGTGTCATGACCACTAAATATCTGCTGAGTTACTCACAGCACTATTATACTAGATTATGACTCATACAATAACAACTGATCAGTGGGCGTGGCTCTACATAAGCCTGCAGACAATAATAGAACATGGATTCGTGCATACCTATGGACTAATGAATGGGTGTGGCTACCATATGTTTACAGACAATAATTTACGTAAGTGGGTGTGGATTCGTGCATACCTACACACTGATGAATGGACGTGGCTACCATATGTCTACAGACTGTAATTTACGTAAGTGGGTGTGGCTCATGAAAGAAGCAGAGCTACGCTATGATGTGTAGTAGCACATCCACATTTAATTTAGCATGTGGGGTCAGACCGGAATAATCTGTAAAGCAGGACCTGGATGACCCGATTCGGCTTAGCATTGTTACTAAATAAACTATATTTGTGACCAAATTTTGGAAAATCACCCTTATGGGCGCATTTAACACATTAAGTATTTAGTTCTGAAACACAGCATTATAAATTAAATTCCTACCCAATTAAGGATAGAATAAACCATAGATACCCTGAATTACAAGGAAATTTTTAGAAATATTTGAAAAGTGCTTTCTGCTATTAACAGCACCATGCTAGTTTCAAAATTGTTTCAGGCGTGGCCATAAGGGTGATTTTCCAAAATTCAGTCACATTTATTGACTTTCACATTGCTATAGTTCGTCGTGAGTTGCTCCCTCTGATCGATATCAACAGCGAGTCACGTACAGGTGCATTTTTGGTGCACGTGTATTCGAATAGTTTGTTGCAATATACACTGGTATGGAAGCAATACTGTAGTCTATTAACACTCAGCGGTAGAACCTTGACTGATGGCCATGGTAAAGAAGGATAAAAGGTAAGACAATAGCGCAAGCATTGTATGCTTATCAATATACCAAAGGTTTTTTCTTAAGTGAACTAGAAACGTTTCTGCAAAAAAATTAGGGCTGTAGCTGTAGCCACTTTTCCGCTACGCTTGACTGAAGGCAGCAGGCAGGCAGGCAGGCAGGCAGGCAGGCAGTAGAAAATTCTGTTAAATAATTTTTTTTCTAAATTCTGTAGCAACTTGACGCAAACGTTTCGGGTCGATCTGAAGACACTTTTGGGCTTGGTTTTACCCAACCAATACTGTCATGTCGTTGTGAGGAAAAATCATGGCAGGTTTTTGGGTTATATTATATCACGGATCGCCCCCACACCTTCGATGTCCCTAATATACAGTACTATCGTACTGTATGATAACAATAATAATAGACCTTTAACCATGCTGGTGTATTAACTATATTGGCTTAATTAGGGATTAAATTAGCACATCAGGTGATGATTCCCCTTGTTTAAGGATTTCTTATTGTAATGGCATGTAAAATTCCAATAATTCATCATTAGTGACCTTCTATGGACTTGTTCCACAATGACGTCACTAGCACATGATGTCTGCCTTATTTGAGAGACTAATGTACAGACGTTTGTTTTGATCAATCATATTTCAACCAGGGAAGGAGATATCAAGCTCTAACAATACAATATGAATATGCATCACATATTGGAAAAATGCTTGTTATGTATGTGCTGTACATAATACTACATATGCAGTGTACATGTGTACATAATACATGTGTACATAATACTACATATGCAGTATGCATGTAGATAGTAGAAAGCTAGTTTCCAGTGTGTACATGATGATGCCAGATATTATAATATTCTTGCTGTGCTTAGTTTGCTTATACAAGGACTTATGTAGATTCATCCCTACTAGCTTCTAGCATTTGATTACTACGTAGATATGCCTCACTCATGTTACCAGTGTTATATACTGTATGTGTCTATGTAGGAGCTGCAGCAGCTACTCAAGTAAGTAGCACATGTAGGTATACGATACTGATACCTATGATTACCATTTTAAAAACAAATATATAAGTGTACATGATGTAACAGAGAGTCAGTTGTAGCTGTTAGTGCTACAAAATAATATTATTGTAGTTTGCAGCATCACTACCTGAATACGTGGAGAAATTGGTGTCAATTGAAGGTCTTGTGCCACTTCCAGTTGATAATGTGAGTCATGATTATTTTTTTATTGTGTGTATTTGTTCATTCTTGAAAATGACATCACCTGAAAATCTGTTAGGACATTTACGCATCAGTTGAACCCTCTTCTCAGATGTTATTACACAATGTGCCTTACAGTAGTAGAACTTCAGGCAATCAAACTCATTTATTTATGTGATTGTAACAGTGTACTCTAATATAACATAGTTATTCTGATGAAACAAACAAATGCTCTGTTCATACGTACGTAAAGAGTTTGGATTACTAGAGTGCAGAGATTAGAGTACATATGTGACCAGATCTGCAAGAACTCCACATATTTGTGCATATTTTGAATTCCATTTTATTTTAATACATTTCCTTTAGCCAAAGGAGTGTTTAGACCTAAAAGCTGAGAGCTTTAGAAGTTGCAGCACCACAAAATGGTAATCAGTTTTTACAGTGATATTTAATTTATTGCAACTGGTTCAAAGCCTAGTATTATACTGGTACAGTATGCTGGTATGGCCTACTAGCACCTGAAAATTAAATAAAGGAGGTGTGGAGGTTAAATTCCTCTAGAACAAGGACATACAACATGAAAACTGTGAGGGTTACGTTCATCAGAATTGAAGTTTGACCTTTGACTTTGAAACTTATTTTACTTGCTTGTGTAGAATAATATACCTGAAGCAATGGGAAAATCTCTTAAAAGTCTACCAAAGTTGCAGGACAAGGCAGAAAAAGTGTACCCTACTAAAGAAGCATGTGTTGCAAGGTAATTAAAATCTTTGTTGTGTATCAAGCAACACGATGTACAAGTATACATGCTTTGTAGCCTCTCCCCTTAAATTGGTTTGTGCACATTTAAGGATTATTGTATGCACTACATGTACTAATTTTGCAGTAGACCTGAACTGAACTACAGAACATTGGATTGTAAGTTATATGCTGTATCTGTTTACATGTAGACTTATGGAAGCTACTACATATGGAAAATTAACAGAAGAAGCTGCAAAGACTCTTTGTGTTAGGGGCATAGCTCCAGCAGATAATGGTACTCCTTGTACACTGTACAAAGATATGGTGTATGTATGTACGTATGTATGTATATATGTTAGAGCTGTGCGATACCACCTTATATCATGATACCATACTTCTAAAAGGTATCACAATATACTTTAGGTATCAATACTACACATGATGTGACCTACATGAGATAATCAAGCTAATGTGCACATAAAATTTGGTCTTTTCATAATTTAGTACATCAAATAGTATGGTAATACTGTTAAAGTTAGGATCTCCCCAAAAATGACACATGCCGCCTAAATTGCTGCCTTCAATAATCATGTAGAGACATCTTTCACGTTGAAAATCACCTTTACAGCATAATATTTGTCCATCTAACATTGAATACAGCATTGCAAACAAGAAAACACTAATAGGTGGCCGGATATAGAATTTTTTTAATTGCTAAAAACTCGGATTTTAGACTGACTGCCAGCATGCCTGCCTGACTGCCCTACCACAGTTGCAAGGCTGGAGGCCGAACGAAGCAGCGCACATCCACCATTTTATGCTGCAATGACAAACTCACCAGTGGGATGTGCCTTTTGGGGTTCCGACGAGTGTGTGCTGTCTGCATCTTGTCTTTCCGTTTATCTTCAATCAGGCTAGTCTTCTTCCTTTTCCATGCAATGAAACCATATTGAGGTGTTGATGTTGTCTATCAACACTTTTGAAATTCCTTGAGCAGCATATTTAGACATCGCAAACTTATTGAAGTAACTTCACGATAAGTTCAATGCCACGCCTATTAATTAATTAACATGATCTGGTTGATAAATAACGATCGAGCGCCATCTTAACAACCTATCATGATGACACACCCCGTTATATTTTCCTATCTATGCTAGCACAGTGAAATAGTGACACACCCCTGGTAGTGAAAGGCTGACTTGAGTACTCTAATACAGCAGTCACCCTAATAAAACAGTCACACCTGTTTAGCTGCTAGTATGCTATAACAAAAACCAAACAAACTAGTATAGTAATTTAAAAATGAAGTAGGGATCCAAGCGATAAAAATGGTAGTGAAACAAGAGGTGAATGATGATGGTATTACAGCATAGCTCAGTGGGAAAATCCCAATCAGGCAAATAACGAGGGCACATGATACAATTGATATGTACCATGCCAATGCAGGCTAAGAGCCTGCGGACAATTAATCATCCAAACTAATATGAGACCGACCACCGAATTCATTATATAGACCAACTTTTGAAATTCGATTATGGGACAGCAGCAGCTAATGTTGTGACTGCGTACGTTTGTTCACAACGGGCAAGTCCTAAGGGTAGTTCAATTTAGTGATTTTAAAAGCCGCTGCATCGTTTTACAGGCTGTTTACAACATTTACTAAACATCTATAGGGTAAGCTTCGCTGTAGAGTGTTTATCTCGTGTTGCTTGAAAAGTGGGTGTATCCATATTGAAAAATGCGGCAAACCGCTTGTGAATATATGCTATAGCACTAGTTCTCACCTTAAACCAATGTTTATCAACGCATAGGATGGCAAAGGTGACAAATTACTTCCGTCTGGGTGCTGTAGGATACAAAATCGGACGAATGGTTTTCATCATGTGATCAATAATAAATTCCCACAATCGATTTCAGCTTGAGTTTTTATATAAAGAAATTGGCGGTACTGCTCCCATATCAAGGCCATGGTCATGGTACATATGGTTTAATTTAAATGTACCGTGGCCAGCCAGGGTTTATGAGATATGTACTCTGAAATTTGCCTTTGAAGTTAGGTGGCTTCATGGTACATGTATGTATGTAATGTATGCATCTATGTGTAAAGCTGAAAAGTTGTCTATCTGTTCGTCTGCTTCGTTATGCTGTAAACTCAACAACCAAAGCATGTATCGACATGGGACTTTAACGAAATTAAGCGCTCATCATTTGGCAACTCCAAGTTTGTTGTTACATGTCGCTATATGCTTCCGTTCGTTCTCTATAAAGCATTGAAGGCATTGGTATAGTGGAAATTTTGAGCTATATTTCTGTCAAAACCATGAACAAACAGCCAAAGTGTTAGCACATAGAACCGTTAACCCAAAGGTCCAAGGTTCAATTCCTGCCCATGATAACTTTCTTTTTCTTCTCAGTGCCACCTTTTTGGGACACACTTTTTCATATGTCAGCTATTGAAAACTATTACTCAACAATCTGTGCATGTATCGACATGATCACATGCAAAATGAAACGCTCACCATCTGGCTACGTCGCAAAGTTTATTGCAAGCTTCTACATATGTTCCTTCGTCCATTACAGCACATTGAAGGCCATGATGTAGAGAAAACTTCAGCTGCATTCCATTTCTAACCATACGATAAACAATTCAGCTGGTAAAGCACCTCCCTGAAGTTGTTGCAGTTACTACTGTGTAGGGTGTGGGGCCACAGGTATAACTTTCTTTTTCATTTTGTCTACCTTTTTGGTGCATAGCTCAGTACTTCTTCTAATTTAACTTTTTGCTTATAGTAAGTTCATAGCTTGCTCACAGCATACAGACTGTTGGATAAGTATACAGTAGCACATTTGATAGGTATAGGGCAGGCGTGGGCAAGCCAATAGCCCATTTTCACACAAGGGCTAAAAGAATGTAATACATCAGCTCCAGTTACCAAAACTCTAAGAAAAGTCCCCATAGGAACAATTAATTTATTATCTACTTCTAACAATCTGTGCTCTCCCGGATTTAAATCCCCCAGGATTGTGGTGGTTCAATTGCACAACATCCGGTGTCCTTTAAAATGTATTGAAGCCTATGGGAGTTGGGTAAGAAATCTTCACGGGAGCCTAAACTGTACCGTTTATTCTTATTATGAGAACAAAATTGTAATCTTCAGGTTGTTAGTATCACGATGGTATATAGTTTGTGAAGATTCGCTGTGTTATAAAATGTAAAGAAGCGACTTTAGCATATAAGAATAAACAGTATGGTTTGGGCTCCCATGAAGTGTAAAGGTCTTAGTCCCATAGGTTTCAATGCATTTTAAGGCCTCCCAAAGGACACCGGATGTTGTGCAACGTGTAATAAATTAGTATTCATTACCATACCGTAAATACTTTAGCTTGTGTGGAAATGGACTATTGGGTGCATGTACGTTTGTCTGTGTGTGTCTCCTGTGTGTTCTATTAGAGTAAGTACCTTCTCTTTGTAACTCCAATTCTTTGTGATGTGATGAAGTGTGTACCTGTGTATTAAGTTAATTTTGCTCAAACCCCTTGCAGTATAGCTAAAAGTGCTTTAAATACTGTTGACCACGTTATTACAGTGTCTGCATGATAGGATAGCACCACATAATTTGCACATGTCTTGATAATTATTAGTTTAGCTTACATGCAATTCTGCTGTTTAGTTAACTCCATGTTCACATCACTTTAACTATTAGGCTTGTATGATGGTAAAATAAGTTCATGCATGTTACTCAGTTTAGGACATGCTTCATTCCTAAAGCACTGATTAATGTTATTGTGGTTAATGTGAAAATGTGCACGTAGGGCAGGTACCATGAAATACAGGCATGGGCAGGCCAATTGGTTTGTCTATTTGTTTGTCCCATGCATAGTAAGTGCCTTCTCTTTGTAACTCCAATTCTTTGTGATGTTAATGCCTAAATTATAGCCAGGAAGTCCGTACCTGTGTATTAAGTTAATTTTGCTCAATCCTTCAGTTGCTTGCAGTATACCTACAAGTGCTTTAAATACTATTGACCATGTACGTTAGTTATTACAGTAGGATAGCACCACATAATTTGCACATGTCTTCATAATTATTGGTTTAGCTTACATGAAATTCTGCTGTTTAGTTAACCCCATGTTCACATTATTAGGCTTGTTAATGTGAAAATGTGAAATGGTCCTGCACGTAGGGCAGGTACCTATGCTAGTGTATGTATGTATGTACGAAAGCCTGAATGCCTAGCTAGTGTTATAGCTAATATGTAACACTCCGATAGCCTGCACAATCACCCAAGCCAATACAAGTGCAACCACTGGATATATTATATATGCATTGCAAACATTTTTCAATTATGGGTTAGCAGCTAGTACGTTCTGCTTACGTTTGGTTACGATGAATGGACAAATCCTAGAGATATCACGGAGAATTTTGGTTCCGCGAGTTTAATGTTTTGATCAGTGCTGTTGAATCATTTATGGAATAATTATAGAGTTTACTAAAGGCCTAGATAGATAAGCTTGGTTGTAGAGTGGTTACTTCATGCAGAGTAGTAACTTTGTGATGGAAGCATGGTCCATATTCGGAAATGTGCAGATACGATTGGTGAATAAGCTATAACAGTAGTTCTCACCTTAGCCCAATGTTTTTCAACTTGTAGGATAGTGAGGATAACAAAATGCTCTCCATCTGAGTGATTTTCATGGCAAAATCTAAGTCATGCATACTAATCACATGAGTATTAATCAATCCCTACAATCGATTTCAACCTTAACGTCTATATAATCGCTGCCCAGATGTAACCTGGTCTACATTCCCAGATTTCATATGTAGTCCAGCTAGCTGGGCTAGGGTTAGCATAACTCGATTCAGAGATTCTGCTAGTAGTTGCCAGGAATTCAGCAGTCAATGGGATAATTATTAATTAAATAATTAACAATAGACCCATCCTTTTTAAAAGACTAGTTAATATTTTGTAGCCACCACACAGAACACATTGACATACTTTAATATTCACTGAGGCTTATACAATACAAATTTTATTATTTGTACATATTTCCCTTACAGGTTATATGTTCACACGAGATCCCAAGCTTAAATTGGTAAGGTATTGCACTGTATATTGCATTGTATGGCTTATTCCTAGACTAAATCCTTAGATTTCATTATTTATTTATTTGTACCTAAATCACTTAGGGATTGTTTTTTTCCACTCATTGGACAGCCTGCATATGTATGGACTCAAATTAAAGCCAACAGCTTAATAAATGTATTACAGAAATACTCTGGCTTGTAGAAACGTAGTCATGCCTTTTGTATGGCTTACTAAGGCGTGTAATTTGCATTTCTAGAAACACAATGTCTTGTAGTAGACAGATGTCCAGTTTGAACAGTGAGGATTGGGTAAGGCATGATCAAGTTGAGTGTTACAAAATTGTTTCTAAGTTCACACCAATTTGTGGCTGGATCTTCATAAACTATATTCTATACATGATTCCTAGTGATAGTCTTGTTTGAAGTCTCTCTGTTGCATCTCCTATATTAGCCAAAGGAGTTTTTAGTGAACCTTTTTAACCTTGATAGTTGATACACTGAGAACTGTTTAGAATGCTGCTAGGAAGTAATAATGACAGAGACATAAATCTGTATAGTGATGGGAAAAAGTTTCAATGTACTTAATATTATACAAGTGAACAAATTATTGTATTTTTGTAGTAAAATCATTTGTATTTTACACAATTATTATATATTATGTAGCATTAGAACAAATTTAAGAATATGTGTTTCGCAGATAGCCAAGCAGCCATGAAATCTGCATAATGTGAAATCTGCATAATGTAGGTTATGTCCTTCAAAAGCTTTGTACATATGCAATATGATATGACTTATAATTATAAATGCTGTTCTGCGGTGTGCAGGATGTACTGTTATGAAGTTGAAATTTTAAGCTTTTATATCCTCTGTGAAATTCAAGGCAAATCCATTGCTGGGTCTAGGAATGAAATAAAAACAGAGGAGAAACTATGATGACTTATGTTCCAAATTTTGTAACTCACATTTGATTCAGTGTACTGCAAGGTTTTAAAACTTCTATTATAATGGCAAAACACAATTATTCCCTTTGTCAGAACCTTCTTTAGAAACCATGTTTTTAAATACATAACATGTATGTAAGTAATGAATGCTTGACTATGTCTGTGCTATTATGCCAGATCCAGCCACATTTGCTTGTAACAATAAATTATACATGGATCTCAGTTTTGTTAAACTATTATTGGATACAATTTTTAGGCACCAATGCCACATGCAAGCATAGAAGTAACAAAAGCATTTCTGAAAGCTCTTCAGTGTCCAGTATTTGTTGTCAAGTGAGTGAACTATTGATGCTGTAAATATATTAATCATCGTACAGTAGATACAGTACTGTATATTTAGGATCATGAAGGTTTGGGCTTTTCTGGCCAAAAATATCACCTGTCTCACAATACCTTCATAGCGCCTTGGTGAGGTATCAAAAAGTATTTACAGAGCGGCCAAAATGCTTCTGATAAGTTGCTACAGAATTTAAAAATAATATTCTGCAGAATTTTCTACTGCCTGCCTGCCTGCCTGCCTGCCTGCCTGCCTGCCTGCCTGCCTGCCTGCCTGCCTGCCTGCCTGCCTGCCTGCCTGCCTGCCTGCCTGCCTGCCTGCCTGCCTGCCTGCCTGCCTGCCTGCCTGCCTGCCTGCCTGCCTGCCTGCCTGCCTGCCTGCCTGCCTGCCTGCCTGCCTGCCTGCCTGCCTGCCTGCCTGCCTGCCTGCCTGCCTGCCTGCCTGCCTGCCTGCCTGCCTGCCTGCCTGCCTGCCTGCCTGCCTGCCTGCCTGCCTGCCTGCCTGCCTGCCTGCCTGCCTGCCTGCCTGCCTGCCTGCCTGCCTGCCTGCCTGCCTGCCTGCCTGCCTGCCTGCCTGCCTGCCTGCCTGCCTGCCTGCCTGCCTGCCTGCCTGCCTGCCTGCCTGCCTGCCTTCAGACAAGCGTACTTCGACAACCACTAAGGCTACAGGCATGATTTTTTTGCTGTTAGATGTCACTTCAATACGTACAATGCATGCTTCATGGACTTTCCTGTGTCCTCCTTTGTGTCCCATTTATCTTGACTGACAGCAAAAGGTATCACTTTGCAGTAGCGCAGCATGATGTCTTTTCTACATAACGGAATCATCCAAGGTTTCCATTGTGAGTGGATTGATTGCAGAGGTCCTTCACATAATCTCCTTCATTTGTAACACTGTGTAACGGGCTGAACGCAAAGCGTAATGGCACTTTGCTTTTCAGTAATAATTGATAGTTGGGGCATGCGTTTTGTCACGAAATTAATTTGATGGCATGCCTGGTTTGTTTTGATGTGGTATGCGTGGGCTCATTAGTCATAATTATGTTGTTTAAAAGTAAACAAACAAGCAGAAGGAAAAATTAAGAATTTTCAGTCTGATTAGGGATCACAGTCGTAAAAAGTAATGAAACTAGGGAGGTTGCCTATAATAGCCCTATATATTAAGATATGTACTCTTGCCAATATGGCAATTCCATCATATCAATAATTAGTACAAATGATGCAAGAGCCAAGGGAAAATTTCTGTATGTTTATAGTAAGGAAGAAGATTTTTTAATAAATGCATTCATACTTGCCGTGCAAACTATCAGTATAGTATATCTATTATTACTGCCTATACTACAAAATACTGAGTGCACACATAAGTACTACTGTTGTTGGTCAAGTAGTCAAAAGAAAATTTCATTTTAATTCCTTTGGAGGCATTTTCTTAAAACAATGATTATACTACCACATTACGGTATAGTAGGGGTCATGAAGAGTTACACTTTCCTGCAATAAATATGTTGCCCAGAAACCAGCCTCTCACCTTATATCTTCACAGAGAATTGTATGATACTAACTAATAGTGAATGTTACTAAGTATGCATTATAAAGTGTTCTTTAATATATGTGTGTAGGGCTCAAGAGTCTTTTTTCAGTAGAGAAAATTTGGAGATGATGTTAAAATCTGTTGCAGAGGTCTGCATTATATGTGTAGATTGTTCTATTATGCAATATGTTTGTTTGTTTGTTAACCTGTTTTTGTTTTTTTTCTGAAATTGATTTGGGATTATTGTAATATATAAGTGTGGGCTCTGAAATGTTCTTGACAAAATATGGGTATATTGGGTTTTTGGATTAATTACATTCCTGTCAAAACCACAAACAAACAGCCCTAGCGTTAGTGCATAGAAAAGGTCCATTCCTTCCCATAATAAGTTATTCCTTCTTCATTTGTCAGATATGACAACGTCGATTACTCACCAATTTGTACACATATCAACACAATTCAATGACAAAATGGGATGTTCACATCATTTAGTTACCTCACAGAGTTTATTGCAAGCTTCTATGTGCTTTCCTTAGCACCAGGACTTCATTTAAGGAGGGCCACTCACTCTAATTTCATGGAAGTATTGTGTCGATATACGTGTTGGCTGCTGAATTAGCAACCCGATGAAGAAAGAATGCAGATGGATACACTGGAAGCTTTTCAGTTTTATGATGTACAAGTAGAAGGAAATTAGGAATTTGATCAAGGATCATAGCATAAAAAGTAGTGAAACAAGAGAAGCTGCCTACATCAACAGATATACTAGTGGACATTTAATCTCTACTTCATGACTGAATTAGGGATTAAATGTCCACTAGTATATCTACAGGTGTAGGTGACTTCCCTTGTTTCACTATTTTTTATGGCTATGATACTAAAATTCCTTCTACTTGTTTGTTGACTTTTAAAAATTATGAATAGTGAACCAGCTCATACTGCATAAAGAATGGCCATGTTCACATCATTTTACTATTACTTGCATGATGGCATAAGTTTCATATACAGAAAATTAAAAGTATCATCACCATGTAGGGCTTCTCCCTCCCTCACCCCTCTTGACTAACTCTTGCCACTAGGCTTGTGGGAATTATGCTCAAAATTTTCATCATTTTTCAATTCTGAATTTTTAACATTATGCTTTTAGTATTCAGAAATGTACTCAGTATTCTCAAAATTATTCTCATTTTTTATAACTTTTTCTTCACTTTTGTAATTAAATTGTGCAACAAAACTTTTTAAACAGTAAATCTAGCTGTATCAATTTGTCAGAAAAGCTATTTTTGCTAGCAAGATGTTACATACATACAGGTGGAGGCTGGGTAATGTACAATGTATGCTATGGTAGTTCATTCTCTGTAGGCAAGGATGGTAATGGTTGATGGAAACCATCTTGTTCATCTGAATAATGCACCACTTGTTGCACCAATTGTTGACAAAGAACTAGTGGGATCTAGCTAGAAACATAAACAACATAAACAGACGTCATAGTAGCTGTAATGTTTATATATATATATATATATGTTATACCTGTAATTGTATCTTTATAGTTCAATCATACAGGTATTTATGTAAGAGAGAATTATACTGTACCCAGCATGTAGGTGTGCCATAACTACACAATTAATGCACACACATAAATTCAGTCACTGTATAAGCCTGTACTACATGTACGTAGATGATGTATGTTTTATGTGCTGACTAAGCTACAGGGAAAGTATTTGCAAGTATTTTGGTTGAAATTTACCTGAGTAACATGAATATTGTGAACATCTTCTTCGTGCAACAAAAGCACCAACTGTGTAGTGAGCGGCACACTTGAAATGTGTCACAGAGGCATGTTGCTGGGATTGAGATATTCTAATACAACAGTCTAATCCTCTAATAAAACAGTTGGGCAAGTATGGGTGTGGATGCATGCAGGTGTGTATGCTACTAGAGTTGGTCCTTTGGGCTAGGGTTGCCAGAATAGTTTACCACAACCATTCTGTCATACATAACTTCTACTAGTGTGGGGCTACCTACGAGTATGACTCATGGTGCCCACAGTATAAAAAATGCGTTACGTCTAATATGGCAGACTGTGCTGGTACTATTATGGAGAATATTAAACATTACTGCACATATCGGACAATTCTGTATAAATCATGTAGTTCCACAGTTTGACACTTGCACATGCAGAGCTGCTAGGATTCACTATGGTTTTTTGTAATGTGGGTATGTACAGTGTACATAAAGACAATAGTAGTAATCAGTGACGTGCATGTTAGAAATTACCGTGCACTGTTTCCTTTATAGCAGGTGTTGGAATGTAGCTACCTTATAGAAGTAATGTTGATGATTACTGTAATCAAGGTGTTGTGACATTTACTGTAGCAGGTGTGCATTTAATTAAAAGCTGTCAATACCATTGTAAACAATTAAGAAAATTGATTAAAACCACAATGTTTTGTTATCTGTTGTACTTTCTGCATATAACAGCTATAGCAACATCTCTGCCAAGTTGTAAGGTACTTAAAAGCTTTAATGTAGTACTGTACATTGGAGGGCTAATTCATCAGCTGATGTCAGCTGTGCAACTGCTCGACAGCAATCCATTATTGTCCTACAAGTTGTCAGACTATCGTTTCTCTACATATACACAATATCATGTAGGGATACTATGATAGTCATGACACAATATGCCATGGTATAATATGTTGTAGCCTAGTTTTACAATGACGTGGTATTTGCATACAAATAAAGAAAATGATTTGCATGTTATGCCCTCTTTTATTGAAATGTATGAAACATAACAACTGTATACACATGAATGACAATTACATACATATACTTTTCAGAAGTGATATTTATTAGCAAAGTTACTTTTCACTGACTTGAGACTTGTGGTAGAAATGTTCACTAAAATAGGAGCAGTGAAATCTATAAGACACTTTACTAAATAACAAGGTAGTGATTTTCACTAATTTTCTTATTCCAGTCTGACACAAAATTTGTTATAATATTATATTGTACATTGTGCATAAAGCATTTTAACTGTGTTATAACAAATGATGAGGTAACATATATAGACTCAATCCATTATGAAACAGTGACAACTGTCATTGCTGTAATATGGTTGTACATTCATGCAAGACCACAACAGTATACTCTGTAGCAGAGGTTCAGAGTAGCCTTTAACTTTTAGTATGGTTGGGACTAGCTATTAAGATTTCATCCCTATTGACATATTGTATACCAAGCACAGCAAAAATAGTGTTCCAATACTACCTATACTAACCCCATCTTTAGTTGTTATTAAAATAATTATTTCAAAAACTTCCTATAACGAGACAAAACGGACCTCAAATCTATAAATGACTCAAATGTTATTCACTGCTGAGGCCTGTGGTCTGTTTTTTGTTTGAGCTTAGGTAAAAATTTTGGACTGTTAGTTCCAGCACCAAAAACATTTAGATACTCTAATAAAGCAGTCAGAAATCGATTCAGTGACAGTCAACCCCCTCTGAAAAATTTTTATAGTGAACTCATGCAAGACCAGTTGCAGGTCTGGTGGGTGATACTAGGTGTATACTAAGGCTGTCACATTAATTTTATTATTTCTGATGAACCAACACAGCAAAAATAGTGTTCCAATACTACATATTCTAACCCCGTCTTTATTCAGTATTGAAACAACTATTTTTAAAAACTCCTTATAACGAGACAAAATTAACCTCAAATCTATAAATGACTCTAATGTTATTCACTATTGGGGGCTATTTGTTTGAGCCAAGGTAGAATATTTGGACTATTAGCTCCAACACCTAAACATAGATGGAACAAATACAGTCAGTATTTATGTATGAATTATGAATTATGTTGTGCAATAATTAGAAACAGTTGATACTTATACAGTGTAACTGACATTCATTATTTGTGACTGGATTTGCAATAAGGGGTCTTCTGCAAACATTCTGGTAAAATGATGTATCATATTGGTGTTCTTACAGACTCCATTCAGGGTATTGCCAAATATTATAGCTAACTGGACATTTGTTAAAGTTCAGTTTATTCTTAAAACTTCTCTAGACAATTGCTATATTACTACATCACTCAGTATTGTTTCAAATATAGTTCAGGATGAAATAGACATTTACAATGTATTTACATTATTAGTTGAAGCTCAATGAGTGACTACCCCTTGTCACAGTGTTTGCTGACTATATCTTCCAGGAAAGTCACTATCTATATACAGCAACTATATAGCTATGCACATAGTTTTTTACATGCTATTGTCTCCATACTGGCAGAGACAAATTCACTGAAACATGCCAAAAAGAGTTGGGTTAAAAGACATAACCATATAATTGCTCCTATCTTCTCTGAGCACTTCAAAATGTAGTCAGCTGATGCAGGGGATTTAGCCACAATTTTGTAACATTTATCGTCTTTTGACAGTTTATGATAACTACCTTAAGGCAATTAATTCATTACATCTATTGTAGGTTCAGGAGCAACTTATGACCTTTTTTTTTTATCAAACTAGAGACAGTGTAGTGCCTCAGTTCATTTTTGACCCCCCCCCCCTTTCTATAAGTCTGGATCCGCCCCTGTAGTGAGGTTTCTAGTCTCTTTGTGTCAGGCCACCATTGCCAGGAGGTGCATGATCAACTGAAGAACAAGTTCTGCAAACACAGCAAGTTAGCCGGGCGGAGTGTACTTACCCATAGTGTAGAGCAACAGCATTGCAAAAGGCTGCCTTGTGAAGTGTGAATGTTCCTCTAGGGGCAGAGTATATAGTACTGATATACGGCAACTGAAGCCACCCTTTGCATCATGTAAGATCCCAGCACAGGTTTTCAAGTATAAACGCAGAATTATAGAGGACCGCAGGGGCGGATCCAGGAGCTGGCAAGGGGAGGGGCACAAATAGGCCAAGTTGTAGGTGGTTGGGGAGAGCCAGATTCTCTAGTTCAATGCTGCATTTTTGAAGCAGCAAATGATTACCTCTTAGTAGTGTCTCATTGTTGTTTTTGCCATATTTGGTCTTTTCAGATCGTTGTAAAGTCTTAAAAACTGTTTAAAGGCTGTGAATGTCTTCACGATAATTATTTTTAGAGGCGCTTAGTACGTACGAAGGTGCTGGGTGACAATTTCAGACTTATTTGACTGATTCGCTTTGGTTTTAAGTGAATTTGTAATAAAATGTGCTTACTTTCATGAGTTTATACATTGATCTTGGCCTGACATAAAGTTTAGTAGCTAGCTATTTTAATCAGAAGTATATGGCTGGCTCCTCCACAAGGTGGGGGGGGGGGGCATTTGCCCCAAATGCCCCATCCTGGATCCGCCATTGGACCGTTCTGAATAGTTGAAACTTGGAATGATGAATATTGTGGATTAGGCCACTCCAAATAAATTCTGTTTCCCGTCCACCGCCCGCATCTGGTTACTGTCAACTCTAAACTTCCATTATTCCGTATTCTTCCATTATTTTCCGGTTATTCTTGCATACTGACAGGCTCAGTAAAAGCCATCTCGAAACGGTGTCAGCAGTGCTGTCAAGTTGGCTCACACTTCACGCTTGTGTTATTTTTGCAACTTAAAAAGGAAGGATCAAGCTTAAGCATGCTTTTATGCAGCTTTTTATGGTTGTACCAGGAAAATAATGCCGGGCTTGAAAAGCTGCCAATCTTTTTTTTTTTTTTTTTTTTTTCCGGGGTGCCTGCACCCCTTGCCACCACCCCCAGCACCAGATGGTAAAAGTGCTGGACAAAAAGACTGTAAACTCAAAAAAATCAATGAGATGGCAACACTTGGCCTTCCGAAATAGCTAGGTCAAGTGCTCCAATGGTCACAGGGCTGCCACGGTGTGACCTTGCTCCACGCAAGCAGGTCACTGCTGACCTGAGCAAAGAGAAGCTGGTGGAACATCTAATCCATGACACAACACTGCTGTAAGATTGGCCCCGTTGAGTAGATAGCATAGAAGCTAGACGTTCTTATAATGAAATAATGGAAATGGATCGCCCGCCCGCATGCAAATATGCTTGAGTCCAGGACGGGAAACAGAGAATTTATTTGGAGTGGCCTTAAATAGCATTCAAGCAATATAGCTAATTATTATTGCCAAGGCCCAAAGAGCTAAAACAGGTTGATGTTGAGCTACTTCTAAAAACCAGGCGCCATGCTGCTAGCTAACTCATCTGAAATGAAGTATTAACCAGCTATATGTATTAAATAGGTTTGCAAAAATACATAATTAATTTATTTTAATTCTTGTATTTCGTAATTCACGATTTTTTTTGTAATTCTTCAATTACGTTGCTATGCACTGCTAAGGAAGCGCTTAGTAAACAAACCAACACATTACGCACAGAAATATCTTCTAAACTGTTTTATAGTTTTACTATCGTGTTGTTTTCCAAAGCCTCAAAGCTGCTCTTCATTTTTCGTTCGTGTACATAGGGGATACGCCCCCTTTCCAACTCGAAGGGATAAGCTATTCCTGGTAGTCTACGAGGCCTGCACAGTTGTTTTTCAATTATTAAACACCTGTAAAACCCGAAGGGAAGGTAATTCACTAAGTCGGAGGAGAGTCGCCACACCCATGTTTCAGACCACCGAAAAGAAACCACCTCAGAGCAAAGTTTACCTGTGCGGAAGTTTAATACAGACTTCATTTAACTTTTTTACTTCTTGCGTAAAAGCTGCTTTTCCATTTTAAGATTTTGCTCACGTGGGTGCGTACGGACAAACATAGGTACACAGTCACGTGTGGTAATTATAGTTTGAAGTTCAAAAATAAATCGATTTGATTGGTCGAAATTATATGCACGTGATTTCGCTTGTTTTTGTTGTCGCGCAAGAACTATTAGAAGCTGTGTAGATAGGTAGGTTTTTTTTTTTTTTTTTTTTTTTTAATCCCGGGGTGCCTGCACCCCTTGCCACCACCCCCAGCACCAGATGGTAAAAGTGCTGGACAAAAAGACTGTAAACTCAAAAAATCAATGAGATGGCAACACTTGGCCTTCCGAAATAGCAAGGTCAAGTGCTCCAATAGTCACAAGGCTGCCACGGTGTGACCTTGCTCCACGCAAGCAGGTCACTGCTGACCTGAGCAAAGAGAAGCTGGTGGAACATCTAATCCATGATACAACACTGCTGTAAGATTGGCCCCGTTGAGTAGATAGCATAGAAGCTAGACGCTTATAAGCAACTGTAGCTGCACTAGATAGGTAGGTACACACACACTTTTATCAGTAAACCAGGCGCGCGCCCACAGCCGGCCTGTGGGCGCGCCTAGTTAAAAAATCACGTGACTAATAGATTTTAGAATTATCAATGTAATTCAAGAGTAATTTTGTTTGCCTTTGGTTACATCGAATTACGCGTGGTTCTCGTGACAACCTATGGTAGAGCTGGAGGTCACGTTGTCCCGGGTCACGTCTAGCTCTCATCGGTTTCATGCTTTTTATCTCGCGTTGTTGGACTAGTCGTGTTGTTTGCAGGTACACTATTTCGGTGTACAGGTCAGCTTAATGCTTGTTTATTGCAGATATCGAGCATTTATCAACACTTCCAGTAACGGCAGGATGGCTAGCGATGTGAACTCGAAGAAGGTGAGTATGTTGTACATGTTATAATGCCGGTATATCTCAAGATTGTAGGATGGCGATACTGGATCAGATTGCACTCCAGTAGAAGGTATGTTAATTAATGATCAGCATATATTATTCTGTTCGTACATGCTACAAATTTGTATATATGGGACAGGATTTAATGCATATGTGGGGAAGGGAATTACTCGATATATCATTTAAACACTGTTCCCCATACTGCAGTAAACCATTACATTGAACAGGTTAATTAATAATACAATTGCACAACGTTACATTTCATTAAGTGTATGTTTATAGTGCTCGATCCAGTGTGGGACGCCTTTGTTGCAAGATGATAAAAGTTTCACTACCCACATTTTTCATATTGTTGGTTACTGCTATGCTTCTATAAACTCTGAGCACAAGTCTTATAATTATAAATCTTCCAGTATTGCTTACCTGGCAAATATCTTCACAAAAGCCTACAACATACTATAGCTGCCGAGGGGTAGGTAATGAGCCAAAATCATCTACGAAATTTCAAAGATGACTGCCCATATTTCATCTCTCAAGACAAATTTCAGCTAAATTTCTCCGCAAAATCCAGTAATTTCAAAAAAAAATCTGTAAATTTTAGACTCTAAAATTCCATAAATTTTCGTAACATTTTCCTGATCATGAAATTTCATCTTTCAAACTGCACAACTTTCAAGCACTATTTCATCTTTCAGAAATAATTTCAGAGATGATCTACGAAATTTCAGGTAGTTACCTACCCACGATAACTGCAAACAAGTTGCCATTTTTTGAAGCCACGCCCTTTCTTGTGATGTTTGTTATATTTGCAATAATTTTGTCCTGATTCAGTTCTGTTAATATTCCAACCTACCAACCCTGTACTTTTGCCCATGAAAAACATGTGAAGTGTCAAAAGATCAAAAAATGTTAATACTTACATACGTAGTTTTTTTTGTTTATCACCTTCTTCTATCTGATGTCATGTATGGGTTGATTACAATTAGTCTCATCTGTATATTTTCTTTTGTCATTTGGTCGGGAAAAATGACTAAAAAAATACAGGCTGGCTGGTGAGACTAGAATACCATCTTGAATATTTGTGGTCATATCCTAATTTGGACTTTCTGTTTGTCTTGACTTGTTTCCCTTCTATAAATGGTTGAATCACTTGATTTTAGGGTCAATTATTATTTATGGAATTAACGATCTATAATCTCTACATTTGAAAGATTAATAGGAGACTTTATCCCATGCTTGTAGCCTTGAAAATGAATATAGCAGGTTCGAACTACTGTAGGGTCATACGCTACGTATGCTGACCTGGGTTGGAGGTTTAGTATCAGAGTATATCAATCTTAATGGATTTTCAGTCCTTAAAGAGATGGGGCTTAGCTTCACACCACCTAAGAGTGGTCTTCAGTACCCTATATGGTCCCTACCTTTTTCTGCCAATGAGTGTGCTCTTATCTGTCAATCTAACAACTACTATAAATTGGTAATCCAGAGGGGAGGGGATTCATTTGAACCCCTTGACCCCCCTCCCTCATGGGCCTGATAAAACCATCTTGTTTTTTTGCTTAGGGTGGTGGGATCTTATGCGATAAATAAATGGGAACTGGGGGAAACACTAGTCAAACTGTAGTGCAGGGAAGTTTTCAAATCATGTGACAGAGTATTAAGAATTATTGGCATTGTTGCTACGTACCTATAGACTAAATGTGTAGTCATGCCATTGTTGGAACATACATTGAACTTTAAAGTTTAGCTACTTTTCATTAATATATAATATACGTAGGGTGTATCCATTCACTGGACTGGACTACTGGACTCACATAAAATTTACTCAAACACATTTTTCAACCACAAACACCTTTTTCAACCGCTAAAAGTGATTTCATACAGTAGTACACCACACTTGAAGCTAGGGCTCTCCTCTCAATATCTTGTCTTGCATAAAAATGAGGCACATACAGCTAACTGTAATCTATCTTTTTTTTATATTAGGCATTACTGCACAAGTGCTGAAGGTCTGTAAGATACCTGGTCCTTTAAAGATGTTATATTAAGTATGTTTGAAAAAGGTGCTATATAGTTTTGGAGGTCTATAACTTTGGTTTGAACCTGTTACGCTTGCTGTATTTTTTTTGCAAATATGTGTAACCTTACCTTCCTGTTTTGAAAGTGTGTGCATTAATTGAGAAGCAATTCTTTAACACTGCATACTCATTGCTATTTACAAACATTATAAGCCAAAGAGCCGGCGAAGTTAGAATGAACGCACAAACTGCAGGCAATTTCTATATCATAATGGTGTAAAACGTATATATGGTGTAAAACGTATATATGGTGGCTATTTTACAAAAGAAGGCTAAATAGATAAGACAGCAGTGTTAATAGTGCTTGAAACATTGCTAGCAGTAGGCAAATTACGATAAAGAACTGCACCAAGGTTTTAGTGTAGTTTTTGTGATCGATGTACAAGTTTTATGTCTCATGGTGAATGGTGTCAGTTTCTAAGACACTTATTTTAGTTAAGTTTGGCAATAAAAGGCAAGAAAACAAAAAAAAACTTGAGTCCAGTAATCCAGTCTAGTGAATGGATACACCTATATACGTAGCTATATAAATGGTGTAACCATTCACTAGACTGGATTACTGGACTGGACTATTGGACTCGCATAAAGTTTGCTTAAATACCTTTTCCAACCACTAAAAGTGATTAGCCATATGATCATTACTTTGTATACCACACACTCAGGGTTCTCAGTGTCTTGTCTTGCATTTAGAGACACATACAGCTAATTATAACTGTAGTCTAGTTTTAGTGGTCTAATGGTATGATAAATTTGTAATCAGTGTAGGTTGAATTCTTCTTAAAAATTTGTACACTACATGTAGTTTTTCTTCATTCCTGTTAGATAGTGTGTGCATGCATTGGGAAGCATTTCTCTGGCCAACTGAACACTGCACACTCGTTGCTATTTACAAGCATTATAAACCAAGGAGCTGGCCAGTCTATATGCTGAAAGGCTGCATTATTTCAATATAATTACAGGTGTAAAACTGACTGATATTTATGTCAATGTGTGCTATTGTACAAAACACTGACAGATGCATTTAGCAGTGTTACTTGTATTGTTGCTAGTAGTAAGCAAATTATTTTTGATAATTTGTCACACTGAGGTATTAGTGTAGTTTTTGTGAATAATGTACAAGTTTTATATGTCTTGTGTGCAAGTTTCATGTCTTGTGGTGAATGGTGTGATTTCTAAAATACTTTTGTGGTAAAGTCTAGTTATAAAAGGCAAGAAAACAAAAAAAAAATTGAGTCCAGTAGTCCAGTCCAGTAATCCAGTCCAGTAGTCCAGTCCAGTGAATGGATACACCCACTATATAAACACCTTTTTCTCTTGCTGAATATCTCTTGTATAATTTGGGCATAGCTACGTAAATGTAACTAATGTTATACCCAAAGTGTACACTCTTCTGTTTTAGTCTCACCATACTACTATTCAGGACTCTAATAGAACTATATCAAACATTACCCAAAGTGTACACTCTTCTGTTTTAGTCTCACCATACTACTATTCAGGACTCTAATAGAACTATATCAAACATTTGTTCATAGTATTATGCATAGTACAACTTTCGGATAAGAACAAAAAAAAACCTATTTATGGCGTATTGAACCTCTTCAATTTGTAAGAACACTGTGCTGCCTATTGTTTATATATACTCTTAGCTATCTTATCAACATTATCATTGGGTACTGCGTGAAGTGCAGTATTAAGGTGTATACAACCCAAATTATCAATTGCAGCTCCTAGTACTAGGGTAGCTGAGACAGCTTTTGCTTGAGATAGTTTAATAAACTCGACGTTTAATGTAGATGGCAAGTACAGAGTGTAATAAGGTGAAGTACTTCCACTATTCCACACAGTTATTGATTAGTATACTTGAGAAATCATATGCCAGCATAATTTAAAGCATAATAAGTAGCCTAAAATATCGAGCATGATGCCTGCATGATGGGGACAATTTTCAATTAAAATGTGCATGCACATGCCAAAAATTTAGCAAATATGCTAGTGTATGTGTAGCTATTACCACATAAACTCTATTAGTTCCTTGGTTCCCATCATGTTGCTGTTTTCCTTTGTACCACTGGTATACAGAGGTCAGTATGTGATGATGTATACACCTACAATTGCCATTAAGTGAATTTTTTCTGGAGTTATTTATATTGTACATACATACAGTGTGTAATGTTACATTTATGTACATAGTGTCCATTGATGTTCCATGGGGACGGATCTGTGGAAAGGCATGGGGCTCATCAAATGGAAAACCTGTTCTTGCACTACATGGTAATATTTAACTACTACACCTGTAATGTATATTAGCAAGAGGTCATAATAACATATTATATTATTATGAACTCTTGATATTAGCCATTATTTAGTATGAGATGTTTCCTTTAAATTTAGCATATAGAAATATGTTCTAAATATTATTTTTGTAGATCCTAGGTATGTGACACGCAGTCTGGCTGCCTTCCAATGCATATGCGTACTGTATTGAATATGCTAAATATTAAGTTTCACACTTTTCAGTACCTCTAATGCTACAACTACAGTATCAATGAAAGCCCTATCACATACAAGGAGTACAGTACATTTGAATTATGAATGTATAATATCAAACCAGTGTTTAACTGGACACCGTAGATCATGTTTCTTTGTTACTTACTGTAATTAAGCTATACAAAAATATGTACTTTTCTTTTATACAGCAAGTTGATCAATTGATTGTTACAGGTTGGCTAGACAATTCTGGAACATTTGACAAGCTATTACCATTGCTCTCCCCAGGTATGGATGTGTTGATTACATCATGTACACATTTAAATTTACTGTACATACGTACTGTATATTGCTGCCACTCCTTTTTATATGCTTGAGACTCAAAAGTGATAACCATTATGTAGAAAGGAAGTTAGCACACTAGCATGGTCAAGCCCCTAGATTAAAATTTTGAAATAGAGGGTGTGGAGGAAAATTCACACCCTGTGAAGTTACTTTGAGAGCAATTTTAGCAGTTTATCATATTATTATTATTACTAGGCCCGGGCAAATACAACCAAGTACAATCACCAACGGGACAACCTACTAATGGGGCATGTACAAGCAGTGCATGGTGAACACAGTATGTGCAGGTAGAAAAGATGCACAGTAATACAATTCTAGAGGAATTGACTGGCACATATACATGTACATTAGGGATGTATTAGCAGACCACGGTAAGATTGGGATAAAAGCAGAGTATTTCAACTGTCTGTCACCTACAACTGATATCTGAGTTATATACTGTATTTAACATGAGCTGGGTCATTTGTACTAAAATGATCGCATGATGCCATGGATACGTTGTAAGACCAAAAAAAAATTTTTTTGGAGAACAAAAAGCATTGCTGATGGTGGCAGACTGTAGCTACATATAGTAATAGCAGTTAATAGCTAATACAACCATGCACATAGCAATTAACAGCCTAAGGGCACAATTTGTGTATGTTGTTTGTTCTCTCCATCAGCATACAGTATGTGGGATGCAATTTGGCAGTTTCTCAGGCCCCATATCAGTGATCAGTCTGGCACTAAAAGGCTTCAGGTGAAGAGCTATGCATCACCACACAAACTTACCACCCATACACGAGTGAAGGTAGCCTAGTTACGCGAGACTAAAGAAACAAGACTATCAAAGTGTTTCAACCAACACAAACTAAACTCCAGCAATTAGTAGCAACTTTCAATCATGTTGTTTATTAAGTAGGAGTAGCAACCACTCGTCTTCCAATCGAAAGAGTCACTGTCGCCCACTTTCAAACACAAATGAACAGTAGTTCACGTGTCTAGAATCCGCCTGATCTATTAATAGTAGGCGTCACGTGCTAACTGTTTTGATCGGCATTAAATAGAATAGTTGTACGTTTCTATCACCTCCACGATAACACCCGCCCATTATACGATTGTCTTTTCATACAACATGGATCTATTCCCGGTGAGTGCGAATCCTTAGGCCTTGTAGTTTTCTCAAACATTATTTATTTAGTATTTATTCACTAGGACCGGGTCACATACAGCCAAGTACATACTCCAACGTTGCAACCTACCCATTGGGCAAGTATAAACAGTGCCATAGCCAGCACTCAGAGCAGTGTGTGTGTACTGGTGGAAATGATACATACTGTATGCATACGTACACAGGCAAGGGAGTTTAACTGGCATCAGAAAACCACAATACTAAAACACAACCTACACAGAAACCAAGTTAAGTTAGCTATATTGAAAGTAACTATATATTGTAGGTGTGACGTGTCTCTGAAGATGACTCAGCAGTCTATGCAGAACAAGGGACGTGGTGAAGGCGCAATTAGCAGATGATCCCAATCAAGCCAATATGGCACAACAGACTCTGTTGTAACTAGAGGCCACTGGTGATGTGCCAGTATATCAGCAGTGTGGCATTGGCACAGTGATCACAGTCTATAATATTATACATATAGCCATGCACAACATACAGGAAATAGTTACACATTGTTGTATATGCAGCACTGCATCTTCTTGTTTATTACAGACTCACAGTAGAGTAGTATTTAAGCCGGGCGGAAAATTATTCCAGCCGCTAGCAAGCCAGATGAAGATGTATAATACAACTACCGGTACAAGTATTACATTACTCATTTCCTTGTTGTTCCAGCTGGTTGTTTATGAGCGCATCAGCTGGTATCCCAACTGGTTATCAGCTGATTGTTCACTGCATGATGCCTGGAGCGCATATCCTGCATACAAAATACAGTTATAAACAATTAAACATACTAGTAATCTTGTTGTTTACGTGTAAGTGGCCTCTGGCTCTGCTGCAGTCACTCCGCGGACGTTTACCAATAGGCTTGAGCCAATTATGCTTTGAAAATTGCCTATTATGCTTTTGAGCAGTGCTAAAAAATCCAGCCTATTATGCTCAAAATTATGCTCTCAAAATCAAGATTATGCTCGAGAGCTGACTGTTTTATTAGAGTATATCTACATTTTCTGACTGCTGTATTAAAGTAAGTGACTGCTCTATTAGAGTATCTCGATCTTATTTCCATAAACTGTGAATAATCAGCCAATCAGCCAAGAAAAAGTAAAAATAATAACACTGCAGGTTTTTGATATGAAATGCAGTAATAATTTGCAATGTGTTCATGTTGTGCAGTATTTTTGGTGCGCGCATTGCACATTTTAATTATAATTCTTGAAAATCGTCCTACTATGCTGGCATAATGCTTGATGCTTTGCTAGCCTATTATGCCAGCATAATTGGCGCAAGCCTATTTACTAATCTTCTCCTAAATTCCAATCTGTAATTAAGCAAGGGTGTGGTGCTGGGAATTATATAGAATTACATGTATGGTAAAGTAATTAGCATGAACAGGCGTACTTATTATACGGTTGTGCCAGGCGAATCTATCCCCGCTTAGTTCATGTCTCTAGGCCTCATGGTTTTCTCAAACATTATTTATTATTTATTCATTCATTATTAATGACGTAATTTTAACCACATTTCATATTATCCTTAGTACTTGGTTGTATAATTAACACTTTACAGTGACCAGCACTGAAGGTCTGACAGCAACATGTGCTGCAGCCTTAGGATTACCTAACCTAATTTCAGGGACTTAGACCTAATGACTTGACTTACTGACTGATGAACATATGCTTGACTGTTGTTGTATGATGACTGCTTTATTAGGGTGATTTCTCTATCCCCTCCCTCTCAATGATGTACTTACTGAAATGATGTTATTTTCAATGAACTGCTTGTCATTATATGTGCACCTTTTCAAAGTTTCTTCTATTTATTGTCTATTGCTAGGCAACTTAAGTGAAAAAAAATAAAAATGCTTTACCATCCAATCAAGCTACGCTTTATAGCCAGTTATTGTACAGTTCACTTGTGAAATACGTAATGGAACTTGATGGTGAATGTGAATAACTAATAAATACATAAATGCAAGTTCTTAGGATAAATGTATATACGTGTTTATGATGTATTTTGAATACCATTTCAAAATTATGCACCTACAATGTTCAAATGAAAATTGCTATTACAGTGGCATTGATGATGTGTGGATTGTAATAGTAGTATAGCCATAGGAGAGTAGGTAAAGAATGTGTATGATGGGTTATGCAGTAGGAATACTGGTATGTAAGACAAAAAATATTGTATGGGAACTGCTATCGTATACATGTATATATATATATATGTAGTTGAGAGTGTTCGTGTATAATGTGAGGGGGCATAGGAAAAGGGACCTATAGAGACTTTTAAACTTTTGAGTAAAAGTCAGTAAATTTCTGTTTATTGTTAGGTAATAGTAGTAAATTACATACATTGGGAAATCACACTTGTTTTTAAATTCTTCATAACTATGTGAAACAATTCAGTATTGATTTGAAATTTGAAATATGAATAGCTGGTGAGTTGTAGAATTTTTTGATTAGCGTAACTCAAATTCCATGTTAACCACTATAGGTCCCTTTTCCTATCCCCCCTCACAATTATAATAATTACTTACTAATTTTGTTACAGATTTATACATAGTGGCAATAGACTTTCCAGGACATGGCTTGTCTTCTCCGCGTCCTGCTGGTGCCTATTATCATTTTATCAATATGGTGGCTGATGTAAAGTATGTGGTGGATGGTAAGTGTTGTGTTGGTATATGTGACATGATATTATGATATCCAAGAAATAGGGTTGAACGATATTGGGGAAAAAATGCAACAAACGGTATGCCTTCTGAAAAAAAAATCAAGACACATGATAGTGTCGTACGACCAAGAACCACACCATGAGTATATTTACAGGAAGAAAGAAAACAGCATTTTCGCATGTGTATAGCTCTGTGGCCTCTTCTCCAAAGCACATCATTTCTGCATTATAGCTTTCTGCCGGGCAGGAAATTTTGATTAAATTTGCACCAGCGATTTGCAAGATATGGGCATTCAAAGTTTCGATTTAATATCTTCATTTTTTCCCCTCTTCATTTTATTTTTGCATACTTTGCAATAATTGCTATAAAACGCAAACTTGTAACTTGATTGCCTCACACGAATGATTTGATTTTTGACTAGACTCCTCTGTTTGGCATAGCAGATCTTCCACAGAGGAGAATGAAGAGCGTAGTAATGATGGAAACTAATGCAATCACATACTTGTGAGCCAGTAGAGTCACTGGGGAAGTCCTGTTAACGACAACACGTGTTAGACGTATAAAGGTATCAAGCTTGCTGTAAATCTGATGAATATATCCAAGGAATTATGAGATCATCGTAGCAGTGCCTTTCGATGGTTTGAAAAGCAACAGAGTTACAGTTACAAATTTATAAAGCAAAAAACAATGAAGTCTAAAATCTCAGGGTCGAGATACTGTAATAGAGCAGCCACCGTGGTATTAAAAAAGGTGCACAAAAATGTCATGAAACTTACCAGAGTTTGAACCAGGGACCTCTATACCTAATACCTGCATCCTTACTGAACCACTGCTATCTTGGCTGATCGCTTCTTTTAGAAGTTCTCACAATTACCATACTTCAGAATAGAACCTGCCACTTCTTTTTGTAAGTTTGGATCCACTCCTGAGTATTACAATAATAATAAATAGTCAAATACAATAAACAGCATAATGCATTTATAATTTCTGTCTTCAATAATCTTCATTGTGTCTGTAGATATAGTATAATAAGAATTGTGGTTATTGAAAACCAGCCTGTAAACTAACCTACAGTGGCTGGCTTTCTGGGATAATCAAATGTAAGAAGTGAGATGCATGCTAAAACAGTAAAGCTGTAATAAAAGCACCTGGGTTAAAAATTAAGGAGTTGTGAGACCAAAAGTGGAGGCGAAGAAATGGCTGCAATGATGTTTTAAAGGCCACATCCTTTTTACAGCTTGACATGATTGTACTTTCTGGCAATATATTGTACTTTGCGTGGGAGGATCAAAGTGATGCCGTGTACTGTATAGTACCAATTAGCTGCATAACTGTACTGTATGAATCATATGGTAATAGTTATTCAGATAATTGAGCAAATACAGTACAGTTGTGCAAAAAATTTATTTAAGGAACGTTATGAAAACAACCCCAGGTGCATGACAGTGTAAATTGCTAAAACCAGCCAAAATAATCCTACCACTTCATTTTACAGCTAGAAATAGATTGTATAAACACTTACTGATTGTCTGATCACGAAGCACAGCCACTAAGACACCGCGATTGATCACGTGCATCACATTGTAAATCGCTAAAACTATCCAAACTAATCCTATTACAGTAGTTCGTTCTACGACTAAAAACAGATTATATACTGTAAACACTTACTGATATAATCACAGTGATTTGAGTACTAGAGAAAATCGCTCCAAGCCAGACGTGACCAGGAAGTACAATATACTACTTAAAGCACCGCCTATGCTTGTGTGTACGAAAAATACAGCACTCAAGGGGTGTCTCAAGGCAAATGCAGCACTCGGCTTTACCTCGTGCTGTATTAGCCTCTCAACACACACCCTCGTACTGTATTTTCTGTACACACGCATGGCAGTGCTTTAACTATAACATAAAATTGTTACATGTATGTACATAGTACGTGTTTCTTTTCTACAGCTTTAGGATGGAAAAGGTTCTCATTCCTGTCTCATTCAATGGGTGAGAATTTGATATAGAAATGAATATTCCAGTATAAATGAAAGTTTTCAAATGACAAAATATCTGCTGTGTTTGTAACAATATTATTTTTCAAAATGGTGGTTTGTAAGCAAAATTTTCAAGCAAAACTGTTTTATCTAAACTACTGATGTAATGTACTCAAAACTTTCTCTTAAAATATTCTAGCCTTAAAGATCCTTTTTGCATAACAACAAGAGTGAATAATGTATATCTAAGGTATGGCATAATTAGCACACAACATTATAGAATTGTACAGGCACATGCCTTTTGTGTATCCCTTTAAACAATTTGATAATAATAATAACACTGCAAGTACTAGTACTGTGTAGGTGTAGTAGAGATCATGGAGATTGTGGGATTTCCTGCTCAAAAATATCACCAAAAATTAGTTCCAGCTTGGCAGTATTGTTTAGGCATAACCAAGCCCATAAATGTTTTCAGAGTGACAAGTTTCTATGGAATGTTTTATGAAATTTTTAAAATTTCTTATTTGATTGAATTTTTCTACCAACTTCTCCAGTCAAGCATAACTTCACTATTTTTAATGCCATAGGGTTGATTTCTTCACTATTTGACGTCACCAAAGACGTGCTTTTTCACCAACCGCAGCAGCTACAATGCATGCATTGTGTTCATTATAGGCTTACCTTTGTCCTCCTTTGTATCCCTCTACTATCATGTAGATATTGATTCACAGTAATGCATTATGGTTTCAATGCAGTCAGTTGTCACGAGAATTGTCTGTAATTTCCATAGTGACTGTATTTTGATAGCTCGTACTGCTATATAACGGGTAGAACATGCCTTAAAACAAAGTGGAATGGCCACATTGCTTTCCAAAAATTGATGGTTGGGATGAACAGTAAGTTGCTCTATTATTTTTATAATATGTCTGGCCAGCACTGCCATTCTTTTGATGCAGTATGTGTCAGTTCACCAATCATAAAATTTTATTAATTATGTTAACATAAACAAACAAGTGTAAGGAAAATTAGAAATATGGATCATAGAAATGAATCAAAGGTAGTCATTTTGATCATTTATTGTTACTATAGGAGCTGGAGTATCTACTCTGGTGAGTTTTTAGTATGTATGCTTAAAATATATTGTTGTTTCATGTATTAATGTTTTAATAAATGTGTAATAATGCACCTGTACCAACTATGTATTGTACCTAAATTAAGTGTAGAATAACCACTATGAATATTATATAATTGTAAATTATATAGTTATGTATATAGTGCAAACTTTAAATGGTTTTGTGGAGATTAACAAGTCTTAGCACATACAGTATATTAAAGGGATATTTATAACTCTCGACAACTAAATGAATCACTCTATAATTATATAGTGCGAACTTAATACTTCTAGCAATTCAGCCTTTAACTCTTAATTATCAGATCCTCACTATTCAGACTGTTGTATTAATTTGGGTTTGCACTTTGTAATATTAGATACTGTATAATGAATTAAGAGTTAATACAGCCCTACGTCTTTGTATATTGTCCTATTAAGGAATTTTATAAAAGTACCATTTATAGCACACGGCAGCCATGTTTGAATTTCACTGTGTTGACAGAGTTACATGCTCCATTGTCCATAGGATTCAATGCACTCCTGCTGCTATACTGTCATTTCAGTGGAGCTAATTATGTTCATTCACTTAAAACTGTTTATAGGTACAATGACCATAAAATACTTCACCACAGCTGACAGCTTAGCTCTGATACCTCAATGGCCATACCATATCAAGCAGTACAAAGGTACCAGGAGATGCAGTGCCATAGGTTGTGGGTTGAGTTATGTGCTCGAGCATGTCACGTTACCGGCATCACTGAAATGAAACTATAGAAACATAGTCAAATGGCACAATGGGAAGGATAGTAGCACAGGAATAACAGGGTAGCCTTACTGTATTCACAAGTGATGTGAAATTCCTTAACTCAATCATTGTAAAGTTATCCTTTGACTTGATGGCTGCCTATCAAGGCCGGCTTGGCTGCCTTCACAGAATATGATGAAGTGGTGGCTCGTTCTGCGTATCCCTGTTGCACGTAAAGATACCCAATGATATGCATAGTAACACTGGACGCCATATTTTAATTTCACCTGTTGTATTGGTAGTGGACGGAGTTACATGCTCCCTAGATTTGATGCATTCCTGATAGCAGCTAAGCATTACAAAATTAAGGTGTGAGGACTCAGCCATATGATTTTGATGGTGCATTCTTGCTTCTAGGAAAGTATCATGGCTGCATTGTGAAATCAACTGAGTTGCTAAGGTAAGAGTATTGATGCTAGTAAACACCTAACAAGTTGTTCTCAAGGATTTTGAGCATAAAAAATTGCTAGATGGAGTTTTAGCGATATTGTACCATGATCTTCTTATTTGTAAAGTCACACTGTCTTGTTTGGCTGTATGAAGGGTGACATATTACTGCTTGTGCTGTTCATTTCTTACATGGGTAAATATGTTGACTACATGCCATCCCTTGTTTGGTACTTGATTTTCTCTGATATAATGAGATACCACTGCCTACTGTATGTGGTGAAGCTTGAATCCAGTATCTGATGATATTTCACTGTCTACTTTTTTTAAATGAGCAGTACTTATTCTGATAACACATTTTCTCTAATTCCCATCACAAACTGTTCTCTAATCATGTCATCAATAAAGGCTGTCATAATCATAAGTGTTCTGGTGAGCAGAGCTTGAATTGAGGGTATACTGGGGTTTACAAGGTATACCTTGTTAAAGTGTTACTAGATATAGTATACCTTGTTAGCTGCTTGGAAAATTAAATATATATACAAAACGAAACAGATTTTTCTGCAGTTGATATCATAGGTTAAACCCAATATTGTACTAGAATACAGCACCTGTCCCAGATCGATTTACTCTAATAGAGCGGTCAACTAAAGCATACTCTACAGTAGTGTTATAGAGCAACAGTAATTTTCTGATGAGAGCTAGAAGTGAGACTGCTAGTTATGGCCAAAATGCTGTTGAAAGTGACTGAATGTATAACTAGCTAATTATGCATTGGGCTTGAGACAAAAACACCATACATACTTTTTTATTTGCCACTCAACTTGCATCAGATAAGTCAAACTGATGACGTAACACTCTGATGGTTAAAATTGCAGTCTTAGAAATGCTTTAGCTAACTTAGTCAACCTTTCTCTCCCCAACCCCCTCTTCCAGTTTTCATACTGAGAAATTGGTATACCTTCATGTTATTTTACAATTCAAGCCTCACTGGTGATGTATGATGTATTATGTCACTGTAAATTATTTACCTGCTACCATCCTATACTGACTGCTGTATACTAGAAATGTGTTCAATTTAGTATACAAATGTTTTTACAATTTTTATAACTGTCAGTATCACTGACTGTTCTATTAGAGCAATTAAAGTGATGATACCCATAAAATGGCCCAAAGCAGCCAGATCATCTCCACTGGTCCTGATTAATAGTTGTAATTAATTTCAATGTGGAAGCTACTTCAATAATGTAGAAAAGTATCTGTATTATTTTTGTTATGTATACAAATTCTCTACAGAGAAAGTCTCAATGCTGCTCTTCATTTTGTACAAATATATGTTGCAAGTAGAGTTTGTGTTTAAGAGTGTTTGTAGGTAAAATAGATCAATAGATCTATCTCTACCTACAAACACTATTTAGCACAAACTATACAACTTCATGTGGGATCATCTCATGCAGCAATTTAATGATACAAATGTTCATGGTTCCATTACCTTTGTCCTAGCTGCCACTGTTATCACCAATATACAAAGTACTATTATGACAAATTATTTATAATATAATTAATTTTGTTTATGTATTGAGTCACTGGCAGCACTTGCCAGTGACTTTCAGTATAATTTTTATGTACTGAAAAACAATAAATAAAAATATATAAGGGTAGATCATGGGTTCAGTTATGTAACATTAATTGCTAGTTGGGAAGGCATCCACATCTTGTTATGCCCATGATACTGTATTTTGAACAAGCATGAAGAAACCACTTCAGAGCAAAACTTACCTGTGCAGAAGGTCGGTGCCTTTTTCACAATTTCTTAGGAACACCTGGTTTATTAATGGATGAATGTGTAGATAAACAGGAGTCAGATGCTAGTGAAGTGGATCCTCACTAATCTGAATGGTAGAAATGACTATTAAATGACTATTATATTAGAGTATTTTGTCAATGGTGTATGTACTATTAGAGAAATTGAACTAAGCTCTGTATCAATGGGCTTTGCTAATCCAAGCAATTTCGCTAATCTGAACAGACTTGTCAACTGGAGAGCAAAGCTGTTCGGATTAGTGAGGATCCACGGTAAGCGATTATTCATGTAGTTCTATAAACAATTACTGTTTCTTCTGCAAATATACAGGAAAAAATAGCAACTAACTATAGAAATATACTTCTGTATTCACTGACTCTGGCATCATAGATAATACACGAACATGGATTGGAAATGCCCGTTAAATTATTTACCTATCCTAGTTACGGTGCGCCAATACATTGGGAAATTTGTTGAAATGTACTGGGTGGCTGTTTGACTTTCTCTCGCTTGTTTGAAGGCTAGTTTCAAGACATGGACATTCCTTTTACATTGTTTATTGTGTAGCGTTTTGTACTGAACAAGAACACCGTATGTTTGGTGGACATAGGAGGGAATATCGTTGGCGACAGGGGGATACTGGCAGGTACACATTAGCAAATGTTTCAGCAACATCGCTACCAGCTAACTTAACATAGCCTCTATGCCACAACCAAATAAATGTTTGATAGACTGAAATGAATTTTTAGCCAAAGACTTGTTTGACTTGGGTAAAACAATTGCCCAAAGTAGTGCCTGTTTTCTGTCATTTTATCCAAACAGTCTGAGTATACAGTGAAACATTGGATATCTAGTTAGCTAAAGCCACTCTACCTGCTACAAGTGAAGTTAAGAACAGCAAACAAACGATGGTGCACTTTTTATTTCTTCAGGAAATTTGCCCAACCGTTATGAAACACTATACTTCACCTTTTAACTTGCATCTCGTTATGCTGTTGTTTGCTACTCGACAGTATCCATAACCAGTCCAGCCTCCAATTAGTGTAGGTGCTTTGTAATCGAGCTGTAACCAACAAACACGTATTTGTAGCTTACAAGACATGCAAAATGTTCCATCTGTAATGACCGTAGAGTTTTCGCGCCCATAACGAGGATGGTCTATGACTTCACCACGTAAATAATACAGGCGTTTCCAATCCATGGTTCGTATATTATCCATGCTGGCATCATGGTCATTATACAGTCTTAAAGTGTGTGTAAATAATGATCTTTGTAGTGATCATAATTATGCAGTTGTAGAATTATTAGTATTGTACATTTATTTTTGTTAAATAGTAGAAGGCGTGATTTGGAAAGTGTCATGAGCTGCAGATAGTTATTGGTATTATTTCTATACTATAGTTTGCTGCATCTCTACCTGAATATGTAGAAAAACTGGTACTGTTGGAAGGCATTGCACCACTTGCAGTTGATGCTGTAAGTTTTGTGTATAATGCAGCATTAAATTATCTCAATTTTTTTATTAAAACATTTTAAATTACTAAACACTGCGTTAAAACATTGTTCAAATCATGTTTATTAATTTTTCTTCCATGACCACTATAACCTGGGTTGTTTAAGCTACTTCACAAAATATGGAATGGCAGCCTATTATACACATACATACACGTCGTACAATACAAATTTAAGGAATTTGATTAGGGATCAAGTTTCCATACTAGAGCATATTTAATTGGAATCCTTAAAGTGTCAATAGTAACTTCATGGCTTGTATGGCTGCAGTATGTGTGTGTGATTAGTTTTAATTTCTATGATCCACATTCAAATTAAAATTGCTTTATATTTGTAAACTTTTTTTTGTAGCATGGTGCATATTGCATCAAGGAGCCAGGCATACCAAAAATTAATTATGTTTCTTGATACATGCTCTGACCATCAATTACTGAACTGTTCTTCTCATGTAGTGCTGTGTAATGGGCAGAACATACATAGATGGAAATATATGGCAACGTTGATTTGTGAAGCACTTTTGTAGTCAACTCAAATGTAGGAGGCATGGTATGAACATTACAGACAATTCCTGATATTCCATAAACAATTCTATGTAGACAAACATGTAGCATAACAAGCTATATTGGTGTGTTGCCCATGAAGCACCTTCCCACTAGTGGAGGACACACAGGCATTTTAGCTGCTGTGATAGATGAAAAACATGACTTGGGCCCAAGTGATATCCAACAGTGGAGAGATCAAGCCCTTAGCATTAACCATAGTCCAGTTACACTTTACTGAAGGCATCCATTAGTTGGTCAGTAGATACATTTGGTTAAATCATGATCAATAGTCACATGTATGTTAAAGCTCTTCAGGGGCTTGAGTATACCAAATCAATCACATTTAGACTATAAATGTGCTCTTATGGCTCCTCATATTTCAATTATAACATGCACGAGTTATTACGATTTTTCTAAAGAGTGCAAAAGGCAACAAAGAAAAACAAGAAGAAATACAGTAAGACAAATTAAAAATGCCGGTGGCTTGGAGGATTTATTAGAATAGGAGAATATCACCTTGAGGGAATTTCCTCAGCAAAAATAGTTATTGTGCAAGCACTCTTGCTTTCCTTGGCCACACAACAAACTATATTGTGACTTTACATATAAGTGCATACGTATCTCATTTTTATAGAAAGAGTTGCCCTCAAGAATGGGTAAAGCACTTAATAATCTTAAGAAGTTTCAGGATAAGGCAACAAAGGTGTATCCTTCACAAGAAGCTTGTATTGCAAGGTACGTTGTGTACAGACGTTCTCACACACAATTTTATGTGGGCTATGTACGTCAATACGTATGTAATTAAGTTCAAGTATAAGGAAAAATTAGGAATTTAAGTTCAATTAGGGATCATAGAAAAAAAGTAGGGAAACAAGGGAGGTCGCCTACACCTTGCAGATATACTAGTGAACATTTAATCCCTAATTCAGTCTAGTTGTTGTACTCATGACTGAATTAGGGATTAAATGTCCACTAGTATATCTGCAGGTGTCCTTGTTTTCCTACTTTCTTTCTATGATCCCTGATCGAACTTAAAATTCATATACTTCTTTGTTTACTTTTTGTACATTGTTATGACTGGTGAACCCGTGCATACTACATTAAAAGAAATGAGAGCACACCACAGTTAATGTTTTTGTCTGAACCCACGCCCCAGCTATCAGAAAGTAAGGTGGCCATTACCCTTTGCTTTCAGCTATTTTCAGCCCGTTACACAGCACTACAATGAAGAACAGTATGAGAAGTGCCTCTGCAGTCACCATGGAAAATGCCCATTTACAAACATAAGGAAGGCATTGCACTAGCTACTGCGAATTGACACCTTGGGTTGTCAGCAAAAAGAAATGGGACACAAAGAAGAGCAACGGTAAGTCCATGATGTGTGCATTGTATGTACTGTGGCGTGCCAAAAGGCACGTCTCGGGACAAGGTAATGTCAAACAGTGAAAAAATCAAGCCCGTAGCCTTGTCTGAATGCGTTAGTTAGTCAGTTAGTCAGGCTGTAGAAAACTCCACTAAATTATTTTTTAGTTTCATAACAACTTTTTGGAAGCGTTTAAGGTCATACTGAAAGCACTTTTGGACTTGGTTATTAGAGATGCAACAATATATCAATATATCATGTATCGTATCGTATCGTTTTAAAACGATATCGCTGTATCGATACAAAGCCAAACCATTTCGATATATCGTGTATTGTGATATATCGACATATCGTGGCTTGTTAACATGGCTGACAATCAAATCATTGTACATTGTGGTTAAACTGAGTAGTATGTAATGCTTCTCAAAGGACAATTAGCTCACTTGTTTCTCTTTAAAAACCATTAAAAACAACATAGACCATTGATTAGACTCCACTTTGTATCGCGCAATATATCACTGTATCATGATACACCAGACGCAATATATCGATATGTCTACACACTGTATCGTTGCATCACTATTGGTTATAGGTTATAGGTTATACTGTACCTAACCAATGCTGCCAAGGCACCATGAAGGTATTGCAAGGTTGGATATTTTTGGTCAGAAAAGCCCCAAACCTTCATGATCCCTAATATACAGTACTACTGTACTGTATGATACAAGTAATAGTTGTAACACGGGCATGAGGGCTTTGCCTGATATGTATGCCTGACTGCCCGAGGGCAGAGGGTATACATACAGGCAAAGCCCGAACGATCCGTGTTACAGCTAATAATATGTAACACTTATTAGGCTGATAGCCTGTACAGGGCGATCAATCACCCAAGCCAATGCGAGTGCAGCAACTGGATGTATTATATATGCATACCTAAAATTTTCGATTATGGGTCAGCAGCTAGTATGTTCTGGTTACATCCGGCTACGGTGAACAGACATACAGTATCCTAAGGATACCACGGAAAATTTCAGTTACGTGAGTTTAATCTTTTAATCAGTGCTATTGAATCGTTTATGGAAAAGTAATGGAGTTTACTAAAGGCCTAGATAGGTAAGCTTGCTGGTAGAGTGGTTACTCCGTGCAGAGTGGTAGCTTCGTGATGGGGGCGTGTCTGTATTCGAAAACATGTGGAAACGATCGGTGAATAAGCTATAGTACTGGTTCTCACCTTAGCCCAACGTTTTTCAACTCGTAGGATGGCAAGGATAACAAAACACTCTCCATCTGAGTAGTTTTCATGGCGAAATCCAAGTCGTGCAATCACGTGAGTATTAATCAATCCCCACAATCGATTTCAGCGTCGACGTCAGACTCTATATAATCACTGCCAGGTTGTAGCCCGGTCTACATTTCGTATGTAGCCCGGGCGGATCCTTTGATCTAAGGTGTGAAAGTGTTACATATGCACTTGTACAGTGCATCACAATATCATGTACATTTGTGACCCGCTGAGCAAAACTCAACTAGTTTGCATAATTATTTTTGAAATAAACTGCACTGAAATAAATTGGATAGAAAATGCATGCTTCAAAAATAAGTTTATGTACATTTTAATCACTGTAATAAATGGTGACGCAAAACTGATATTGATATAATAACTACTATACTGTTGGATTACCTCTTCACAGAGAATAAGAATATCTTGGTTGCCATGAAATAAACTTGTGTTATGTGAATTTACAGTATTTGCATCACACTTTGATGAACTCTCCAGTTCAAGGTGAATGCAATGAGACAAGTCCCAACTTCATAACCTGTTCCACTTGTGACTCATGATCAATTAAATAAGTTCCTGTAATTTCTTTTCTGTAGAGTCAGTCACTTAAAAATTGATTGTTTTGCTCTTCTTGCTGCCTATTGCTATAACTCCATGAAAATTTAAAGTCATAAGCAAAGAAGTCATAAAAGAAGTTTGAGAAAAATTCTAACTAGTCATGTTTTCGCTAAGTGGTCACATTTATTGTTCATGTTGTGACACCATCATTTCTGTCACTGATAGTATTTCCCTGATGCTACAGTATCTATGTAATTCCATTCATGATACCACTATGTCATAGCAGATATATTCTTTAGCAGATATATTCTTTAGGTATCTGCAGCTTACAATTGTAGCTCAAAACTTTAGTGCAGTTTATGTATTTTATAGACTTATGGAAGGCAATAATGATTTAACAGAAGAATCTGCCAGAGTTTTGTCTGAGAGGGGTACAGCTCCAGTAGAAAATGGTATGCAACTAAACTACATGTAGTCTAAACTTACTCAGTGGCTAGTTGAATTTGAAGTAAGAAGATTTTTAAAGTTGACAGAATTGAGAATAGCTATATATACTCAAAGTAGCTATCAACTTGGTATGATTTTATTGCCCTACACATAGTTAAAAATTTATTATTTTTCTTGTTTATTATGCATGTATTTCATTGTAGGATATGTGTTTACACGAGACTTGAGGCTTAAATCGGTAAGGGTACTGTGCATATACCTACAGTTAACCACATAAGTATAATGTAGTTATATTTGTAGTCTTGTGGTATGTTTTAGTTATAATTAGTATGAGGGTGAAAACTAAGGTACAGTATTGCCAGATATACACTACTTGTTTTATATCCCAGTACGGATCATTAACCTGATTTTAGTGATGTATATTCTAATTAGTTTGTTCACCACAAAGCAACTCAAGCAGCCCAAACATACATCATAGCTACTCTTAAGTCACTACTACTGTATCTTACCTAGTCTGCCTCCCCTTAGATATGTCATATCAAAACTTGCTATTGAGAATTGTAAACCAAAGTGATATGAATTATGTAATAAAACAGCTTAAAATCCATTCCATGCCATTTTGGTATTCATAGCTTAGTCAAACCGGTTGGTTGAAAAACCTTGTCGACAGCCACTATTTCTTGCCCTATATAAAATACATGTATTTTATACTAACTACAAAAAATACACATTAGCACCCATAATCTCTACAACGCATTATACAAAAAAATTAAAGCCCTTGAATTGCTCTATACTGTACTTTGCGTGGGAGGATCAAAGCGATGCCGCGTATTGTATTGTCCATACAGTACTAATTAGCTGCATAACTGTACTGTATGAGTCATACAGTCAGCTAATTGGGCAAATACGGTACAATTATTTGGAGAATTTATTTGTGGAATGTTACATAAACAACACACTGTAAATCGCTAAAACCAGCCAAACTAATCCTATGAGTTCGTTCTACGGCTAGGAATAGATTGTATAAACACTTACTGATCGTCTGATCATGAAGCTTTTAAACACGACTCCACTAAAACAGCACGATTGATCACGTGCGTGACATTGTGAATCGCTAAAACTAACCAAACTATTCCTATTAGTTCGCTCTATGACTAGAAATAAATTATATGAACACTTACTGATATCCTCATCACTGAAAATCGCAGCGGTTTGAGTACTAGAGAAAATTGCTCCGAGCCAGACGCGACCAGGGAGTACAATATAATACTTAAAGCACCGTCTTGCTTGTGTGTACGAAAAATACAGTACTCGGGGGGTGTCTCAAGGCAAATACAGCACTCGGCTTCGCCTCGTGCTGTATTAGCTTCTCAACACACCCCCTTGTACTGTATTTTCCGTACACACGCGCGGCTGTGCTTTAACTCTAACATACAGTTCCACCCAAAGTAACGCTCTAACGTTACCATAGTAACATTTATTCACTGTTGATTACAATATTATATGTGCCCCCATACAATTTCCAATTGAAGAACCAAATTACTCAGGTGGGAAAACCCCCAAAAAGCAGCGTGTTACCTTCAACCGAATTCACTAAACTTGGTATCATTCTACGTGGCAACACTTGCTGATCAAGAATCTGCCCGAAATAAATGCTTAACTGATTATTACACAGAATTACATTGCGAATCACACCAAAAACATGGTTTTTCTGCTGTATCATTACATACCTGAACATGTAATCTTGTGATACAAGGGCTTTTTCTCTTAATCACTTCACAAACTCCTATACATCACTCGAATCGCCATTCATCAAGGATTCTAATGAGCGATAAGAGATCTCCGTAAATCAAAGTATGCGGAAGTTATGGAACCATGTTTACTAGTTTGCATTGTTTTCGCATATTTTTTACGTTACGGACTTTATAATGTATGGTTAAGTTGACAAATGTTTTGATATGTTGTAGCATGGCTGGTTTTGAGGTTTGCTCCCACAATAATTGGCAACCCACACATGCACACTGAGGTGATAAATTAGTTATCACCCAGCATAGCACTTTGATCCTCACATGATCCTCACATGCACTGTTATACAAGTTCAGTATGTCAACTACCATGACATGATATAATTGTCACAAAATGTGAGAGGATCCGCCAAAACGTAATGTATTCAACTTGACGGCTATTTATTGCAAACAGTTTTAGTACTTACACTACTCTACCCTACTGTGTGTACTGGGGCTGCTTTTGTACTACATACATACAAATGATGTATTCTTAAAAGTCACTGTACATGTGGTATTGAATTTAAGGTAAAGTATTTAAACCATCAGCAGCTATACTCTAATGAGGCTGGTATTGGCCTTGTACATGTACCTTTCAACACTGATGCTCGAATACAGATCTTTGTCAGCTAGGGCTATGCGATATGGTAAAACCTATATCTCGATAACATTTTATCTCAATAGTCAATATTATCTCGATAATGATGTGACATCATAGGACCATTTTGTAAACAGTTTTTTATATAAAGTCAAGTAGTGGTCAGAAATTTTATTACTTTCCCAAGTAGTTTGACACCTTTCCACAAGTTTTCCACCTGACTGTGTGCTTGATTTACAATAGATTATGAAGATTTACTATTATCTTGATAAACAAATTTGTTATCTAGGTGATTTGGTATCTAGATAATCTTTTATCTAAATAAATTATCTCCGAGCCTTATTGTCATCATAATTGACTACAACATAATTGCAGTAACAAAACATTTGTTTTGCTGCATGCATTTATCACTCATGTGTAAAGGTAGAATGTGAGGGCAAGCTGAGGTGTGAAGGAAGATGTCAGTGACTAGTAGTGAGTTAGCTACAGTAGTGAGTCTGTGAACAAATAAACTGAGTTCTAGGTCTTACAGTATGATAGCCAGTCCAGTGGCCACTAGTAGTCCATTGTTAATACAAAACTTGTTATGGGCACAGTATACTAGCAATGTTTCTAGCTTTATTGAAGGTAAGCTAATAGTTATAAACTATAATCGTTATCCGGTTTCTGATATTACAAAAGCTTCGTGCATTTGTGTCTTTAGAAGCTCATAAGCACAATAGCTTCTTCAATGCTGATAAGCTTCAGTGTCTTCAACAACTGACTCTGATAATACAGTAGGGGTCATTATAAACTTTACGGTTTTAACTGTATTTAAACTGTACAAATTGTTGTAGAAGTACTGTAGCAAATGGGTAGACAATTACAAGCTGTAACTTAAATCATAAAACTATAAACTGTTTCTATTTATATGTAAAGTTGAAAAGCTGTTGGTCTGTCTACATTGCTTGCTGTCGCCCACTTTTCACAATCTTTGCACATATCAAAGCAGTTTTTGTGCCAACCCAAAGTGCTCATTTTAACTAATTAATTTATATGAAGCTTCAAATGACCATCGTTCATTGTCTACAGAATGTTGAAGCAAGAGTATATACATAATCTACAAGCAATTCACTGGAATTTATTGTGTAAACTGCAAGTAAGCACCTAAGCCATTCCACTTATGCGTGCCTTCATAAGCAGTTTTTATTGACCACAAGTTTGTGTGTGATGTATTGCTTGATGGTTGAAACAGATATTTTTCAATTGTGATGTACAATGTATAGTGGATTTGATTCCTTGATGAGACTTTTTTGCTTTTGCAACTTTTTGGTGCAACATTTTTTTGCATACTATTCTTTGATTCTGAACCTTTTGATGCAACTTTTCAGTTATGCGTTCCTTTTCATTTCACCTTTTCTGTCACAACTTATGTAACAAAATTGAGCAGAATCGCTCCAGGAATCCTGGGAATACAGTATGAGTCTTTAAAACTCGCTTCTTTTTTTTTTGCTCACTTACAAAAGTTTCCATAAATTGTAAACATGTTACATGATTGCCTGGAACTTAGCACATATAAGGAGGGTTTAAAGACAAATCTTGATACCAAGTTTGGTATGGATAAATGGTATTAATGATTATTCACGTAGAATAATATCTAGCAAAAATCATCTCTTTTTATAAAGGCAACACAGAGCTATGCATGCATTAAAATTGTGTTATTGTTGTTCCTGTTAATACTGTAACACATTACTGTGTCTTGATATACTAGAAAGGAATTTTAGACTAGAGTAGAAGAATGTAGCACCCAAAAAAAAGTTCTGAAACTGGTTGGATCAGATAGTGCATAGTATCAAATTACTATAAATAGAAACAAATATCACCAGTCTCCGAGTACTGTGCTATGAAGATTCTAGAATTGAAACACACAGTAGGGATATTTGCTTCTTATTGTCTTACAGTAATTATGCACTACTCCAATTCAGTACTTTTCTATTGGGGTGCTGTATTGTCCCTAGTCTAGTTTAAAATTGTTTGTGAACTTTTTTTTTTGTAAATTCATGACCACTAATGCCCTCTGATATTCGTATCGCAATTCTAGTTTTAATCATATTCATGAGTGAGGTCATGATCTACAGTGATCATGAATTTAATAATGCAGTTATATTCATAGAAGTACAAGAGCTCCCTCACCATACTATTACCCCTACCACCCTTACAACACATGGGTTGTGCTGTCACCAAATGTGGGTTACTTGTGCCGCCACCAAACGTAGTCTACTAGTCATCAAGTTTCAACAAACAAAATCACACAGAATTCACCATTTCTAACAAATCTACTACAACAAAACCAGAATGGGGGCTTAGCTCAAAATCATAATAACATTAAATAATAAATTTGTGACTGTCCAGCCCAAGACTGCCACTGGGAAAAACCTGGTAGGCTAACTTTTTTTTTTTTTTTACTTACCAGGAAAAACCAAAAGAATGAGTGAGCTCCACTCATGTGTGCATGTGGAAAGAAAAAATTATATATAGTCAATTGTCCTTCTGTTGCTGCTACAACCATCAGCTACCTAGACAGTTAAGGAAAATCAACATCACAATATTACAGGGAGGGGTAACACACTTGTATGAACACGTGGCGTAGAATGTACTTTTCACACTTAGAAACCTTTATATAAAAAACCACTGTCACATGAGAGAGGCTCACGTGACCACCAACAGTATTCATGCGGGAGCTTATTTTCTGTCTAATTCATTACATTCAACCAACAGAAAATACACCTCCCTCACCATACTATTACCCCTACCATCCTTACAACATGTGGGTTGTGCCGCCACCAAACGTGGGCTACTAGTCATCAAGTTTCAACTAAACTCACACTCTAGGGCTACACAAGATTTACATTATAAACCCAGCTGTTTAGTGACAGACAATCTGTGCTCCACTGAGTCATCCACATAGCCATCCTTGGCATTATCTGATTTCCAACGGCCATGGCATTTAAACAGCCTGTCTGGCACACCTGCATTAGCTGCCCTATAGTATGTTCACGTTGAGCTGAATCCTCAAAAACATTTAATAACTCATGGATGCAATTACACACCATCTTGAAATTTGGTTCACTTGTAGTACTGCTTGATCCGCTAAACATATTTCAAAATCTTTTTGTTCAAATGTTTGACATAATATTTACGGCCAATCAAAATTTTCACAATACATTTCCTATGGGAAGCCATATAAATGGGGAAGCCATATAAGTATAGTGTCCATTACAGCCCTTTCCCGAACTTGTAATGGAGCCAAACTGTACGTGTCTGTTGTTGACACCTTTGCTGTTACCAATAATCATCTGGTTAGCTGAAATGTTAACTCTGTTGAGAAAAAATCCACTTTTAATTTTTAGCTGTTTTTCAGGATTCAACTCAACGTGAACATACTATAGTTGCTCCCCCAGCATGCAGACTATGCAAGCCAAATCGGTTGGGTTGTATCCTAACTTACTGACCATTGCTCTCACAAACATGTATAGCTAATACTGCGTGAGTCTTGATACCGTTCACCATTTTTGGTCCTGCATATCGTACGAAACAGAAATCTCTGATCCTGCAAGTTCTCCGCAAATAATTTTCCAGGTAAGTGACAAGACAGGTTCCCCTACCACTTCTTGCAATGATCACCTCATCCCCTCTCCTGAGTTGGTCAGTTTTACTATGGAGAAGCTTGATTATCATGGCATCCAGCCTGAGAGAGATATTACCAGTTTTAATTTCGATTAATTCACTGAACCTATGTATTGGAGATACAATGCTACATGATTTTCTTTAGCCAGCAACACTGGCAATTTGTGCTGCACTGCCCAGGACTTCCACTTCCTGAAGACTCCCAAGTATTTCTTGACTGTGGAGCCTGCTCGACTATGCAGCACTGTGTTAGGAATTTTTCCTGCCAGCTCACGCAGTGTAGGATCCTGCAGCTCCTTCAATTCCAGCCAAGACCCTTGGAAGAATACTTCTGCAATACACAAATAGACATTTGTGATATAGTGCACACAATAACGTTAATGAGGATTCCCCCAATTAACTTATTTATGACCCCACAGGTAGTGATGTTTTATTGAATACTATTGATACTATGTCCTGGTATTGTGAGGGCCCGCAGACAATCAGAGAGCCAATGGTTGGCTTCAGTTAATGAGAAAGGGCAAAGGCAGAAAGTGAGTGTTGATGAGACAGCTCAGCAAATTTACAAGGAGCAATTGCCAGGCGTTGATAGCCATGAGCTTACTACAGTTATGCCTGCTGAGACAGCATTGGGACATAAGTGAGTATGACCCCACCCTGTCCAGCGGTGAACCTGTCAACAGTTTTGGGTTAAGCCCTACAAGCTTTGAGAATGAGTGGGAACTGACTAGATCATGGGAATTTGAGGAACTGGGGACCACAAGCCCCCAAATAGTGGATGTGCAAGGAAGGCTCAAGCAACACCTCCTCTTTTGGTCTAAGGTCCTTGGGGCTCCAACTCCAGTAGTTGATTGGATTCAAAATGGCTATAGGTTTCCCCTCCAGTTCATGCCCACCCTGGGGTAACCACAAGTCTACCTGGGACCACATTGATTTTGTCATAGAGAGCATGCAGGAACTACTGAACAACAGGTGTGTGCGGGAGGTTAAGACAAAGCCAGTAGTTTGTAGCCCCCTGTCAGTTGTATCTAACCATGAAGGAAAGTGCAGGTTGGTGTTAAATCTTAAGCACCTGAACCAGTTTTTACGTAAAGATCATTTTAAATATGAGGACTTGAGAATTGCTACTCTGATGTTCAAGAAGGGTGATTTCTTGATGAAATTTGATTTGAAATCAGGTTTCCATCATTTAGATATACAGTATTTGAAGCACACCAAGCTTACCTGGGTTTTGCATAGGAGTTGAAAGGCAACCTCAAGTATTTTGTGTTTACGGTACTACCCTTTGGCTTATCCTCAGCATGCTATGCTATCACAAAACTATTAAGACCCTTTATTGGGTACTGGAGGGGGCAAGGCTTAAGGGTTGTTCTGTACTAGATGATGGTATTGTGGCAGTAAAAGGTGAAGACTTGGCAAAAAAGGGTGAGCACACGGGTATGGGATGACCTGGGTAAGGCTGGTTTTGTTGTTAATGAGGCCAAGTTGCAGTGGACACCGGTTAAAAGATTAGTTTGGTTGGGTTTTGAAATTGATCTAGAACTGGGTAAGCTAGTGGTACCGGACTCAAAATTGGAGAGTACTTGTGACCTGTTACAGTCATTGGTAGAGAGACCAACTGTCCCTACCAGAAAGTTTGTTAGTGCAATTGACAAATTAATTTCCATGTCTATGGCCCTAGGCCCGGTTGCACGCCTAATGACACGCAGCCTTTATGCTGTACTGAATGCTAGGAGATCATGGTTTGCCCAATTGCAGCTCTCTAAGGAGGCTAAAAGTGAATTAGAATTTTGGATGGGTAAAATGAAAGAGTTCAATGTGCATAATTTATGGCCAAAGTCAGGGTGATTTTCTCTGATGCAAGTGACACCGGGTTCAGTGGTTACACGGTGGAGCATGGAGGCCTCATTGCCAATGGTCAATGGTCTCAGGAAGAGGCCCAGCAAAGCTCTACATGGCGCAAACTCAGCGAAGTTAGACTAGTCTTGGTCCAAAGCTACAAAATGAAAGGGTCAGGTGGTTCACAGACATCAAAATGTGGTCAGGATAGTATTATGAAACCAATCCTCCAACAGGAGGCACTGGCAATTTTTGAAGCCTCCAGAATCAGGTTGGAGCCGGAATGGTTACCGAGAAAGGAGAATGAAGTGGCAGACTACATTAGTAGGATTATTGACTATGATGAGTGGTCACTAAGCCCATTGGTATTCAAGGAACTAGACAGGCTGTGGGGTCCACACACTATTGATAGGTTTGCTGATTGGTGTAATAACCAAGCCCCATGCTTTAACTCCCGTTATTATTGTCTTGGTACTGAAGCCATTGATGCATTCACATTTGACTGGGGCCATGATACCAACTGGTGGTGCCCCCCACTGTTTCTGGTCTCACAACTGCTAAAGTATGCCAGCGTGACGAAGGCCAAGAGAACCTTAGTTATTCCTAAGCACTCCAGGCTGTGACCACACTTAGATCGTGAACAATAGCACTCCAGGCTGTGACCACACTTAGGTCGTGAACAATAGCACTCCAGGCTGTTACCCCGCTTAGCAGATGTAAACAACAGCACTCCAAGCTGTGACCTCTTTTTGGTCATGAGTAACACTCATTGTGCCACCAGCACTCACTACTGGTTGGCCAAAAGGATACGGTTGGTGGTTCCTGGGGCATGCCCTTGTCAGGTGACCCCATTGTGAGCAAGAGTAGCAAGGCCCAATTGGTCTTGTCTTTGGTCCTGGCGGAGTCCTTCGTACACCACCCTCGTCAGACCTGGCTGCCGCCTCTATCCTGGGCTTCTTCCTGGTTGGCCCAGCTGACACTGCACGCCTACACTTGGAGTTCCTCTCCTTACGAGCACGGAAAAGACACTTCTCGTCATCTGAATTGTCCGCTAGCTCGTCGGCCTCATACTCAGCAACCACTCCCCAGTCAGAGCAATCCGCTATCCGGATATGCTTCTGGCAAATGCATATCTCCTCTTCACCTTGCTCCAGCTCTGCTTTCGCCCGCTCCAGCTCTGTTTTCGCCCGCTCCAGAGCCCGCTGGGAGGAATCATCGGTAGCAGCGATCTTGTCCAGCTGCTTCTTGGCTGCTTGTGCGTGGTCGTCCACCTTGTTGTTGAAGACAAATTGTGCCTCGCAGCCTTTCTTCTTGTAGGTGTAGGTCTTGCGGTTGAGTTTGTCCATGAACAGGCCGCTTGGGTTGTGGTCATCTCCTGACGCAACTGGTAAAACTTGGCGGCAAACTGCTGCTCAATAGTCGTTGTGAGGGAACTGGTCTCCTTCTAACGATGTCTCCGTACTACGACATTTCTCAAGACGAAAACACTGTAACTCACTTGTATGAACACGTGGTATAGAATGTACTTTTCACACTTAGAAACCTTTTTATAAAAAACCACTGTCACATGAGAGAGGCTCATGTGACCACAAATAGTATTCATGCGGGAGCTTATTTTCTGTCTAATTCATTACATTCAACCAACAGAAAATACACCTGTCCACTTACATTCCAGCTGCACCTTCACACCAGGATCTATGCCAGGCTAGTTTGCAATTCCTGCATAACACAAGCATCCAGTCAAACTTTTCAACTGAAAAGTATTCTCAACAGCAGGTCCTGTAAGTCAGGAAATTGGTCATATAAGAGCTGATGAGCAGCATTCAACAATTTATCCTAGTGAAAGAGCTGCACCAGCATAGAGCAGACGTTTACACTACAGAACAACTTGCATACCAAAAGCCACGTGTAGTTTCCAGAAGCGTAATTTATTGAACTAGCCTGTTTATTTGGAATCATGTGACTGCTGTACAAATAGCGCAAGAGCTATTGATATGCGATTGCTGTAATAAAAGCCACACTGTAAAAGTAAGGCAATAGTGCACGCATTGTATGGCTATCGAATGCCAAAGGTTCTTCTTAAGTGAATTCAAAAGTATTTAGAGTAGAAACACACAGATACAATTACGTGCTAGCTAAGTTATGTGTTAACTGGACACATGTTTAGTAGGCAGACAGTAGAAATTTCCACTGAATATTTTTTTTATTCTGTAGCAACTTAACCAAAACGTTTCAGGTCGATCTGAAGACACTTTTGGGCTTGTTTTTACCTAACTAATACTGTCATGTTGTTGCAAGGGGAAATCAAGACAGGTTAACGTTTTTGGATGATATTTTATCATGATCCACCTTCTTGTCCCTACTATACAATACCATTTGTACTGTAATCAACATGACTTCTTTGTTCTTGGTTTCTGGCCAAAATTTGGCCTATGTACTTTTATTGCTACTTTAATGTTAAACAGCTAACTATGTTATTGTATATTTTCATTACAGTCATCAATGCTGTATTTTAGCTTTGAAGTTGTAGTGTCATTCTTGAAAGCTCTTCAGTGCCCACTGTTTGTTGTAAGGTAAATTACATGTACACTGTACTGTGGATATAAATGCAAACATCGATTTGTTGTTTGCAGTTGCAAGTCTATATTGTAAATTCCCTTCCAGTTATTTCAGTCTAGAATAATAATTCAATAACTAAACATGTGTGTTACTAATGGATATGAAGTTTACTGATTTCAAGTCTTGAAGTTGAAGAAGTTCCTCACTTTCCAGTATAGTGGATTTTTTAAGGGGAAATTTTTGCAGATTGCCACCATCCAAAATTTCAAGAAGGGGAATTTTAACTTCTTCAGGATTTTTATGCATATATAATATTCAGACAATGTCATTTTGATTGAACTACAAATTTCGAGGGGGGAAATTTACATGGATAGTTGCCGAAGATTGTGAAAAGTTCCCCTCAAAAGAAATATTGCTATACAATATACAGTGTACATTGTAGTCTGGAAAGCTTCAATAACTCACAAAGTTTGTATTCCTTAAACCCTTATAATTAAAATGGTCATTATCGTTTAATCTGTTGAGACATAATACCTTGTGTTTTGCAGGGCTGAAATATCTGTCTTTCCTAAAGAACTTATGGACATGCTTGTACATGCAGCAAAGGTTACTGTGTGCTTGTTTGTACTATGTGTGTCCGGGGGTGGATCCAGGAGGGGGGTTCACATATGCGACTCCACACGTCCTAAAGTTGTACGGTAGGTAAAACAGTGGACCTGAGGACCCCCTTTAACACTGATATTTAATGTATTACCAACTAATTTAGTATTGTAAAGTAGCTTCTTCAGTAAAGCAGTGGTCCCATGATTAACATGAGTGGTACCTTTGAAAGTTTAATGATGTGGTCAAAAAGACTTGATTAATGTCACATTGTTAGATTCACCCCCATGTGAGGAGTTGTAAAGAATGACTGGCCATTGGTAACCAGTAAAGGCCAAAGTTAAAACCCTTTCCAAAGTAGGTGCTTATAATGCACTTAAACTCTGTGTAGAGCATTTCTGTGATTGCAAGCAATTGTGACATGCAGAGTAGGCTAGTACAAAGTAAAGAATATATAAATGTAATATTATCAAAATCCAGTGAAAAGTTGGGTCCTCGTGGGTGCTTTGTCCCAAGTCCTCACTACCCAGGTCCATTGTTTTTATCTACCCACAGCTGTAGCATTTGCATGCATAAAATGTGCAAACTTTGATGAGCAGATATGTGTATCTACGTAGCTAACTGGCTGGAAACCTACACTGCTGTTTGTGCATGCTATACTAGATTTAGCTCACTACATACACAACTTCCTGGCATACAGTATTAGGAGCAATGGAGCTCTTGTTCTTCCTGGCTGAGTTGAACTACTTGTATCATTCTACAGTATATTTCATGCTATGGGGAGTCCAATTCATCAGATCTGTGTCTTCTGGGCAAGGTCTCAACAACAACTGAGTGATATCATGTGACTATATAGACCAAATGTTGTACAAGGTCAAGTAACTATAAATGCCATTACTTCCTTGCAGTTGCCAGCACAGTAAGCATGTGTCTTCTATGATTGTCTAAAGTCTAAAATTTAAATAATCCATATCATGTGTGTTATCATCACGTGATGCTATAACAGCTAGTGTACATATTGCTATTCTGTTAGAACTTTTGCATGCTATTGCTTTCCTTTCCTGTCAGCGTAGTTAAACCTGAGTTTCTAAAGACCCCCCCCCCCCCCCACATCCACCCCTGGGGTCTTACTGTTTATGAAACTTTGTGAACACATATTTGCAGCATGTGACCCTGTCAGCATAATCGTAAACTAATATAATATTTATTATTGTAGATGATCTTTAAAAGATTTTTTTATTGAACCAGACATTGCTACAAGCACCAAACATTTTCACATTTCACAAAGTGCATTTTCCCCATCACAAAGGTACGAACATTGACCAGAAGCACTGAATTATCTATTCAAGTGCTCTTTGTTCATTCCTATTCTTATGTACCTGGTAATGTCTGAATCCACCACTGTGTATATGATAAGACATAGACTTGTGGAATTACATTGTATGATCAAAGGATGTTATCACTGTTCTATTTCAAATTTCTCCAAAAAGTTGATATCATGCTGCTTTAAATTTATTACAGTGGAGCTTCTAGTTATCTTATCTGGATTCTCGGTTAACCGAACTTCGGATATGACTGTTCTATTAGAGTAGTGACTTTTCTATTAGGGTAGTCGAAATACAAAAATATCTACCAATGATCTTTATGCTATTTTAAACTTATTTATACACACTTTCAGGGATATGGACTTTTCAGACTTATGGACCACCCCTGGTCCCAAGGGGTTCAGATAACGAAGGTTCCACTGTACATATTTACTCTCAAATTTGTAACCAACTCTTTCTTCACTTTTGTAATCAAGATGCTTAGCAAAACATTTAAACAGTACAACTACAGGGTGTACATGAAGTGGTAGAAAAGCTTATTAATTTGTTAGCATGATGCTTAGTGAAACCAATGAAATACAGTAAGTGAATGCGCTATTAGAGTATCTTGCTAATTTTATTATTTTGTTCAAATTGTGCTCTAAGACTGCTCCTAAATGCTGGAATACTACCACATTATTATCCCTGATACAGGCATAATTCCTGCATTCTAATGGGGAGGTATGGTGGGACAATTGCCAGTTTGCTTTTAGAATAATGTACTTATCAGCAACAATTTTGCACTAGAAATAAAAGAGATGGAATACAAAAGGGACAAAAGTAAATGAATAATGCATGTATTTTGTATATTAATTCTAAAACCTCCCTCTTGAATTAAATACTGTAACCTATGTATAATATTGTAATGGACAAATTCCATAATAAGGCTTTATAGCATATAATAATAACTGTTGCCCCTAGCAACCTGAATTTTCCATTATTTTTAGGTGATAATGTCTAAAGTAACTTCTCCAAATTTAGAAAGGATAGCATATAAGATATGACAATTTGAAATTTGTGGTTTTCCTATACATATCTATGTGAGAGGGCTACAGTTTCCCCTTCTGGGCAATCACAAAAATCAGGTATTTCAATGCATACAAAAATCAAAAATTCAAAAGTACATATATCTCAATTTTACATAATTTGTAGGTGTGAATGCCAACAATAATCTCTCCAAGTTTTAAATGGATGGTGTATATAGGTCATAAGATATGACATTCTTTAAATCCCATGATTTGTGTGATTACCGAGAAGGGGCAACTGTTGCCCCTCTCTTTGAAAATGTATGGGAAAATTGCAACTTCAAAATGTCATATCTCATGACTTATATATGCTATCCTTTTAAAACTTGGAGAGGTGACTTAAAACATTGACACCTACAAATAATGTAAAATTTAGGTTGCTAGGGGCAACAGTTAATTTTTTCGTTATTATGAAATTTGTCCATTAACACCACCCAATTGCAATTTGTAGATCTATATGTGACCAAATTTTTGGAAATTGTCAATCCACACACACACACACACACACACACACACACACACACACACACACACACACACACACACACACACACACACACACACACACACACACACACACACACACACACACACACACACACACACCAGTGAAGTTCAATTTTCACCATCAATGGATAGCGACACCAATACTCAACACATTTGCACCGCAGCCATGCCTCTGGTTTGATCAGGCTGCTTTTCATGAGTGGATTTCTAGAGACGTGTGCCAGCCACTGGGAACACTCTGGCACCTTGTAATGCCACTGGCCAGCTGAAACACGAGACTAGAGACAGTTGTCCAGATATTTTCTACATACATTTCTTTAGACTCTATTTAGGCTGTTTTAGGTGGGTAATAAATCTCATATACTCCACCTTGTCTTCTAATGTACTCCACGCCTTTTAGCACAATATGACATATGCTCAAAATCGGGTTTGTCCAATCGCTATGCGTTATTCACGTGCAGTGATTTAACTAGCACGATTATTTAGTCACGTGAGGACGCATAGTTGCCATGGCGCTAGTATTATCATAGCCACTTTTGCCAAGCCTACAGCAGAAACAGCCATTGTTGAGGTAAGTAATCTGAGTGTAATGTGAAATAGAGTCTAAAGCAGTTATACGCACAATGTGGAGTCTATGAAATTTATAAACCCTCAGGCCCTTAGTAGCGCCCTCACTTCGCTCGTGCGCTACAGCTCGGGCCTTCAGGTTTATAAATTTCATAGACTCCACATTGTGCCCGTATAACTATTATTTAATTCTCCATGGCACAGGTAGTCTTGAGAGCCCAATATTCACCATAATGACCTACTCAGCCCTTTTCTGTTATATATCACTGGGTGGTGACATACTTGTGTTACAGATATTGTCATGAAAAAAGGTGCTCAAAATTATGGTTATATCAATAGCTAGCATGCTATGGATTGAAATGAAATACTGTAAACACTGTGGTTGGGTGCATTCACAGTGAAAATTTCAAACTCATATAGCTTTTGTCCTTCCCAAGCTATACTGAATTGAAATGTTTAAAATTGTGTATCTCACAATCATTGATGTGCATAGATTGACGGTTTTCCCAAATTAGGTCACATATACGGTATAGCTAGTCTCGCGTAGCCAGACCCTTTTCTTTCTTTTGTGTGGGGGTGGGAAAGAAAAGGGTCTGGTGAACATAGTATAGCATCGTCGTTGGGCTATCCCGAGATTGTGGGGATTCTACTGCGCAGCTTCCAGATTGTTGATTGACACGAATGACGTGATTTGGTAACATTTGTGTCATTTGCATCCTGTTACCATAGCTACTGCTGAAATATCTATGGTAACAGGATGCAAATGCAACAGATCACGTCATTTGTACCAAACAACAATTCGGAAGCTGCGTAGTAGGATCCCCACAATCTCGGGATAGCCCAACGACGATGCTATACTATGTTCACCAGACCCTTTTCTTTCCCTGCCCCCACACAAAAGAAAGAAAAGTGTCTGGCTATGCGAGACTACCATATAGCCTAAATATTTAGAGGTGTAAATTTGTTGAGCAATGTTTCTAAAATAATTTTTTTGCAGATTTGCAAACACTCCCAAGATGTATTAGACTATATAGGGTCTAAATATTTCAAGGATAAAATTTTTGCTGATAACCCCCCTAAACTGCAAAAATTTCAAGGATAAAATTTTGCTTATAACCCCCTAAACTGCAAAAATTTTCTCCCTCGAAATATTTAGGCTATACGGTACAAGGCATACAGGTTACCTTGTTTGTTTTTAAGGGTGCTCTGTACAATTAAGCGTATGGCTTCTGAGGCTAGCACAGCTGGGGTTTACTAATGGATTCCCATGGTCACCAGTAATTGTCTGTGGCTTGTTTAACGCGTGGCGCGCCCAACGAGAAAATGTCTTTTATGATGAAATAACCTGCCACAAACGAAGAAAGAAGATATACATGAAGGAAGCGAAGTAAGTGTTGTATCTTATCTTCCGGTTATTCATTAAGAAACAATAACTGTGGCCATAGAACAGCTGCGGGCGCCTCATTTTCTACTACAAGTTTAACCACAGGTTAAACAGTGTTAACTAGAAGGTTGTTTACATTCATATAGCTAGCACTGTTAATCTGGAAATATGAACAACAGTGCAGTCATATGTACCAACATAGTGTGGGCGGAAATTTTAAATAAGATCGAGGCGCCCGCCAACTGGTTATTTAGCGACGTTCAACAGACAAACCGTAATGAGCTGGGAAGCTGCTTTTCAGTCAGGAATTACGGACCTTCCTACTTTTATTCGTCAGCAGAACGACTCGTGGACTTGGGTGGAGGCGTTAACACTAGAAACAGCGCCGGGAGAGCGCAAACGCGGACCGAACTTGCGTTTGTTTCAGTACGTTGCACTTGCAGTACTCACGTAACTACCTTGCGTTTGTTACTCACGTAACTAACTCACAAGCCCACGGACGCCTAGGCAGGGAGTTAATATGGTGTATATTTGTTAGAGTTTGGTGTGGGTGCACGCTTGCCTACTGGTGGGTTCAATGTAGAAATTTGGGCGGCGCCTCGAGGGGCTAGCTACTTCACATTGACTGTGACAACCTTTTGGAATAACTCAGAAACATGGAAACTATACTTTCCTGATATTACAGTGGGAAACCAACGGATATTTGCTATTTAATGTGGGAGAAGATTCAAACAAGAGCACTCTGTGGTGGAAAGTAACGTTCAATTACAACTAGAATGGGATGTTCATAGCTACAGCTTAATACTCGTATAATTGCTTTTCCAGCAATCTAGACTTCAGTTGCTATGCAAGACCAATCAGAGATGGATCAATTTATCATGCTACCAACTGCAGCTTACTCATATTACTGTTTCTGAAACTCCACTTGATTGAAGAGGAAGAAGGAATGAGAAAAGAACTTTGTGTACCACTGTCCATTGCAGGTGTGACTATTGTCTGGCTGTTCTCTTCTTTCTAACGAGATATTGTGTTTTTAAGAGGGTCAGTGCACTAGCTGTTCTTAGAATTACTGGTATATTGTGTACTATCTATTATTCAAGTGTTGGGTGTTACTCAAGTGGGACTTGGCACGCTTGTGTGACTGGCTAGTCTGGCGGCGCCCGCCCCTTCGCATGGAGTAAGGGTCTGGTTTGCTTAGTATCACCGAGTTGTTCTGGAGGAATTTAATTTGAATGTAATGATGTAACGAAAATGGTCTTAACGGAAGTGCCTCACTCAAAATTGTGGCAGTGATATTGAACTTCCTTCGCCTTTACACAGGCGAAAGTGGATTGGTCTACTTTTATAGAATAGACATGTCTACCTACCTAGGAAATCAGAGCGTAACCCGGGTTTTTCGCGTATCAAACAAGGCGAAAAACCCTTCCGGAAATAACACTTTCTTCTCTTTGTTCTTTATTAGCTAACTCCTTTTGTTTCTTTCAGCACTGTTAGGGCATTTGATTCATTCTTCTGACGTAACATGAACAAAAATGCGCTGATTAAACGTGGAGCGTTCTGATTGGTTGCACCAGTTTTTGGTAATCCGGTACAACTCCACTATACTAAGCATACCAGACCCTTACTCTATGCGAAGGAGCGGGCGCCGCCAGACTAGTGACTGGCATGCTTGCCATTAATATGTGTTACAGGCCCAGTCTTTGAAACTCAAACCTCCACTCAATCATAGTACTAGAAGTAATAGAAAGTCACCTCCACAGTCTGGATAACAGAAAATTCAGATAATTGCTGGCTGGATAATTGAGGGTCCACTGTATCTACAACACAACCCATGTTATATCATGATGTTCTCCTACACATTGTGTTGTTTGTATATGTGATAGCTCATCATCTTCAACTATGACAGCTCATTAACTGGTACACTTTCCATTATGTATTACTCAAGTGGGATTGGAATATATATGTTGCTCAAGAGGGGCTGGCACACTTGCCATTATGTATTACTTATAAGAAACTGGTACACTTGCCATTATGTGTTACTTATAAATAAGAGACTGGTACACTTGCCATTATGTGTTACACAAGAGGGGCGGCACGCTTGCCATTATGTGTTACTTATAAGAGACTAGTACACTTGCCATTATGTGTTACACAAGAGGGGCGACACGCTTGCCATTATGTGTTACTTATAAGAGACTGGTACACTTGCCATTATGTGTTACACAAGGGGCTGGCACGCTTGCCATTATGTGTTACTTATAAGAGACTGGTACACTTGCCATTATGTGTTACACAAGAGGGGCTGGCACGCTTGCCATTATGTGTTACTTATAAGAGACTGGTACACTTGCCATTATGTGTTACACAAGAGGGGCTGGCACGCTTGCCATTATGTGTTACTTATAAGAGGCCAGTACACTTGCAATTATGTGTCACTCAAGAGGGACTGGCTTGCTTGCCATTATGTGCTACACAAGATGGGCTGGCATGCTTACCATTATGTGTTACTTTTTTAAGATACTGGTACATTTGCCGTTATGTGTTACACAAGGACTGGCACACTTGCCATTATGTGTTGCTTATGAAAGACTGATACACTTGCCTTTATGTGTTACACAAGAGGGAGTCAGCATGAGGGACTGGCACGCTGGCCAGCATGCTTTACTCATGAGGGTGACTGGCATGTTTGCCAGCTTGCGTTACTCAGCTTGCTTACCATTATGCATTACTCAACTGGCATGCTTTCTATTAGGTGTTGTTTAAGTGGATCAGGTGTGCTTGTTATTATTCATTTTTGGCATGCTTGCAGTGTGTTGCTCAACAGGCTGGCATACGTATGCTTGCCAACTATATAAGATTCTGTGTGGTAGTAACAGTGATAGGAGTATCTTTCAGCTTAAAAACAGATTTACTGGCATGTTTACTGGAAAGGAAAGTAAAAGTTTCTAGTCCAGTTGATGACTGTCACTCAGTTGCAACAATCCATCATATCATTTTTTCCGCAAATGTTCTCTACACAGAAATTTTGTTGGCTCCACCCTGTGCTTATCTCATATCACAAATAGTGGTACTCATGCATGTGAGAGTTCATTATCTTCAATCACTGACAAGCCATTAAGTATAAGGATACTCTTCATGTTTATTTTATTACATTATACACCTTATGTGTGGTGATACTGGATCCTCCAGCTGTGCTCTACACTCTTCGTAAGCTAATCACTATCATGCAGTCCTTAGAAGGAGAAAGGGGCCTTATGTTCCACCCCTTTTAGGGGTGTGATCATCATTAAGACTGTCCACTCTCTCTAATGTATATTGTGTAGATAGTTGTTTTGTGTTTATACGTATGTACTTCCCAGCAATCAATTCACTTATCTCACACTTTCTTGGTATATATACAATGATTTACAGAGACAATGCTATTGGATTTTGATCACATACTGATTGATGGCAACAGGCAATTTCACTATGATTCTATTTGTGATAAAGCTTTGGAAGTTTTAGTATGGATTGTAGAATTTGCACATGTGATCACAACATTGTCATGCTCTTAAAGACCCTACACCTGTATGTTCATTGTTATAATGAAAGCAATTACAGCTTGTCACTATCATAATTTATTAAACCATTCTTTAACTTAAGCTCCACCAGGGCCGTATATAGCCAGACTTTTACCTGGGTAGGTTGTTTAGACAAAAAGGTGGACCTTTTGTGTGGTATGATACAGAATTCCATCGTGGTGTGCTAAAGAAGGATCTGAGGCTATGTGGCTCTCCCCAAGAAATTTTTGAAAATAGATACCATAGGCTAAATTTAGTGACATTTCAGACTTTCAATTACTAAAAATAATAAAATTTTGGACTTTAGTACTGAAATTGTGGACCTTTTTACTGAAAATGAGGACCTTTTTGCTGAAGAGGGGGGTTCTCCAAACCCCCTCTTCCCTACAGGCCTGTCCACTAAAAGATACTGTAACATGTCTGGATCAAATTATGCTACAAGTGATTTTAACTCTTCCAAGCCAGTGTTCGCTGAAGAGAAATGACAATTTTCTCAATAAATACCTTCACAATTATTGTCCTAGCTCCTGGAACATAATGGTACTGGAGCAGAATGCTGACAGCTCAAGTCTCTTGTACACTATTAATGCTATAATGTACCTGTAATAATAATCTAATCAAAAACAGCCAAGCTGTAAAAAAAGGTGCGGCCCCCATAAAGGCCATGGTGAAAAAAGATGTGAAATCCAAGGTGGCGGCCAAGAAATGGCTGTGATGGTAGGTTAATGGTTACATTTTAATAACAACAATTCAGGTGAATTTGGTGCCAAGACCAAGCGCCACAAAATTCACCTGAATTGCCGTTATTAAAATGTAACCATTAACCTACCATCACAGCCATTTCTTGGCCGCCACCTTGGATTTCACATCTTTTTTCACCATGGCCTTTATGGGGGCCGCACCTTTTTTTACAGCTTGGCTGTTTTTGATTAGATATCACTTCTTTTTGTATTTGTATACTGCAAAGCCGGCCTATGGCTGGCTTTGGGGCTTTTTTAACCCATGTGTTTTTTTCTTTACCACAGGAAGAAGAAAAGAACTTAAAGAAGAATTTTAGTACTTCAATTATTTTTGATTTTATTAGTAATTATACAAATTATATACATATATTTATTACATGCTCATTATTCCCCACAGGATTTTTTTTGCAGCTGATCTCTCTTGAAATGTAGCTGAACTATATACAGGATGGTTTCTTTGTAGCTGAACTCTCTGTAACAGGTGATTTGTTTGCAGCTAAACTCTCTACATGGTGGTGTCTATAGCCGAACTCTCTACATGATGGTTTCTTTGTAGCTGAACTCTCTATAAGCTGACTTCGTCTAGCTGAACTCTCTACAGGGTGATTTTTTGTAGCTGAACTCTCTGCAGGGTGATTTATTTGCAGCTGAACTCTCTACATGATGGTTTCTTTGTAGCTGAACTCTCTACAAGTTGACTTCGTCCAGTTGATCTCTCTACGGGGTGATTTGTTTCTAGCTGAACTCTCTACAGGTGATTTGTTTGCAGCTAAACTCTCTACATGGTGGTTTCTTTGTAGCTGAACTCCCTACATGATGGTTTCTTTGTAGCTGAACTCTCTACAAGGTAACTTCTTCTCTACAGGGTGATTTGTTGTAGTTGAATTCTCTACTAGGTGGTTTGTATGAGGCTGAACTCTCTACATGGCGGTTTCTTTGTAGCTGAACTCTCTACAGAGTGATTTGTTTGCAGCTGAACTCTCTACATGATGGTTTCTTTGTAACTGAACACTCTACAAGGTGACTTCTTCTAGCATGATTTTTCTACAGGATGAATTGTTGTAGCTGAACTATCTACAAGGTAATTTCTTCTAGCTGATCTCTATACAGAGTGATTTGTTTGTAGCTGAACTCTCTGCAGGGTGATTTGTTTGCAGCTGAACTCTCTACATGATGGTTTCTTTGTAGCTGAACTCTCTACAAGGTGACTTCGTCCAGTTGATCTCTCTACGGGGTGATTTGTTTCTAGCTGAACTCTCTACATTTGAATTGTTTGCAGCTAAACTCTCTACATGGTGGTTTCTTTGTAGCTGAACTCTCTACAAGGTAACTTCTTCTCTACAGGGTGATTTGTTGTAGTTGAATTCTCTACTAGGTGGTTTGTATGAGGCTGAACTCTCTACATGGCGGTTTCTTTGTAGCTGAACTCTCTACAGAGTGATTTGTTTGCAGCTGAACTCTCTACATGATGGTTTCTTTGTAACTGAACACTCTACAAGGTGACTTCTTCTAGCATGATTTTTCTACAGGATGAATTGTTGTAGCTGAACTATCTACAAGGTAATTTCTTCTAGCTGATCTCTATACAGGGTGATTTGTTTGTAGTTGAATTCTGTACAGGTGGTTTCTTTGTAGCTGAACTCTGTACATGATGGTTTCTTTGTAGCTAAACTCTTTACAAGGTGACTTCTTCTAGCTGAACTCTCTACGGGGTAATTTCTTTGTAGCTGAACTCTCTATATGATGGTTTCTTTGTAAATGAACTCTCTACAAGGTGAATTCTTCTACCTGATCTCTCTACAGGGTGATTTGTTTGTAACTGAACTCTGTACAAGTGCGTTTTTGTGGGTGATCTCACTGCAGGTTGATTTGTTTGTAGCTGAACTCACTAAAGGGTGATTTTGCTTGTAGCTGAACTCCTTGCATTGTATCTAGTTTCTAGCTGATCTCTCTACAGGGTGATTTGTTTGTAGCTGATCTCTCTACAAGTTGATTTGTGTGTAGCTGATCTCTCTGCAGGTTGATTAATTTGCAGCCGACCTCTCTACAAGGTAATTTGTTTGTAGCTGAACTGTCTATAAAGTGATTTATTTGTAGCTGATCTCTCTGCAGGTTGATTTGTTTTAGCTGAACTCTCTACAGGATGATTTACTTGTAGCTGAACTCCTTACATTGTGACTAGCTTCTAGCTGATCTCTCTACAGGGTGATTTGTTTGTAGCTGATCTCTCTACAAGTTGATTTGTGTGTAGCTGATCTTTCTACTGGTTGATTTGTTTGTAGCCGATCTCTCTACAGGGTAATTTGTTTGTAGCTGAACTCTGTACAAGGTACTTTTTTGTAGGTGATCTCACTGCAGGTTGATTTGTTTGTAGCTGAACTCACTAAAGGGTGATTTGCTTGTAGCTGAACTCCTTACATTGTGTCGAGTTTCTAGCTGATCTCTCTACAGAGTGATTTGTTTGTAGCTGAACTCTCTATAAGGTGATTTATTTGTAGCTGAACTCCTTACATTGTGTGTAGTTTCTAGCTGATCTCTCTACAGGGTGATTTGTTTGTAATTGATCTCTCTACAAGTTGATTTGTGTGTAGCTGATCTCTCTGCAGGTTGATTTGTTTGTAGCCGATCTCTCTATAGGGTAATTTGTTTGTAGCTGAACTCTCTATAAGGTGATTTGTTTGTAGTTGATCTCTCTGCAGGTTGATTTGTTTTAGCTGAACTCTCTACAGGCCGATTTGTTTGTAGCCAATCTCTCTACAGGGTAATTTGTTTGTAGCTGAACTCTCTACAAGTTGATTTGTGTGAAGCTGATCTCTCTGCAGGTTGATTTGTTTGTAGCCGATCTCTCTACATGGCAATTTGTTTGTAGCTGATCTCTCTACAGGGTGATTTTTTTTGTAGCTGACCTCTCTTCAGGGTGATTTGTTTCTAGCTGATCTCTCTACAGGGTGATTTTTTGTAGCTGACCTCTCTTCAGGGTGATTTGTTTCTAGCTGATTGTTCTACAGGTTGATTTGTTTGTAGATGAACTCTCTACAGGGTAATTTGCTTGTAGCTGAACTCCTTACTTTGTGTCTAGTTTGTAGCTGATCTCTCTACAGGGTGATTTGTTTGTAGCTGAACTCCTTACATTGTGTGTAGTTTCTAGCTGATCTCTCTACAGGGTGATTTGTTTGTAGCTGATCTCTCTACAAGTTGATTTGTGTGTATATAGCTGATCTCTCTGCAGGTTGATTTGTTTGTAGCCGATCTCTCTACAGGTAATCTGTTTGTAGCTGAACTCTCTATAAGGTGATTTGTTTGTAGCTGATCTCTCTGCAGGTTGATTTGTTTTAGCTGAACTCTCTACAGGGTGATTGCTTGTAGCTGAACTCCTTACATTGTGTCTAGTTTCTAGCTGATGTCTCTACAGGGTGATTTTTTGTAGCTGAACTCTCTTCAGGGTGGTTTGTTTCTAGCTGATCTCTCTACAGGTAGATTTGTGTTGATTTGTTCATTGCTGATCGCTCTAAAGGTAATTGATTTGTTGCAGTTGAACACTCTGCAAAGTGTTTTGTTTGTAGCTGATCACTCTAAAGGGTAATTTGTTTGTAGCTGAACTCTCTCCACAGTGACTTGTGTGTAGCAGAATTCTGTGTAACTGAATTCTCTAGAGAGTGACTTAATTGTAGCTGAATTCTCTACACAGTGCATGACTTGTTTATAGCTGAACTTTCTTCAGTGTGACTTGTAATGTTCTGAATCTCTATAGTGGTATATTTGCTTAACTCTCCACATGGTGACTGTCTTCTTGCTGAACTGTCTATAAGATTAACTGTTTGCAGCTGAACTCCCTACAGAATAACTTGTGATGTAATAAAATTCTATAATGGAGTAAATAAATTAGCCGAATGCTCTATTAGGGTGACTGTTCTATTAGAGTATCTCGATCTCGCATTTGCTACACGGAGTTGGCTTTCGAATCATAACTCAGTGGTTTGTAATCCGATTCTTCTGTACTACTGCAAGGACTTTCTATGAAGATTATTCCAGCTATACACCGATTTTCAGCTCATTGCTCTAAGCGGTTTGCCTAGTAGGCGTGAAAACTAATACTTTTTTATTCATAAAAATCGATCGCGTAATTGTGACACAGGTTGGGTTTTGTGTCATATCTCCGTGGTCTTTATCTCGATTCCTTTCAAACCACCAAAAGGCACTCCTACGATGGTTACTCCATCTACATAGCAATTTTCAACTCATTCCATGAAGCGGTTTACCCTGTAGGCGTGACAACAAATCGATCTTGTTTTACGCGAATAATCGGTCATAACTCCTGAACCATTCATCAGATTTGTACCAAATTTGATGCTAGGATTTGCCTTTGGACTCCCTTTCTGTGTGCCAAATTTCAAGGCGATCGGAGTACGCGTTTGCGTGTTATAGCAATTTTTGCAAGTGTGCGAAAAGACAAAGAAGAAGAAATAAACGAAGAAAAAAAAACGAAACTTTGGCAGCTCGTATCTCGGAAATGGCTGGAGCGATTTCCTTCAAATTTGGAATGTAGACTCCCTTGGCTGGCGGGCAACTGTGTAGCAAATTTGGTTCCAATCAGATAAGTGATCACCGAGATACAAAGGTGTGAAAATGACGTTTTCGTTCTTCCTGTCAATATACTCACGGTGTGGCGCTCCGGCTTCTTGGGCCGCACGACACACTACCGTGTGTCTTGATAACAAGGCGATGTGGATATCGGACGTACGTACTAGTACAATGCTATTATTTGGATTTTTAATTGTGGACACAAGTACAACATTACTTTAAAACTTTGCTGATTTTTTTCCCTACTTTTATAGTGAAGGATAGTATGTTGTAAGTGGTCTTGTACCTCAAGTTAGTTGTTCATTTAGTCATTGTTAACCAGTGTAATAATCATAACCTTGCTGGTTTAGTAATTATCATGTCTGTAAATATCCATTAGTATGAAGTGATGAAGTATTTATTTACATTACTGTGACAAATGTGACACTTATTTACAACATTGTCATACATTTTTTTCTATTCATATCATCATATTTACACCGCTTTGGATCCCCGGTCTATCCACAGTCTCCTGAGATGAAACACGCCGAATGCTTTCCCACTCCCTTGAGCCCAAGCCAAGTCTGGTGAGGTACTCAGTAGATAAATGGCTCAGTTCAATGCCCCTGGACAATGTCGGAAATGCATGGCAAATGGCTTTTGGTGGTTTTGAGTTACCACACGTGTGCAATGTCAAATGAAGACTCAACCTATTCCAGTACAAGGAATTATCATCCTTTTAACCTCCTATCATTGCAAGCATCAAAGACCTCATATCAGTCCTCATTTTTTCCAGCAACAATTTCACTTTGGAATGATTTACCTAACCTAGCTAAAGACTCTAATTCACTTGAAGTATTTAAATCTATAATTAAATTATAATTTACTTATTGTATTGAATTTTTTTTTTGTGATTTGTTTGTACATTTTTCTTCATTTCTGAAGTTGTACAGTATAGGTAAATAAATAATAATAATAATAACCTTATCCCATGCTGCAAACTGATCCAGCTGCAGTGTGCCTCAAGCAGATGTCCATGTAGGAATTCTTCCCCACTTGCCTGATGTTTTATATCAGTTTTACACCTCAGATTAAAATAAAATGGCAATGACAGTAGCATACATGTATGTCTCTGGTTCCATAACATGGCTTCCTTATGATTATATCATATTGGGCAGAAAATTCATTGCAATGAGAGTCATGTGAATATAAGCTGCCATAGTAAGGTTTAAGTAGGCCAAGCAGTACCATCAAATAGGTTCATCAAGTGTACTACAAGTTATGGCAGGATGTGAAGGCACTTACTTAATTGGTAGATTGAGCATTCACTATAGCTTTTGTTCTAATGTGACAGACTTGTTTGGTGGCTGTGTATATACCATCACATCTATGGGTAAGTGACTTTTTAAATGCAATGGCTTGCTTGTATGGGTGTTGCCAGGTTCCACATTGTGTCTACTCATGTGGGTAATTAAATGCTGGCATCATTAATGCCAGCTTAGGTGGGTTGTTTACCACATGAGTTTGTAATGAAGATTTGTAGTGGCTGAATTGTCTCCTGGATGATGTGAGATGCTCACGTGTCCCCTAAACCAGGAATATGGTTAGCTACACGATAACGATACAAGACAATTCAGCCATTCCACCCTGGCACACCCATTCCTCCACACAAGCCTCGTATGTATTCATATAATAGTATTGGTTGGTCATAGAAACCGCAACTAGTTAATACAAGTTTAACCACAGGTTAAACAGTGTTAACTAGAAGGTTGTTTACATTCATATAGCTAGCACTGTTAATCTGGAAATATGAACAACAGTGCAGTCATGTGTACCAACATAGTGTGGGCGGAAATTTTAAATAAGATTGAGACGCCCGCCAACTGGTTACTTAGCGACGTTCAACAGACAAACCATAGTGAGCTAGGAAGCTGCTTTTCCCACCCTCCCTCCCTTTAATTCACCTAAATTCATCTCCATTGATCATGCCTAACCTGGTATGGTTAATGTGACATGGGTTCAGGGTGTCAGAATATGGACAACTGTGGGGTTGTTTACCACATGAGTTTGTAATGAAGATTTGTAGTGGCTGAATTGTCTCCTGGATGACGTGAGATGCTCACGTGTCCCCTAAACCAGGAATATGGTTAGCTACACGATAACGATACAAGACAATTCAGCCATTCCACCCTGGCACACCCATTCCTCCACACAAGCCTCATATGTATTCATATAATAGTATTGGTTGGTCATAGAAACCGCAACTAGTTAAACCTTGATACTAAAATTAGAACTAGTTCATCATTTTAGACCCGATAGGCATGAAAATTTCAGATGGGCAAGCATGATATTTATGCATTAAAAGAGCGTTTGTCGATTTTTGATAGCTCCTTCTGGCGAGGAATGGCATGGAGGTAAAGAAGACTGATTAGTGCCAACACAAAAGCGGAAGAAGAGTATCTGATAACTGAGAACGAAAATAGAAACGCACGTTTGTTTGTACAGTTTTTAATAATGTATTTTTAAAGAATCAAGTCTCTGGGGCATAAACTGTGGGACTAGTTCTAGTTTGAAACGAAAATTTATAACTCGCCTTCTACAGTGAGTTAAGAGATGGGATTCGGACTAAACTGTGCAGTAGTGATAGCTTATAGCCTTATTGCAAATAAAAAGAGTTTAGCAGAATAGTTTAATCCGTTCGTAAGTTATAGCATATCTATGGTTATAGCAGAAAACATAATTTACGGGAAGCCATATGCGGAACTGTACAGAGCACCCTTAAAATTGATGCCGTAATTTTTGTGCATACTGCATTTTTTTGTGTTAGAAGTGTAACTACATAGTTGTTGGACACATGGCATATTAATTTTGGTCTTTATTGTATTGAAGTGAGCTGTACTTACATACATGATCACATTTTAGGGTAACATTGTAACAGTTGCTGGGAACCATCACGTTCACTTGAACAATGCAGCAGTTGTAGCACCTATTGTGAACAGAGAGTTGCTAGGACCAAGCTGAATAAATGATACGTGCTATTTACATATTATACATGTTTACCACCCTTTGTAATGATTCATACTTGAAAATAGAATGTAACACAATACATAATACTAGGGGTGTGGTACAATTGGTAATATTAGTTGAACACATTTCTGTCAATCTATTTCTATCAATCCATCACTGATATGCAATGTACATCAATTAAAGTCTTCCAGATGAATTAAAAATTGCATGACCCTATTGTCTTCAGTGCTCCAGACCCAGAATTTTATCTGCCATACCAATGAATGTGGACAAGAACTCCAAGCACCCAGGGTCTCAACACAATGGTAAGAGAAGTGATAGGAATTGGTTAAAGAGAACTATTTCCTGAACTTTGTAGATTCTGTAGTTTGCCAACCAGCTGGTGCCACTGGAAAAAAGTAGATACCTTTGATGGAGCTAGGGTGTTGGAACAAGTTAAGTCCCAAAAAGGTAAACCCCTCCAATCAAGGACATCGTCATCTGGTCTCTTACCATTGACATGGCATACACCAAAACAGCAGGTACACCTCATACACCAAAGCATGATGAATTGTTCCGTCCTTTGCATCATGTCAAGGAATGTGGTCATATGCCTGCAAGAGAGCGCCAAATACATCAACATTACAACCAAAGAGTTGTGTGTAAACTTCATGCAGTAATAAATATAATGTGCTACATTAAGCTTGAATGGATGTGTTGTGCATTAACACTCACCATAGTAATATTTATTCCATTACTTAACTACCAGAGCATTACTGCAATATTATTACATGGTGAAGTATTATTTAACATTAAAACGAAACAGGGGCAGTGGAGCAGGCCAGAGAGTGAGGGGGCCAGGCCAGCTGTAAGTTGAAGACCAAAAAAAAAAAAAAAAAGGTCACAGCCTGCTGACAATAGCTGCTCACCACAAAATTATACATGTGTAGCTAAGGAATTTGTTACACTGCTTCTCTGAATACTGTGACTGCTCTATTAGAGTATCTAGGTCCTGACTGTTCTATTAGAGTATCTCGATCTTTTCTTGCAAACAGTGTCCCAAAAAGGCCCCCCGTCTCCACCGCCTATGAAATGAAATGTTACTGTTTGTGGTGGCAACAACTAATAACAAAATTAACGATGTCTTTTTTTTAAAAGTACTGCTCTGACCACAATGTGAATACCAAGATATAAACTGAAAGCAATATTATTGTCAAAAGGCTCGTTAGTTCTAAGAAAGGTACAGGGAGAGCTCTGAGCCACACCTGAGGATGCAACTGACAGTAAGCAAGCCTTTCCTTTAAGCAGAATTCAAGAGCTGAAAAATGGTTTTCATATAGCAGATGTCTGTGGTCCTCATAGTCTGGTGCTGCCAACCCTTTTAAGATGCCTAAAAGTGCCCTGAAAAAGGGTCTGCTAGCATTAGGGACTTATGCCACCGTTACCAAAAACCGGTGCCTTCAAAAAAATTGAGGTATTTGACGTCAATTAATGCATTGTAGCCGCACCATGTGAGTGAGCAACTGGGACTACAGGGTTTAAACAGAAGTGCAAAATCTTTTTGCAAGGGACAATAATATTTGCCTCTAATAGATGTCTTCCCCTGGGAAGTAGAAATATCATTTCTACAGACTAAACATCAATTGCCTATAGAAAGTAACTTGGAATAGCCAAAAGTATCACTGTCATGATTCGATTCTTTGGTATTCAAGATCACACAGTACTATGGTTATTAATTTTTATTTTTTTGCACTTATGGGCACCTATTAAAAGGTTGGTGTGCCAGACTGTGGTCCTCAGGGGGCACACATGAATAGATTATCGATTTCTGTCAAAAGACAAGGTTACACAAAGGTAAAGCCTGTAAACGTGCTTCCCTTACAGAGACATACATACAGGTACAAAAACAACCATAAATAAACTTGCAATAAAACATGACACATAAAAATACTTATATAAGAACAAGACAAAAATAAATGAGATCAGCTAGTTAAAAACAAAACAACGAAGTGCTAACTGGAAAGGGCTAGAGAATTTATAAAAATTAATAGCAATACGCATTGATGGTAGATGATGATGTGGAAAGTGACAATGAATGAGATGTAGTACAATAGTTAGAGAATTTAAAATGTGAATTAAATGGGATGGAGATCCTGTTATGTAGAATGCCATGTACTTGAGCTATAGCAAGGTACAACCGACAAGAATGTAGTGAAGGCCATCTTAGATCCTGTAGACAAGAGGTGGAAGATTTGGACCGGTTACAGGTATGAGGATTCCGTTACCACACACCCAGCGTGCAGCACTTCGCTGAATTGTTTCCAGTTGAGCAGTGTCTCTTGACTCTCAGGCAGAATATAATTTTTAATCACCAAAATTATGATGAACAAGGTGTATCTATATATATAAAGCTGCCTGTCTGTCTGTCTGACGGTCACGCTGCTTACTCACCAGACTTGGTGCGAATCGATATTGTCTGTGCTGATAATGAAGCGCTCATCATCCGCCTACTCTAAGATTGTTATCACGAGTTCACGCGTGCTTCCGTTCGGTCTCTACAGCGCGTAGAAGGCCAAGGTGTAGAGAAAACTTGAGCAACATTCCTTTGAAAACCACAGCACATACTGTTCAAGTGGTAGAACGCCTGACTAGCGTGTAAGAGGTCGTGGGTTCAAATCCACGTGTTGACAGATTTTTTTATTTTTACTCAGTACCTTTTTAAAATACGACTTTTAGCTCATCATATCTTGGCATGCAAAGCATGTATCGAGGCGGGACTTTAGCGAAATTAAACGCCCATCATCTGGCAACTCGAGTGTTGTTGTAGCAAATCAATACGTGCTTTTGTTCGCTCTTTATAGGGCGATGAAGGCACTGGTGTAGGGAAGGATCACTGAAAAGTTGAGCTACATTCCTGTCAAAACCACTGATAAACAACTGTGGCGATTTGTGCACCTCCCTATCATCTGCTTTTAAACACCATATATTTCGACTTGTAAATCGCTTCTACTTATTGATACGTAGGATGATTCTTGTAATAGTATGCTTTCATCATGTGAAGTATTGGAGCTAAAACTTGAGGTTATTGAGAGATAACGCGTCTTCTGTGGTCCACTAAGTACCACCGATTTCTTGGTTTGAGAGCAGTTCTACGCTTTATACTCTCTACGAATGATAGATTCCTGTATGCATAGTTTATTTGTATGCAAAATTAAGTACTAGCTTTCAATATGTCTTAAATTGAGACCATGTTGAGACACAGCAGATTGTTGTCAAGAATGCGCGTTATTGCTTTAGCGCCACCTTAATTGCATACAAATAAACTATGCATACAGGAATCTATCATTCGTAGAGAGTATAAAGCGTAGAACTGCTCTCAAACCAAGAAATCGGTGGTACTTAGTGGACCACAGAAGACGCGTTATCTCTCAATAGACCTTATTCATTTAGAACAGTAAGCGCCCTCTGATGTCACGCGAAGCCATAAAAGGCTCCCTATTTGCCATGGTGATGGTCTTTCGGACGCCATTTTGAGTTCTAAAACTGGGCGAGCACAACGGTTGCTATCATGTTGCCATAGTTATGGTATTGCAAATGGCGAATTTGGCGGAGAATTGTGATGTTACTATGGTTTTGGTACTGCAAATGGCGAATATTGGCGGACAACTCCTTCGCAACGGATTGTAAGCGCTATGAAATTAATTCAGTGAATAAGGTCCATAACCTCAAGTTTTAGCTCCAATACTTCACATGATGAAAGCATACTATTACAAGAATCATCCTACGTATCAATAAGTGGAAGCGATTTACAAGTCGAAATATATGGCGTTTAAAAGCAGATGATAGCCTTGTTTCACCGTTCGCACCAAGCGAAGAAGCCATAGAATGGACATATGATATACCGATACGTAGAATTATTCAGACACTATTGCTTACCATTCATACGAGGTTTCGTGGCTGTTCAACCCGTGTCTACAGAGAAAAGATAATGTTTGTAACAGGCTGTAAGGTGAGTCGAAACAAATAATAATTATTAGTAGCGCTTGTTTTCACGTTGTCAAGGTTGTCAATTTGTTGTAAAGGTGAGTTACATTCCACCTGAAATGTGTAACAGCAGCTGCTTGTTGTTTTTGCTAACAACTCACCTGTTATTCGTGGCTGTTTTTACGCTTGGTAAGTTTATTATGGTTCTGCGCCGAATTAGCCCCCGCCTGATTTACCACAAATTGCGTAGTATATGATATGTTACGTCATATGTATTTGCTATGGCTTCTTGTGCGCGTCATTGCTTTATCGCCACCTTAACCCCAAGTTATTACATAGATAATATAGTAACCTATTATAACCAGCCAGGGTTCAATCCCCGCCTAGGTCATAACTTTTTTTTTCACTTTTGGGACCTTTTTGATGCACCTTTTTGCTCTATCTGTTCCATGCAAGTCTTCATCTACAAACTCTTATGATCAGTTTTTCAGCACTGGCACTGAATTATCTCACATAATAGGGACTCTTATAGCACTTTTGGGACAGGGCAGAAAAATTGCCAACATATTTGTCCATCTGTGTGTTGGTCCAGTGTGTTGTATTAGAGTAGGTAAAAGCTTCTTTCACCAGTATCCAGAATATCTACATCTTTGTTTTAAGCACATAGGTGTGCACTGACATGAAAAACTGTTTGTTCAGACTTACCTCAATACTGCTGTAGTAATAGGCAGCTTGCATGATTGAACAAATACTACTGTGCATCTGAAAAATGATAATACTGGAACCATGCAGATCCATAGTTTATACCGAGGAACTGCATCTGACCTGGCACAACTGTTTCACTATCCTGCTTACATGCTTTCACTCTAAAGATTCATACATTACCTTATTGGTCAATTACACTGCAGGTGTTTCAAAACTGGGTTTTTGTATGGCAAGAGGTATATGTGTCACTGCAACATCAGAACTGAAAGTGCATAGGACAAGTTCTGAACTTTTGCTTGCCATGCAGTAACTATAACTGCAAATTGTGTTGACTTTAAATTATGCTCAAGTTCATTTCTCTTTGTGACAGTCGGTAAGGTAAACATCAAAATGCAGAAACTGAAACTGTACCGTGTGTACACAACCTGTATGTAATGTAGGGTATACTGTATACAATTGCCTTAGCTCGCATGCAGTTTAACTAATTAGCTAGCCTTGCATGCATGCTTCACTATAAATTATTATGTACTGCATAAGGATCATGTACTTTAAAGCACTATCGACATACATGCTACACAGCAAATATAGGACACTAATATTTATGCTTGGTTCCCAATATATTAATTATTGTTGCATTAGTTCTCATGTAAAACAGCAAAGGTTTCGTTTGTTCTATACAGCACGTTGAAGTCACTGGTAGGGAAGATGCACCGAATAATTAAACTACATTCCTGTCAATACCACAAACAATAAACTTTAGTGTTTTGCATCATTAATGACATAAGAAAACCTCATGCTCTTTAAAAAATGTGACATCACCATGTACCACCTCATGCTCTTTAAAAAATGTGACATCACCATGTACCCTACATAGCTACATTAGCAGTGCTGGTGTTTAATGCTTAGTCCCTCTTCGTGGCATTAAAATGTTTAATGTGGAGATGGTCCTGCACATAGGGCAGGTACCAATGCTAGTACAAAATAAAAGCAAGTGGATCCTCGGACAACATGCAACTGCACAACTGACCGGTAATTGGGTCAGCACGCAGGCATGGCAAGGAAAAGAAAGACTATTTACACACACACACACATACAGAAAAATTAATTACACACACAAAAATTAATTACAAAACAGATTTAGTAAATTTAAAAGCAGTCCGGGTTGACAGTCCATTCCTTAGAGCTTCAACCAAAGAATATCTGCTGAGAAGCAGATATTGAGGCTCTGGTACTATACAGGTGCGGTATATTCTAATAAGGGCCTAACAAGGCAATTGTAGGCAGCAGCTTTAACAGTAGATGGACTTGCAACAAGAGTGCGTCTCAAATATAGTATGTTCACGTTGAGCTGAATCCTCAAAAACATTTAATAACTCATGGATGCAATTATACACGATCTTGAAATTTGGCTCATTTGTAGTACTGCTAAAATCAAATGTTTGACATAATAATTACAGCCAATCAAAATTTTCACAATACATTTCCTGTGTGGAAGCCATATAAGTACAGTGTCCATTATAGCCCTTTCCCGAACTTGTAATGGAGCCAAATCGTAGTCTGGTACATCGCAGACCCGGGCTTATCTATTGGAGATTATAAGCGCCCGCTGGACGTGTCTGTTGTTGACACCTCTGTTGTTACCACTAATCATCTGGTTGGCTGAAATGTTAGGCCATACCTATTTGATCTTATGTTGCGCGGGCCCGACCGACTACATTTTTCTTCAAATGAAATAATTTTGAAAATCACGTGTGCGGATCACGTGTACTTAATTAAAGACAACACATCATCAGCACCCTCGTGATATAGTCCAAAAGGGACCATTGAAGATCGTCCAATGCTCTACAATTGTAGAATACAATGGGAAAGCTCTTTTGGAGATATCTGATGCTACTAGAAGAGTACGAAACGTAGGTTTTAAACTGTATGTACTATTATAGCTACATTCATTATTTGTATTTTGTATGCTTGTGTTTAATCATTTTCATTTTCAAACCGACCTACCTACCCAAATTTAAAATAATTTTGCCCGCGCAACATAAGATCAAATAGGTATAGCCTTACTCTGTTGAGAAAAAAAAATTCACATTTAATTTTTAGCTGTTTTTTAGGATTCAGCTCAACGTGAACATACTATAGTTGAGTAAACGGGAGGCTTTTGCTGATATGTATTTAATATGATCACTTCATTTCAAATGCTTGCTGTGCGTATTGCACTTACGGTTAGAATACTATACTTCAGTCTTTCTTGGGACAAAGCTCCGCCATTCTCGTTACAGTAGATCGTATAATCTATGCTGGTACAATAAAGAGCACTAATAAGAAAATTTGTTAGATCACGTGATCTCAGTCATCGGGCACCTCGAGGTCAAAATGGGAATGAAAACTACGATAAGGAGCATTGCAACTTTTCTGTTAATCGCGTTGTTCACCTTTTCCGGTGTAGCCAAGCTAATGCCGTTCCCTAGCGCTGAAATCCACGGTGAAATGGTGAGTGACTACTTATCTTGTGTGGTGCAGTTTCGTCGTGTACTGTTTGTGTGAGGTGTGTAATACTGAGTGCTAGCTTATGATAAAGCAATGAAGAGAATGTACGAAACAATTGGAGTTACATACTGCATACCGTATAGCTGGTAATTTCGAAAGGTTTTTATTTTGGATATTTCGAAGAGGCCCTTCTGTTCGAAAATAGATTCCCACGTCCGGTTGTTCTTTGTAAATAAATTCCCACAAGTGAAAGGAACGATTCAACTTTTGGCGATTTGTTTGTTAATGCCATACCTGTTTCACTGCCCATACAAAAGTCTCAATAGTAGCAGTGAAATTTATCCCGTATTTCACTGACAGCAGTGAAAAAGTTGTAATTGTAATTTCATTGGCTAGAATTTATGTTAGCAATGTAGCGCCAATTAGTGTCGACCCGTGTTTAGTGTGTTTAGTACATAGTGACAAATTGCATAGCAATGCTAATGCACAGCATGCGTATATGGTATTAACTGGGAATAGCATGGGTAGCAGTGAAATTTGGGATAAATACCACTCTTGTTGTATTGGAAATGGTAAATTTCCAATACAACACTCGTGATATTTATCCCAAATTTCACTGCTACCCATGCTATTACTAGTACGTATTCCTCGAGTTTTAGCTCAGTATTACTGATGATAATGGATAAACTATCATTACTGTGCCAATAACCAGAAAACAGGTGATCCAGAATGGGAATTGATGCTACTGAGAATCTATGGTGGATAGCTAGCTACGATCGAGCGCGATGGAGCCAGTGAATTTACTCCACTCGAGACTCCCTCAGTCTTCTCTCCAGTGCACAAGGATGGGGATTATTCCATTAGTAAATCAGTTTTTGGCAAACATTCACGCATCTTCAATTTTGTGACATGAATTTCCGTTTATTTGAAATCCATCCGGACTTCGAAATATGCACTCTTCAAAATTAAAATCCTTCGAAATTCAGATTTTGTTTCTTGTGCGAAATTTTCTGTTTCGAAAATAACCTGCTATACGGTAGATAATGCCAACGGAATTTGAATTTCAATACAGCTCGTTATTATAAACACTGCTCATCACATCAGTCAGGCTGAATATTTTCGAGTAAACAGTGCTCTGGATTCTAAAGTGTTTTGTCATGTTGCCATAGTAATACGTACTGAGGAATCATTAGTTTGCAGAAATTTTGCTGGAGGTTTATAATACAGTATAGTCTGGTCGTGCTTGTACAGTCTCAATTCACATCAAGATGAAAATGTAGTATTCAAAATTTGTAATGTGAAAACAGGTAAGGCTACTCCTCTCTGTTTCCCATCCTGGACTCAGGCAGCAGGCGGGTGGTCCATTTCCATTATGTCATAAGATTGGCAGCCATTCAAGCCATTATTTGTCTGGCACGGCCATAAAAAGCTGCATAAAAGCATGCTTAATGCTTGCACCTTCCTTTTAAGTTGACTTGATAGCATTGCTGACATGTGAACTGACACTGTTATAAGATGGCTTTTACTGAGCCTGTACAGAATGCAGAAATAATGGAATATTTAGAGCTTACAGTAACCAGATGCGGGTGGTGGACAGGAAACAGAAAATGTGGCCTAACATCAATCATGGCATTGTTCTAACTTATGTTTATCTTTGTTTTAGAGTTACCATACACACTGTAGAATTAGGAAGAGTTTGTCACGAAGTTTTATAAAGATGCAATATGTTAGTAGTCGCCAATAGTGTGTTCTGTAAAAGAACAAAAGATGGAGGTAATAAAGGGTCTTGCAGTTGGAACTGATGTACTGTATTTCCTACTGTAGGTTAAATACCACACCTGTAAAAGTAGCTGTACTTGCATGGTGCCACAGTTGATTTCGGCTTAAAACATCATTTTTCAAACTAAATATTTATCAAGGCAATAAACAAAGCTTTATGTAACTTGATATTTACCACTTTAGTGTGGGCATTCAAAGTCACCGCTTAGGGTTCAACTAACATATGTGACCGGATCTGCGAAAACCTGACATAATGGTGCAAGCCTAAACTTTCAGTATAAGCCATTGATTTGCAATGGGTAAAATATTTGCATAATCGAAAAAAAAAATTCGTAAAAATTTTAAACGCTTTGTTCTTTGTGAAGGAAGGGTCCTATGATAAAAACCTGGATATCATCTTATTCGCCTACTCAAGAGGAGTTCAAAAATCTTTGTTTCGTTGCAGTAGACTAAAGGATACATAAGTTATGGGCGTTTGTTTACGTCACGTCAAAACTTAATTTAATTTAATTTGTTTAATGCACATACCTCATAATTGAGTGTTGTGTGCATGTGAAAAGATGTAAACTTAAAATAACTGTTCTCTATAAAGATGAAGTGCGTGACAAAATGTGTTTAAGTCAGGTGCATTAGTTAAGTTAGTAGGTAGTGAGTTCCAAAGTCAAATTGAATGTGGGAGAAATGAATGATAATATGAGTTAACTCTAGCAGGTAAACTGATGAATCTTTTAAGATAGCCCCGGGTAGATGACAGTACTGGTTGGAGATCTTGTGAGAAGTCAATACAAATAAGGTTGTTGATAACTTTGTAAAACATGGTGATGATGGCATTAGTTCTTCTTACTTCAAGTGATTGCCAGTTTAATTGAGACAACGTGGAGGTCACACTGGAGTATGCCGAGAATTTGTTGAAGACAAAACGAGCAGCCTTACGTTGGACCATTTCTAGTCTTGCAATATCAGTTCTGACATAAGGGGACCATACAGTAGAGGCATACTCCAAAATTGGTTGTACGTAAGTGAGGTAAGCAAGTGATTTAATAGTAGGAGAGCATTGCCTTAGATTTCTTTGCAAAAATGCACGTGTAGAGTTTGCTTTATTACAAATGGCAACAACGTGATCATGCCAAGACAAGTTGTGAGTAAAGGTGACTCCTAAGTATTTGGCAGAATTGACCTTAGAGAGGAAATGACTGTTGATATTGTACATTGAATTTATAGGGTTTTTCTTATTTGTTATAGTGATGTGTTCATACTTCGTCAAATTGAGTTTCATTAGCCACGTGTGGGCCCACTGAGCAATGATGTCCAAGTCTTTCTGTAGTCTAATAATATCTTCTGCACTATGAATCTCTCTATACAAAATTACATCATCTGCGTAGAGTCTGATTTTAGAGGTAACATTACTAGGGAGATCATTTATATAAAGAAGGAAGAGCAAAGGACCTAATACTGAGCCTTGCGGCACCCCTGATAAAACATTACAAAACTGGCTTCTGTCATTATGTAATAATACTTGTTGCACTCTATCTTTTAAAAAGTCACTTATCCAATTGAGTAAAGGACCTGTAATTCCATAGTAGGACAGTTTGTGCGGTAAATGTGGATGAGACACTTTATCAAAAGCTTTCGAGAAGTCTAATAAAAGAAGATCAATTTGATTGTTTGAGTTTAGAGATGCAGATAAGTCATTAACAGTTTCGAGTAGTTGAGTCTCACATGAGTGATTTTTAAGAAAGCCATGTTGTTCGTTACAAATTATGTTGTGATTGCTAGCGTGCTGAGAAATTGAGGATACTATTATATGTTCAAATATTTTGCAGCAGATGCAGGTTAAAGATATAGGCCTATAATTAGAGGGATCTGTGTGTGAACCCTTCTTGAAAACTGGCACCACAAAGGCTTTTTTCCAATCTGTTGGAAGCTTTCCCTGTTGAATAGAAGCATTAAATATTAAAGTTAATGCTGGAGCAATATGATTGGAGGTTTCCTTAAGAAATCTAGCTGGTATGCCATCTGGACCCTGTGCTTTATGGGAGTCAAGATTTTGTAAAAGAAGTCTGACACTGTTTTCCTCTATTAGAAGGGGAGTAATTACAGGATAAGGATTATTCTCAAGTGAAGGGATTTGATCTGATGGAATATTGGATTTTGTGAAAACTGATGAAAAATGATCATTTAATAAGTTAGCTTTGTCGGCATTCTGAGTATAAATCTGATTTTTTTTCTCAAGTGAGGGAATCTCACACTGGTCATTTCTCTTAGACTTAATATAGGACCAGAAACGCTTGTTACTGGATGAGCCATTGCTGTCAATTAATTTGGATACATAGGCATTGTGAGCTTTACGACATTCTCTCTGAACTTGTTTTTTCAGGTCTCTATAAGCTTTCCAATCTGATTCAAGGAAGGAAATACGAGCCTTATTATACAAACGTTTCTTTTTGTTGGAAAGGCGCTTTATTTGGTTATTGATCCAGGGATGTCTTGGAGATTTAGAGAGTTTTCTTTGAGGTATCAGTTCCAAGCAGCTGTGACATTCCTGCTTAAAAGCATTCCATAAATCTTGGATTGGAGTGACAGTAGAATAATTGGATACAAAGTTATTTGAGAAGTGGGAAAGATTTTCACTAAGTCCTTGCCAATTAGCTTGATGCCATAAGTACACCATGCGAGTTTGGGATTCAGTTAAGGTTGCAACAAGAAAGGACTCAATAACAATTAGTTCGTGGTCGCTAATACCAGGAGAAACCTTAACTTCCTGGATCAATCCGGGTCTGTTTGTAACAAATAAATCAAGTATATTGTTTCCCCTTGTAGGTGAATCAACTGTGTTAACCCAAAGATACTAAAAGTGTCAAGTAACATATTGCATAACTCTAATGGATAGGCATTGGATACGACAGAATTAAGGTCCCAATTGATATTGGGAAAATTGAAATCACCTGTAATCCACATTACAGCATTCTCATACTCACAGCACAAGCGTTCAGTTAGATTACAAACGTTTTACATATACTGTATATCTCTATTTGGTGGTCTGTATATAACTAACACTATTAACATGCGACTGTCTGATAACTTAATTTTACAGGCTACAGCTTCACAATCTGTTATGGTTTGGATTTGGGTACAGTTTATAGTGTTGTGACAAGCGAAAAATACTCCTGTATACCCGTCTTCTCAATCTGCACGAAATACTTGATAATTTGAGGGGAAAATTTCACTGGTGTATACAGTAGAGTTCAACCAGGTTTCAGTACCTGCTATAAAGTGTGGCGTTTCTGCATTAATCATATATATAAAAGACTCTTGTTTGGAACGCAAACCTCTTAAGTTAGTTGAAATCATCTTGAAAGATTTATGATCATTAAAGTAATGTTTACAATTAGTAGTTGAATCATCGTTATTAGGATTACAGATAGAAGAGTTCTTAATTGAGTGGGAGGGAGGTCCCCCTCCCTCCTTACAATTTGACCGTTTTTATACGGTATGATCTTGGGACTGTTTTATTAAGCTCTGCAAGTTTCTCTCTTAAAACCTTGTTTTCTGCTTGTTCCTTGGGTGTAAGGTCAGATGTAATAAATATTTTCTTGACCCAGTCAGGGTTAGAATCATCTCTTAGCTTTGAACTGTTACGCAAGACCTGCTTTTTCAACTTTTCCGATGGAACATCAACCTTCAGCAGTCTCGTCTTTTCAGAATCCTTTTTGCCTATACAGGCAACTGTCCACCTGGACGTCGATTTTAAGGTAGTCTTGAAGAATGGATTTAACGTGATTAGTATCATGTACCCTCCTTTCCACAGCATCTTCTGAAGCACTTTCAGGAATCCAGTGTAGTATCAAATTGAGCTTTCTCTTTTCTTTCTCCTTCTCTTCAGACAAGAGGGATGTGACAGTAGAGTTATTCATTGTTTCTATGGATGGTTGGAGAGTGTCCATGCTTAACGTGGGGATGTCGTGGCTTAGTTTGTCTTCTTCTAGGTGTTGAATTCTTTCAGTAAGCTCACTGACTTTCGTGTGGAGGGATCTGATCTCGGACTCAAAAGAAGCTTTCAGGGATCCAACAGATGAGATAATAACCTCTTGGAGTGAGGATAACAGCCGTGATTCAAGCTCCCTAAAAGCTGAGTTCATAGACTGACTGACTGAGCCAGTGTCCTTGTAAACTGTTGGTGCTTGTTCATCACTATCTTTCAAGGCTCCAGAGTTAAGATAGGTTGAAAGTGGCTGACCTTGTGCTTTAAAGATGATTTCATGGCTTTCATTCCAGCTATGGCCTCAAATTCTTGAGGGGAATAATCTTACCATTGTATTCAATACATTTTGTATACCCTTTGTTCCCCTCTAGTTTGTGAAACTTGTTTAAGATTAGTTTACCAGTTCTACCACCACATACAACTTCTATATACTTACGACCTTCAGTGTCCTCTTCAATGTCTATTTCGGCAACATCAGCGATGGCAAGATTGTTAACACTTGCCTGGGGGCTGGTATCTGGCGTATCGTTGGGCTTTTTCCTCTTCAGTGGGTTCGTTTGGTAATTCTTCACTTGGGTGACGAGGTTACGAACGTTTGGGGGGTTCGAGACAGCCATAAGTGATAGTTCCAGCGTTGATTCTTCAAATAGTGCCCCCTGTGTGAATTTACACTGTAAAAACCAAACAGAGAAAAGCAGTTCTCTTAGATAACGAACAACCTGTTTTGGTACCGTTGACAAGCCACGGTACAACAGCATAAACGAGTCTTCTTGGTGAGAATTTAACGACACGAAGTACAACTCCCACAATCGATTATAAAAAATTAAAAACGATCGTATGCGATCGATTTTTCTTCACTGATTTCGTCTCTGTATGCAGTGAAGAATGGTAATAGAAGAAAAACTTACCCAGTAATGGACTCCCTTATTCATGGCAAACACAATGGTGTAAGTTGCAACTCTGTACTGCATTGTATTTGTAAGTTACAGCGTTTTTTGTAAGCGCATGTAATTTATTTTCCCAATACTTGCGATACAAATCGATCTTTCTGTTGTTGCTACTTTGTAGGGCTGTAACTCTAAAAGTTGTTGCCATATGAGGCTGAAACTTGGCCAGAGCATACACTTGGCTAAGTAGATTATAAATATTCAATAATAAAGAATTTGAAAAATGCACCATTATGTCGGGTTTTTGCAGATCCAGTCACATAATATATTGCTTGGGCATGGACAATATCATGGGAATGCAGTTTGCTTAGCCAGGGAAGAACGGCTATGCCTACTGGTTTGAGTTTAAATTATAAATCAAATCAATCTTGGCTTTGATACCCAACCAATTCAAAAATACAGTATGGTTTGACTTGTCATAATGAACACGCAGCATTATATTGTGAGATTAAGTAGTACAGCTTCTTAGCCAGGCTGAGTAGTTGTTAAAGTATGACTGGTTGATTGATAAAATTAATGTTGAATGATCACTAAACAATCGTTTGGAGGTGTGTAGATGCGTATTTCTGTGCATTACGTGTTGGCCCACCAATAACAAGATTGCTACATTAAAGTACTTTACATGTACTTAACACTAGGGGCCCTCGGGCCTGTTATTATCGCATAAGCTGTACTGTACTAGTACTACAGCTGCATTGAAAGCACAATTGTTAAGGTACTGTACAGTATGATAGTACTGTGTCGTTCTGTATAGTAGTAGGGACCACAAAGGTTTGGGCGTGGCCCATGAAATAATATCATCCAAAAACCAACCTCACTTTTCCCTGACAATGATGAGGCACTATAGGTTAGGTCCAAACAAGCCTTCAGATCGACCTGAAACAAGTTGCTACAGAATTATAAAAGAAAAAAATTATTAAACAGAATTTTGTACGGTTTGACTAAGTAACTGACTGACTGATGCCTTCAGACAAGTGTAACTTGATAATGGCTAAGGCTATGGGCTTGATTTTTTCACTGTTCCATGTTGCTTCAGCCAAACACAGTTTTTGATTCGTAATGCTGTTTAAAAGATTGAACATACAGTAGCTGGCAACGAAGCGTAATGGATACTTCACTTTTCAGACGACAATTGGTAGCAGGGCATGCCAATGTTTCTGTTGATACAATATGCTTGGGTTCACCAGTCATAATAGTTTTTTTTTTAAATTTTTTTAAAGTAATAAACAAGTACACAAAAAAAATTTAGAATTTTGACTAGAGTAGGGGCCATAATACCATAGCACATTGATAAAAAGTACTGAAACAAACTGGAATAGTGCACAATATTAAATCACAGTAAAACAATCAGAAGTGTCATATTTCTGCTGAGCACAGTAGGGATATAACACTTCTTATAGAGATACAACAATATATCATTGCTATTATTTAATTCAGCTAAATAATTGGATTTGTAAACACTGTAATTTAGCATATTTCGTAATTCATGAATTATTTTGTAATTGTGTTGCTATGTGCTGCTAATGAAGCGTAACAAACCACTTTAAACAGTAAAATACTTTATTACCTACCTATGTTTGTCCGTACACACCTACGTGAGCAAAATTGTTAAATGGTAAAAAGCAGCCAGGATGTCAGGATTGAAAGCTAATATTAAGTTTTATTAAACTTCCACACACATAAACTTTGCTCTGTGGTGGTTTCTTCTCGGTGGTCTGAAATACTGGCATGGTGACTCTTCATGAATGGCCTTCCTTTTTGGTTTTATAAATTTTTAACATCTTCAAACAACATTGAAGGCCTCTTAGACTACCGGAGATAGCATATCCTTCAAGTTGAAAGGGGGACATTACCTGTACTTACGTGAATGAAAATGAAGGCAGCCTCAAGGCTTTCTCTAAACAATTTGCATGAGAAAACACGATAGACACACAACACACACACACATACACTTTTATGAAAACAATTTCAGTAAACCAGGCACATCCCCATAGCTGGCCTTTGGCCAGCTGTGGACACACACCTGGTTTAAAAATGTGTATCTGTATGATGTTAACTATCATCACACAACCATTTTTTTTACAGAAATATCAATTCAAGTCCAGATTTACTAACGTGTTTCCATTGGCTAGTGTGGGAATCAAACCAGATCCTGATATCTACCGTGTATCTGTAGGAATATTAGAAGTGGTGTGTGCCTTACTTCTGGTAGCAGGAACACCAAGAGCAAAGTTGTATTCACTTTATGTGTTACTGATAGTCATGATTGGAGCCCTGTATACCCATATTGCATTACATGATGAGGTCAAGGAGATGATGGGTGCCTTTATTGCTATAACTTTGATCCTGACTCGACTCACTTTGGATGGAGCAATATCAGTTAGGGCAAAAGTCAATTAGACTTCCATTGCATCAAACAAGCGTGTTAGATACACAGATTGGCATGTTAGGCTTAGCAACAGTTTGTTTAGATCAACATTAGAAATATTAGTAGTATTTTGTTTTGCTAACATTAATTTTGTGTTTATAACATAACAGTACTTTGGTACATACTGTTGGTGCAGATTTGTCGATGTAGCTAATATGGAATAAGTGGGATATACATCACCAAGATTAGTGATCACAGTCACATTTAAGTATGTGGCTCCTCAGCTAGTCCTTCAACATGCACTGTTAGAATGGTTCATTTTTTGGAGGAATTATAAGATTCCATAGAAAGTTCTTCCAGATCCCATGCAGTTTGCTGGAAATTGGTCAACCACCAAGCATTACCACAGTATAACTGCAATTAAAACTTTTCTTGTTGACAAGGTAGCATTGAACATCCAAATTGCAATTTTCTTTGTATATATATAAAAATAAAGTTTCCACTTTATATATGACTTGATACAGATGAAGTGCTCAGATACTCCACAAAATGCTATACAGATGGGTTTTAGAATTTTAGTAACATGCATTTTGTGCAGGTACATCTAGTTGTGTGGATAATGTGTAAAACTTTCCTCCTCAAAATCAAAGCCAAGGAGAAAATAGTGACTGAAAATTTCCCCCTCAAAATTTAGGTTGGTGACAAATAATTGTGAAAATTTTACCCATGCAACTACAATTAAACAGCAATATCAAACTGTCTGGAAATAACAATTTAGTGTTACCTACAGAATTCATATTCATGTTGTAATCATAAAAACTATGCAAGATGAATTATAGTCAAAAAAAATTAATGTTTAATTACAATCTGAGTTCATGTTAAATATAAATTTCTCAAATGACTTCTCTGTTATCACAGGATATTTTACATGCCCAAACACTGTACTGTTCTCCACCACATAACATGTCCTATCATTAGGCACTCCCCCACTGAACAACAGGAGACCTGATAACTTATCCCGTCTCTTCTTATCAACTTTAGACTCAGTGACTTCTTTTTGTAATTTATCCCACCACATTTCATAGGGTGTAATTTCTAACAAATCCTTGTTCTGTTTGCCTCTATAAGCATTGATCCAAGAGAACATGTTTTCAAATGATATTTTGTTAGGATTTTCAAAATTAAATATTTTTGCGCAAGCACCTATAGAAGAGAAGGAAAAGCATCACACATTTACACACTTCTCTAAACAGAATCTTCCTAATTACTTTGTACAAAAAAGGTCTTACAGAAAAATTACTTCTGTGTCCACAACTACAGTAAAGGCCTGAAGTAGTACTCATCCAAATACATAGGCATGCTTTGTTTTGTCATCTGCTTACATTCCATAACTATTGTATTACCTTTTGTTACAACCTCCTGACATATTCTAACAATACTCTGAGCTAAAAAGTCCACTGGTATTAGTGAAATAGTAGCTTCCACAGGGTTAGGTGCTGAACCTAATTCCATTATACCCTCCATTAGTCGATAAAACCAATCTTTCTAAAAGAACAGTAGGTTTAAAGTACACAAACACCAAATACAAATCACTAAAGTAAAATAATTATATGTTGAGCTGAACCCTTATAACTCAAGACACAATCTCTTGAAATTTGGCTCATTGACTTGCTAAAAACATTTCAAAATACATGATACTGATTGACTTACTAATTGTCCAAATGCCTGACAGTATATTTATACAACACATTTCCTATGGAGAAGCCATAAAGTGCATCATCTGTTGAGTCCCTTTCCCAAAGCTGTAATGGAGCCAAAACACACATGTCTGCTCTTGACACATTTACATTCATATGGCTGGCTGAAATGTTATTTCTAGAGAAAAACATCCACTATACTTTTTTAGCTGGGCTCAGCTCAACTTGTACATACTGTACTGTAGATGTTGCTATATATAATACCTAAATCACTAGTATATAGAGGAATGATTTCCCTACTGTTGACAGATCCGGTACAGGATATTAGGGGCAAATGTCACTCCATTTGAAACTGGTTCGTATTATTATTTTAGTGAATGTCAGTATGTACAGAGATTATACTATGTTTGATATAATACCCACAGAGAAGGTTGGGTTTGTACTGAAAGTGTGCAGAATGACTTTGCAATATTAAGTTATTGACTACAAACTCCAAAAATCCAGTCAAGGATTTTTCTTCCTTTCTCCACCTTTTCAAACCTTAAGCTTTATGTAACAACTTTACTTTAAACAGGCTGTAGGACCAGTTATCTTCAGCACTTGTGCTGTAAAGCCTTAATAGATAAAAAATAAATAAATAAAAAGTATAACTGACAAATATTTAGAGTTCTTTAAATTATGTCATCAACTACTACAATACACCTTGGTTGATGTTGTAAATGATTTGGTGCTAGCAATTGGCAATAATCCTCTCCTTAGAGAACTAAACTTGTGTAGTAATCTGCTTTGATTAAAAAAACACAAGCCTGCAAAATGTTTTAATGCACTTTATCTAAAATGGAATTTGCTACTGAAATAATGGAAACATGGTGAATACATACAATGATATATAGTCATTAAATCCTACTAAGCTCCACTGAATATGGTTGTCTTTTATTTTAGCTCCCTAGCAGGTAGAGATCACATGAGAACTAGTGACAGGTCACGGGCATTGTAATGTCTTTGTCATAGAGTATAAAAGACAGAAGTCCTACTGAAGGAAAATTAGTAACTACTGTAACAATGCTTTAAAGGTTTGTATACATACAATTTTTTGAGGGACGTATTTTGCAATTGTTTGGTTGTCTGCAGTCATTAGGATTGATATAATATGTACCTGAGTGAAAAATGAGTGATTCTCGAAAATAAAACCGCAAACCTGAAATTTGTTATCCACAAAAATTATGTACCTCAAAATTCTTTATGTATACGGGTAGCCTATTACACAGTGTACACCATGTACAAAGGTAGCAGTTTCATGAGATTAAGTTGGACAGCCTACAAGGCTACACATAGACATGTAGTGTCTATCCTGGTGAGATAGACAAATGATGAAAACAATTGGTTGTCTGAACCCCACAACCACCACCTGTCACATTTGAATAACAAGAATGTGATTAACATGATTTCACTTTGTAATGTTTTCTATGCTTTCAAATTCTTCTGCAATATACCCTCATGTGTAACTGCAGTAGGGAATGCAGAAGAAGCATGTTCTTCCTCAACCAGGGAGTGAAATAGTGCGTTTGTATTTTGAGACTACATGGCACAACAGTCATACAACAATGAACAGAAGACTATTATAATAGGTGAAAATCACCTTATAAATTCCCAGGGTGTAAAGTAAATATTCTCTACCTTATTTCCCATTCCAGTACTTATGCTCCAGCTAATCATACCAGGTCTGTAGATTACAATTGGCAGACCACATAAACCAGCCTGCCAGACAAGATACTCTGATACCCTAATACATAAATGTTCATGATACACACAGGACTCTATATGTACAAAATAAATTACCATTTAGTTTGTGCATATCCACCAGCTTTAATCAAATGGGGCAATGATGCTGCTTCACAAGGCACTTCTGGTATAGGAAATTGTCCATTGCTTTGTAGTTATACACCATTATAGTTAGCTACTATTAGGAGATAAATTGCATACCCTGTGTAATCTGCAACATTTGTAGATGAGACATAGTATACTGGTCTACAGTGAATTTCTGCTAGCTTCAGTACATTTACAGTTCCAATAACATTGGATTTTCTATAGTGGAAAATACCAACACAAAATAAAATCTAAAACCACACTATGAACCTTACATACATGTACTGTATAAAACAGCTGAATTATAAAAGTCAATAACATATTTTTTCATTGACAGAGATTTGTACACAATAAATTCCTTCTAAATGCATACCTCAGTGCTCCATAACCCAAGATGTGATGAACACGAGCTCCAACGTGATATATACAGGACACTGAGTCAGCCAAACTACAGAAATCTTTCTGGTCTATACCAAACCACTCCTCTTCTAGATCACCAGAGACAATCTTGACATTATTATCTAGTTGATCAGGTGGCAAATTATACTCCTCAAAACATTTCTTCAATCTGGTCATTCCTGTTGAAATAAAAGTCATTATACAACCAGTATCACTGTAAAAATTAAGCAGAAAAACAAATAAGTGCATGCGTATGCACAATCTACACAAAATGAAAATGTAACAATTTGACAGTACACACCTTCACTCTCTTGTTTACATCTCACCAAACAATATATCACTCCTGAAGTTGTTGGATCAATCAATAAGTGATAAAGCAAAAAGCAACCCAAAAATCCTGTTGCTCCTAGAAAAATTCATATTGAAATCAAGTGAATAATTAATTTCTTTTTATGCACTGTATCTACACATGTACACTGTACAAAAAATGCTCTTACCTGTCAAAAACACATTTGATACATCAGAAGACAACTTGGAGTCAATATCAAATGTTGGGAACTCAATGTCCATGTCCTGTCTCATTAACTCCAACACATTCTGATCATCACCAACTACAGAACTAGTGTGGCCACCGATAATGTTAGTCAACTGGTCTAGTGACACTTTGGATGACAGTAATGTGTCAACATTAACATCAACATTGAACAGATCTTTGACCACAGCAGTGAACCTCATAGCAGTCAGTGAGTCCCCTCCATGTTGCGAAAAACTTTTATCTAAACAGAATCACAGCACTAATATGTATTTTGCATATAAACGTTTAACAGAAAATAGCCACAAAATGTGAAAACCAATAGGATTAATATGCTGAACTGGTCAACACACTGACATTTAGGAAACATTCAGAGAAAATAGAAGTGCAGACTATAGTATTACAGGAAGTCCCTACTTTGGCAGTGTTGTAACTCTGCTGTTAGCCTTTTTGAATAGAGCAGTATACTACATGATAAATGACAAAAGCTATTATATAGTATGACTTAAGTTTGGCAAATCCTTAGTGATGAATAAAGTTTGGTAAATTTCCCTACTTTAGTCATACCAAACTTTCATGTTTGTTAATGTGACTGTTTAGCATGATAGCAAGACAATATGTACATATTATGCACCTGATAATGTAGCAGATGTTAAGTCAACCTTTAATCCAAGCATTTGAGCAATCACTGTTGGAATAGCAGGGGAAACATATGAACTGTCTTGTGCAGGCAATTCTGCAACACACTGGTTTACTCTATCTTGGTATCTCTTCTGCAGAGCAATTCTAGCAATTCTGTGAACAGTATAGGATTTTAAAAATATTGTTAATTTAAAAATGAAGTAGGGATCTATGCAATAAAAAGTAGCGAAACAAGAGATGAATGATGGCATTACAGCATAGCTCGGTGGGAAGTCCCTACTTTGGCATTGAACAAAATAATTGTTTATAGCTAATGTGCCAAAGTAGGGACTTTCCCACTGAGCTATGCTGTAATACCATCATTCATCTCTTGTTTCAGTATTTTTTATTGCATAGATCCCTACTTCATTTCTACACTAACAATTTTTTTTTAAAAATCTAGTTTGTTTAGTTTTTTGTTGTAGCACAGCTAGCTACAGTGTAACTTGTGACTGCTTTATTACAATATCACACATGACGAGTATCGTGATTCAGTCAAAGGGTATGCAGTTAGCTAGACCAATAAGGAGTGAGGTCATCTTGTTTACTGTTATGTAAATAGCTAGATTGTTAAGAGGTATGGTCTCTGTACTCTATCGCTATTAGTCCACTTAGATATTTATTTGATGGGTGTGGTCGTGAACCTATCACGAATGGGATCCCAATCACGAAGTTGCAGATATCTACAAGCTATAGTAGTACACCTCCTATAGTAGTGCCGGACTGAAGTGCTTCTGAAATCCAGCTCTGTCATAACTCTGTGGCATCTAAATATGCTGGTGAAAAAAAGTGTTGATATGGAAAATTAATGCCTCGAAATGGTTTCATTGAGACAAGCAGTCTCATTGAAGATAAAAGAAATGACAAGGTGCAGAGGGCCTACACTCGTCGGAATCCCAAAAGGTACATCCCACTGGTAAGTTTGTTATAGTGGCGTAAAATGGTGGCTGTGCGCTGCTTTGTTTGGCCTCTAGCCTTGCGACTGTGGTCAGTCAGGCAGTGAGACACTAAAATTTGAGTTTTGGTGATTTTTAAAAATTCTACATCCGGCCTCCTGAAGTGTTTTGTTAGATTTAATACTGTATTATATATTATATGGACTAGTACTGTTCCGTAAAGGTGATTTTCGTCATGTAAGATGTCTGTAGGATGATTTTCAAAGGCAGAATTTTGGGTAGTGCGCAAAATGTTTGGGGCGATCCCTACTAAAAGTGATGACAAATACATGCACACATAGAAATATAAAGGTTTAACCACACACACACACACTCAATTGTGTGTGCACAAGTACATGCACGTACACACATGCACACACGCACGCACGCACGCACACACACACACTTTTCTGAAGATGTCAAACAGCCATTTTGTACTGTAAATGGCTCTGAGTCAAGCAAAACAGAATGTGGTACCTGTGTAAATACCGTACATTATCAACCAAAATGAACCATAAAAGACCTACCTCAAAACCTCTCAGTTTCTTTTCCATCCCAACTCTGACAAGATCTTGATGTACCTAAATGTGTATAATGCAGGTATAAGCACATGGTGCAAAATACATGAGGTATACACATTATACTAACCACATTGATTGCTGCTTTGGAGGAACATAGTGCAGAATCATCCAGTGATGACACTCCTATACCTTCAGTGATAATAGATTCCCGCAAATATTTCATATGAGGGACAACAACAGCAAACACAGCTCTCTGTTGGTACCTATGAATAAGAATGTATTATACAGATACTTAATTGTAGAGTGTAAGTATTACAAGAATATTAAGCAATTAAACAAATGTTCAGTACAACATGTACAGATTATCAATAAGTATACACTGTATGGTCTGTCACGCTGTAGATGGTCCAGACCACATAACATTGTTGCAGTTGGTCCCCCTTTGCTACAAATAGTCCCCCACCTATTCAAACAATACATTCACACAATACTGAGTGATACAAACTCAGCATGAATGCATAGGGTATGTATCTCTAATAATCTAATAGAGTAGTTACTACTCTAATAGAACATTCAATGGACATAAAAGTTGCCTATACGCAATCTGTCTGTAAATTATATGGGAAGGCCTTCATCTACTTGTACAGTATCTTACTGTGATATTGCACGTGTCACTGTTAAATAGCTAGCCTATTCAAGTACACATGTGTAGTATGTACCACTTCAGATCTCAAGTTCCAATGTTTCTGTGGAGAATGCCCCTAAATATCGGCATGCTTTGCACGATATGCATTAAGGTATTGATTTTAGCCATCCCTGAATAGACTGCTCTATTAGAACCTTCTACATGAACGTTCTATTAGAGTATCTCGATCTATTAATGTGTTTTATTACTACTCCTATTAAACTGACCAGTTTTAATCTTGCTAATGCAAACTCATGACTGAAAGGTCCGGAGGGGCCGATTTAAACTCTGCTAATAGCCCATTTTCACACAAGGGATAAAGAATGTGGTGGTTAATAATTGTGATTGCACAACATCCGGTGTCCTTTAAAATGTATTGAACCCTATGGGAATGAGGTAAGAAATCTTCACGGGAGCCTAAACTGTACCATTTATTCTTAATATGAGAACGAAATTGTAATCTTCAGGTTGTTAGCATCACGATGATATATAGTTTGTGAAGATTCACTGTGTTGTAAAGTGGGAAGAAGCGACTTTAGCATGGAAGAAGACTCTAGTGACTTTGTTTTCAGCATCTACATGTAGAAAGTCTACTTAGTGAGATAAACTTTGTTACTACATTTCTACAAGGCTGGGAACAACGCTATGCAAAATTTTATCACAGAACACCTCGAACAGGCTCTGCCTTCTGTGTACACCCTCCAATGCCTAACTGGTAAAGTAGATAATAACAATAACAATGACAATAACAAGAAATAGGCGATCTTTCATCGTTGTGATTCTATCAATACTAGGCGATTATTTCATCCGTTACAGTAGGCCATGTTTTGTTGCCTAACGATCCTCTATACTTATAACAGTAAAAATGCATCGCTTTAGGAAAGATGCAGCCTTTAAAACTTAAGATATCACTACCATTTGACAAAAGATCGCTGATTTCTCAATCACAACACAGCGTATCTTTCCAATTTTTAAGTCATTGCTGTAGTATAGTGGCTGCTATAAAAGTACGTTCTTATAATAAGAATAAACGGTATGGTTTGTGCTCCCATGAAGTGTAAAGGTCTTAGTCCCATAGGTTTCAATACATTTTAAGGCCTCCCAAAGGACACCAGATGTTGCACAACGTGTAATAAATTAGTATCCATTACCATACCATGAATACTTTAGCTTGCGTGGAAATGGACTATTAAAAATGATGTAACTCATGTTGTCTGGTGGCAGACTACCTATGGCAGATGTGGGCTATCTATGGTGCCGTAACTGGCCTGGGGGGACCAGTTGTGGAACTGCAAGTGGTCCGGGAGACCATATATGGCAGCCGTAAGTGGTCTTGGAGGGACTGATTTTTGGGGACTGATTTTGGGGGGACCAACTGTATACTGTACCCAAGGGCGTAGGAACGACTTTTAGAGTGGGGGGAGGGGGGGGGGGGGCAAAGGCATCCAAAATCAGCTAACTATAAACTGATTAACACCCATGCAGGCTCACATTGATAGGGCTCCTGTAGCTCAGTTCATACATGCGTTTATATATAGGTGTTGTGAAGTGTTATCACTAGCTAATAAATATAACCCTACAACTACAATGTATGCACAGCTATCTGCTCACTCCCTATTCTACTAATGGCTGCTATACCTACTGCACGTGCTCGATGCATGTATATATCACGTGAGAAATCATGGTCATGTAAAGGTCTTTCCTTTATGTTTATTTTACAGTACCTCCCTACAAGGATTATAACATTAACAGTGTTATCCGCTAAGCGAAACATCACACCTTGAAGGAACTGGGTTATCTGCTGTAGCAGGTTCCGACTGTGAGGATCACATGAACCCCACACCACTACTGCGTTCATGGCTGGCTACTCTCATTTACATATCCTAGCATGCCTCTATTTTAGACTACTTGATAAATCAACTCTTCACCAAATTCAATAGTCAGTACTCAGAAGTCAGCAACTCCTGCACATTCACGCACTACAATGAGACTGCCCTCTTTGATCTGCTGCTATCCTTCTATTCGAGCGTAACCTTTCCCATCATAATACCACCAATGTGGCATTCTTTCCACTATTTAAGTTTCTCACTGCACAGGCTCCAGGAAAAATATTTGAACAACAGATGTCACGTGCAAGGACTAATCATAAATAAAATTATAGGCGCTTTTGGGTGTAACAGTGAATGGCTTGACAGTTGTGGAGGACTCGAGGGGGGGACTGGTGATGCCAGTGCTGGTACGTGGTGTTGTATGGCTTCTCGTATAGATGTATGTATTTCTGTGTATATAGCTTTGGCTGATTGTTTCAACCTGAGCTAGTTGGCCCCAAAAGTGGGGGGGCCAAAACATGCTTTTGAAAATAGTGTGGGGGCCATGGCCCCCCCCCCCCCCCCCCCCCCCGGTTCCAACGCCCTTGCTGTACCAACTGTAGTGTGACAGGTCGTGTGATGTAGAGAAGTAAAAAAAGTAACCATGCAATTAAGTACACACAAGAGATATTGTATGTAAGTATAGAAATATTTGCATACTTATTGGTATCAGCACAAGTGATATACACTTGGTCCACAAATACACTGCTCAAATAAATGTTTTCTAGCTGCTCTGCACAAACAAATTCTCCCTGTATCAATTACAAGTATTTACATATTCATAGTGCAATCCTAACTCACAAACCTGAGAAAGTTTAAAGAAATTCTTCAGCCTATCAATTATCTTAAAGCTCCTATCTCCAACTATCTCAATAATATCCCCAGTGTGAAACCTATAGTATAACAATCTCTGTACCATGATACACATATAACACTAAAAATTAATGACAAGTAACCTAGTTAGTGTGCTTTAATTACACACAAAACTGATTGTATAATATATTTTCTTACATTACACCACTGAAGTGAGTAATTTTAGTAGCGACAAAGTATTCATGCATATAACACATATGAAACCAATATACATAATTATACTAACCATCCATCAGCAAAAGCACTAGCAGACTTTGTTAAATTATTATGATAGCCTCCAGTCATTGTACCAGTCCGTACAAGCAGCTCTCCCTTATCACCAATCCTTAACATATTAGCAATATACATGTACATCATCTATGTCCACATGGACACAACACATATAAAACATACACATAGACATACCAGTATATACTCACATACTGCACATGCACACTACTAGTATTATTAAACACAAACTTGACGTATATACAACAAATGATGTATAAAATGTTAACAAGTTAATTGCTACAACATAAAATGGAGAAGTTCAATAGGATAGTAGGTCCAATTGACCAGATCATCAATTATCCAAACAATACAAATGAATGCTCTATTAGGGTATTTGGCATAATTACATTCTAAACTGAATGTAACAATGAATTTTATATAAATTTGCTTACAGTCAGTGTACAGTACGTACATATCTGAACACCATTGTGATTAAAGTGTCTCACAGGTATTAAGAAAATGGAGATCCCATATATAAGCAACACAACCAGACCAAGTAAGATTTAACTCCAAGGTATCATAGATGAAACGATACATGCTTAACCACAATATTAACTCACTGTGGTGATGATGGGTCCTGAACATGATAGTCCAATGCAGGAACACTGCTCAACTGAAACTCAACACCAGAATGGAGTGATGCTACACTCTTTGTATTCATGCTAGCTATGTTACTATATACAGACAAGGGAAATGAACACAGTATAACACAGGGTAATAGCTACTATAAAATTTGATGTTATGTATCACGTCTAGCTTCTACACTACATATAGTCACAATTATAAATTAAGTATATATTATTTAGCGTGGGTGTTCAAAGGTGCGGCTCAGGTTAAACTTGCATATTGCCTGGGCAATATCTTTCATGTGAACACGGTTTGCTCATGGCTTTGATGCCCAACCACTTCAAAGATACGATACACTTTGACTACATATATCGAGTGACGTGGAGCGTTAAATTGTGGACGGGCTCTGCCAGTTGATAATTTGTCAAATTTCAGCTTGATTGGAGTATGCATTTGTGTTGTATGGCAGATCTTGCAAAGTGTGCGAAAAAAGTAGAAGAAAAAAGGCAAAATTCTGTACATGTATCTCAGAAACGGCTGCAGTAATTTCCTATGTGGACTCCCCTAGCTAGTGGGCATCTCCACAACATAATTAAGCTAGTGAGCATCTCTACAACAAAATTGGTTCAGGTTACACAGACATAGAACTGCAATTGTGATTTCTTTCTTCCTGTCAACATACCCACAGTGTGGTATGCTGGCTTCTTCAGCTGCACGACACACTACTGTGTGTCTTGATATGTACTCACCTGTTCCCAGGTAGTATACTGTATTGTATATACCTATGGTTTGAGGTCTATATGCCTAATATACAACCAGCAGCTCCTTTGAAGTTCACACAGTCACAGTATATGTAACAATGAAGTATGTACATACCCCACTTCTGTGCACCCATAGCCTTCTGACACATACGAATTATTAAATAGTTCTCTCATAAACTCCAGAACTTCTCTGCTAGTAGCAGCACCACCTGCATAGCAATTCAGTATGTATATAGGTAAATACATGTGCAGAATACGTACATACAAATATATCCATACATACCTACAATTACTTTCTTTAAGCGGTTGCTAAATGCCAGCCTTAATGATGACAGTATGTCTTTTCTCTCCTAAGAACAAGAAACTATGAAATTTCTCTGTATAACAAACAAATGATTAGTATTGCCACGATATATTGATAGTATCGATATAACAAGGTGGTGATATGATATAGCCAATCAGTTATATCGATGGTTGTGCAATAGTGGCGCTGCTTAGTATAATGATGCGGGGGAAGCCAGACATATGGTATTTGGCATTTAATTAAGTTATGTGTTGATGGTGTAGTGTGATAAACAAGCCAACCCCAAAGTAAACTGGGAGGTTTTAAGGTTTCTATGTAATGCCAGCCTCTTGTCTCACCTGTAAAGCAGGAGCAAAATGCATTTAAAACCTGATAAATAAGAATAGCTTTTGCTTGTGGTATACATCCAACTTAAATTTAAACTTACAATGAAGAGTATGTATATGTCTTGCAAATATTACAGTTAGTTCTATATCGTGATATATGTTCATATCGTGATATAAACCTTGGTGATATATGATATAGAGTTATCTATATCGTGACAGCACTACAAATGATGAATCACGACCTACTTGTTCAAGTAAAGCATCATAATTTGGGCTACTGGCATCTAATTGTAATCGCATGAGTTCTAAAAGTTGCTGGTATTCAGAATACAATCTGCTGTAAAATCTGCCGAAACAAAATGATCACATTTACAGTATGCATGGGTACATAATTGTGACCGGATCTGCAAAAACCCGACATGATGGTGCAAGCCTAAATTGATTTGCAATGAGTAAAATATTTGCATAATCGAAAAAAAATTTCGTAAATTTTTAAAATGCTTTGTTCTTTGTGAAGGAAGGGTCCTATGATAAAAACCTGGATATCATCTTATTCTCCTACTCAAGAGGAGTTCAAAACTCTTTGTTTTGTTGCAGTAGACTAAAGGATACATAGGTTATGGGCATTTGTTTATGTCACATCAAAACGATCGTACGCTATCGATTTTTCTTCACTGATTTCGTCTCTGTATGCAGTGAAGAATGGTAACAGAAGAAAAAACTTACCCAGTAATGGACTCCCCTATTCATAGCGAACACAATGGTGCAAGTTGCAGCTCTGTACTGCATTGTATTTGTAAGTTACAGCCGTATTTGTAAGTTACAGCCGTTTTTGTAAGCGCATGTAATTTATTTTCCCAATACTTGCTGTACAAATCGATCTTTCCGTTGTTGCTACTTTGTAGGGCTGTAACTCCAAAGGTTGTTGCCATAAGAGGCTGAAACTTGGCCAGAGCATACACTTGGCTAAGTAGATAATAGATATTCAATAATAAAGAATTTGAAAAATGCACCATTATGTCAGGTTTTCGCAAATCCGGTCACAATTAGTAACTACATATGTACATGTAACACTTTCACACCTCAGATCAAAGGAGCTGCCCGGGTTATATTTTGTATGTAGCCCAGCTGCTGTACATACGAAATGTAGACCGGGCTACAATGGGGCAGTGATCATATAGACGTCGGGGCCGAAATTGATTGTGGGAATCGATTAATACTCACATGATTAGGACACATGACTTGAATGAAAACCACTCAGGTGGAGAGCGTTTTGTTATCCTCGCCATCCCACGAGTTGAAAAACATTGGGCTAAGGTGAGAATGAGTGCTATAACTTATTCACTTATCATTTCCGCACGTTATCGAATACGGACCCCCCCATCACAAAGCTACCACGTAACCACTCTACAAGCAAGCTTACTTATCTAGGCCTTTAGTGAGCTCTGTACTTTTTCCATAAACGATTCAATAGGACTAATTAAAACATTAAACTTGCATAACCGAAATTCTCCGTGATATCTCTAGGATATGCCCATTCATCGTAACCAAACGTAACCAGAACGTACTAGTTGCTGACCCATAATCAAAAATTTTAGGTATGCATATACAGTATAATACATCCGGTGGCTGCACTTGTGTTGGCTTGGGTGATTGATCGCCCTGTACAGGCTATCAGCCTGATAAGTGTTACATATTAGCTGTAACATGGGGCATTCGGGCTTTGCCTGACATGTATGCCCTCTGCCCTCGGGCCTGCATACATATCAAGCAAATTACAACTATTACATGTAACACTTTGACACCTCAGATCAAAGGAATTTCAGAGGATACATTTGCTATGTATACCTCTTTACATAGAGACATCTAAATATACACTGGTATACATTGAAATGTATCCCATGGAAGTGGTTACATTTCTAAAAGAGCAAGCCACTTTCATCAAAGCAAGCATGGCTTTGATGTGGAAGAAGTAGTGGTACTGCCCTCTGTTTGTTTTATACAAGCTCAGACCAAAATCGATTGTGGGAATAAATTAATGCTCATGTGATGATTACCACAAATTGAAGTGTTGTCACAAGAAGCACTCAAATGAAGGCATTTCAGTATCCTTGCCATTCTACAAGTTGAGAAATGTTACTTAAAGGTGAGAACTAGCCTTACAGTGCATTCACAAGCGCTTCGGCACGTTTTTGAATGCGACATTACAGACGACACGAGTTAACCACTCTATAACAAAGCTTACCCCTTTAGGTCTTTAGTATACGTTGTGATTAGTCTTAAAACAACACGAAAGCATTAAAACACTTGTAAATTCCCTGAAATTAGCCCTACTCAACTTTTCCATGATATCTGTAGGACTCGTCCGTTTATTCTAACAATCGTAGCTACAACGTTACTTGCTGCCTAACCATAATCGAATCTTTCAGGTATGCATATCAAACAAATCCAGTGGTTACACTAGCATTGGCATCAAGGCTATCAGCCTGAAATGGAAATGTTACATAGTAGCTGTAACATGGGCACTCGTGATTTGCCTGATATGTATGCCAGCAGCCCTCAGGCTTTGGGCATACATATTAGACAAATTACTCGTGCTCATGTTACAACTATAAAATATAGTACCACTAAGTACAAATCATATGTGCAACTACATGATCTCACACAATATGCACCAGATTATATTATTACCTTGGTGTAGTTGAGAGTATAGTTGGCTGTAACAAGCCAATATCATCCATTAACAATGTTAGATTAGTCATAATACCAACTCGTCCAGCTTGAATGACTGTAGAGAATACTGTCTCTCTTTCTGAGGCATGAGCTAAAGAATCTAAATGTTGTGATGCGAGTTGCAGAGCAACACATCCTCTACTCAAAATGTTACACATGTTACCATGTACTTTGAATGTTTAGTAATAAACAAACATGACTGGTAGCATGTATGTGAAGCTGCATGATTCAATGACATGCACATTACAGTTAGGGGCTATACATCTATATATAATACACACTTGTCTGTTGCATGACAATACCATGTATCCTGACATATATTATTATTTATCATTAACACTTTACAGTGACCAGCTCTGAAGGTATGACAGCAACATGTGCTGCAGCCTTAGGATTACCTAACCTAATTTCAAGGACTTAGACTTAATGACTTGACTTGGTGACTTGATTTAATGACTGATAACATGAAACAGAAAAGGGGCCAAAGTAAGGAAAAAAAATCCCTCCAACCCCAGGATAGTAACCAATGAAATAGGTACAGTGTAAGGAAAATTAGGGATATAAAAACAATAAAACAAAAGAGGTCATCTACACCTGCAGCCATGCTAGTGGATATTAAAGATGACCCTTGTTTTGTCGCTTTTTATTTCTACTAAAATGTAAAAAAATTTCCTTACAATTGTTTGCTTGTTAAACCAGGCGAGTGCCCACAGAAGGCCAGCTGTGCACACACACTGCAAATGTTTTCCAAAAAGTGTCTGTGACTGTGTGTTTATATCCATGTGTGTATGTATGTTTGTATATTTGTGAACCGCTACAAACAGCCTTCTTTATGTGAGAAATAAAGAGCCTATATTAAACTTACGGGAAGGTAAGCTTTGGTTTAAGGCAATTAATACGTGCTGGTTTGAAATACGGGTGAAACAAATTTATAAGGACGCGGTGAAGGCTTTTCCCAATGGGCTCTATGGATGTCAAACAGCCGAAAGTCAACACAGCTGGCCTCCTAGGCTACCAGGTTTAACGAAATCCTTCGAGTTGAAAAGGGGCCCGTACATACGTGAACGAATATTCATTATAATAAAGAACAGTACAAGAAACTTCTGCAATTAATCTAGTCACTACAGAAAATGCGAATCAGTTGCTGAAAAGTGAAGAGGCCATTCCACTTTGTTTCCAGTTACTGTTCTTCGTTTATAATGGGTACAACATACGAGAAGCGCCTCTGTAATCAATCCAGTCACTATGGAAACTATGGATAATTGTTGTGGCTGAACTAAATCCATCTCGCATTACTGCGAATCAACACCTACACAGTGAATCAACACCTACACAGTAGTGGATAAAGAAATGGGACACAAAGGAGTACAAAGCAAGTTCATTATACATGCACTGCACATGTACACTGTAGCTGGCTGAAGTGACATTGAACAGTAAAGAAATCAAGCTAGTAGCTTTTGAGTTATGCTTGGCAGTCAGTCACTTAGTAGATAATTCTGTTGGAATAAATCTTTTTAAAATTCACAGAAACTTGTTGGGAAGGGTTTGTGATCACCCTACAGGCATTTTTGGGTTTGACTATACCTAATTAATATGACCAAGCTGTTGTGTAGGAAACTGGGACTGGTTTAGAGTGATACTTTTAGCCAAACCTCTACTCCATACTGTATGATAGGTTACTACTATTAATAGTATGTAATCATTGTGTATATGTACCTTTACAAACTATCACGTCACTGTCTAGTTGAAATCCTAAGGTCAACTGTAAGCATGTCCTATTAGTGAATGTCACACCTACAGTATATAATTTATGTACAACAATACATAAGTACACACATGCATGCTATACAGTACATGTATGCAATACACTTAAATACACGTAAGAATTACACATGTGCGTACAACAAATCATAACCTTTAGCAAATCCAGTACTGCCACTAGTATAGATGACAGAAACAAGATCATCAGGTTTACCAGTAACTGGTTGAGGTAGACAGCCCATCACAAAACAATGATAGACGCATGACATCACCAACATGGTAGTGACATGTACTGTGATCAATGACTGGGAATCATCAGGTGAAGTCTTGGAATGGAGCAACAGGTTTGCAGGAGACAAATTGATGTGATGCTTGAACAGAGTTACAAGTTTACTTTGAAGCTTAGGATCTTTGACTATCTTCTCAATAAATGTAATCACCTCTTTCCTAAATTTGCCTTGATCCTGTGTGACATCAGTATCTCTCTTTGTCAACTTTTTACAATTGTACAAAAGTTGGAAAAATGATGAAAGATCATCCATCTCTATCCTTCCCTCCTCAGATGGATTGTAAGGCCAGGAGTTAAACTGTACTACTAGCTTGAGTGTGGGACAATCTTTCTTGCTTGATGTAAATTTGAGGAACATTTCAGGAGAACACAAGATACAGGAGATACCAGATGTGTTGATAACATGAGCTATTCCTTCTTGATCCTATAGTTAGTCAGTCAGCAATTGAGCATAAATTCAAATTTTTTTTAAAAATTGTATAAATTTGTTGGAATGGTTTAGGGTTGCTCTGAAGACGCTTATGGACTTAGCTATGCCTAACCAATATTGCCAAGTATAAAGGAATGGTGAGGCTGTTTTTTTTTTTTAAGTAATATTGTTTGGCAAGAAAGTCCAAACCACCATGTTCCCTAATATACAGTACTTACCGTACTATATGAGGCTATGAGCTTGATTTTGTCACTACACTTGTAAATGCCACCTCAGCCCTTTTGGCATACCACAGTACATACAGTGCTCACAATATGGGTTTACTTTTGTCCCTTTTCTTACCTGGCAGTGCAAGGTGTCAATTTGCGGTAGCATGTCAAGGCTTCCCTGTGCTAACTACAGGTGTATATATCATCACCATATTTTCTGTAGTGACTGGATGAATTGCAGAGGCACTTCTCTCACCGTTCTTTGTAACACTGTGTAATGGGTTGAACAAAGTGTAATGGCCACTTTACTATTCATTAATTGATAGTTTAGGGTGTGCGTGTTGGTGCAATATTACTTTTTATGATATGTCTGGTGCATTCTTTCTTTTTATGGAGGTTGCATGCCTACACACCTGCATGCGGACATTTAATTTCTACTTCAGCTATGTAGTATTGCATGTGTAGGTGACTTTCCTTGTTTCATTGCCTTTTATTTTTATGATCCCTAATCAAACTTAAAATTCCTTGTACGTACTTGTAAAACACGGATGTTGCTATCAAAACAATCTAATTAAACAGTACTACTTTGTGTACAGTATGTGTACGTGTATGTGTGTGTGCGCTCATGTGTGCATGAGTGCATGTGCGTACATGTGTGTGTACATGCGTGCATGCATGTGCGTACATGTGTGTGTGTGTGTGTGTGCATATGTGCGTGTGTGTGCATGTACATACCCTGGCATATGCACTGGAAGCAAACAAACAAGTAGAAGGAGAGAATATATATATTTATTTATTTTGGCAAATAGCCTGTACACCAACTCATTATACAAAATAGTAGATATTGTCTGTCCAATATGTATCCAGTTTGGCCTTGAAGTTGTTTAAGGAGCATACCTCAATAACATGTTGTGGTAAATTGTTCCATATATTCACTTCATGGCAAGAGAAAAAATTTGCTTCATAACAAACAAGAGGAACGGTCCTTGTAAAGTTTCAATTCATGTCCTCTGGTAATTCCTAATGATCGTGTGAATAGATCATTAACACCAATGTCCACTAAACTATTGAATATCTGACGTCATATCACCAAGCTGACGACGATAGTTAAGTAAAGGCAGCCTTAATTCTGTAAGTCTTGTGCCATAGTTACTGTCATGTATGCTGGTGATCAATTTGGTTGCTCTATGTTGAATTGTTTCAACTTTCCTTTGGTCCATTAAGTAGTGAGGTCCCCTTATTATGTTACCATACTTGAGTATAGGATGCACCATAGAATTGTAAAGACAAACTAACATATTAGGGTCCAATTAAATAAGCAAAACTTCTTTTGATCAACCCAAGTACACGATTTGCTTTTTTGTTAGTCACAAGTGAGGCATGTTCGTCAATTAAAAGATTATTTTTTTATTTTTTAGTAAATTTTTTCAACACACAGAATTACAACAGTTTATTTCAGATTATTTTGCAGGTTGCACATTCTAAGTGTGTTGAAGGTCCACCAGTATCCTGTGCTGGTGGCCAATTAGCTAGTGATCAAGAAAAAAGGCACTAAAACAGTGGAATAGCTAAAAAGTATATACAAATGGACATTTAATCCCCAACTTCAATCTAGTATATCTGCAGGTATAGACAACCTGTTGTATCACAATTTTTTTGCTATTCCCTTGTTTCACAACTTTTTTTTTGTTGATAACTTAAAAACTTATATTAATCAATTTTACAAAAATTTCATAGCAAGCATTTTGGGTAACACTGAAGGCATTTTTGGGCTTGATTCTACCTAACCATATGCCATTAAGGTAGGGTGAGTTTCCAGTCAATATTTTTAGTGAGAAAGTGCAAACCACCATGATTCCTAATATACTACCATACTACATGATTAGAGTGACGTTTCACATATTGTTAATTATTAATCAAGACTGATGGTGTACTACTTACTAGTGATGTATGGATGGGGACCACTACCATTGACCGTAGAGTAACTGCAAAGTCGCTGATGATCCAGTCAAGTGAGTTTATTCCACTGATACCCACAAACACTTTAGAAGGACGATCTGTCTCGTGACAGAAATATTCCTGAATGCCTGCACACAAAACAGTTTTAATACAATCACAACAAAAATTAACTGTGAAGTGAAGTTCATTAAACAAGTGTGAGAATGATATATGTACAGTGTTTCCCAAACAATATACAGCTTTAAGAATATCACTGCATTGATCATGAAAAAATCAAAATTGAAGTTTTGACTTTTTTGTGCATTTAATTTAGACTATCAATAATTTGTTTAGCTACACTATACCTGCTCCTAAGAACAGTGCAATCTGGTTTATCCTTTTGTGGCTTATCCTGTTTGTATACACACATGACTTGATAAACTGATTTACACATACACTTAATGGCTTACCAGGTGAAAGTTTCTTCAGCCTCTCCATCATTATTTACTACTCGGTAACCCAAACAAGGCCACTCAGCAAACACTTCAGCAGCTTTCACTAGTGCCTCACATACTGATTTAGTTCTCATCACCTGTAACAAAAGTATAAGCAGGTATATTTTGTATCGTAATACAACCTCATTATAATCATAAGTACTGTATAGTTAGTCTTGTGCCCAGCCAGGCTCACGCTAATGCACAAACACCGTCTGGTGACATTAATCAAGTTTCTTGGGCCTAGAAGTGCAATCCAGCCAAAACATTAGCTAGCCAATCAGAATCAATGAGTTGCACAATCGCATGAATGTATTGGAAGTAGATGAAAAAGCAGATGATTTAAAAAACTGTTCATTAGAAGTTATTCACCTAGGTTGTTCTAAACGTTTGTTGTCAAGCTGTACTGGTGTGTTTTCTGATCTCACCTTAAAAGACCGAAGAATCATGACTCAACATTTTACCAGAAATGAAATGCTAACTTCTACTAATACAATAAATGAAGAGATTGCATCTTGTAAATGCCCTATTCTGATGTTCCTAGCCATTTTTGAATATCTTTCACTGTTTAAAATAATTTAAAATATTATGCAACTCCTCGATTTTGATTGGCCAGCCAATAGTTTGGTTGGATCCCACTTCCGGGCCTAAGAAACTCGAGCAATGTCACCAAACGGCATTTGTGCATTAGTGCAAGACATGAGACTACTGTATAGTAGGGATCATGGCTTTCTGGGCCAAGAATGTCACCCAAAAGCCAGCCTCACTTTTCCTTGAGAGACAACAGCTTGGTAGTATTGGCTAACCATAATCGAACCCAAACATGGCTCCAGAGCAAGCCCAAAGGATTATAGAAATAAAAGTAATGAAACAAGGGACATTTAATCCCTCCTTCAGTCATGGCTATACCACTGATAAGCTCAAAGACCGAAGCAGGAATTAAATAAGCACTAGTATAACTGCAGGTGTCCTCCACTAGTATAATCGGAGATGTAGACGAACTCCATTACTTTTTGTTTGTATGATCCCTATTCAAATTTAAATTTTCCTTGTACTTGTTTGTTTACCTTTTTGTAATATAATTTGTACCTGATGAATCAAGCTGCATCAAAGGATAGAATGTCATTGGACACACAGTATCATAAAGTCAATTTTGAATCTGAATGTGTGCCCCACTGGAAAGCAAAGTGAAGACTCCTCATTTTCAGCCATATTCCGCCCATTACATAGCGGTACTAGCAAAGGTAGCATGAGAAGTGCCTCTGCAATACTACAGCTACAAATGTGATATTTGGCTATTACATGTTACCATGAATCAACCTATGAGATAATGGAGAAAGAACAGTGGTGGATCTAGTAGTTTCGACAGAAAACCCCTTTCAGAATTTCACTTTTAAAAGTGATGCTGGCTGACTAAGTCATTCTTCTGTTGTAAATAGCTCTTTATCATAACAGTAACTACTATAATTTACAGAATATCTTCTTTTTCATCTCTGAGGGCTGAGGCCAACTAGATTAAATGTGCACAGCAGATTACCTGCTCACTCAATAATTTTTTTTTTCAGGCGCCTGTTTCTGCATGAGTTCAAAATGAGAAAACAAAAGAGAAGAGACCCTGACGAGAACTTAAAGCAAGGAAAAACCGTTATCTTTCTTTGACAAAGAGCAAGAGCAAGTAAGGATGTCTAAATGGTAGCACAATAGTGTAACCACATAGCTACACTAATGTTATACTAATCAGTGCAATGGCTTTAAATGGAGTACAGTATAATATACCTCCCAGAAACCCTCTTTCAAAAATCCTAGATCCGCCACTGAAGAAATGGGACACGAAGGAGAACAAAGGTGCATGTAAGTCCTTGGGCCTAAGTAACCTTAGACAGTGAAGAAGTCAAACCAGTAGTATCAACCATTCTGCTTAGCTCAGTTAGTAGAAAACTCAGTTACCTAGCTATAAGTAAAAGAATACTGAAACTTGTTAGAGTTATATCGGAGTATGCCATTACAAACTGGTTGAAGGACCAGAGTGGTTGAAGGAGAATGCTTTGGAAATCCTGCGGGTAGTGTTGGCATCATTCAATCTCTGGACCAGTTTCCTCCCTTATCCTAACAGTTTTCTTCTGGTATAGGTTAGCTAGGTCAAGTCACTAACAAAGCTTATGACCAAGTCCATGTGTAGGCCATGTAGTGCCCCACTGGCTGTCTCCTGTATCTCTATACTAATTCTATTTGTATAGTATATGGTACTGAGGTATGTATCATCTATAGCAGGTATCCAGCATAAAAATGGCTTAATCTATAATCAATGCTGATTGACAAGTAAAAAAAAAAGCATCATAAACTCAGACATATAGTAACTGCATGACAAAGTCCCTAGTGGGACAATTAAGCACAAAGAATTATAAGTTTGATTAGGGATTGTATAAATAAAAAGTAGCGAAGCAGGGAAGTTGTCCTGCACCTGAAGATATACTAGTGGATATTTAATCAGATTAAACGTCCATTTGTAAGTATTCAGGTGTAGGCAACCTCTCTTGTTTCACTACTTTTTATTTCTATGATCCCTAATCAAACTTAATGATTTCTTGTACTTGTTTACTTTTTCGTAACATAATTATGACTGGCGAACCCTGCATCAAAAGAAAGAACGCCTTAATGTACGTGCATCCCAACTATCAATTACTGAAAAGTGAAGTTGCCATTACGCTTTATCAATACTTTGTGCTGTCAGTGAACACAAAGGAGGACAAAGGTAAGTCCATGATGTGTGCATTGTATGTACTGCAGTGTGCCAAAACGCACCTGTCAGGCTGAAGCAATTTTTATAGTGAAAAAATCAAGCCCATAGCCTTAGCCATTATTGAGTAACACTGGTCTGAAGGCATTAGTAAGTAAGTAAGTCAGTCAGTCAGTCAGTCAGTAGAAAATTCCACTGAATAATTTTAGTAGCAACCTATTGGCAGTGGTGTATCTACACCCGGGCCTACCCGGGCCTGTGCCATGGTTAATTTGACTTGTGCCCTGGTAAATGCTTTTCACCATCAGTGTTGAATACCCACAAAACATTAACGATTGTAAAGAATAGTTATGCAATGCTGATCGATGTCAAATCAAGCCTTTCTTTCCAGAGGAGAAACGGCGATCTTGCATTGGTTTCGATTGTGGTATTGCCAATGTAAGTTATTAGAAAGATCACGTGACTACCAACTGCAGCATCGTGACAGGGACTGAATGAATGTTTCATAGTGTGGTGAATAGCGCCCATTCAAGTTGGGTTTGGATTAAGTAATGTATAGTCAATTGCAAAATTCAGATGTGAACAGACGCGAGCAAGTTTTGAGACATGTACCCCGTATGGCTGTGTGGTGCCTTGGTAGATGACAGCTAGCTACAGGCTAGTCAAAGGTATGGAGTACTTGTTTAGTCAGTATATGTTTTCATTTATTCTATTTGTAGGTTGACTACTTTAGTCCACAGTTGTCACGTGATCGTATAAACGCCTGGTGCTTTAAATCCAAGTTTCCTCCTAGTCGGGTAGTTTGTGTGAAGAAGACAATAGTAGTCAACATTTGTGTCTAGTGATATTAGTTATTTTGCAATAGCACATACATAGCAATGCACAACACATTCTAGATGTTGTATTGATGTCTATATGAAGATGGGCATGTGTATGTGGCTGAGTGGCTTGCCACCCAGTGCCCGGGTAAAGTAAGAAGTCTAGATATGCCACTGCCTATTGGAAGCATTTCGAGTCATAATGAAGGCACTTTTGAGCTTGACTATAATTCACCAATACTGCCAAGGCACCATGAAGGTATTGCGAGGTTAGAGTCTGGTCAGTATTTATTGTGAAAATGTGGAAAATGAAGGTTTCCACATTTTGAAGGTACAGTAGTAGTGTATCATACAGTACGATAGTAACTGTATAGTAGGGACCACAAAGGAGTAGGTGTGGCCCATGGAATAATATCACCCAAAAACAGCCTCAATTTTCCCTGACGATGATCAGGCAGTATCGGTTAGGTAAAACTAAGCCCAAAAAAGCTTTCAGATCGACTCGAAATGCTTTCAACAAGTTTAAAAATTATTTATTTAACAGAATTTTCTACTGACTGACTGACTGATGCCTTCAGACAAGCGTAACTCGATAATGGCTAAGGCTACGGGCTTGATTTTTCACTGTTTGACGTCACTTCGGCCCGACTGGTGCCTTTTGGCATACCGCAGTATGTGCAATGCATTCTTCATGGACTTACCAGTGTCCTCCTTTGTGTCCCATTCATCTTTGCTGATAGCAAAAAGTGTCAATTTGGTGGTAGCATGTGATGGCTTCCCTTCGTAACGGAAATCGTCCGTATTTTCGTAGTGGCTATTTTGATTGCAGAGGAGCTTTTCGAACAGTTCTTGATTCGTTCTGCTGTGTAACGGGTTGAACATAGCAGACAACAAAGCGTAATGGATACTTCACTTTTCAGACAATAATCAATATAACTGGGGTGCGCGGCACCATATCTTTCAGTGTGCATGGGTTGCAGAGGTGCTGTTGTTGATCCGAAATGCTGTGTAACGGGTTGAACATAGCTGACAACGAAGCGTAATGGATACTTCACTTTGCAGACGATAATTAACATAGATGGGGCACACGGTGCCATTCAGATGCGGTATGCGTGGGTTCACCAGTCATAATAATTATTTACAAAAAAAGTTATCAAACAAGTACACAGAAAAATTTGGAATTTTCAACTAGAGTAGGGACCATAGCACATCGATAAAAAGTACTGAAACAAGTTGGAGTATAGTGCACGATATTAAATCACAGTAAAACAATAAGAAGTGTTATATCCCTACTGTGAATTTCTGTGTACTTGTTATACATAAAACTGTACCTTTCTGCAAAGTGAAAAGGGGTCCACATTAGTAGACCAATAGAGTTTCTTATTCTCATCCCCAACAGACTGGTAACAGACACCACACAAATCATAGTTTAAATCATCTAAACCCAACCAGTGGTAGATAGTCTCAGTAACTAAAACATAAGAAAACGTGTATAAAACAAATCATGCAGTTACAGCTGAAGAACACATGCATAAACCATAACACACACACACACACACACACACACACACACACACACACACACACACACACACACACACACACACACACACACACACACACACACACACACACACACACACACACACACACACGTGTGTGTGTGTGTGTATAGCCAAGTGGCTAGAGCATTAGATTAAAAGGTACCCGGTGGTGTTGTTTCCCTGTGTGTGTGTGTGTGTGTGTGTGTGTGTGTGTGTGTGTGTGTGTGTGTGTGTGTGTGTGTGTGTGTGTGTGTGTGTGTGTGTGTGTGTGTGTGTGTGTGTGTGTGTGTGTGAGCATAGCCAAGTGGCTAGAGCATTAGATTGGTAATCGAAAGGTACCCGGTGGTGTTGTTTCCTTGAGCAAGAAACTTTACTCACATTGCCCCACCTACCCAGTGAACCAGCACTGGGATACCTGTGTGCTACTCAGGTGCTAGGAATCAGCGCAGGTAAATCCTCCTGTGGCAATAATGTCTTGCAGGTAAAGGTGTGGGCACCCAAAGTCCCACCTGGACCTTCATCTGCTGTGTGAGACATGGACAGTTGGCATTTGCTTTCCCAGTTAATTAATACCAGGTACCCATTGATGTTACAGCTGGGTGGGCTGCTTCCCCAGGCAACCTGATCATGCTAGCACAGCAGCTAAAGGCTTTACTTTTGCTTTGTATGTGCATATACCTACAGTGTTATACAAAACACAAATCAATAATTACAGTACCGTAATGTCAAAACACAACTGCAATCACTGGAGGGCTTATCATAAAACATGCAAACTGCAATATATAGGTAAGTTGTGGGCATCAATTTCGTAAAAAAATACATCTTGTGAAGTACATGGTTTACACCTATTAATCACGCAGTCTTCCAAGTGCACACATACATGTATGAGTGCATACTATCCCTTATTAAAATTTAACAATAGAACTGGGGAGACAAACCCTGTAGTGGCAAGTAGTACTGGTAGCCATTCACAATAGTGGGATGTGCTGCCAGACCAGGTTTAATTGAGCATTTTTCATTCAAATAATCAGAGGGTACATCAGGGATATAAACTTAAACCTCACATGTAGCATACCACAAATTTCTTTTCTGCACTGGTTGCAAATATAGCCAACACTAACAGTATCATCAATCTCCTTGTCAACTACTTCTCGTTTTGCATCAGCAATCTTATCTAGAATAAGTGTTTCGTGACTTCTCAACTCTAACAACTCTTGTTCATGATCATCACCAGATTCCTTCTGTTGGAATTCCAAATAGCGTATTTTGTCCCGTGTTTCCAACAACTGACGCTGAAGTAGAGCAATCCTGTGTATGGAGAAGTATTGAGTCTCTCATAGCACATCATGCATCTCAACATACATGGGCAATTATAGAGCTATAAAGTTACTATACAAATTTTAAGTTCAATTAGGGATCATAGAAAAAAAATAGGAAAACAAGGAGGTTGCCTACACCTGCAGATATACTAGCAAACATTTAATCCCTAATCCAGTCTATAACCAAGAGCCTGAATTAGGGATTAAATGTTCACTAGTATATCTGCAGGTGTAGGCGACCTCCTTTGTTTCCCTTCTTTTTTTTTCTATGATCCCTAATCGAACTTAAAATTTTTAATTTTTCCTTATTTTTTTGTAACATTGTTATGACTGGTGAATCCATGCATACCACATCAAAAGAAAGGATGGCACCAGAATTAATGTTTTCATCTGAACGTGCACCCCATCAATCAAAAACTGCTTCGAAAGTGCAGTGGCCATTACACTTCACTTTCAGCTATGTTCGGCCCGTTACACAGCACTATAGACGAAAAACAGTAGAAGAAGTGTCTCTGTAACAATCCAGTCACCACAAAAATACAATGATTCGCGCACCCCAACTATCAATTACTACCTTGAAAGTGCAGCGGCCATTATGCTTTGCTTTCAGCTATGTTCAGCCTGTTACACAGCGTTACAAGCGAAGAACAGTGTTAGAATCGTCTCTGCAATCAGTCCAGTCACCACAGAAAATATAGATGATTCCCGTTTACAAACGTACTGTAGGGAAGCCATGCATCATGCTACCGTGAATCGACACCTTGGGCTGTCAGCAAAAAGAAATGGGACACAAAGGAGGACAAAGGTAAGTCCATGATGCGTGTTTAGTATGTACTGCGGTATGCCAAAAGGCACGTCTCGGGACGAAGTGACATCGAACAGTGAAAAAATCAAGCCCATAGCCTTAGCCGTTATCGAATTACACTTGCCTGAAGGCATCAGGCAGGCAGTTAGTCAGTAGAAAATTCCATTGAATAATTTTTTTTCCGATTTCATAGGAAGCCTTTAGGACCATACTGAAGGCACTTTTGGGCTTGGCTATACCTAACCAATACTGCCAAAGTGCCAGGATGGAGTTGCGAAGTTGGTTTTTGGGTGAATTTTTTGGGTGAATTTTGGCTAGGAAAACCAAATCTCCATGATCCCATATACAGTATTACCATACTGTATGATGAGTAGAGGTGTACCGATATGGGTTTTTGGCATGTACCGATATCTGATATTGATGCCACCAAAAGAAGCCAATAATCGATAGTCAATCTGATATTTGCATTATAGTTTTAAGCAAACAAAAGTGTACATTTACCACAGCATGTGCATGTACTCTGCCTGTGGTGGTATACAGCTTGGGTTTCTATTGCACAATCCAGACAATCAGGTTCCCAGAAACATTTTTATGTATACTCCCATGAAGCCTTATACGGATATTTCTGCATTACGCTGTATTCTAATGGCTTGTGAGAAAGCTGGGTCAGCAAATTTCCTTGGTTATCCTGTGAGGTACTCTATAGCTACTTCATTGTAAAGACTGTGGTAAGCTTTCCAACAACAAACTAGAATCATGTGTATTTGTATGGCTTCTCATAGCGTAGCACTTGTTGCAGAGTGGTCAATAAGCCAATGGCACTAAAGAGCCACATGGATAACGTAGAAAACCAATGTATAATCCATTTATGTACGAACTATTGCTACTGTATAAATATCGGTAGCGATATCAGTCCTCCTGCTGTTCTGTACCGATACCGATATTGGTAAAAATTACCATATCGGTGGCCGATATTTTAGCTGATCCAATTATTGGTACACCTCTAATGATGAGCATACAATTTAAAGACTGACAGATACTCAGAAAGATAAAGTGCTCTATCTATATAATATCTATACTACAGTGCAATTAAAACATTTAATTTAAAAATGAAGTACAGGTAGGCCAGGTTACAGCAATGTAAAAAGCAGTGAAATGACACATGAACGATGATAACTATTACAACATAGTTACAGTACGTGGGAAAATCCTTACATTGGCATGTTACCACCACATGTTCAATGGCACATTTTCCTATGTTTAGTAACTACAGTGCCATCATTCATGTGTCATTGTTTCATGACTTTCTATTGCTGGAACCCTACAAATTAATAATTTCAATTGCACTAGTTTGTTAACTTTTTGGTTGTTATAGCATAGCTATGATATACTGTACACGTCTGGCTGTAACTGCTTTATTGGAGTATCTCGATCTCTAAGCTTGTCTCGAGTGAGCTACACAATAGATTAAGGGGCATTCCTGCCGTATCCTGTTTTTGTACCATAAAACTGCAGCTGATAACAGCTATATCATTAAAGGGTGTGATCACAAGGGTGTGGCAGTGTTTTCTAATAATTTAGGGGCATGGTCAGAGAGTCTATTAGAAAATGTAATAACATATAACGATTTAATTTAAAAGGGCAAATTTTCAAAGAGCAATTGATAAAATTAATTTTGTAGGTTTTATTATCAAATGCTCCAAAAGCCATGCATAACGCCAACAAAAAAATTTTTGGTAGTGCACATTGAACTAAGCGGATTATTATCAAGATGGCGAGTACATGTATTAAACGATACAAATCATGATAAGGGTATACATATATATATATATATATATATATATATATATATATATTAATACCATACCTGTTTCAGTGCCCATACAAAAGTCTCAATAGTAGCAGTGAAATTTATCCCGTATTTCACTGGTAGCAGTGAAAAAGTTGTAATTGCAATTTCATTGGCTAGAATTTATGTTAACAATTAGTGTTGACACGTGTTTAGTACATAGAGACAAATTGCGTACATGGCAACGCTAATGCACAGCATGCGCATATGCAGCGAGTATGATATTAACTGGGAATAGCATGGGTAGCAGTGAAATTTGGGATAAATACCACTCTTGTTGTATTGGAAATGGTAAATTTCACTCGGCTTCGCCTCGTGAAATTTATCCCCATTTCCAATACAACACTCGTGATATTTATCCCAAATTTCACTGCTACCCATGCTATTACTAGTACTAATACAACATCAATATCGTGTCCTGTACAAAAACTCCAATAGCAGCTTGTGGTATATTTTTGATATACTACAGCAAACTAGCCAATAGAATCAGTATATCACTTGTACATTTGATATACGCATCTGATTGGCTAAAATTTTTTGATAGTGTTTAGTTGTTTTACCAGTTAGGCATGTCCGACTTGACAACTACTGTTACCATAGTAACCAATACCTGTTACCTAGCAAGAACATTGTTGCCTAGCAACCGTTGCTAGGTAACCACTACTGATTGTAGAAATGATTTTGACACCATAGCGATGGTTGCTAAGCAACCACCAAAAAGCATGTAACTAGGTCAGGTTTACATTTTGTTGCCTAGCAACAGTTGCTATGGATTGTTGGATCGATTTTCAAGAAGATTACAGGCTGCGACGCATGTGCATACTCCTTGAGCATGCTAATCACAAGGAATTACTTACCAGTACTAATAGTGGTGTAAAAACATTAGAAATTGCTGTTACTGCTTCCAAGTGGGAGACGAGATGTTGTATTAACATATTATACTACAGATATCGAGGCTTCGCCTCGCACTATAACATCTTTTCTAAGTTTGTATATCTTTTGGTATATATTTCGAATACCATGATATCTGTAGTATAACATATACCACTACACTGTGGGAAATTTTGCAAACGAGGCTGAAACAATGAGAAAGCGAGTCGTTGCACATGTCCACAGTGACGTGCTGTGTGTGGAGGGAAATCTCGACTCAGCTCTAGGGTCCAGTTGCTTACTAGGAATTGGCTTGAAATAACAGTGCAAAGCTATTACATGCCGTTTCAATCGTATGCCACCATGAGCTTATACAAAGAGTTAAATTTTCGTAGAACTACTTCTCTTCGAATAATTTGAAAATTAAACTCCTTTGAAAATAACCTATTAATTATATGGTACTTTACGGCCAGTGAATATTAGTGAATTCCCACTAATACACCAAGTTTTATAATTACTATGTGATTGTTTAGTATACAGTAATTAACTAGTACTTACAGTACTGTAAGCACTTCAAATAGTTTTGTGGCATCTAAATACACCCATCTAAGGAAACCGTTGTTACGGAAAATTAACTCCTCCTTACATGAAGAAGAAAACCATGCAATAGACAGATTTCATAATAAGGCTTTATAGCACATAATAATAACCGTTGCCCCTAGCAACCTGAATTTCCTATTATTTTTAGGTGATAACGTCTGAAGTAACTTCTCCAAATTATGAAAGTGTAGCATGTATATGTCATAAGATATGACATTTTTGAAATTTGTGGTTTTCCCATACATATCTACATAAGGGGGCAACAGTTGCCCCTTCTGGGCAATCACATAAATGAGGCACATGTATTTCAACATATGGAGAAACCAAAATTCCAATGAATTTATATATCAATTTTACATAATATGTAGGTGTGAATGTCAACAATAATCTCTTCAAGTTTTAAGTGGATAGTGTATATACTATATAGATCTTAAGACATGACATTCATTGAATCCCATGATATGTGTGATTACCGAGAAGGGGTGACTGGTGTCCCTCTCATAGACAATGTATGGGAAAATTACAACTTCAAAATGTCATATCTCATGACTTATATGCACTATCCTTTTAAAACTTGGACGTACTTTAGACGGTGACACCTACAAATAATGTAAAAATTAGATTGCTAGGGGCAACAGTTAATTTTTTCCTTATTATGAAATTCGTCTATTGAACATAAAAGGAAAAGCAAAGCACAGAAAGCATAACCAGGAAAGGCACATATGTCACCAGTGAGTTTGTTCTTGTGGCTTGAAATGGTGGCAGTGCTGGCTTCTAGCCTTGTGACTGTAGTCATGCTGGTAGACAAAAATCAGGTTATGGCAATTTTTTATTTATTCAATATTTGGCCTCAGCCTTCTGTATTCTTGGTTTTTTAATGCTGGATTTGATTAAAAGCACCTATCCCCTACTAAAAGTGATTTTTGTCATGTATGATATTTCTATGATAGCTTTTAACAGCAGTACCGTTCATTTTAGGGGAGAACCCTACTAAACAATACTACCAGTTAGATGTAGTCTTGCATGGCACAGACTGTATATTTTAGGCACAGAAGCTTATCGCTTTCAGTATAAGCACCCGTGCCTACAAAGTGGTTGTTCTAAGGACCCTGATGTAACTCTTCTGTCTCCACGCAACACTTTGCACTGCAGGTAGGGCTATAGTAGGAGTGATACAATGTGGAAATTAGAGCAAAACGATATCAGTTTTACCAACATAATACTACTGAGCATTTCAGTGTCAAGTAGCTGGTTAGTAGTTAGTTTGCTATCTCTAGATCTATGGCCAGTGGAATTGCCATATAGCTATCATGTAGTTATGAGAAGTTGTGGAACGCAAGAATTCTTACTGTGACAGAGGTGTTCATTGTGCCAAACATCTGTTCAAAAAACCACTTAAAGCTACTTCATGGGGTGAACTTTCAAAACAGAGGCAGCATTTTTTAATACTGTAGTTTGGTCAGTTCATCATGGCCAGGAATGTCTTCACATACATGCAGAGGCTAGTGCCTACAGAAAGCATATGTTTGTAGTGCTTGTCAAAACATTGTAGTGATTTGCATGAAAGCACATATTACAAGTTTATTACACTGTCTTCTGAAATATTGTCTCAAAGATTAATGATATTATTGCACCACAACTTGTGGTGCACCAATATGACATTTTGCCGATATTCTGATAACGGCAATTTTTCAAGCAGATAAATTTTACTAAAAGTTTGACCAATTTATCTTGTTTATTTTTATTTATTTATTTATTTATTAATGCTTTACAGCAGAAGGTCTGTACGGCACCTGGCCCTACAGCCTGCTCAAAGACCTTAGCTACTTAGACTTTAACTACTTAAGGTGTGTTTGAAAAGTTGGAGAAAGGAGAAAAAATCCATGACTGGACCCAGGTAGCCTCGAACCTGCAGCCATCCGATTTACGCTCGAACGCTTACAGGAGTCTACGAGGTGGTCAGGATGTTTTCTCCTTGTTGTTTTCATGTAATTTTATAGTGCAAGTAGTGCTACAAAAACTGCTGACAGTACATTTAAGTAGTAATAACAATATTGTAAAGCAAAAAAATTCAACTCAATGTATTTGTAAACATCATTTGGTGCACATGAGCATGTATTTATGAATAAATACACATATCTGTATCTGCTGCTTTTTCTGTCATGGTGCCAATCCGATACCGATATGCAAAAAAGTAGCCGACATATGGTTTTATAATGATACTAATATTAGGGCTGGGACGAAGCTTCGAACGTTCGGTAGGTTCGAAGGTTAAGCAAATTTCGAATTATAAAACTATCCTTCGAAGCTTCGTAATGCACTCATAACCTACAAAAAGAATTACGAATAAACATTCTGTTCTTTATTGCAGCAGCTTATTCACCTTGCACGATCAATGTTCGTCTTGTGCGATCGATGTCACCTGCCACGCCCATTTTTAAGCCAATGAAAATTTATCTTTCTACCATGGTAGAAGCCTTTAATGCCTTATAAAGTGATAGATAATACATGAAAAACGTCCTTAAAGCCATTAGTTGGCATTTAACTACGCATGATTGCAGACACGCCCATTTACAATCGCTCAATCGCGTCATTCAAAACTGCTGCTATGCATTATCCAAATGCTTACAAACTTACAAAATAGGATTAGAAAGATAAAACTTAAACATAAATACAAGAAAACCTACCAACACCAAAGCTTCGAATATTTGAATATTTTATTAGCGAATGTTCGAATATAAATTTCAAGCTTCGTCCCAGCCCTAGTTAATATTGTATGAAAATTATCGCATGTCCTCTCTCCTACAGGTAGACTAGCTTTTAGCAGAAATCTATACAAGATAACTTGTTTGTAGCTGCACTCATTACAGAGTGACTTCCAATGTAGCTAGACTCTCTTCACAATAACTTTTTGTAGCTGAACTATCTACAAGGTGACGTGCTTGTATGTAGGGTGTTTGTTTGTAGCTGACTCTCCACAGGGAGACTTGTTTGTAGCTGAACACTCTACTGAGTAACCTTTTAGCTGAACTCTACAAGTGACTTGTTTGTGGCTGACCTCCCCAAGGGAGACTTGTTTGTAGTTGAACTCTCTACAGGTTGAATTGTTTGTAACTGAACTCTCTACAGGGTGATTTGGTGTAGCTGAACTCTCTACAGGGTGACTTGTTCGTAGCTGAACTCTCTACAGGGTGACTCGTTTGTAGCTGAACTCTCCACAGGGTGACCTGTTTGTGGCTTAACTCTCCACAGGGTTACTTGTTTGTAACTGAACTCTCTACAGAGTGACTTGTTTGTAGCTGAACTCTGCACAGGGTGAATTGATTGTAGCTGAACTCTCTACAGGGTGACTAGCTCATAGTTGAATTCTCTACAAGGTGATTTGATTGTAACTGAACGTTCTAATAGAGTGACTTATTACATAGCTGAATGTTCTATTAGGGTGACTGCACTATTAGAGTATCTCAATTGCACACTTGTTACACTAAGTAGTTGACTTTCGCAGTGTAACTCAGTGGTAGGCAGGACAAGTAATACACCTTTTATTAACAAAACTTGATTGTGTACTTTTTACACATGGTTGGTGTTTTTGTTATAACTCCATAACTGTTAGTGTGATTTCTTTCAATCACAAAAGCTTTGCACTACAATAGATACTCCATGTATTGACCAATTTTCAAGTTATTCCATCAAGCGGTTTACCCTGGAGGCGTGACAACAAATTGCCTTTGGATTTTGCACATAACTCCCTGTTCTTTGTCTGATCTGTACCAAAATTGGATTGTCAATGTGCAGCATGATGTTCATACCAAATTTTAAGTAAATCAGCCAAAGTATGCATGAGTTATTACGATTTTTCTAAAGTGTGCGATAAGAAGATTGAGAAGAAAAATATGAAGAAAATAAGACGAACTTTGAAGGCGCGTATCTCAGTGATCGATGGGTGGATTCACCTCAAATTTGGAATGGTACCCCGAGGGATGTTAATTTTCATCCAGCCATTACCTAGCTACGGACACGTGATAAAAGGCTTTTTTTTGGTTCCTGTAAAATACACATTTGTCTGTTGTGCGCCCACACTGGCTGTACTTGGCAGCACGGCACACTATCGTGTGTCTTGATAACGAAACAAACACCAAATTCTTAGTGTAATAAAGGACTGAACCTAGATTACAGACTGTTTTTACGAAAGTTTAACAACGCAATAGGTTTAGAATCTTTGTTCCCCTAGAAAAAATAGGACTACTTTTTACTGATACTTCAACCTTGAAAGCATCTGCAAGTACAAGAACTGATAGCAAGTACCTTAGATATTTCATCGCTGCACACATTATTTGTAACGTGCACCATATGTAACTCATCCAAGTACATCAATTTATTTATTCGTGTAGTTCATGGTACTTTTGTACAAGTTTTAACACAATGATGGTCCATTCATTGTAATGAGCGTATGATGAAGTGACTAATTGTACAAGATTCACACGAAGTATAAACTAGTTCAGCAGCTAGTCAAGTAATCTTCTATGGTCTACTGTGGCTTGAGAAGAAGTCTAGATAATGGTTGTCACAGAAATACTGTAAATACTCTAATAAAACAGTCATGACAAACTGCAAACCTGATTGCTCTATTAGAGTTACTGACTGTTCTATTAGAGTATATTGATCTTTTCTCATTGCATTTTCACAGAGAAAATTTCAGCATAGAATGATTTTACTAGCATTGTGCTTGATGCTTTCAAGCATTTATTGTGTCTGTGAAATAAGTTAGTACAAATGGATGTCATTTCCATTTGGCATACATGATAACCAGTACCTGTGGCAAATACATTGGCTAAATCTGATACTTCAGGAAAACAGCAGTATCGGCCTGCCAATACTAGAATCGGTACAACCCTACCCTTTAAAACATTGGTAAAGGAACAAATACGGTTCATTACAGATTTGTGAAATGGCGGAATAGTCAAGGAAAACTGTTTCAAATGCATCACCAAGACATTACCTCTCCTTAGTCCAGTAACAGAGGTGACTGACACAATTATATTACATCGTCCTTGGCACAAAACCATACCATGATGTAATCTCCAGTGTGTTCATGGAAAGTGTGCAACAGCGACCAGACAATTTATTTGCTGTTAATACTGCTTCTCTACTGCTGGAAAGGGGGGCAGTTTCTAGAGACTTCCTTCAGTATTAGCCTGTGGTTCTTACAAGGACTGTGGTGCTGGTCTGGCTTAGCATCATCCAAGCCAACAAGAATAGAGTACTGTATAGTGTATAGATTTGTACATGCGCGGAGTGCTAGACGTGAATTTTGGAGCTTTTTACCATCTCACTAAAACCTCTATCTCAAAACTTGTCTCCTAATGCGTGTAGCAGGCTAGCTACTTCTGTGTGTGACTGTTAGCCACCAGCACATATCTTAAGGAGTAGGTGAGAGATCACACATTCAACAAACAACTGTGTTTTTGCCACGAGGTAACCTTTGTGCATGCACCAACACGAGGCCATACTATTCGGTCACGTGAGGGAACAATACGTCATGTATTATTAACCCTCTGGATTAACTGTCGCTCCCCACACAAACCATCTGGCATGCGAGACTATAGGAACTAGCTACCATCTCACATACCTTGTACCTTGTCTTGTACCACGCGAATTTACAAAAGTATCAACCAACTATATAATACACGGGCAAAGAAATTATCATAACTGCTAGTCTTGCGTGCCAGACAGTTTGTGGTTAGTCTCGCGTGGCCAGACCACTTTTTTCCATGTATTGGGTGGGAAAAAAAGGTCTGGTGCAACTCCAATAGCCGTTTACTACTGAGCCGTCCCCAGACACTGGGGACGCCAATTGAATAACATTGGCCGCAAAGGAGGTGCCAATGACATCAGTAAGTAAACTCGAGATGGCTTCGATCTGTTTATCCTTTAAACGAATCTTAATTTGTTTCGGTGTCTCTTTTATAGCGTCTTGAAAGTTCATCCTCATTGTGTAACAAGACCAAGAGTGTACGAATATTTCATTGTTTTACTGACGTCATGGTGCCTCCTTTGCGGTCAATGTTATTGTCTGGGGACAGCTAATAAGTAAACAATTGGAGTTGCACCAGACCCTTTTTCCCACCCAATACACGAAAAAAGCGGTCTGGCCACGCGAGACTAGTTTGTGGTGGCAGTTTCCGCCCCCACACAATCCGTCCAGATCACTTAACACATGTACGGATACATTAGGTATGTATATTAGCATAGATAGTATATACTACGTACCCGTAGTATATAACATCTATGATATTAGTCAAGACCGCTTTTTTTCTCTTTGTCACTGAGTGGGGAGAAATAATTCCTTGTCCTTTTTTTTACCCAATGACAAAAAAAAGCGGTCTGCTCACGCGAGACTAAGTTATCTACGAAGAGAGATAACCATCATTAACAATTGTGATGAAAAGATGTACAACAAAACAAATAGGCATGTGAAACCTCGGACAGCATGCGAACACAAAAAGTAGAGGACTACACTGTGGGCATGGCAAGGCAAAAACAACAACAAAAAAGACTAATTACTGTAATTACAAAAATAAAACTGTCTAATTTGTGCATTATCTAGTGATGTTCTGTGCTGAATCAACCATGAATCAACTAACCTATCAAAGCCAGGATCGGTGTAGCCACTTTTTCCTCTATCCCTCATACTGCAACGTAGCTCGGTGTTTATAAAGAGCCCAAACTCGTCGAGTCGTCGTCCTTCAAGATGTTAACTATTTAATTAAACCGAAGATTAACCTTTTGCACTCGCAGCCCTTACGCGCCCGCGCATTAATTATTCTAATTAATGCGCAGAAACTCAACAGTAGACATAAGCGAGGACCAGGGCGAGGACATAGGCTAGTTCTCTCACCTGAGCGAGGACATAACGTTAAAGTACACCCTAGTAAGAGGTTGATTTCAACTCTGTACGTATGCTGCTCCTGACCACTGTGAGGAATCACCGTAAGTAATGACCATTGTATGTTTTAACCGAAGTTTTAATAGTGCAGTGCTGTATTACGTACGTACTCGTACAATAGACGGGCAAGATAATAACACAAGGAAGTAAATTTGGAGAAACAATTGTAGTTTTATATTGTGGGAAAGAATACATGCGCAATTTTAATTTATGACCTTATAATGTGACCTTTTTCCAAGTGACTGCAAGGATTGAAACTGGCAAAATCCAGTTAATTAACTACATCCCAGTACCTTATTTTACACTTATATGGATCAGGTTGTAACTGGGTCACTAGTACTACTGACCCAGATAGTATCCACCAGATCTGACTGGTGACCTGGGTACATTTTGAACATTATAGTGTAACTAATAATTATGTGGCCTACTCTGTGATTACCATATGTACACATTACTTTTTAAATTCTGTTAGATTAAATGTGATTTGTTATCCAGTTTATTATGGAGGATTTAACTAAGGTTTGTATGAAACAGTAAAATAAGTATCCACAGTGTGTCTTCCATAATTCTTGTACATACAGTAAATGTCTCAGTAACATCTGTTACATACTGTGTACAGTACATACTATACATTGAGCAATGAATTAAGACTTGTTACACATAAGAACAGTTTGTTCCTACAAGAATTAAGTAGCATATATGATCTACGTATAAACCTAAACACTCCTCACAGCCAAGCTATGAAATAATGTGGCCCTCAAAAAACTAGGGTGAGAAAAAAAGACAAAACAAAGGTGAGATCATAAGCATCATTGAAGTATGTATATATGTACATATTGTTTTGCAGCTCTCTACAAGGTGACTTATAACATAGCTGAACTCTTATAGAACGACTTATTTGTGGCTGAACTCTCTATGATGGTGACTTGTACAGTAGCTGATCTCTCTACAGGGTGACTTGTTTGTAACTGAAATTTTTACAGGGTACTGATCTCTCTATGAGGTGACTTGTAATATAGCTGAACTCTACACAGTAAATTTTTGTAGCTGAACGCTCTATAGGGGTTATTACTTGTTATGGCTGAACTCACTTGTTAGCTGAGCTCTCTAGGTTGGCTGTTGTGTATCTGAACTCTCTACAGGGTGACTTGTTTGTGGCTGAACTCTCTACATGATTACTTGTAATGTAGTTGAACTTTCTACAGGATGACTTGCTACTCACTGAATTTTCTAATAGGGTGACTGCACTATTAGAGTATCTCAATCAAGCAATTGTGGTTTTTGCAGTGTGAATTCTTCTAATCTACTGAAAGATGATTATTCTGTGATGATTAATCCACCTACAGTGTATACACCAATTTTCATAGTAGGTGTGGCAACCAGACATTACAAAACTTGATCACGTGATTGTTACAGCAACCACCAAAAGGCACTCCTATGATGATCAATGTCTGATTTTCAACTGCTTCCTCAAAGTGCATGGTTTACCCTGTAGGTTTGATCTTTTAAGCAAGTAATTGGTCATAATGTGAATTTTGATCGGATTTCCAAGGATTAACTTATAACCCCTTCAAGTGTGCCAAATTTCAGCTTGATTAGAGTACGTGTTTGTGTTTTATGGTGGATTTTGCAAAGTGTGCAAAAAGTAGAAGAAAAAAACTAAGAAGAAATGAAACTTTGGCTGCTTATATCTTGGAAATGGCAGGGACAATTTCCTTCAAATTTGGTATGTGCACTCCCCCACCTGATGAGCATCCTTTCAACAAATTTGGTTAAGGGATCATAGAACTATATGTTGTGAAAATTGCATTTCTTTCTTCTAAAATTGCAATATATACACCCATGCTGTGACGTATTGGCTTCTTAGGCTGTATGGCACACTACCATGTAAATTATGCAAAAATTCCATGTCACTGCATTATCTTGGTATTGAATTCTACAAAATCAGTAGTGCAGTATGAACTGTGAAGTATGTATTTGTACTAAATGTGCAGCTATCTTTATGTCTTGTTACATATTACCTGTATAATTTGTTGTAATGAAATCTTAGTTATTATATACTGTATGAGGCTAAAATATAAGAATAATTATTGTTGTTCTGTAGGAATCCAATATTCCTATTTCTGAAGGTACATAATTAATAATATTCAGACAGGATGTCAATATGGTCACATGTGCTGTTATGTGCAGTAAATAAGTGTTGTCTATATTGTATACCTGTAACATTTATCTTGTCCTTAGTTTCTATCAAAGTCCCATGGGGGCACATTGCTGGTAAAGTATGGGGTCATTCAAATGGACAACCGGTTTTAGCACTACATGGTAAATTATATACTCTTCATATGTATGTGTATGTGGTATAATAGCACTTATCAGTACATATGGTGATACTATACAGTATGTGAATAATACTACAAAACATGATAGTAAGAAAAAAAGCAAACAGTAATACATAATATGGTAACAAAACTGCCGGACTACAGTCAAAAGACTAGAGACTAAATAAATGACATACTGTATTTCATACCTAATTCACTTATGGTGTATACATTTTTGCTCTTTAGATCATGTGAAAGTCTTCTTTCATATCTAGTCATTTTTGTTTTGTCACTTTATTCATATGTGGGAAGCCATACTGAGATGTTAAGTTTTTTTATCACCACTTTTCTGTATACAGGCATGTATACATTGTATCATACAGTACAATAGTACTGTATATAATGGTTTGGGTGTGGCCCATGAAAATACATCACCCAAAGTGACAATGAAGCAGTATTGGTTAGGTAAAACTAAGCCCAAACAAGCCTTCAGATCAACCCGAAACTCTTTCAACAAGTTGCTAAATTTTTAAAATAAAATTATTAAACGGAATTTTCTACTGACTGACTGAGTAACTGACTGATGCCTTCAGACAAGGGTATCTCAATAATGGCTAGGGCTACAGGCTTGATTTTTTCACTGTTCAACTTTGCTTTAGCCGGACATGTGATGCAGTATGTACAATGCATTCTTCATGGACTTACCAGTGTCCTCCTTTGTGTCCCATTCATCATTGCTGACAGCAAAAGGTATATATTTGGCAATAGTGCATGATGGCTTCCCTTCGTAACGGAAATTGTCTGTATTTTACATAGTGACTACTTTGATTGTAGAGGAGCTTTTCGAACAGTTCTTGATTCATAGCGTTGTATAACAGGTTGAACATAGCTGACATTGAAGCATAATGGATACTTCACTTTTCAGATGATACTCAATTATCGGAGGGAAAGAGTGTTCATTTAATTAAATAGTATGTAAAACCGAACATCCATACATTTACAGTTTATACAGTGTACAGAGCTTTGCTCAACTACTCTAATAAAGCATACACTTGTTGACAAAATACTCTAATTGAGCAGTCAATTTGGTGTTCGGATAATCAAGTGTTCGGTTAATCGGTGTTCGGATAATCGAGTAATTGATAGCTGGGGCACATGGTGCCATTTCTTCTTTTGATGAGGTATGTGTGGGTTCACCACTCATAATAATTTTATTTTACTTAAAAAGTTTACAAACAAATACACAAAAAAAAATTGGAATTTTCAACTAGAGTAGGGACCATAGCACATTGATAAAAAGTACTGAAACGAGTTGCATGTAACAGTAATGGCATATTGGTAAAGGGTTTAAGTGCCTAGGTGTGGAGGTCCCTGGTTCTCACCCTGAAAATTTTTTCCAACATTTTTTGTACAAGTTGTTTTCTAATACGTACTTCTCTGTGACTGTTCTATTAGAGTATCTCAATTGTGCTTGTTTCACTTGTTTGGATTTTGCTTTATGTCCCCTTAGTTAATACTCTCAGTGCTTTCAACACGAAAGGTTTGTGCTATGATGGTCAGCCTATCTGCATGTCGAGTTTTAACTTATTTCTTTCAGTTGTTATGTTCTTTGTGCCCTCCAAATCTGATAAGAATCAAATAATCAAATAAAGCTTGCTTGCATGAGTTATGGCAATTTTTGTGAGTGGTGCAAAAACAAAATTATCGTGGAAAAGGGTAAAGAAAAATATGAAGAAAGTAAGACAAACTTTTATATATTTATTAAGGCTTTACAACACAAGTGCTAAAGGTCAGTCTGTAGGACACCTGGTCCTACAGCCTGTTTAAAGTTGTTACATAAAGTGTGTTTGAAAAGGTGGAGAAAGGAGAAAAAATCCATGACTGGACCTGGGCAGCCTCGAACCTGCAGCCATCCAATTAACGTTTGAACACTTACAGGAATCTGCCAGGCGGTTAGGATGTTTTCTCCTTGCCAATTTCAAGTATATATATCCATAGGAACTCTAGAGAGTAACTTATCTCGAAGTACCCCTTGTGAAACCGAATAGACATTAGTTTATTTATTAAGGCTTTACAGCACAGGTCTGTAGGACACCTGGTCCTACAGCCTGTTTAAAGTTGTTAGATAAAGTGTGTTTGAAAAGGTGGAGAAAGGAGAAAAAATCCGTGACTGGACCTGGGCAGCCTCGAACCTGCAGCCATCCGATTAACGCTCAAACGCTTACAGGAGTCTGCAATGCTTACAGGAGTCAAACTTTGAGGGAGCGCATATCTCAGGACGGCTGGGCCGATTTTAGCTCAAATTTAGCATGGAAAATGTCCTACCCCTACAAAAAAACTGGCTATTTCTGTTCAGCCATTACTGAAGTATGAATGCATGAAAACCGCATTTTCTTAGTTCCTGTGAAAATACACACTTGTCTGACGTGCATTGACTTTCCTTGGCTGCACGACACACTATCATGTGTCCTGATTTGGCATATAATCAAACCAGATACTGTATGCAGAATTACGTAATTTACAGAGCTACAAAAGTGGTAATTTAAAATTATAGAGATGTATGCATATACAAAATTGTCAACAAATTTTTACACACTTGTAGGGTGGCTTGATAATGCTGGAAGCTTTGATAAACTGATACCTCTACTATCACATGGTATGGTGAACTACTATATTTATGATCATGTCACAGATAATTCCATACATGTTACAGATTTATACATAGTGGCAATAGACTGGCCAGGACACGGCCTGTCCTCCCCACGTCCTGCTGGTGCCTATTATCACTTGATCAATATGGTGGCTGATCTAAAATATGTGGTGGATGGTAAGTTTACCTATTGTGAAAATGTTGCATACATGTATGTACGTATACTACCATTATTTTGTTGTTTATGTGCTCATGCAAGATAAAAGCTCAAGATTATACTTGATAGCTGTACAGTATATGTAGTTACATTTATTGATGTGTTACTGTACGTTTGTGCATGAATCAATGTCTAGCAGTGTTTACGTCTATTTTGTAGGTTTAGGATGGAGTAGATTTTCAATCCTTGCACATTCAATGGGTAAGTGCATTGTTTAAACCTACACACAATGTACACATACAAATTGTATATGTACATGCCATATGCGTCTATGACTCTATGCATGCTATCATTTCTTTCAAGGTGTAGGACCTGCTATCACTGTGAGTTCATTGTTTAAGTTTTATGTGTACTATACATATACAGTATGTGGGTGTACTTATATACAGAGATTTTATAGAGTACAAGTATGGTGGTAATATTGACAGCAGAATAGTACAGATACTGATTGTAGATACACAAGTACAATAATTATTCTAATATGACACCTTATTATACCGAGGTAACCGTTAATATCGAGCTGTTATCTTTAAAGTACAGTGTATACCGAATAAAGATTTGGCAATATCACTCTACCTCAATTCCCTATTTTTGAAGCAGCTCTCACTCCTTGAGGCAACATTCTACTTATTGGCTGAACTCACAACATGTAGAGTACTGTATGCTGTATATTTATCATGCCTTCATGTGTGTACATGTACATACATACTCCTGTAGTTTGCAGCGTCACTACCAGAACTAGTGGATAGGATGGTGTTACTGGAGGGACTCACACCAGTACAAATAAAAGCTGTAAGTTTTAGAGCAGTTGTGTATGTGACTTAGAGGTGTACTGATAATCGGATCGGCTAAAATATTGGCCACCGATATAGTAGTTTTTGCCAATATTGGTATCGGTACAGAACAGCAGGAGGACCAATATTGCTACCAATATTTATACAGTAGCAATAGTTTGTACATACACTGTAAACTGGTTTTCTACATTATTCATGTGGCTCTTTAGTGCCAGTGGCTTATTGTTCACTCTGAAACAAGTGCTACGCTACAAGAAGCCATATAATTATACCCGATTCTATATAGTGTTTGTTGCTGCAAAGCTTATCACAGTCTTTACAAATGAAGCAGTTATAGAGTACCTGTGCAATAAAAAGAAGGGTCACAGGATAACCAAGGAAACTTGCTGTACCAGCTTTCTCACAAGCCATTAGAATGTGGAGTAATGTAGAAATATCTGTTTAATTAAGGCTTCATGGGAATGTGTACATTGTTTGGATTGCACAATAGAAACCCAAGCTGTATACCACCATAGGTGGAGTATAGCAATGAATACATGTAGGGTAGGTATAAGATGTACACTTTTAACTATAATGCAAATATTGGATCGACTATCGGTTATCGGCTTCTTTTGGTGGCATCAATATCAGATATCGGTACATGCCAAAAACCCATATTGGTACACCTCTAGTATGTGTAGTACAGTAGTATCAGAGTCTAAAGTAGTTCATATCCTTTCTGCAGATAACTACTCTACATGTAGTAAATTTGTTAATCTTTATAACTAGATATAATCATAATGATGGGTCACATGTTCAACCTTTGACAGCTTTTTAAGCTTTTGTACTCCACCGTCATTTTATTCCTGTAATTTCAACCTTGCAGTATGCATGACTGCTCTATTAGAATATATTGTTAGGTAAACATATGGCTGTTTTATTAAGGTGTTTTGTTGCATGTCTCAATCTCCATCCAATGTCATACGATGGATATACACTGTCAGCTTCTGTATTACCCACTATAGAATAAGCATGCTGTAAGTAGTGTATTTAAATGAAGTAGGGATATACTGTAAGAGGGAAGAACAGCCAATATCCAATGTCAGCATTGCCATTGCCAAAACACTTCAACAACAGACAACAAAGCACTAGATATGCTTTAGAATCCCAGCAGGTAGAGGGCATGTGCTGAATGTCTAATCCTTTTTCTTCTTATCAGCTTTGAGTAAAAAAGTACACCTGTAAGTCCTTTCACTAAGAGTAGGAGTGATATCCAAGAATTTACATCCTACCCTGGTCCGTAGTCTTGCAAATACATGTAGGTTTCTTCAGTGGTTTTATTGATCTTGTCACATAGCTTTCCTCACTATCAACTGCCATAAGTCCGGTTTAGTTGTAGTGATTCACGAGCAGTTTTCACATTGAAGTAGCCTAATGACTTCTATTGAAATATACATTAGAATGTAGTAATAATGGCTCTGGAAGCATGTGCCTGTAGTAATTTTCTATGGAGTTTTATTTTACATGATACCATAAATGGGTGTTTTCCATAGTACGTGACAATCATGCAATTTCGCTATTAATGATTCCTCACAGTGAAGATGACGACTACTAAGCAAGGTTAAAATGCACAGTAGATGCTGTACTTGTCAGAACTCCAAAAGGCACATGCTACTCATGAGTTTATTAGTTTATTATACAGGGATGAAAATGGTGGCATTGTTTAAAGCTTTTTGACTGTGTTCAGGCAAGTTAGCAGACTGGTAGACCAAAAATCAGGTTTTGGCATTTTTCAGTTCAATTTGATGCTAGATATACGAAGATTCTTCTATGAAGGTATTTTTCGTCATGTACCAGATTTGATTTTTAATGGCAGCATTTTGATAGGGCTTGGGGGATCCCTACTATACAGCACTACTGAGATACATAGTGACACAGTAGGTCAAGGTGTATCAGCAAGTACAATTCTTACAATAATCAGTATACAGGGATTACAGGGTATCATGCAACGCTATTAGTGTCATCATATATCTAATATCACAAACAGTGACACACATGTATACTGTACATACAATGTACGTGCTTCACCTAGTGAATTGGTGTTACTGCAGAAAGACTTTCCAACTCAAATGGGCATAACATGTACTGTACTGACTGCTCCATCAATGCAGAACAAACCAGAGATGGTTTATCCATCATTAGAAGCTTGTGTTTCAAGGTAGGCATATATGTGTACATTGTGCACCCAATATGTTGAATACATGTATACTGATAATTAATATGTACAGTATGTTGTGCATGTATAGTAAGTGGTTTAGTAATTCTTATTACAGTACAGTATTTCATACATACATGGTAGTAACTGTATGTTAGGAATCATAGAGGCTTACACTTTCTCACAAAAAAAAATTGACCAGAAATCAGCCTCACAATACCTGTACCTTCATGGAAAGTTTTAGTAAGTATGGTGTCATTCTTTGTTTTGATATGGTATGTGCTGGTTCACCAGTCATAATTCTGTTAAACAACATGCTAGGAATTTCATAGCCATAAAAAGTAGTGAAACAAGGAAAGTCATCCACCTGCAAATATACTGGTGGACATTTAATCCCTACTTCAGTCAATATGACTGAAGTGTGGGTTACATGTTCACTATGTGTAGTTAACTTTAAATGCTAGTACTTGTTTATTTATGTCCATTGGAAATTTACAGAATCATGCAAGCCAATAGTGAGCTAACAAAGGAAGCAGCCACTGCTCTTGTACAGAGAGGAACCACTCAAGTAGACAATGGTATGCAGTGATTTCAATGTCACTACATGTTATGTTGGTCGATGCTATTAAAGATATTAATAGACCAGTTTCATGCAAGCTAAAATTATTCATGGTATGGTAGGTTGCACAACATCTGGTATCCTTTGAGAAGCCTTAAAATGTATCAAAGCCTATGGGACTAAGCTCTTTACACTTCGTAGGAGCCAAACCATGCCATTTGTTCTTATTATAGGAATGTACATGTAGTTTAATAGCTATCACTATACTACAATGAAATTTGGAAAGATATACATGTACTATGTTGTGATCTAGAAATTAGCAAGTTTAAAACTTGTACATGTATCTCTCCTGAAGCAAGGTATTGTTACTGTTATAAGCATAAAAGATTGCTAGGCAACAAACATGGCCACTAAATCTAATGTAATTCATTTAGTATCACAGTGATAAAATATTTCCGTGATGAAATATCATGTAGCATTGCACATTATCGAAACATAGTAATCTGTTTTTCCTCTCTAGGTAGACTTTCTACATGCTGAAAAACAACATCAATAGAGTCTTCTGCTGTGGTAAAATCACTTCTTTCTGCTTTACGCACAGCGATCTCTACACCATTGGGATGCTTACAGCCTGAAGATTACAATTTGTTCTCATAATAAGAATAAACGGTACAGTTTAGGCTCCCGTGAAGGTTGCTTACTTTACTAACATAGGCTTCAGTACATTTTAAAGGACACTGGATGTTGTATAACTGCCAAAATGGTCTATTAAAATTGATAACATTGATTTCACAACTTATGTACCCTTTTATTATTGGACTACAGTGGAACCTGTCTATAATGGTCACCTTGGGACCAGATATATCTGGCCATTATATACAGGTGGCTGTTATAGAGAAAACCTGCATAAGGTGGTCTGCAGCATTTTAGTGGCTATGACCGTTATAAATGAGTAATTATTATTAAGAGGCTCGCGTCAACCACAATACAGTAATAATTTTACTAGACTTTATACAGAAAGGGCAAGGTGAGCTTGTTATGAATGTTGGTTATAGCTATTGAATACGTTTAAGCAATGAAGCCTGATAGTTTATATAGCATTCATTGAAAGGCAGGAAGTGTGATAATTGCGCATTAGGTGTCATGGTGTCAGACCATTGGCTCAACAAGCCACCATAAAGGAAGAGACCGCTATACGAAGGATGAAGTTATGTATACAGTGATTCATAGGCGAATTCTTGGTTGGCCGTTATACACGTTAGACAGGTGACCGCTTACTGCAGACCACAATGCATACATTTGTATGGGAAAATATTTAGGACCTCGTGATCATGGCCATTATGCAAAGATGACCGCTTAATCCAGGTGACCGTAACACAGGTTCTACTGTACTTAGATTTGTTTTTAAACCAGCTCTGTAGTGACTAACTTTAAGTGCAAGACAGCTCAGACAGATACAGAAACTAACATGTTTCATTTCACTTCTCCAGAAATTAGTGGTTGAGACATAATGTTCTGTATAGTAGGGTTTTCCCATAATGAATGGCACCCACCAGGTACTGCTATTAACCATCATGGAAATATCATACACAACAAATTGTACACTGTACAGGTACTTTTACGGAAGCTCACATGTGACAAAAGCATTTTCTGGTTCCAACAGGTGTTTACCCTCGGCACTTTGCCTTTCCTTTTATCTTCAAGTACACAGTCATCTTCATTTAAATGATCAGAACGTGTTTTAATGACTAGCTGCAATCAATTGCACAGTTTTGCTATAGTAAACAAGACATATAGTATTGCATAACTCTCTTGTGATAAGCAGTGAGATCAATACACTGTAATAAAGCAGTCACAAGACATAGTATTGCATAACTCCCTCGTGATAAGCAGTGAGATCAATACACTCTAATAGAGCAGTCACAAGACATAGTACTGCATAGCTCTCTTGTGATAAGCAGTGAGATCAATACACTCTAATAAAGCAGTCACCGTAACACGACAGCCATGTATTTTGATAGAGCAGTCATGAATAATATAGAAGCTAGAATTGAAAGCTAACTTATTACACCTACTTGTATTGTTCTCTTTTAGCTCATCTGTACTTGTGCACAACTCTTTATACTCCAGCCTGACTCTTAAGATAGTCATATGGCTTAATTCAGTGACCACTGAGTCTTTCGTCCCCAACTAACTTGTCTAACATCAAAGTTTTGGTTTATCATTTTAGGTCATTTAACCTCGCCAACAACAGAATCCATGCTGTTGCTCACAACTCAGTATTGCGGATGTGAAAAATAGACTGGATTCGTGTTCCTCTTTCCTACCTAAAATTTGGATCACATGATTCTGTGCATTAAATAGAAAGTGCTAAACTACTCAGATCACGTGATGTAATTATTGAACTTATCTCAATATCAGCTGCTGGTTTACAATGAAAATATGGTGCTGCCAAGGTAGTGGGCACCGCTGTCCCAGGGATGGGCATGTGCCCACCCTTGACTACGCCACTGCCTTATACATTTGTCCAACTGGAATTGTCCGTATTTTCTGTAGTGACTGGCAGAGGTGCTTCTTGTACTGTTCTTTGTTTGTGACACTGTGTAATGGGCTAAACAAAGCTGAAAATGAAGTGCAATGGCCCACTTGGTATGTTCAGACAAAAGCTGGTGCCATTCTTTCTTTTGATACAGTAGCTATGCGCATGCTCACCAGTCATAAGCATGTTACAAAAAAGAATAACAAACAAGTACAAGGAATTTTGAAACTAGTGAAATAAGGGAGGTTGCCTACACCTGTAGATATTCTAGTGGACATTTAATCCCTAATTTAGTATATAGATTGAATTAGGGATTAAATGTCCACAAGGCAACCTCCTTTGTTTCCCTACTTTTTTTCTATGTTCCCTAATTGAACTTAAAATTCCTAATATTCCTTGCACTTGTAATGGAGTAGGGATTGTTACATGTACCTTACTCATAGTTTTACCTGATAATCATTCATGTGAATACCCGTAGGAGTGATGCAAATGTTTTTAAAGATGCATGAAAACTGAAATTTTGCAGTATGATTGGCCTTTTGGAATGTATTCATGAAATCTTAGTGTTTGCACACACCAGAGATCATAAAACCATATACGGTGTGTACATCCTCTGTTAACATCCTCTGTTAACATCCTCTGTTAACACAAGTAAGATACGTACCATTTCTCTACAGCTGGTGAATGGAGCAAGTCATTCAAGGGAATTTGATATAGCTTTGGTTGTGATCAATGGGCACTAGCAATTACATGTACCTGTACACCAGTTACTGCAGAGCATGTACTGTATGTAAATCATGACTGAAAACATCAAGTTGAAATTTATAGTTTCACTTTCCTACTACGATTCATATGAAAGTGAGGCTTATGTACAGGTGTAGTAGTACACAGAGTAGGTTTGTGGTTTCCTTGTTACAGGAAAGCAGGCTACCAACTCTCCTACATGTTGTGCCTGTTAAACATTTTTATGTGTGTATTTTTAACAGAAATGCATGGGGGATCTTTGTACTGTATTAGTCTAATCGCAAATATGAAGATGTGCATGTTGAAGATTTTGTAAATGTGTAGTTTTGAAATTCAAATTACCATATTACGTGTTTATATTGTTTTATGCTCACGTGACAAGCATATCTTGTACATACATGCATAACTAATTGACCGTCTTTCCAATCATATGCCAATTACCTGTATGCAGTCACAAAGTTTAGAGCATTAGTAGGACATTCATTTAACAAATGTTTTGGATGTTACGGTTCTTCACATTCAATAGTGTACAGTTCTCAATGTTAAACACAACTTGGTACTCTGTCTTAATTCCAGCACTATCCAAAGCACCTGCCAGTAGACATCATAGCCCAGGAGCTTGGTACAGAAGGGGGAGGGGGGAGAGGTGTTGAACTTCCACACACTCCCAAAGATGCTAGTCCAATTACTGCCCTTCACAGTCACGTTTTCTCTGACCACATGCCTTACAAAACTCTGTCCGACAACAACTCCCTGTTCTCTCCACCTCTCTGGTTCTACAGTAACTCTTCACAGATTCAGTAATTTTCACCTCTCTTTGACTGTTCTCTTCTCTTCCAATCATCACAATGGCTTTATACCTACTCCGGTCTCCTGAAATCTTGGTCTGAACTTTCAATGTACTGTAACAGGCAGAGGTACCTGTCACAGTAAAAGATGCCAAGATGCAGACCACACAGTTTACTCTGCTATTTACTTGTACTATGATGTTGCGATGTCCATGTTTAATGCTTGAATAAGTTTTATAGTAGAATAACCTTTAACTGAATAGAAAGGAAAGCTAAGTGTAGCTCAAAGCACATGAACCACAAACTACTGTAAATATTGTGTCATAGCGAAATATGAATAGATGTAATGGCATTTCAAAGACTCTGTTAAAGTGGATTTCATGCATATAGACTGAGTGTACAGTACTTCTGCAAATGACTGGCAAGAAGTCAATTCTATTAAAAACTGAGCAGTATTTAATTTTATTAAAGTAGTTGATTAGGTATTAGAACGTTTTGTTGTGTCTTGTTACCCGTGTAGGATTACCCAAATAATCTATCTTGCTGGTCATTTGCAGAAGTATATAAATAATTATATGTAATCCATTTTTAAGGGTAAGTGGACTACAGGCAATATATTTATTGTAACAGTGCTGATTATTGCTCGTCAAAGGTTGTATTATGTTATCTCTATTTTTGTAGGTTACATATTCACAAGGGACAGGAGGGTAAAACTAGTAAGTGCACTTTTTTGTCTTCTTATACACGTAATTGATAGTGCATGTTAACTATGTTTTACCTCAGGTTGTACCGTAGCTACAGGTAGTAGATATACAGTCAAACAGACCTTTTCCTTTTCTTTTGAAAAGTGTTCCTCTGTATTCAGACTAGTGTTTCTACAAAGGATTTTCTCCCTTGAGAGCGTATGGAATCTACCTACATTGTCTGTGGTTATATACTATAAACATTTTAGCAACTGTGTTAGTTCCTGTGTTTCTAAGGCTTGTTTTTATATAATAAATTATTTTACATTCTGTTCATACCATCTTGTTATCATGTATGTGTTTGTAGTTATAATTCTTCCTGTATTCCTCCTTGTGGTAATCAGGGTTTATTAGAGTCACATTTTTTTGTTATAAATGTGGCTGTTTACTAATTATTATGTACGATCAAACTGAGCTAGGAAACCGCATACCAGTCTGGCCACTTGGTGGCTACTTATGTAAACCACATGTTTTTGCTGAACTAGAACAAGGAAACTTGTGGTTTGACCATGGTGACTACATACCTGTACTAGAGTTATTTGATACTGAAGAACTAATGGGGATTTTTGTGTGGCTGATGTCAATCAAACTAAAACTTGTTTTGATGTTTTTCTATTGGTTTCATTTTGTACTGCTGATATTCAGTATTTCATCATAGGCAACCTGCTGTTATAAACAAGCTGTCCCTAATGGCACAGGTTTCTGTTTCGTTCCTCTAAGCACACAATATAAGCTGGGTATTTTTTGTTTGTTGTATTGATGTAAAACGGAATTGGTACATATATCCACATACAGATGTATGGTGTAATACATAATGTATGGTGTAATACATAATGTATGCATGTACAGTGTTAGGAATAATGCATTACTAAAGTGAAGTGTTAAGTATGGTACCGCTCAAATGCAACACAGAGTGTGAACAATTAAAGCACTTGTTAATTAAAGGGCATGGCATCCGTTTTGCTCATGAGTATTCATCCAAAACGAAATGGGATGAATACTCATGAGCAAAACAAGTGCCACACCCTTTGGTTAGCATACTTTTAATCACTTGCACTCTTGCAAAACAACTTTGCGTTTGAGCGGTACTGTAATACTATTCATAGTATGATGAATTACTTTTGAAGAATCCATGATCTGTTGTAACAAGGAAAGAATTATTGTATGTAACGAAGTAATGGTATTACCTAACACACGGTAATTTATTATGTTAGTAATGTGTTACAGTTAGTAACTCTAATCACAGCTAGATGTCAGTCCAGTCTAGCCGTTAATAGGTATGGCTGAACCAAAGAGATGAGCCCTGGTGGAAGTACCAGTACTCCCACAACATGTGCAGGGAGACTTTTACTGTAGCTACGTAGCTAGTTAGCTATAACAACAAGTAGATGCTGTGCTACTTCTAAAAACTAGGTGCCCAGTAAATACTATCCCTTGAATTAATCAACTGTTTATAAATTAAATAACCATAATTATTTTGTAATTCACCAATTATTTTGTAATTCGTCAATTACATTACTTTGCATCACTAAAGAAGCGTAACTGAGCAAATCACTTTAAACCACAAATTACGTACAGAAGTATCTTCTTAACGGTTTTATGCAGTAGTTTGTCTATCATGTTTTCATATGTAAATTCCCTACACAAAGCCTTATGGCCACTCTTAATTTTCATTCACGTACAAATGGGATACACCCCTTTTTAATTCGAGAACATAGTCATTTCTGGTAGTTTACGAGACTTGTTACATTGTTTTTCAGTGTTACAGCACATAGGCTAGCCCCTAGTGAACTGTTTCAACTGGTTTCAGTTACCGGCCACACCCCCTTCGACAAAAACAAATGAAGTACATAAACAGCCTTTATTCTGAATGTTTATTTCTAAGCCTTTTTGCTCTTGCGGGTGTTGGACAGACATGCAGACACATGGTTTTTGCCAAACCAACCAGGCATGTGCCCACATTGGCGGTATAAGTATAGCGGTATAAAGTATATAAGTATGGCAGTATAAAACTCTGGTGAATTTGGTAAGTAGTGTTTCAATCACCAAAATTTTTCAGCCAATTTTTTTTTAGAAATCACATGAGCAGATATAGCAAGACCACGTCATGTCGTTGAAATCGGTCCTGCAATATTTCAAACCACTACCAAGAGGAAAGAAAGCACGGTTCATCACCCTATGAAGAATTAAACCAAATGCTTTGATATGCATGATAACTGCACTGATAAGCCTGACTTCACTGTATTAACAACTGAACATTGCACTCGACATCGCACTCGACATCCATAACCATCAAATGACACTTTCAATAGTAGTGCCCCTTAACAATATCATATATGTTCATCAGACAATGTATAAATTAAGGTGGAGTCCCCATTAGCGAAAGTTTTCTGCCAGTTTTTTTGCAAAAGTTTTTCTGCCAAGTTTTTCCACCTATACAATGAAACCTCCCTTATCCAGACCTCTATTATCCAGGCAACTCCATTGTCAGGACAGCCCAAATTGGTCATGTGGCTTGTAGTTTATTGACCATAATGAAGTTTGGTTTAGATGAAAGCACAAGGAGGGAGCCTAAAGGTTGCTGTTTACCTGTTTGGTGGGACATTGGAAACAGTGGAAATTGAAAACTGAAACTGAAAAACTGAAACGGAAAAACTGAAACTGAAAAACTAAAATTGGTCAAAACTTCATATTAACAGGTACCTCTTAACAAAGACCACCTCTATAATAAGACCGCCTCTAAAATAAGACCACCTCATTATAGTAGTTATGTCAAGTAGGTCCAAAAATATAGCTAAGGTGTACTCATAATGTAATAAAGTATCAATCAATCAGACAGTACTTAAAAGTTGAAATGACAGCTGCAGGGTTGTACAAAAGGATATACTATCTTTTATAATGCCAAGACCTTAAGTCCATGGTCATGTCACAAATGAAAATGGAGCAATTGCATGCATAATTGAATTTGATAATGGATTTCTCATGAATATTATTGTGCATGATTTAGGAGTTGCATAGTTACAAAATCAACATTAATGATTCTTGACTTTGTCTTAATAATTGTTAGGCACACGTAATAAGCATCCTCGAAGATTTAAAAACCCGAGGTGACATCAGTAATTACCGAGACGCAGGTAATTATTGACAGGTTTTTAAATCCTCGAAGACATCTATCACGAGTGTGTAACTATTACCAAGACACAAAGTCCAAGATCATTAATTTAACTATGCAACTCTTAAATCATGCACAATTCATGAGAAATCCAGTATCAGCAGAGTAATTGTGCATGCAATTACCCTATTTTCATTGTGACATGACCATGGACTTTAGGTCTTGGTATGGTAAGATAGTATATCCTTATGTACAACCCTGCAGCTGTTGTTTTAACTTTTAAGTACTGTCTGATTGATTGATACTTTATTACATTATGAGTACACCTAATGGCCTTTTTGTTGGACCTACTTGACATGACTACTATAATGAGGTGGTCTTATTAGAGGCGGTCTTATTATACAGGTGGTCTTATTACAGAGGTGGTCTTTGTTAAGAGGTACCTGTTAATATGAAGTTTTGACCAATTTTAGTTTTTCAGTTTCAGTTTTTCCGTTTCAGTTTTTCAGTTTCAGTTTTCAATTTCCACTGTTTCCAATATCCCCTGTTTGGTGGCTTGTTTATTCTACTACTAATAACTACCACTTGGTTGCTAGGTGATAATGCATTTTTACAGCCCAGGGGAGTGACCATGAATACTCTGTAGTGACTTCCCCTCTGGCCACTAAACTGCATAGCACTAACTGATAGCAATAACAACATTACTTGTATTTAAGTTAGTCACTTTAGCATAATAGCATGTTATTCTTAGTTACGGATATTTCTGAGATACGGGCAGTAGTATGTACCATACTGCCCGGATAAGAGAGGTTCCACTGTAGCAGGTTTTCGCCAAGCTTTTTACCACAAAAGTTTTTTTACTATACAGTAACTTACCAAATACTATACATGTACTGTGCATAGATGTATTTACAGTGTGTGTACATACATACCTATTAAGTACAGACATCATATGTGATGACCACCTATATTTTGCTGTATGTAGCAACCAATAGAATTTGAATAATAATATGATGTTTTATAGACCTCATTGTTACATACAACAGAAGAGATCAGTACATCGTACTTAGAATCCATCAAATGTCCTACACTAGTCATAATGTAAGTTTTAATAGTTTTACTATACTATGTACTTAACATATTCTTTACTATTAGGGCAGAAATATCAGTGTTTTCTCATGAAAAGATTAAAAAGTTGGTGCAAGTATTAAAAGAGGTATATGTGTATGTAAATATGATTTTATTACATTCATTCTTGGTGTCAACATCAGTGAGGTCTTCATGCATAAATATTGTGTATAACTTCATTGTCAAGAGAATGTGATTTTGGGTCATGGTTCTGTAAACTAGTATTTTTATGTCATGATTGGGTGATCACATGATGTCATGTGATCCATGAATGCCCTGTACTAGCTGGGTCATGATGCTTGTTCCTTGTACTAGAAAACACCTCCTATAGAGCTTAATATTTGGTGGCCACATATACTATAGTTAGCAAAAATGAAAAAGAGAAATGGAAAACTAATAATGTGACTGGACCTGCAAGAACCCCACATGTTAGTGCATTTTACGATTCCATTTTATTACATTTTCTTTATCCAAATAGCTAAATGTATGGTCAACCAAAGTTTCAGCTATAGAAACCAAGAACTTTTGAAGTTATAGCACTAGAAAGTGGCTGGCAACAGCAGAAAAATCGATTGTTCGGGGACAATATGGAAAATAAACTGCACATGTTTAAAAACAGTCATAACTTACGAATGCAGTTCTCTACTAATATTCAATCTCGTAAATATTTCACCCATTGCATTCTACTGTAAAATTAGGCTTGCACTGTCATGTGGGATTCTTGCAGATCCGGTCACAAATGGTCAGAACTACAATACATGTACAGTAGTGATGTGCGATATGTGATTATCGAAATATCGTGATAATTTTTTCTATATCGTGATATTATATAGAATCTTTATATCGTGATATAAGCCTAGGTATAGATTTTAGTTATAATTAGAGAAAAATGTACCCAAGATGTCATTGTACACTGTACTTTTTATGACAAAAGAGCTTGCAATGTTGTATGCTAGTCATGTACCATGTTGTATTGTACTTCTAGTACATCAGTGCTACAAGTGTCATCAGTGTAAATACACTAGCTGAGTGATGAGTTGTATATCGTGATGATATATATCGTATCATGATATGTTGTGTGCAATAATCATGATAGGAAAATATCCTATATCGCACACCACTAATGTACAGTAACCTTGAGTAAACTTGGCTTAGTGGCCACCTCTTTAATGACCACCAGACCACCTTTTTCAAAGGCCACATTGCAATTAGGTCCCAAAGAGATACTCAATGACCTCATTATGGTACATTGTAATACTGTACCTGTATAATACCCAAATGACTTTATTAATAAAACACCTAGGTTGGCTGAAAGCATCTCTAGCTGGCACTTAAGGTCATTGTCTTTTTGATACAGTGACAGTTTTATATAATGTACTGCACTTCGTTTGCATTACATTTTGTATGACACATTCTGGAACTAAATAACTGATGATGTATGGTACCTATGGTATGACTTGAGTGAAGTGTGAACCAAAATATGGGAGATTGACTATTAATTATGAGGTCTTAAAGTAGACCATGCCAACATAGTTGACATTGTCACTGTAATTAAGTGGTCTTAATGGGATCATAAATTACACCTTAGATACGTACCAAAGTAGAACCTCTGTAACCAGTTCAGTCACTACAAAAAATATGTACAATTTCTGTTGCAAACATAGGAAAGCCATCAGGCACAAATCAACACCTTGCACGGTCAGCGATAAGAAATGGGAGTCAGAAAATCCTGTTAAATCAAAAAATTTTGAAAATTCTGTAGCAGCTTATTGGAAGCAGTTTTGGCTGCTCAAAAGCTTGATTTGACCTACCAAAACTAGTTGCCATGAATGTATTGTGAGACTGGTTTCTGTTTAATGCAATATTCTTTTTGTGAGAAAGTGCAAACCTCCATGATCCCTAATGTACAGTTACTACCATACTGTATAACTAGAATTTGCATGTGATAATACAGTAGCTTCGTGAAAATATAATCATAAGTTAGATGTATCATCATTGGTATTTCATGAATAAAAATGCAAACAAATTGCCTTTTACAGTTAGTAGACGTTTTCGCAAAATTTTTGTCCTTATCCTGATCACTACAATGAGGTGTTCTTAATAAATACGGTCATAAGGTATGTGTTGAGGACCTATATGTAATTATACTTGAAAGATCTTTTTTACATGTGGTCAGGTGGTCTTTGTGTAGAGGTAGTCTTCAAGTGGTGACCACTAAGCAAAGTTTTACTGTAGCATTCATGTATATGAAGTTTTTACCATTTCTGTTCTCCAATCCACTTTCCATTTCCATTGTTTCCTATTGCCCCCAAGGAGTCTCAACATTTGTGACCTAATGCTTCATTCCTTACTGTATATGTAGGACAGCTTTAGATTCACTGTTAACTAATATAATTAATGTAATGCAAACCAAGAATTATACAATTAATGTCCTGTTGCTATGTAGCATGCATGGTGAAGGTGCTTTAAAGTTCATAAACCTTATGACATCGTTAGAGTATAGTGAAATGATGCGGGCATTCAGAGTTAGCTAAAAGCACATGTAAGACAATTGTATACATCAGATGAAGACTATGTATATGTATACATAGTATAGTTTCAGTTGCTGACAACACAGAAATGAATTTGTACATAACAACACAAGTCACAATAGCTATTATATGGCAAGTAAATCGAGACTTGTGCTATTTTGTATGCTATACCTGTATGTGCTTTCAGAGTTAAACTATGCATTTATAGCTACAAATGAAACCCAAGTATTTAAACGTCAGCACCATTTATGTGTCCTAAACATGTGTGTAAATTAATAATTTTAAATACACTAGATTAGTCAGCTAGCATCTCATATGATTGTGGATGATTTTTTAGGCAAAGATGATAATCGTTTCTGGGAATCATCATGTACATTTGAACAATGCACCAGTAGTTGCACCAGCTGTTAATGAACATTTGTTAAAAGACTTTCCTGGCGCTCATAAAAGTCAGTTATAATTCCAGATCCTGGCAATCTTGTGTTGCAATTACATTGCACTATATAATGTATGTTTGTGTATTTGTCTCATTGCATACTTGTACATCTTTTTACTACAAGACAATTGGAGGAAAGAAGTATGCAAACAACTCAAATAATAAATTTAAGGATTTAAGAAATATTGATAGGTAAATAAGTACACATACTGTTCAGAGCAGAATTTGAAGGATGTAAAAGTTAACTCCCAGCATTTATTAAGGTACAGCCTGTATCTAGTAGAAGCTACAAGTTGGAAATAGAATGGGTTCACTGATTTTCCAGGTCAGTTTGCATGCTATGGGATAATTGGGACCATTACTAAGCGTCCGGATAATGCAGGTGTCCTCATTTTCAAGCGTCCTGATTAACAGGTTCCACTGTAGTATTGTAACACTCAAGTTGAGATGCAATTTAACTGTTTCCCTAGTGAAACATCTTGTACAGGACTGGTCCCTTGTATACACTCTGTAGTCTTGCACCCAGGCTAGTATTTTCCTTTTTCTTTTGTGTTGGGTCGGAAGTAAAACTCCACCCCTACTACAAGAAATGAAAAAAAGATTTTGGGCATGAGATTACATACATTAGTACAGTAGAATCTCCCTTATCTGGACCTCTATTATCTGGGCCTCTATTATCTGGGCACCTCCATTGTCTGGACAGCCCAAATTGGTCATGTGGCTTGTAGTTTATTGACCATAATCAAGTTTGGTTTAGATAAAAGCACAAGGAGGGAGCCTAAAGATTGCTGTTTACCTGTTTGGTGGCTTGTTTATTCTACTAATAATAACTACCACTTGGTTGCTAGGTGATAATGCATTTTTACAGTGACCATGAATGCTCTGTAGTGACTTCCCCCTCTGCCCACTAAACTGCATAGCACTAACTGATAGCAATAACAACATTACTTGTATTAAAGTTAGTCACTTTAGCTTACTAGCATGTTATTCTTAGTTACGGACATTTCTGAGGTACGGACAGTAGTGTGTACCAGACCGCCCAGATAAGAGAGGTTCCACTGTATCTGGAAAATTAATTAATAACAAAGCTGTTAAAACTTTTTCCTCAGGATAACCATCTGCACTAGTTTTATTATTAATCACTGAACATGACACTTAGCCAATGACTGGGTGACCTGTATAGAAAATCAAACTCGGATTGTTCTGTTCAACTTGAATTCTTTGGTTCCCATAGGCTAGGGTAAACACCTTGTACAGGTTTAGCCTATTAAGTAAATCACTAATACCTAATTGAAAACGATAAAATTTTGATGAAAGCTTTTATGCATCATAATATCTGGGGAGGAGTGTGGCACGTCACAGACCCCATGCTTATAATATACAGAGGTTCGACTTGATCAGCCATCCACATGCCTTCAAATATTCCTTTATCGCTGCCTGTACATCAAAAGATTACATTGCAAGGCATGTGATAGTGTGTCATGCAACCAAGGAAAGCCAGCATATCAAAACTCATGTCAAATTAACCCATACATTTTCTATTTTCTGTAAAATATTATGCGTAAAATAAATGTACAGCAGCCTATGGAGGTAAGCTAGTTTAAAGTTTCATTATTTATCATAACTCTTGTTCTGAAGGCGGTATCAATTTTGTTTGGCCGCCATTGCACACGCATAAGCTTCCTCTATCCAGTGATAACAAAATTTAATCAATGCTAAAGTGTTAACAGCTTGCAAATTTACAATAAATGGTAGTAAGTAGCAACTTATGCAATACAAAATCCATTGGAGAGCAAATCACGAAGTTCGTGTTCTAATTAAATAGTGGCATCATGCCATTACCATGGCGATTATGAATTTTGTTGGATAGAGCAATTCATAAGGAGTTGAATGATATCAAGTTTTATGATATTTGATCATATCTAGTGCTTGTAATTATTGAAAATACAAAATGATGTAAAATGTATGGAGTTTGTATTGGAGAAATCAAAAATGTGATCCATCCTGAGGCCTTTCAAAGGATCAGAGTTTAATCAGTCCATTTCATGATCTAAGGGTGGAAAACAAACAAAGGACACTGGTAATGTACAATATTGCTGATAAAATGATTACTGGCTGTAAATTTGATTTTGCCATTTTTGCCATTCTGACTTTACAAATCCCAATAGCATGTTTTGATATGGTAAGGGTGAGCATGACAGGCAAGTGGTTACTGGAACAAAGAAAACATGGTTTTCATACATTTGTAGTTTGGTCATAATACAACACAAACATGCTATTTTATAAATTTCATCAAGGTAGGTTGCATTTGTCCACCCATCTTTGAGCTACAAACCTTCAAAGTTTGTCTTATGTTCTTCCTATATACATGCAGGTACTTTCTTCCAATTGCATAACCATTTACTGTCATAACTCACACATGCTTTATGTGATTCACTTCAAATTTGGAGGGTACAGAGAACATGATATCTTGCATTCATTTTTATTTTTTTTTGATTTGTGTAGGTAAAGATTGTGTAACACACTACTCTCCTGAATCCCTATAACTAGTTATCCATCATCCTGAATTTCCAGTTTATTATATATGTGGTTCTGCGATGGTAAAGGCTCTAAAAACCTCAAAATTAAAGGCTGTTTTATATTGGAGTAACAAATCAAAGCTGCTGTGCATGTGTGGCTATAGTTTTGAACAAGGGCATCAGAGTAAGTGCGACCAGTGAGGCCAGAGCCTCACCACTTTTTGGCTCAGTGAATTTTTTTTTTAAATTTAAACTTGAAGCCAAAGTAAAAGTAGTTAACATGTAATACTTGCATCAATTTAATAGCAATAACGGACAGAAACAATACTAATCTAACCTGTCTTTCACTCAGAACAGCTTCATGTCGACTTTGTCCGTATTAAGCGCCTCTAAAATAATTACCGTCATTTTATTTATAGTTGTTATGCAGTATTAGTAGGCCTGGGCTAGGTCTTGATCTGGTTATAGTCTCATGATACAGCACATCCTGCATCCCTTGGTATTAACAAGGCACACATGACTATTGTGATTAATGTTTGAGAGCAACCAGGCATTATACATAATTGGTAAAGAAAAAAATTCCAATGTCAGTGATTTCAAAACTCAAAGCCACAGGTGGACATCTTGAGCTAGTTCATCGAGCAAACTGATATCTTGTGATAGTTGACCAATATCAATAACTCCACAGGTAAGTAGAGAGACAGCTTCACTTTGCTCCATTGGACCTACGCTAACTACCTGATGGGCAGGTATGTACTATTCAGTATCATTCATTCTGGAAGTGAAGACTATTTTATAGTTACTAAATGCCTTCACTAGTGAATCTGCATCTTCAACATACCATACATCAGCAATAATCACAAGAAGATTACGACAAAGGTTTGTAAGTATAGACTCATTTCTTGTTCAGCAAGGTTATTATCACCTTGTTTAAAGTTGACCAGTTTGTAAGTGATATAGTTGGCTCAGTTTCGTACTGGGATCAGCAGCTTGTGGTCCAACTTCTATAAACAAACAACCATCTGTAAAATGTTCTACCACAATAAGATTGTGTCACAAAGCTGTGACAATAGAAGTCTTTCCAAATCCTCCAGCACCACAAATCATTAAACTTACTGCATAACTATTAGGGTCAACAGTTGATTGAAATAATTTCTCATCCAGTAATTACTGATGACTGATATAGTTAGGCGGAAGTGGTAGAGGTGGTGGACACCTTATTTCTGCAGAGAAGAACATCTAACAATGTGTTAAAGCATAAAATGTACACTTTATGCCAGCATAATAGAGCATTTTAATAGCAATGTGCACATTCAGTAATGAACATAGTTCACATTATAACTGCAATTCATATAAAGAATGTGTAACATTACTATACACTGTTCAACATTTGCAGAAATAAGATTGAGGTGTTCTAGAACACTCATTCTAATTCAGCAGTCAGGAAAGATAAACACTCTAATAAAACAGTTAGCATTCTCTAGCATCACTTTGAGCACAACAGGCTTGACTTTTGGGTATTGCTCAATGCACAATATTTAAAGCATCGTAATTTTTATTGGTTACAACCCTGTCAGGTGTGGAGGTCCTGGTTCAAATCCATATGCATGTGACCCACAAACTGTGAAAATGACCAGAACTATAAGTTGCAATTTTAGTGGGCTACAAGTCAAAAATGTTTGAAAATGGTAATCTCAAGACTGGATCTTGAGGTAATTTTAGTCAAATCCCTGTAAACATGCACAGCACATGTATGTAATTTTTGACTTCATTCTTTTCAGCTTACTATTTAGTCTGACTTTTACTAGCCAAAAGTCATTTACAACTAGCTTTTTGGCTATAACTAGCAGCCCCTGCCCTGTGCTGTATTTTCCGTATACACTCTCAGAAGTGCCTTAACTATAAAAGACCTTAGTGAGCTACTATGCATGCTCATTAAGGTTTTAAGGTTTTTACTGATTGTCCATTTTGCTGACTTGCATAACCATTGGGCCTGTAAAGCACCACCTCAATTTTCATTCTTATATAATTGTCCTGATAGTATACAACTTGCAAGTCCATTGTGTTGCTATGCTATGTCCATTAAACTATGTCCATCATTAATTTTACAGTCAGCATGGAATAGAAAGTTACTGCAACTATTTGCAATTATTAGCAGAATTTGATAGGTTGAACAACTCCAGTTATTATGAGACCATTGAAATTTCAGCTCTTAATTGGCCATTACCAACTGGACTCCATTGGAAATTTTCTGAATTTTATCACTCTACCATAACTATGTCCAAGTCATCCAATGGCAAATGTTTAGATGCCCAGGGAGAAATGACTTGCAAGATTCTTGCAAGACTTGCAAGCAACTTGCAAGACATTTCCTTACTTGCAAGACTTGCACATCATTTCTCCCTGGGTGATGCTTTAAGAGGATATTTTTGGCTAGGAATTGTAAAGAGTAATTTTTATGTAATTATCTACTATAATTATTTTATTTTTCTATACCCACACAGGCTCTATACCTGTGATTGCATGTGTCTACATGAGGACTCACACCCATTAATTAATTACATTGTACAAAATTGTTACTTCATCAGTGATGATTTTCTCTCTTTTGGTCTGGGAGGCAAGAGGATATTACTCAGGATATATCACTACACTGAAGATTCATGGCACTGCATGCATGCACACAAGGGAGTGTCACTCCAATAGCAACTGCAGTTAAAGTCAGTCAAGATCTGTTTATTGGCTGTTTTGAAATCTCTTTGACTATTAACCTAGCTATTCTGTTTATTTTTGCACTATTTTTGTGTGCTACTTATTTGTGCAACTTTGACCACGCAAGCAGAAGCTTACCATTGCCTTTTGATTCGCTTAATAATTGCTTCAAGATTGTTTCAAGATCTACTTTCAATATTTCTTAGCTATTAAACAAGATATGTCAAATATGTTTGTCCTTGAGCACCCCCTCCCCCACTTTTCAGTGTCTCCTCCCCTCTGAAAAGTTAGGAAAGGTAAAATGCCCCATGGACAATTAAACAAGCACAATCCACACTACTATAAGGAGAGCCATTTAGCGTAAAGGACCATAAGTCATGCATCACCACTCATAACATCACTGTATGTCTAGTGACATAATCCACACTTGGTACACATGTTATGTTATTATCAATTTTGTCAAAAGACCGGGTTGTACAAAAGGACAAGCCTGTAGGCGTACTTCCCACAAAAAGCACATACACACCAGAAATTACAAAAACAATGACATAAGCAAATACACCTGTAAAACAAAACTACTACAAGAACAAAAATAAATACTAACAAAACAAGAACATTAAGTATACAGAAGATTCAAAAAAGAAAATGACGGAGGGCTAAACGGAACAAGGGTGGCTGTTTAATTCGCAGGATGGTATGGGGTATGGTATTCCACAGAAATGGGCTGTTCACAAAGAAAGAGTAACGAAACGAATTGATAGACGATGTCACAGGCCGGAGAGATAGAGGGTGACACCTTGTGGGAGCTTGGGACAACTGAAAATGTTCACTAAATGGTAAGGAATTCCTGTGGTAGAGACTATCATGAATGCAACAAATAGTAAAGTGGTTGTGACGCTGTTGAATGGTAGGCCACTTGATTAGTTCTTTGAGGGATATTCAGGCTGAGCAACACTATATCCTTCTAAACACTGGAAATTGCTCCGTATTTTAGATGTGCAATTTAATGTGACACTGTGTGAATTTTATGATTTTTAAAAGCTTTAGTAACATGCAGAGCAGCTATCCTTGCCTTGGGCAGTTGTATCACAAGTGTTTAATGATTGACCAAGTACTGGTTGATCCAGAATTCCTTGTACAGTAATTATATGCATGTTTTTTCTGGCTGTTGGCACATGTTGCCTACAGACCTTCAGCTAATTCAGTAAGTACGCAAAATAAAACTGAGCAATTTCAAGTTTCAATTATGATGTATAAATAATATCATGATTGCACACAGTTATAATAACTACATAATGAAACATTACTCCATAATTATAATGCACCATTGTTTATCATTATCAGTAGTGATGTTGGATTCATTAACTTCTTCCAATTCCCTATTGTCCATCTGATTGTTAGCCTCCAGTACACTAGCGAGTATACGGTAGAGATCTATGGTTGTCTGAGCAAGGTATGTGTTTACTATTTGTATGGCACTACAATTGTCATACATCGATATCATGTTGGTAACAATCTCTTCTGTATCGGAACAATTCACATCATTACTAGTTCTATCGAGCTGTAACATACAGTGATCGGACATAAACATATTGTTGGGTAGTGCATGGATTTTACTTACAGATACTTCAAGTGCTGGTAAAATATTCTTGTCTAGTAAATTGATTATTTGTTTTATCATTTCTTCAATGTCCATCCTGTATTCTGCCTGTATTTCTTTTTGAATAATGTTAGTCAGAAACCTTTGTGAAACTTTCAGTTGCAAGACAAACTCATTGTAGTAGCTAGTTAGTTCAGTGCGTGTCAAATTATTGACATTTTCACAAATAGTTTCTGTGGAAATTTCATTAAATACCAGCCCTCTGCATACCCTCCTTTCTGGCTGTTTGTACTGCAGTAAAATGGATACACATTTTGTTCAGTGTGTATAAAAGCACAGCACTGATTTAATAACTACATTAGAGCAATACAGTGATGCATGCATACATAGTAACTTTTTTACAATGTAAAAAATGTACTGTCTATATACACTCTTTTATTCTAACCATATTTAAGTGAATATTGCAATTATATAGACACTCAATCTAAGATGAAGTTCAAGCTTGCTTACTTCAAAAGTCAAAATTTGATTTTCTGTTGCAAGGTAGAAAGCATTTCTCCAAAGTGGAAGTAGACCTTGTGAATCTTCAGATATATTTGTAAGTTGCCTTAGTACTTCACCAGGTATTGCAAGTGGATCATCTCCAGCTGATTCACAGATTGTACAGCAATCTCCAGAAGCATCTAGGACTGTATCATCTTCAACAGTCATATTCAGACAAGGATGAGGTTGGGAGAATGATAATGAACAGCTGATGCTTAAACTAGCCAGTACTAACAGCTGAATGCTAATCATCCTGCAGAATATAGTTAAGAATCTTAGCCAAGAGTGAATGATACTCTAAATTTTACCAGTTGATATTGAATTGATCTATGTGCACACATGATTTATATACTATTTTGTTGTAACCCCTAGTGCCTAATTAGGAGAATAAATTATATAATGAAATATACCAATCTATAACTTATTTGGCCTTATAATTTCCCATTATGGTGCCCACTGGCTTTTTAACATGAAGTAATACAAAAGCTCCCAATAAATTGTTTCAAGATTGCATGGTGCATGCTATATGTAACTATACTATGTATACAGGCATTTTTGCAATGAAATGCATACCAGTCCATTTAGTAATATCACGTGCATGCATATGTGATTGCACTCTGTCCCTGTAGAGCAGGCATAGCATTTGTAATTATGTATATATATATTGCTACGTACACCAATAATAATATTAGTCTCTGTGATTGTGCATCTATATGTATAATGAATCATAATGGAGCAAATATATGTATATAACTGCTAATTTCTGTGTGTCGAGTGTGCTTAAAATGGATAAAAATCAATTACTATCATTTTCATTATTCATGTATACGTTCCAGGTAACTTTGCAGTAGAAAATCCTTTTTCAAAGTTATGCAATGCCACCAGTTGTTACCTCCCTGTGGAAACAATTCTCACAGGGAACTTATTTTAAATGCATGCATGAGCTCATATACTAACTGAGTGAGGTAGATAAAACAATATTATGGCCTCTGTATCATTTTCAATGTCATGTAATGTTTGCATGAATAAAAATTTAATAGCTGTACATGTTGAAATTGACACTGAAATTAACTTTTGATTAAGTAATATGTGCACTTGTATAACTTATATATAGCGATGTATTTCCCTTAATAGATTCTAAATAAAGTAAACCTCCACTATTACATGTACAATTATAGCGATTTTGAAATGGACTGCAATCTATTCATAAGCAATTTTTGTAGAAACATAGGTGCTTCATATTGCCATGTAAAACTCAGCAAAATACCCTAATATAATTTTGTGTCTTCTGTTATGTACTTCAGCAAAAAAATGCACATGCATGGAGTTTACAGTAACCAATGGACTAAAGCAGATATTTTTTTTGTAAATTGCAAAATTACTACCGATTCTTTTGTATCCTCAAATTTGCATCATATTCAGATCTGGTAATCTATACACCAATTTTAACCAGTTATTTCTGTAAACTGTTTCTTGTCATATTGCAGTATGTCACAACATAAACTGCATGGATGTAATATATGCACTGTTATGTTGAAAACCTATTTTTGCATGTGAAAAGTGTTATAGATGATCGTTTCAAAATTTTATCAAATTAATAATAATATAAAGTTAAAGATTTTTATTTTAAGTTTTAACTACCATTAACTAATAACTTGGCTAACAGCTTTTTAGGAGATGTTTTATCAAAAGTACTGCAATGACCTCCATGCATGCATCTGTGTTCCAAAATAATTATGTCCTGTGTGAATATAACAAAAAGAAACCGTGTACATAATTAGTTATAGCATGCATTTCAGAATGAAGAATTAATGGAATTATACAGGATACATAGTCATTCCCTTGAAACCTATTAGCTAATCCATGTATTAATGAACAAGATTACAGGTGTCCTGTATGATCACATCAGCCAAATCAGACAATGAATTATAAACAGTAATATGTATGCAGTGATTTTTACTATATTATATCATTAAGTGTAATTCAATGTGCCATTGTTGTATTGCTACAGTTATAATCATAGAGATTCATTAGTTATGTATACAGTGCAACATGTACTCTGTTGAAGTTATGATCATGTATTACATTGTACACAGCAATATATATACACTCCTGTCATAATAAGGGGTTGTTTTGGTGTAGGGTTACAGTATGCGTAACATCTATATACCTTTTAAATAATTTGCATTGTTAGCTCTATACTTGACCTATTATTAACCACTATATGACTGTATATACAACCTCTTGAGGTGATTGAATTATTTCCATTTCATGTATGCATGATATATAATAATGAAACTGTAATACTCCACAGCATATAAGTATAAATCAAAGTGAAAGTGGGAAGTTCAAAGAGACAGTAGCATTGTGGTTTGTGGTTTTTACACATGTTAATGTAGGAGGTGATTAGCAACATATACACATCCTACTATTTCCAAATGTAAACTCCCAAATGAAGTGCTCAGTGTTGTAGATGTGTGCTGTGGTATTTATGCATCGTTTCAGGTAAACACAGTTTGTGGATTACAACTGTACTACACACACACACACACACACACACACACACAAAAGCAAGCCTACGGCAACCATGCGAAACACAGCTCTTGCTGCCCTGCAAACCAGCACTTAGATGCCTGTGTACCACTCAGGTGCTTGAGCCTTGTGCAGGAAAGTCCTCCTGGGGCAAGGCTAGTAGCCCCACAGGAGGTCTCACTGAGGGAGGTCGTAGAGCCTGAAGTTCCGCAACAACCCCAACATCACTAAGTGAGACTAGGACAGTTGGGCATTTGCTTCCCAATTACACACCATGCAGGTACCCATTGATGTTACAGCTGGGTGGGCTGCTTCCCCAGATGACACCAGGCCACCAGGTCCCCATTTAAACAGCCAGGTAAACTGGAACAATTTAAATGCAATGTAAGTAAAGTTTCTTGTTCAAATAACACCAAATTGGCATCGAACCTAGAACCTATCGGTTGCATTTCTTTCTCTCACGCACGCACGCACGCACACACACACAGAGTAAAAGCCTCTGGCAGTTGTGAAAACACAGCTATTGCCACCAAGTGAACCAACTGCACTCTAGTCTTGTGCAAGTAAATCCTCATGGGGAAAGCTAGTAAGTAAGCAGAACCTAAAGTTCACCATAACAAGGACAGTTTGGCATTTGCTTACCCACGGTATACTTACTGATATTACAGCTATGTGGGCCGCTTCCCCAGTTGTTACCATGCCACCATGCAGGTCCCAATTATATGACTGGGTAGAATGGAACAATAATGTAAGTACAGTTTTTGCTCAAGGAAAACAATAATAGCATAATGGCATAACTGGGTATTGAACTTGCAGGCTGATGCTCTAGCCATTTGAAGTTCATACACTCTGTGTGTGTATGTGTATGCATATGTATCACTGAAGCCACTTTCAAGATGAAACCATGTACACATGCAAAAAAATTGGTTATGAAAAATGCGTGGTTCCACATACTGCTACAGCACGAACAAGACAATATAGTTATAGCAGACATTCAAGAGGAGCAGCAACTAACTAGGTTAATTCAAGTTCAACTTATAGCTACAGAACTATGTACAGCTGCAAGAATTGACAGGTAGCTAACTGGCTTCCCAGTAGTCTTATTAATGTATATAAATGTTACATATTAGGACTTTTGAGCAGTGTCTAAAGTGCCAAGTGTACATGCACTAATAATAATAATAAATTATTATGCACTGTTATAGCATATTGCATGCATGCATGTATAATGGAATACATAATAAACTATACAAGGACACTGAATAGTGCTACTGCTAAGCTTGTACTATATATTAGTTATCACTATGTCATCAGACCAAATATCTACTTGTGACCCAATAGAAGTAGCAAAAATAACTGACATATCATATGCAAAGGTGTTACATTTGCCTATGTATCACCAATTTATGTAGAAATTTATCAGTGGGATATAGCTATATGATGCAGTTAGCGCATGCAGTTAGCATTGTATGGCAAGAATATACATGAATATGTCCTGTGGTTGCTTGCTGTTGTGCATTGGTGTCATGTTATGCACAATGTGATAGCTACAGTTAAACAATATTGATCTGTATAATATTTGCAGACAAGATTCACTGCATGCATGTGTTCATAGCTGGCAAAATTATTATTATTATTCAAACAAGCACCACATAATTACAATATGCACACATGCAAATGCTTGCAAGCACTATAATGATTGTGATGTCAGCTCACTGCATAATGCACCATTGTCCATCACTAAAATAATCAACATTGTGATCATCTACTGCATACTCATTAATATCCCCACTGTCAATACTGATGAGTATACGGTAGAGATCCAAGGTGGTTTGAGCAAGGTATGTATTTGCTGTTTGCACTACAGCACAATCACTGTATAGTGATATCACATTGTTAACAATCTTTTCTGTATCAGAGCAGTTCACGTCATTGGTAGTAGTGTTTAGCTGCACATATAAAGACATGTCACCAAATTATTATACAAAGCTATATACATGCACTGCAGCTATATAGCTATACATAAATGTATAGCTATAGCTAGATATTTGACCATAAATTGACTAACCACAAGTGCAAGCATTGGCAAAATCTCTTCATCAAGTAACTCTATAATTTTCTGTATACTCTCTTCAGCTTTAGTCCTGTACTTTTCTTGAATCTCTTTTTCAATAAAATTGAGCAGGATGGCTTCCGAAACCCTTAGTTGCATGACAAATTCATTGTAGTAAATAGCTAATTCAGTGTGGGTCAGGCTGTTAATGTTATCGCAGCTTGATACGTCAGCGGAGACTTCTTTAATTACGAATCTCCTGCAGGCCTTACGTTCCAGTTGTTGATACTACAATGAAAATGAGCAATTAGCTAATACGCATGCGCAAAAGTAATCAATTACTTTCGAGGTCAAAATATGACCCTTTCCAAGAGAGTGAGCACTTTTCCAAAGTGGAAGTAGACCTTTTGAATCTACTGTTATGTCTGTAAGCTGGTTTAGCACTTCGATCGGTATTGTCAGAGGGCTATCTTCGTTACAAGTTGTATTCGAGTCCGGTAGTGACAGCACACAGCTCATGCCCGAGACAAGTAGCAGAAAAGCCTGAAAGGTAATCATTTTACAGTATCAGAGTCAGCTTGTATCAATCAGCTGTTAGAGTGAACTTGATCGTGCCTTTTGTAACTACCCTCCACTGAGTGCCTAACTGGTAAAGTAGATAACAACAACTATAGTTCCGGCCGCGCCGCCTGGCGCTATCAAAATTTTCCGTGTCGTAGCCAATTGCAAGGAGGAAAGGGGAAGGTTTTTTTTATTCTTCGACAAACTGGCCGACGTTGTGGTTATATGCATGTAAAGCTAGGCATTCTAGTATCCGAGATTTTTTAATAAAAAAAATTCTCCGTATATTCCCCAATAGAACCCTGGCACAAAATGACAACTCGTGTTTAACTTGGGATTGTTCCGTCGTCCGAGCTCCAATGAGGATGAAAATCGCTGTGGGGTTTGTCCACACGCTGATCATCATGAAAATCTTAGTTTTATCGTGCGCGTTACATATAAGTAAGTTCTGTGTTGTTTTGTAATCTTTTCAAACCTTGTAATGTATGTAGAATACTTTAAAACTTTAAAAAACGTACTGTCGGGTGGAAGGTAGTCACTGGTGCTTACTTTAAAGTGCGTAGTTACTTCGCTCGGGTTAGCGATTTTCAGTTCCAGAGCAATTTTCTGATGGCTGTGTCATCAGCTCAAAGTATAAACCACTTCAGAGTCGGCATAACAATGCCATAATTGAAACCACAACTCCACCTTAGGTATTGTTGCATCATTGTGGCACCTCCACTTTAGTTGTTTACTTTATAAGTTGCTAACTTGATGTTTTTACCAACTTGAGATAGCCACTTGCCTATGGGGGTATACACCACTGTATTGAGAAGTGTGCAGTAGGTGAAACATATTTGCTCACCACAAAGCATACAAAGATCGCTGAGATCCAATAAGACCTGAAGTTACTCTCATTACATGTACAAATTTGCAGCTAGGAGCAACTGCAGTTTCAAGATAGTCAAAATTGCTAGATGGCTTCCTGATTCAATTGTGCCATTTTTCCTTGTAAACTGTATGGGGAGCCCTGGAGAAAAAATGTACCTTTTTTCAGTTTTTAAGCACTGTGCATGCCAAAGTAGCTAATTCCAACCCAACAAACTATATATTTCTGAGATCGACAATCAATACTCTATCTATTGAGCATATAAAAAGCCCGTTTTTCCAAAATTTAAAAATCGGTCTGGAATGCCTAGTAAAGCTAAGGGCCGGCGTGCCGATTGGGAGGGGGCCTTGGGGGGGGGGGGGGGGGGTACTTCCTACGGAAAACCCCTAGCTACTGACTCAAATTTAATTACTTACTAGTAATGGACAAGGATATTAATTAGCTAAGTTAATAGGCCATTGGCCTCTTTCTGCCCAAAACATATCCAGTTTGTTCTTAAGGCCAGGCAATTATCTTGAATACTTGTTTCTCATCCCCACCTGCATCAGCATTGAAACCGGGTCGGGTCGGGTCACATTTTCTCGGGTCATCCGGGTCTGACCCGGTTTACAATTTATCTGGGTGTGACCCGGATTGGATCACGTGAGAAACGAAATTGTTCGTTTGACGACGTGGAAACTTATAAACGCTATCGCGTAGCTCTTTCGTGAGCCACGCCCACTTATCGCATTACCAACATACGTGAGGGTAGCTATTGTCAGTAGGTGAAGACCTTTTTTTTTTGGTCTTCAACCTACAGCTAGGCTGAAGTTGCAATATTTACTCAACACGAATCGAACGCTCAAAATGTAGACTCGTTCGCTCGCTCGAGACTAGCCAAAACACGTCTCGGCTTTAATTAATCCGGGTCAGTGGGTCATCCAGGTCAGCAGTAGTGACCCTGTTTCAACGTTGACCTGCATCACTTTTACCTACCACCTCAAATTTTATTGTTGCTGTTATTGATCACGTGTATTTTGATGCTGAGAAGGCTGGCCATCATTTCACAGTACAGAAAACGCATCTTGCAGCTCAGCAAAGGATGTAGCTAAAATGTAAGAATTAGCTTTTAGAAGGCTTTAGCTAACCTTCAGTTTTATTTATTTATTATTTGCTTTACAGCATACATACAACAAGGTACATTGTACAATATAATCACAAGTAGCTAGTCATTTGATCTAATGTATGCTGAAGGTCCACTGGCATCCAGTGCCAGTGGCCAGGAGTAAGTAGCTATATAGTAATTATTGAGATAAGTTATAGTTAGCTACAGGACCGGAGCCCACAGATTTTGAGTGGTTCGGCCATTCATGGACTGCGATGGAGGTCATGGTCATGCACACTAGTTTAATTATGATCTTTAAATAAGAGATTGCCTACTTTCATGTAATATAGTCAACTGCATCTGCTAAGCACATGCAGCATGCCAAGGCTGAAGCTTGGGGGGTTGGAGGTATTCTTCCCCAGGAAAATAGATGCTCTGAAATGGCATCTAGAGGCTATTTTACATGCAAAGCCTCTTTCTTTATTTTGTTAACATCCTGGTAATTTTGTACTACAGTACTAATTAATCTATAGCTAGTAGCTAATTATATTTTTATGATATAAAAATCCACTGTAAGTTCTTTGATATACAGAAGACATTGGGATTGTAATTGCTAATGAATGAAATGTGTGATCATTTAGCTCGATGTAGTGCCATTCAGATGACTCACTGGAACTTTGGAGTAATTTGAAGACAATTAACAACAGAGATTCAAGCAGTATAAGTAGATATATATATTTTCTATACTGAATGCACTATTTATAGAGTATTGTGATGACTGTTCTATTAGAGTATATTCTGATGACTGCTCTATTAGAGTATCTCGATCTTTTTAAAAATTCAAGTAGCTAAAATGTCTCCGACCCTAATTAGCTATATAAACACATTTAAAACAAGGATTACACACTGCGCAAAAAATATGTTTCCTGAGATTTCGCGCATAAATTGTGACATTTCCTTGAGTCAGAAATACCCAAATGTGGATTAAAGGAAATGAAAAGGAATTGTGTAAGAAATTGTCACAATTAATTTACAGGAATGTGCCAAATTCCTATCAGGAAATGTGAATGAATTATGACAATTTGTGCGATAAACATATCTTTTTGTGCAGTAGTACAGGTGATCAGGGGGGGGGGGGGGGGGGGGATGAGGGACTTATTACAATTACTACAGGGGCAAACAAAAGAAAAAGTGCATGCATTGTCAGGATCAAAATTAAGTTCCAGAGAAAATTTATAAGTTTGTACTTGATAGTAGATAGGTTAAGATTGTAATTTATTATCGGTAAAATATTCCACATTTGAGGGAGCCTGCTGAAGTAGAAGCTGCTGAAAACATTGATACTTCTTGCATATTTTAGTTTATTGCTAGATCCTAATCATGTGTTCCTGAAGTGAATTTAACATAATTATAGTCAGTGATATTGAATGCATTGGTAGGGGCTTTCATTATGTCACAGATATCCAAAACGTATATACAAAGTTTTGAGCTGAAGTAGTCAAGATTTATAATTACTGGTAAAGTTATTCAATATGTACTTCGTTGTGCAATGCTGAAGCTGTTCTAGTTGTCTAATATCTTTTAATAGATATGGTTTCAATAGTATTGAGCTACAGTGACAGATAGCTTACTGTTCCAGTGGTTTGAAGCACTTCCTTTAATAATGTATAACGAAAAATGACTTCCCGCCTACACAAGAACCCCAAATTTTGTGACAATTAATGGCCTCAAGTTAAATTCTCAGTAGCGAGCAAAGCTTTAGCTCAGGCCAGTGTGTTGCTGCTGATCATGGTTATTGGCAAACCGTGAGAAAATCAGTACTAGTTACATCAATCTACATTTAAATTCATATATTATGTTCATAATGATGATAGTGATAATAATGATAATGATAATAGTGTATGTTCATCATAGGCAGCAGAGGGGTGTTCAGAGATGGGGGTGCCCAAAATTTATAGAATTGATGTGTAAACTCACCCTCACTCTGGGGGGGGGGTATACCTCCACTTGAAATTTAAGTGTCTGGAGATTGAATGTTAGTGGTTTTAGCAACTAATTAAATACTATCATTTTATTTTAATATACGTGCTTAAAATTGACTGTTGCATTAGAGTGACTGCTCCGTCTCAGTATTGGGATGACTATGTGAGGGCACAGACCCTCCCCAAACAACTTCCCAAACAATATATGCCAGCATAGTTACCTACAAGATCAATAGATAGAGCAGTCAGTGAAATATACTCTAATAACACTATTCTACAGTTGCTTAATTACTATGAAAACTTGCATCTGCAGCACTATCCGGCCATGAATACATTTAGCCTGCTAGGACAAATGAAATGTATGTACACGTGTAATTCTATATGATAGGTTCACAAAACTGAAATTTTTTTTACTATATACATGTGCATAATTTATGACTGTCACTGATTACAACAGTTCTTGATCAATTTGCATATACTGGGTAAAGTTTGTAATGTTATCTTAGCTAGTCTGTTAGCTGGCTAGCTAGTCTGTTAGCTGGCTAGCTAGTTTGAACTGGGTATATTATACAGGCAACACAATTATTTTACTTTGTGTGTGTGTGTGTGTGTGTGTGTGTGTGTGTATGTGTGTAATTGTGAGATCATCAGGCCTATAATTACATTGGTCACAGTAACTAAAAGTTGATCATATACATATTTTGTTATGTTGCACTCAGACTAAACTGTCATGCAATTTAATTTAATTACATGCAACATCAACCACAATCCATAAAATATCCCACATTTAGTTTGAGAGTTCTGAAGAGGAGCCTATTCTGATGATGTCTAGCATCATCATTGTAGTAGGTCTGTGCTTGTTGCAATGACTGAGTGGCTTTTATCTCAATGTCATCTCTTTGCTTCCGGTACAACTCTTAGGCAAAGGATTGTTGATGACCCAGTATGGTGTCTGTCTTGTACAGGTCTGCAATTTCTGGGTAGAGACGTAGTGTCTTTACATGATGGTGTGCTTTGATACTGAAGAAGGGCACAGCAGGGTTTGGCTTCGTTTCGTGAACGGATACTCCAGGAGGCAGTAATAAGCTTTTTCTTGGACTTTACCGTATAGCTTCAACCTTGCCATTACTTTGAGGGTAATTTGATGACGAAGTCTTGTGAAGAAAACCCCATTGCCAGTGAAACTATTTGGACATAAATTGTTAGCCACCATTTGACCAGAGTATGTCTGGAATGACAATGCAACAAAACAACTGGCTCATGACTTGGATAGGTGATAGCTAAGTTGTGGTGATATGGCCCATGGGACAGCAGTCTAACACCATAGCAACAAAACCTGACAGCAATCTCCTGGAAGGGGTGACATGGACTTGCAATGGGCTCTGTAGGATTGGATGGAACGAGATCCATGAGAGCACCATGTTGTAAATGTCATGTGAAATTTTCTCCTCCATAGTCCTGTTGGTCAAACACTGTTGGAAACTCCATTCAGTGAATGTGATGAGTTGGCTTGAGTTATAAGGGTGATAGTATGTAGTGTTTGGAAATTGTAGGAAGTGGAATTCATACTCCTGCACACCTTTTGGCAATAGGGACAGGTGACAGTATAGGCTGGGTACTGCAAAGCTATGGCCTGCTTGGTGTGGTCTACCGCCACACCCAGGGCATGTCTGAGCAGTAAGCTGAGTGATTGTTTTCTTCTGGTTTGCCTGTACTCTAAGAACAGTATCATTCATGGTGAGCACAATGTCTGAATGTTACTTCTTGGTGGCCTCTTTACATGGTGATGGCTGTGTCTAAGGTCAGGTTCCGCTGCGGTAGAGATGTTCAATATTTCCAGAATACCTTTGATAAATTGGTCCCTGATACTCCTTTCAGTGCATGCTGGTTAATAAAAGTTACACATTTTAACCAGCTTATGCAGGGTCACCAGGAATACATGAAAGGCTTCACTATGTTGTTGCACACGTCTATACAGAAATTATGCTGTTTTTTGGACTCATTAATGCAGCCAATGTGGTACTTAATGACTGAGACGATAGTATATCTGTGTAATTTGAGTGACATGCATGCATCATGATCAGAGTTTGTCTAGCAACATAGTATGTTGGTTGATTTTAATATAAGAGATGAGTGATACTTGTCATTGGCGGATACAGAGGGGTTGCAATGGTTTCAGCTGAAACTTCCTCTGAAAATTTCTAGATTCGCCACTGCATGTTGCAACAAAGCAAAAAAATTGTAGCCTAATAATGTAAAGTAAAAATAGCTAGGTGTATATGATAATTATAAAACATTGTTTTTATAGCAAAAGGTCACAACACAAGCATTTTTCAATGAAAGTGTGTGAGGGACAGTACATCTCTCCTACCCACTAAATTGATTTATTGAGACATTCACTTGCATGCTTGTGTTTATAGAGTCATCCATGCTTTTATCTTCCACCCTGACTAAATCAGAGTGGTGTCCGCTGGGGGACAGGAAACCTGCTGTAAGTGCTCTAAACTCTCCTGTCCTGCAGGTTTTAATTATTTATATGTAGCTAAGTATGTGTTTTTGTATGTTGTCTACATGTACAGTAGTTAAGTAATTAACCAGAAATTAGTTTAGGCAGTTGGCACATGTTGCCATCTGGCACTCAACACCATCACACATAGCCATTTTAATTCTGTAATCTCGCATATGGTGTTGTAAAGCAATGATAAATAAAAGTGTTGGCCTAAAAACGTTTGAAAAAAATGATGACATTGAGCCTACTACTGCATGCTTTAGCTATAGTGTCCACCACTGAAGTTCATGCCATTGTATAGAGTCAAGGTTATGATGTAGGTAGCTATGGTTTTTCAGGTAAATCAGTTAAGATGGTTTCTAGCTAATGATGTTTTGCGTTGCTGTAGCCTTTCATGTATTTTCCACAGAGCAATGACTGTTGACAAGATTTTTTTTACTGATTGGGCATACATGATGATAGATAGTCATTAAGGCGGCATACTTCATAGCATCTGTTCAGTGCTCTTCTAAAGAGTTGACTCCATAGGCGACGGAAAGGGGGGGCTAGGGGGCTAAAGCCCCCCCTCGGTCTGCTGAGGAGGGGCTTAGCCCCCCCCTCAGAATGATATCACACCGAAATTATCTTTCTTGGAGTGGGGCTGAAAACCATGATAAAGATAGAGATACTCTAATAGAGCAGTCACTCTAATAAAGTAGTCAGTGTGTAGCAAGCTATGTAAGGATTTTTATGTGGTTTATCAGCTAGAAATGGTAGCTGGTGAGGTGGAAAGCTCTTGTCAGTTGGTTGTGACCTTTTTTTTTTTTTTTTTTGGTCTCACCTTACCAAACTATAGAAATAAGTCTGGGTCAGCTCAGCGGAGCCCCCCCTCATATCAACTACTTCCTCCGCCGCTGGTTGACTCACTGTGACAATACTAGTACTGCACCTGAGGCTTAGTTCATTATGTAGCCGCCTCAGTAGTAGCCATCATGATCAGTCGATCATGCCCCTGGCCCCAGACCATTTGTGTGTATGTGTGTGTGTTGGGGGGGGGGGGGGGGAGGGTAGGGAGAAAAAATTATTTCTTGTCACATTCTGCAAACACTAATGTCAGCGGAGTGTTCGCTGCACAAATCTTTGACAGGCTACATGCACAAGGTAGCTAGCTAGCTATACTGTAATCTTGAAAACTGACATCCTCACTGAATTATTTCATTAATCAGATCTTTTTCCTTTTTTTTTTTTTTTTGCCATCCATGCCCTCACCAATCTGTGCCGGGCAGACTGAGAAGCAAATTCTGCGACAATGGAATGGTTGCCATCACTGAAGCAGCAATACTGCGTTGTACATCAATGGAAATCTTCTGGAGTGTAGCTCTTTTTCTTTCGCCCCCACACAAAATTAAAAAAACTGTCAAGCAGTGCAATCACAGTTTGAAGGCGCTGGCGCTTAAGATTTTTGTACGGAGACAACAAGAACGGCACTCCAGAGAGTAACGATCTTCCATGCTAGTTCATTCCCTTCGCTTGAATTAGTTTTAAGTGAGTGTACGTGACGTCCCTCTTGCGTAAGTTTATATCATATAATTATCATGTAGTCTCGTGTACTGAGCCCATGCACCCACATACAAAAGAAAGTCGGCCTGGCCTATGCGAGATTATACCAGATACGATTATGTGTGTGTCTACACTATTATATTATTATTCTATTTTATTATTGTGCAGCAATCAAATACATAGATTTTAGAGAAAACTATCACGTGATTTATACTTTATTCCTAGCCATTTTAATGCTACAATTACATAAGTCACTACATAAGGGGAATACAATAATTAAGGATAGAGGGGATTGTCTAGTCTGGCGCGACCGCCCCTTCGCAAACAGGAAGGGTCTGGGGACTCTAGCATTGTGTACTTGTGCGAACTTACCAAAAACTGGTACGTCCAATCAAACCGCTTGCCTGCTCATTTAGTGACGTGGATATCTGTTTTGGCTAACTTGATAAGTGACGAACTATGGCTTCTGTTTTACTTGCCTTGAGTCTTGTCCAGTTAGAATGACTGATTGTGAAGGAATAGGATGGCATATTTAAAAAGTACAAATAGTGTGTTACGTAGTCTTGTAAGTTAGAAGCGGGGAATTCTTTTTAGCGTTCCACTGGATATGAATATCGCAATGACAAATGATAGTGGTGCAGTCTAATTACGGAAAACCACGTCTCTCCCACTAATTACATTCCATTCGCACACAAGTACACTATGCTAGAGTCCTGTTTGCGAAGGGGCAGCCATGCCAGACTAGGGATTGTCATCATCATTACTGTCCTGAAGAGCCCAATATCTTAAGATAATTTTAGCACAGTGCAACAAAATGTTGCTGGAGTAAGTTCTTTCTTGCCAGCTTGGGGGAACACCACTTCTAGGAGTGGTGCAGTCAGCAATAACTTTTAAAATTTTCAAGGCAAATGGGTCCACACTCCAAAGCATTCCACTACTAATGGAACGAAATCAGAACCAATCTTCTCCACAGCTGCCAAATGCTTCTTGTCCTTGGCCACCTCTCCCGCTGTAGCAGATACCCCAGCACATGAAGCAGAGGAGGAAATAAAAGCAGGCTGAATAGTGCTGCATACGGAGATATCAAAGTAAGCAGAACGTCCATGTTGAAAGTCAGGATGAAAAATATCATCAGGCCGCAGGCCATCATCATACGAACCCCCTGCTCTGTTCCTTAAGAACACCAGGATGGTCCTGAGAAAGGGCATTTATAAATGATGTATTAAAATTAGTTGTGACAATCAGCCTTACATGATTCTTTATCACAAACTAGTACCACAAAATGGTTTTTAGTTCTTTCTGGTAATGTGTAGTCATGTATCTAGGCGCTCCATCAACTGTTCGCTGCCTGGTCGAGTTTTATTCCCGTGCCCACTCCTCACCTACAGCTAAATGTAAGGAGTGCACACGTAAAAATTAGTTTTCTATCCCCCCTCTGTGTTTCAGTACTTTTTATCGCTTGGATCCCTACTTCATCTTTAAATTAATAATTTTTAATATACTAATTCTTTGGATTTTTGTTATAGCATTCAGCTATACACGTGAAGCTGTTCTATTACGGTGACTGCTGTATTAGAGTATCTTGAGTCAACCTTCACCTACTAGGGGCGTGTCACTATTTTCATATGTTAGCATTATGAATACAGCTAGGCTAATAATAGTGGGGGGTGTCATCATGATCGAGTAAATTGTTAAGAGGTGTGGTTTTGGGGAATAGGCGTGGTATTGAACCTATTGTGAAATTATCTACTGAGCATAAGCGTTTAAAATAAGTTTGCGACATCTAAATATACTGTTCAAGGAAAGTATTGATAGAGAAAATCATTGCCTCAATATGGTTTCATTGCATCAGTGTGGTTTCATTGCATTGAGAAGGACGAAGATCAGTTTGATAGAAGATAATAGGAAAGATGGCACACACTCATTGGAACCTTATCCCACTGGTGAGTTTGTTATTTTGATGTAAAATGGTGGCTGTGTACTGATTTGTTTAGCCTCCAGCCTTGCGACTGTGGCAGGCAGGCACAGGCAGGCAGATGAAAGTTGAGTTTCAGTATGTTTTTGAAATTCTATATCCAGCTGCCTGTAAGTGTTTTCTTGTTGTTTTTTTAATGTTGTATTTGATGTTAGATCGACCAATATTATTCCGTAAAGGTGATTTTTATCTTATAAGATGTTTCTAGGGTGACTTTTAAAGGTGGCATTGTAGGCGGCACATGTCATTTTTGGGGCGATCCCCACCCAATGTTGTATTTGATGTTAGACCAACCAATATTTTTCCGTAAAGGGTGATTTTTATCTTATAAGATGTTTCTAACTTTTAAAGGCAGCAGTTTAGGTGGCACATGTCATTTTTGGGGGGATCCCTACTTAAACTGTACTACCATACTGTTTGATAATGTCGTGAAGTACACCTTAGCTATGTTTATGACCTACTGAGTGTATAGCACTTCAATATTCCATGGCGTTATATCATGATATCCTTGTGATGAAATTGTGTACATACAGTTATATCACAGATTAAGTACTTTTCACTAGCTAAATGTCTACAAATTTAATAACTGCAAGTTCTGTAAGCAAACTACATTATTGTACCTGGCTCATGTGGTATGTAGGATTCAGAACCTTCTAAAAAACTGGATCATCTTGAAATGTTGCTGGTGCATTATTGCAGTTTGCCAGCCATGTTATCTGGCTGCCTGCTAGGCAACACAAGTTGAATATCTGGATCACATACCCATGATACAGTTCTATCAATGCATTCACTTTATTATGTAATGATAGCATTAAAAATTTGATTAACGTAAATATCATTGTATATACAGGATTGGGCATTTCCTTTGCTTTGTGAAACAATCATACTTCTTTTCATTGAAATGCTAAACCTTGTCAGGTGGTTCCTCCATTATCTGGCCATCAATTATCTGAATGCTCTGTTATCCAAGTTGTGAAAGTGATTGTTCTATTAGAGTACATGTATTTTGCCTAAAGTGTATGTTCTATTAGAGTATTTTAGCTGAGCTTTGTATACAGAGGTATGGGCTTGAACTTTCCCATTATCTGAACACACCCAATAAGTTTGGATATACATGGTGTATATAATGGAAAAATACATTCTTACCATTTATTACAAGCTCACCTGAAACCAAAGTCAAAGCAGTTCTCAAACTGTCACCAAGCACTGTTGTGCCTCTAAAATAATTATTGTCTTGCTGATGTTGAAGACATTCATAGCCTTTTAAAGAGCTTTTAAAACTTTACTATCATCTGCAAATAACAAAAATCAACAGTGAGACACTATTGAAAGGTGATTATTTGCATACAGCAGGTAACAAAGAGAATCTGCTCCCCCCATCCACCTAGTGTCCCTCCCCCTGCCAGCTCCTGGATCCGCCTCTGTTAGCTGTTCTATTAGTGTATATTTTTTGGTACACATGATTAGTTTATTATGACTCTAAAACAAGAGTTCATAATAAATATATCTTTTATTATGAACTCTTAATGTTAAAAGGAAGTAGGGATTCAATCAATAAAAGGTGGTGAAATTAGAGATATGGATGATGTATATAGCTCAGTTGGAAAAGCCCAAATATTTAACTGCTGACATGCAATTGTAGAGATTTTCTTACTTAGCCATGTAGTAATACCATCGTTAATACATGTATTCTTATTTTACTACTTTTTATCACTTGGATCTGTAATGCCTTCTTAAATTAATAATTAAATGTACTAGTGATAGCCCAATTTTACATCATAAATTGTTTATAACTCAGTAATTGTTTATCACATGGGCGTAGGAACAGGGGGGGCCACAGGGGCCAGGGCCCCCCTAGTCTGTGGCCATGGATAGATATAACAGGCCAGGGCCCCTCCAGTTTGCAGCAGGAATCATTTTTACAGTAATGCACCATGTGACACATAATAATTATAGATCATTGGCCTACTTGGATGCTGATAAGCTATGTTCCTTCCTCACCGAGTGAAATGTTGGTCCTAGTTTATTTGAAATAATATTAGAGGCGCTTAAAATGCTGTGATAATAAGCTACACCTCACGTGTGATTCGTGTTAGAAAATAATTAAAGATTATCTGTGCAGCTGCAGAGAGTTAACTTATATCTCGGTCTCACTGTCAGAAAACTTTGTCATAATTAATCCGTAGTCGTGGTAGACCTATTTCAATGAGTCCAGTTGTTAGTGAAGGAGCTTCTAGCGAGGCTTCTAGTGGCTCCCAAGCGGTTCTAGCAGAGGTATTATTGTTCTAGCCCTGGCTCTATCCCTAATAACGAACCTGTGATGGAGGAAGCTGAATCAGAGCAGTCCCACTTCCCCCTGCACTTTCCAGACAACTACGGATCTGCGAAATGTAGCTAATAGCTACTCAGGGGGAAGATGTTAATTCATTAATTCATCCATATAAGTAATTTATAACTAGCTATCCTATCTATGTGTATTTCTGGGGGTAGATTTAACAACATGAAATTAGTTCAAGTAACAGCCCCTTAAAAGCCTTATTAATTGTGTTTTGTGATGTCATCATTCTATCACATCATTAACGTGGTATACAAGGTTGCTATAAGATTACTTATCTAGCATAACTGTGATTATGATTATTGGCTAAAATTGCCTCCAGATTCAACCTCATAGCTCCTATTTTTCAAAATTTTCCTGCAGGGGCATGCTCCCAGACCCCCCTAGAAGGAGAGCATGCAAAGTTCACACACTGTGCATGTACCCACAAGTAGCTACACTCTCCTCCACCACTGCCTTAGTTACCAGTAGTGGCCCCCTTATAGTTTTTTGCTTTGCTACGCCCCTGTATCAGGTATGCATCAAAATTGGTAAAGTTTCAAGGGATTCAAATAACCACCTTCCTTGGCCACAGATTTAGTTTATTGCTTGTTTCTCGCCACTAAAATACATGTTAGCAGGTAGTTATTTTACAGTGGAACCTTAGTTATCCAAACCCATTGGTACCAGGGGTGGTCCACAAGTCTGAAAAGTCCATATCTCTGAAACTGTGTTTAAAAAGCATAAAGAACATTTTTTTTAATTTCAGTATTATCAACTACCCTAATAGAACAGTCACTACTCTAATGGAGCAGTCATTTCCGTAGTTTGGTTAACTGAGAATCCGGATAACTGAGGTTCTACTGTAATTAATTATTTTATTTGAAGATGTGTTATATAATTGGCTCTTTAAAAACACAAAATAGATGCACTTGGTTAGTCTTGCATGGTAGGACTGTACTATTACTTTTATGTATGAATGAGGGAATACACACTGGTGAAATCAATCTAGTCACATGGTCTGTCAGGATACCTATATGAGTCATACTATATATAGGTAAATTATTTCATCTGATCTCTATAGCCTCTATATATGCAAAAGGAATGCATTCACAATAATTCTTGGTCTGAAATAGTACACTTAAGTTCCCATAGCCAGACTGGCCATAGCAAGCACCTCAAGTAACCACTGTAATGATGTAACGTATCTCAAAACATTGTGTTGCATGCATGGTAATAATGATTATGCAAAGCAGATTATTTTGTATGCTTGTTAGGTTGTTTATCTGCTGTAAATCACAATGAACAACATCATATCTGCCTATCAGTCAGACACTGATGATGAAGAAGGTATATCATCAAGCACTAAAGCAACGCCTTCACATCAGTCGAAGCAAGGTGCTATTTCTGGGTATGTATCTAAACGAAAGAGAAAACATTTAGCTGACAATCATGAATGTACCAGTGAAGTGAAAGCAGCTAAGTCTGATGCATTATCATTTTACTGTTGTGATGAATCTAGCGTTGAATCATATTCAGATACATACCAGGTGCCAAAGAAGAAGTTGATTAGTTTTAAGGAACATACAACAGCTGTAACCTCTCTTGATTGGCACTTACATGACCACAGGCTTTTGTTGTCTTCTTCAATGGATCATAGTGTGCGTGTGTGGGACCCTTACATGCAGGAGTGCTGTGTAGCCAACTACAAACCTTTGAATGCAGCATTGCAAGTTTCAAAGTGGGTCAATGGTCATACTGTAGTATGTGGTGGGTACAGTAACCATGCAGTACACGTTGACATAAACACACTGCAAAACATTTCAACAATAAAACAAGATTCATTTGTTACTGCACTAAAGGTACATCCAACAGACAGAAATAATGTAATTATTGGTACTTACAAGAGTCAGGTTCATTCCTGGGATCTAAGAAGTGATAGAGCTGTGAATACTTACAAAGGAGCTGATGGTCAGATACTAGACTTGGAGTTTTTAGTAAACAATTCGCGGAAATGGTTGCCAGTGCTGATGTTGTTAAAAAGAATTCTAGTAGTGAGACAGTCGTAGTATGGGACTATAGGTCTGCTGTGGTTAGATCAAACCAGGTTTATCAAGAACCATATACTTGTCCTAGCTTGTGCGCACACCCTTACGAGCATGTGTTTGTAGCACAAAGTAATGCTAATTATGTGGTTATATTTTCTGCAAGGAGGCCATATAAATTGAACAAGTTTAAGAGATATGAAGGTCATAAAGTGATGGGATATCGCATATCAATGGACATTAGTCCATGTGGTGGTTTATTATGTAGTGGTGATGCCAATGGACAGTTGTACTGCTATGATTATAAGAGTTCCAAGATATTGACTAAACTGCAAGCATACAATGGTAGTGCATGTATTGACTGTAAATTTAATCATGGACTATCCTCTATTGCTACTTGTAGTTGGGATGGTCAAGTGACTGTATGGTAGAATATGTGAATGTATACCATATATTATGTGTGTTATAGGCATGATAGCACGCATGTAAATAAACTGTTGTTTTATATGCTAATTGTATTTATATATTTGTTGGTGATATTGTAGCTGCAAATATTTGTTGTAGCTAGTGTTGTCGCATGACTATGTCATTCAATGAAGTAAACGTCAGTGTGTTTCAAATAACAAAGGGTTTGTGTGGAGATATTCTTTACACCTTTGTTCCATAGTGTTACAGTATAGTGCATGTGTCAAAAGATTAGATTCTGCTGTCTACATAGTTCATGTAGTTCATGATATTGATATTGCACATGAAAAACAACTATGTAAAGCCATACACAATTACAAGTTTCTGTATGATTCAAGCTGGCCTGTGATTACAACTGACTATCAAGTATTTCAATGCATTTTCATGTACACCTAGCTGGTGCAACTACTACGGCAAATTGGTAAATTATGTAAAGTGTGGTGGAGTGACACTAACTGCCTCAATATAACATTGTGTTATTGTAACTTCAGAGTATCCTCACACATCAATTAGTACTGAATATAGGTGACTCATTTTTCAGTCTGTTTCTGATTAATTGCTTATGATCAAACAACTTTTATGCCCTTCAGTACAGACTTGCATGCTTCCATAGTGTGTGTGTGTGCATGTTCTGTGTGTCTGTCTGACATAATTATAAGTGTGTGTATGCTCTAGTGTATGCATGCACAGTGCACGTACACACACACACACACACACACACACACACACACACACACACACACACACACACACACACACACACACACACACACACACACACACACACACACACACACACACACAGTCTTCATTCAGGAGTATGCAACAGTGAGATGAGTCAAACCAACAACCTGCTATATGGACAGAAATTTTTGAGAGACAAACATTTGTGAATTTAACAAGTGATGACAGCTAGATAGTGACAGTGTCACAAAAATACAATCTTAATCACCACTGGTTGTTTTTGGAATTTCATGAAAATAATTTATACGTATGGATCTGCTTTCGTATACTATACATGAACATTGTCTCAAGGCATGCAGGGGAGGGGGGTATCGTTTTTCACAGTAATAACCATCTTGCAAATTTGGTGTTATTACATAGCACTGAGAATTTCAACAATTTATTAGTGAACCCATTGTACAGGAGTCAGCAGTAGGTATGATGAAATGCTCTGAATAATGAAAAGGTACATTGTTTGATAAATTATATTTAATGTTCAGGTAAACCTCACAATTAACACATGCAAGAATAGAGCAAATTCTAATTTTGGTGCTGCAGACATTACGCAAATATAAAATTAGCTGTTACATATATATACTGCAATTCATTGATATAATTAGTGTACAGTATCTGTTTGAGGTGGTTTTCATTTTAGGTCTTCACTATCTATTAACTCATATGGGGTTCCACTGAACCACAAGTTTCCTTGTTCTAGTTCAGCAAAAACATGTGGTTTACACAAGTAGCCATTAACCTCACATTTATTTTGATAAATGAATGGAGCATAACCATAAACATTAACATGACAATATGATGGTATGATAAGAGTATAACTTTAGCAATAAATAACTACTAAGTTTATACAAAACCAGAAGCACAGAAACTAATTAACACAAACATGTAGGTGATTTGATAACCACAACATTGCAGAAAGAGTAGCTACACACAACATCCTCAAAGGGCTTTTTAAATCTCATACGACATTTTCAATTGACCTTTTGAATCTCATAAACGGAGTTGGACTTGTCTCTCATGTCTCAGAAGAATTATGTAATTGAACCGTAAGAAATTAAAGTTGTCATTGATCTTTAATCAACAAGCGCATGCAATAATAAGATTAGGTAGTCGGTATGGTTATGAATGAATTAACTAAAGGTAATAAAGGTTTGACATAAGAGAAGCGAGCATAAAATTGGTCAGTGGATAATATTGGTGAAGTTATATGTACTTATAAGTCAATTTGTATGCAACTATCGAAATGTATCTATAGCCTAAAAAGGAAATGACAATATATGACCATAAGGATATCACTTCACTCAAAAATTGAAATTAACTATATATATATTCTTCATTTTCTACTTATATGCAGTATACTATAGTGAAAATTACAGCTCAGGTAGCTATGTGATGTGAATCATACAACCAAGTACTTCTCATGGCTCACCAGTGGAATTCTGTTGAACCATTATCAGATGCTCTTGTACACTTCATTACGTAACAACTTTTTATTTGCTGGTTTTCATGCATAAGAATTTCTCCACAATGTAGTTTCTAAGTCACAATTTTGTTTGTTAGTTTATGCTGTAGTAGAAGATCTCCAGCTTAATTGCTATGTAGCTATATGAATGAAAAATATATGTTACCGTTATTTTCAACCTTGGTCTCCCAACAATCATGTCATTGTGCAAAATAAATTCAGCATGTAGTATCATAGATAACACAGATAGCCAAAAGTCTTTTTGAAACCATAACTTCAGAGTGGGGAAATGGAATAGCTACAGTTAGTTCAGAAAACAAGCTTTTTTTTGAAATATGTTCACCTAGTGAATTCATTATAATCCACATATACACAACATGATTATGGCTTCTGTATGGTTCTGGAATGTTGGAAATAAGTATTGCACATGGATCAGATACGCTTATGAATTCAACGTGATAATAAGTACGTACAAAAGGCCAAAAGTTAATAAAGAATTTATATTCTAGACTTTATGATCATGCAGTCTTTAACTTGGAGCACCATCCATGCAAAAGACAAAATCTTAATTTTGTGCACACCAAGTTCATTCTCCTTCATAATATTCTTGTTATACAGACCAAAATGTTAAGCCCCTGAAATGTCACAATCATTTTTCAAAACAGCTTTGATAATTATAATGAACCAGAACAAGTCCGCAATGTAGGAAAATTTGAGCAAAATTTATGACAAGTATATATAGCCATAATAATGTTGCTGACATTAAATATGAGTATAATTGTTACAGAACAAAATCACTGGATAGGGAATAAACAAATAGTTACATGCATGCATGTTCACTTTTTGACATTATAATAGATATTGCATAAACGGGTAATATAAGTTGCTACTGTGTATGCCAGTTCTGATGCATTATAGATGATAAGTGTACTGCACAATCAGTCCCATAAAGCCTTTCAAAGAAATAATTACGCATGTGCTATGTACACAGGTGCATAACAAATAAAACTATAAATTAAGCCATGAAAACATAATTAACTCACCTGTCCGCATAAACTTATGCACTAAATTTATTGTACACACATAACATTATAGCCATATACATTGGAAATTATCACAAGTATAAATTCTTTTATTATTATATCAACCCATGTATGGCCAGACAGAGTGATAAGGTTGGCATTCAGTCAGTAAAAGAGCATCGAACAAGACTATGGGCAAAAATTATGATGATATAGCTATATATACACGTATATGTACATAATATGTTGTAGTTTATATTGTTGGGACTCTCTTCCATATAAACTATTCGAAGTCGAAAACATGCATGTACTACTTTCATAACAATTTGTATGCATGAGTATACCGGTACGGATAATATGTAGTTATGTTGTGCTTGTATATAGTAGCTAGCTATATGTGCATGTGTCTCAGTTTTTAACTGGAATGGAAGAACAGTCTTGGTTGAATTCCAGAGTTGAACAAAAATCTTTTTGATGGGGAAGTTTATAAATTAATCAGTTTCGGCAGCTTCACAATAGATGGCAGCTATAGCCACAACTTGTTCATAACTGAGTGATACTATGAAATAGCTAGCTACGTACAATGGTTGCAGGAGGTGACCTGTACGAGCCTGTTTTCACTACACACTTTTAATACCAACTGAAATGTGACATTTAGCCAGCTACAAGCTTTAGTTTGGACATTGGTACTGATTGATTCAGTATTTATTTATTTTTTTAGCCAGCTACAAGCTAAACCACAATCCAACACGTTAGATAGGAGAATAAAACACAAACTATAAAATTTGTAAACTTCCCCCTTTCCTTCTTGGCACACACAATGACGAACCGTCTTCCCGGAAAACTAAATGCGTGGCCGGAACTAATTAACACTGAAAACATGCCAAGATGAAAGATCCAGTTCGCTATAAAATGTGCGGCCGATCCACATCAAGTTACTAGCAACTGACCTATATCAGCTGACTCCGATACTGCATGCAGAATGATTACCTTTCAGGCTTTTCTGCTTTATGCTTTGGGCATGAGCTGTGTACTATCATCACTTCCGACATTGAACACAACTGACAAAGAAAGTCCGTTCACAATACCGATTGAAGTTCTAAACCAGCTAACAGACATAACGGAAGATTCAAATGGTCTACTTCCACTTTGGAAAAGTGCTAACTACCTTGCAAAAGATCGTATCTTGATCTCGGAAGTAAGTATATACCGTACACACGTGTAATATTGCATGTGCGCATGCGCATGTATCTGATCCTATTGTGCATTAATTTCCTCGGCATTTTACAGTATCAACAACTGGAACGCAAGACCTGCAGGGGACTTGTGTTCAACGAAGTATCCACTGAAACAAGAAAATGTGAAAACATCACTAGTTTGACCCACATTGAACTTGCTAGCTATTACAATGAATTAGTCATACAATTCAAAGTTTCTGAAAGCTTCTTGCTCAACCACATTGAGAGAGAGATTCAAGAAGAATACAGGACTATAGCTGAAGAGAAAATACGGCAAAATATTCGCTTACTTGACGAAGAAATTCTACCACTTCTTGCGCTTGTGGTGAGTAAACTAGCTAACAAAATGTGATTCGTGCGGTGACTATTCTTTTTATGTGTAGCTAAATACTACCACCAATAATGTGAATTGCTCTGATACAGAAGAGATTGTCAACAACATGATGTCACTATACAATGATTGTGCTGCAGTGCAAACAGCAAACATATACCTTGCTCAAACTACCTTAGATCTTTATGGTATACTCACTAATATCCTGAATTTTAGCAATACTAGTGATGTTGATGGAACTGAAGATGGTGATGGAATGGAAGGTGAACTGGACTTTACTATTTATAGTGATGAACAGTGGTGCATTTTACAATAAGTGCATGCTCTGTGTGTTTTGTATACAGCCGTTGTAATTGCATAACTATGTGGTAATTAATATTTGAGTGCTTGATTAAATAGTGTACTAGACATTTTATATAAAAATGTGGAAAACATCAGTAGATACAAATGAACCACTGTGCTTAACAAATTGCTACACCAATACACATAATAGTATAGTCGAAGGCTGCTATATAATATACAGATGCTATAACTATAGCTCCATGGTTTTCCCTACACACTTTCTGCATTGCAACTCTATAGTACTGCATGGAATCTGTAATAACTATAGTTTTATGCAACCATGCAGCCATTGCTAGAGTGATGCCATTGCTTTATATGATCTGCATGTGTTCAAGTTTTTGTTTATTTATTTATTTAAAGCTTTATGGTGTAAACACACCAAGGGTCTGAAGGTAACAGATACCAACAACCACTGTCTACATTACACTACATACACTACTTATTTACATGCATATACGTACAGTTGAGATTACTTACTACTTAGTTATGTACATTACAAGTGTTTCAAGTTGAGGTGGTAGGTACTGATGTTGCTGAGGTCATCACATAGGAAGAGCCACTAGATCTGTTGATTCTGCCAAATAGCTTACTATTGATGTAAATGTTGGTTCCTTTCAGTTTGACACATTTCTTGTTGGTTCCTTTCTGAGCTAATTCCCATCTAGTTCGTAAATACACTGATTCGATTGCTTTTTCCTCTCTGGATAGGTAGGGTGACAAGCAAATTTCTTATCTTAAGAGCATATGCATATATAATACTGTATACATACACTGTCAACTACCCAACTGTTTCATGATAATGAGCTTGTATACATATAGCTGCATGTAGCTACTTATGTGATCTTTACATGTTAGTAACTGCATGCATTGTTAAATATGATACTGATTTAACAGTTCTTGTTACTGGTATATAAGTGGTTTGTATGTATAAGCATACTAATAGCATTCATTAAAATAAATTAATTTTATGGCTTTTTAAACTATTGTATAGTAGTATACATGCAGCTACGAGCATTATGAGGGATAACGTTTTATGATTTCTGCATGAGCATTCGTTTATGTTACAATATTATGTCATCAGTTGTCACTGAGCATTCTACACAAAACATGTTATCCATTGTGCACTTCAAGCACTGCAATAATAATAATGTAGTTGTAACTGCATGGGTTTTGAAATCACATTTCTTGGTAAATTGTCTTTTTGTGCAATATTGCAGTCAATTTAGTATATAATTTTCATTGTCTTAAGAGTCTTATGCAATGGCGCAAGCATATGCATGTAGGGTGTAGTTTTGTTTTCAGTGAAAGATTTGCATTCAATGGTGTACTTCTAGCACTCTAGGATTTGCCATACTCTGTATGCAGTGTGTGGTACTCAGTAACTGGTGGAGTGAAAGACACCGAGGAGGGTATGTGAGCATCACAACCATAAACCATGAAATGGAGACCTACCAGTTGATGAACAAGTAAGAAAACATTACTGGACCCAACAAGGTTCCCAGTCATGTCATCCTTTTGAAACCAGTTTACTTAACATCTGCTTTAGGATATGGTTTAGTTGCTCCACCAATCCATCAGTCTGAGCCGGGGTGTCCCTCAGAAGTTGGGAGTTGAGATACGCCAACCAGTCTAGCTGTTTCTTGTAGTACTTGCTTCTGAACACTTTCTTATGCAAGATGCTCTCTTTTAACTATTGGTCTTAGTTGTGCTACAATTATCAATCTTGGTGAATGAATTTTGCCTATATAGCTATTACCAATATTTCATTTAAGTACTATAATAGTCAATGAAAAGTTTCAGTGACTTATTGGTAACAGTCCCACGCAGCTGGAATACTTTACTCTTTTATATTGTCATGCACTACAGAAGTTTATCGACCATTTTAATGCGATTACAGTCTACTTTAAATGATGGACTACAGCAAATTGAAAACTGTGTTTTTAAGTAATTTTGTTGCCATGTGCTATACGTAGCTAGCTTATTTCTATGAGATTTACTACTGTATAGTGATAATACTTTATGTGATGATTGCTATTGTCATATTTTCTAATTCATACACTTTTTAAAAGTTGTAACTATAATACTGAGTCTTTATATGCATGGTTCACTAAACTGAAAGTATCTATATAGTGGGTACATAACAGCGACCTAACTACTAGTATTAGCTAATGGTTGGTTATTTCTTTCAATATTGGTTGACATGACCATGCTTGTTGAATAAACAATGAATTCTTATTCAACAAGACAAAGGTGGTCATGCCAACCAGATAAATGTTATGCATTATGAGTCTATACAGTTAACTAAAAGTATAATAAACTACTTGAGGAAATTGATGGAATGCAATGACAAAGCTATGTTGAAACCACAAATGGTCACAAGGTTTCGAGTTATGCATTTCACACTTTTATTTTGATGTGATGAACTATAAAGAAGCCTGAAATCCTATATACACTGTGTTCACTACAATATATCTGCAGCTAGCTAGGGTCTTTTATTTAAAAGCATGGGAATGAGATTTACTGTAAAGGAAAGAAACAAGAACTGTGTACAACTGATTAGTATGTTAAACCATTACAGAAGAGGCATATCAAACCCATTTAAATGTCACTTACAGAGAGATTCTCTCTCTATTTGGACTCCATGCATACTCTGTATGATATAATCTTTAGCCTGACTGTAAAATTTATATAAAATTCTAAATTGTGGAATGTATCATTATATTATAGCTACATAGAGTTGTGGGGTGGAAGTGTGTAACATTATAAGACCAGAATAGTAAAGATGTTTAAGATTAACTAGTTACAAATGAATGTAGAGGGAATGGATCTCATACTGTGTATAGTTATTTAGGTATTTTCCTATATACTAGTCTTAAGGTCATGTCAGCCTTAACTTTCTGGGATTTTGTCATTCAACATGTCATTCAACAATGTCAAGATTCTTACTCCCTTCTATACAGCCTTTCAACCTTCTTGCTGGTCCCTAGTGGAATTGTTATATATATGATGCTACTAAATAGCTACAGATACTTTTGAGCAATCCCATTCATATACTTTTTACTGTTGATCTATTGTACTCAGCCCTTGCAGTCAAAATGAATACATTTATAACTCAACATAATCTGACAAATAGCTACATACAAGTAGTATTTCAGTTACAATAGTTTAGTATGAAGAAGGGGTAATTTATGAACACTGTTTAGGCTATTCTGTGATCATTATAATACAAGTATAGGAAAAAAATGGGAATTTTAAATAAAGTAGGGGCAATATAGTGCTACAATAAAAAGTACTGAAACAAGCTGAATCATGAAACAAGCTGGATTGGAGTAGTATATATCAAGAGTTCATAATATATATATATATATTATGAACTCTTGGTAGTATGTAATGTCCAATTGCTGTAAACCAATAAGAAGCAAATATCCCTGTATACTTCAATCTCCACAGCACAGTAGGGATATTTGTTTCTTATTGTTTTACAGCAATTGGACATTACATATACTACTCCAATCCAGCTTGTTTCATGATCCAGCTTGTTTCAGTACTTTTTATTGTAGTACTATGTTGTCCCTACTTTAGTTTAAAATTCCAATTTTTTCTCATATTTGTTATGAATTTTTTTTTGTAAGTTTATGACACTGCCAGTGAACTAAGCACCTTGTATTTACCAAATTTTTGGTCTTCAGCACATATTCAATTATCAGACTATAACTTAAATATAGCGGCTGTAGCCCTGAAATTTTCATCGATTTATAAAATTATGAAATTTCAGGGCTACAGCTGCTTAGCTATATTACGTATGTATGTTGGTGATGACTATTGACCAGATTTAAAGTCATTACTTTGTTCAATCTGTTTGAAATTATGAATCGTCAAAGTTGGCAAATTGGATGTGTGTGGAAGACCCCTTTTCACAACATCACATTTAGTGGCAGTGTTGCTCGCAGCTGTACTGATACATGCAAGTAGTGAGCAAATCTTATTTGATTAGTTAAAATAATGTATAACACACTGCCACATTTTATTGCCACATTTTATTGCTAAATTGTATTAACTTAAAAGTTCAGCAAGTTAGCTATCTACTGCAGCGTTGAAACCGGGTCGGGTCATCCGGGTCACATTTTCTCCGGGTCATCCGGGTCTGACCCGGTTTACAATTTATCCGGGTCTGACCCGAATTGGATCACGTGAGAAACGAAATTGTTCGTTTGACGACGTGGAAACTTATAAACGCTATCGCGTAGCTCTTTCGTGAGCCACGCCCACTTATCGCATTACCAACATACGCTCAGCTACGCCCATTTGCTAGTAAGTGCAGTATGCAGCACGAAACTGAGGGTATCTATGGTGAGGGGTAGCTATTGTCAGCAGCGGCGGCGGAAGTAGTTGATATGAGGGGGGGCTGGGCTGACCCAGACTTATTTCTATAGTTTGGTAAGGTGAGACCAAAAAAAAATAAAAAAAAAAAAAAAGGTCGCAACCAACTGACAAGAGCTTTCCACCTCACCAGCTACCATTCTTAGCTGATAAACTACATAAAAATCCTTTCATAGCTCGCTACACACTGACTACTTTATTAGAGTGACTGCTCTATTAGAGTATCTCGATCTTTATCACGGTTTTCAGCCCCACTCCAAGAAAGATAATTTCGGTGTGATATCATTCTGAGGGGGGGCTTTAGCCCCCTAGCCCCCCCCTTTCCGCCGCCTATGATTGTCAGTAGGTGAAGACCTTTTTTTTTTTTTTTTTTTTGGTCTTCAACCAACAGCTAGGCTGAAGTTGCAATATTTAATCGAACGAATCGAACGCTCAAAATGTAGACTCGTTTGCTCGCTCGAGACTAGCCGAAACACGTCTCGGCTTTAATTAATCCGGGTCAATCCGGGTCACATCCGGGTCAAATCCGGGTCAGTGGGTCATCCGGGTCAGCAGTAGTGACCCGGTTTCAACGTTGATCTACTGTAGTTTGACAAAAGGTTCACTCACTACTTTTGTATAACTTTGTTATATTTAGCACCTAGCTAAGTATATAATTTTTTTGTTTAGTTCACACATGAAGAACACAAAGAAAGTCATGAAAGAGAAAGCATGTTACCAGTCAGGATTGAAGCAAAAGACAGGATATCTATGCAACAGCATTAGAATATTCAATTGTGATAAAGAACTAGTACTGCTATATGTTCAACCCATTACGCAGCAGTACGAATCAAGAACTGTTCAAAAAGCACCTCTACAATCAAAATAGCCACTATGAAAACTACAGACAATTTCCATTACGAAGGGAAGCCATCACGTGCTAGCTACCGCCAAATCAACACTTTTCACTGTCAGCAAAGATGAATGGGACACAAAGGAGGACACTGGTAAGTCCATGAAGAATGCATTGTACATACTGTGGTAAGCCAAAAGGCACCTCTCGGGCTGAAGCAACGTCAAACAGTGAAAAAATCAAGCCCATAGCTTAAGCCTTTATTGAGTTACGCTTGTCTGAAGGAATCAGTCAGTTACTCAGTCAGTAGAAAATTCTGAAACAATTATTCGGTTATTTGACTGTTCGGTTGGCATGACACTATTCGATTCGTTAACATATTCGATTAATCATTAGCACTTTGTACACTGTATTCAGATGGAAAAGCCAGCCTTAAAGATTGTGAATGAAGTGATGTATCTATGCTGTAAAAAATTCTATTTAAAAAAAGGATAGAAATAGCTCTTAGACTTTACCTTGCTACACAACAAAAGATTTCAGTACTTATTCAATAGAAGCATAAACTTAAAGAATAATTGAATATTCAGTCGTTCTGTTCACAATTATTCAAATAATTGCTATTCATTTCTGCACTACAGCACATTATTTGTACATTGTATTATGCGAGAGGTAATAATAGAATTTTTTACTGGCTGTTCAATAATTATTTCTTTACATTTCCTCAGCTTGCTTGCTCACCCTTCAACCTGTAAAGAAACTATGAAGATATTCCATAATATTAAAATGCTCATTACCAAGTTGTCCATTATGGCGACTTGTGGATAACTGATTTGGGGGAAATATTTATTGGGCTCTTAATGGATGAATTTCATAATACAAAAGTTGCCCCTAGCAACCTGAATTTTACAATAAATGTCTATAGTAATTTTAAAAGGATAGCATAGGTCATGAGATGTAACATTTTAAAGTTTGTCGTTTTTCCATACATTGTCTATGAGAGGGGCAACCTTCTGGGAAATCGCATAAATAATGTGTGAGAAAGCAACAAATTCAATTAACGTCATTTCTGAATTTAACATTATTTGTAGGTGTGAATCTCACAATTAACCTCTCCAAATTTTAAAACAATAGAGTATATAGATCATGAGATATAACATTTTGAAATTTGTGGTTTTCCCATACATTATCCATGTGATTGCCCAGAAGGGGCAACTGTTACCCCCTCCCATAGATAATGTATGAAAAAACTGCAAACTTTAAACCATTTCCCCAGCAACCTGATTTTTAGTAGGTATGAACATCAAATATTTCATGACCTATATATGCTATCCTTTTAAAAATTAGAGATGTTACTTTTGGCATTCACACCTACAAAAATAATGTAAAAATCAGGTTGCTAGGGGCAACAATTTAAATTGAAATTCATCTATTCATTCATTGAATACTGAGCTGCGAGTGTTTATGGCAGAATTGCACTGAGGTTACAGTTCAAATTGACAAAGTCATAAAAATACGGAACCAAAGGACTTTTTACTTGCCTATATCCTTCTAAAAACACTTAGTACATGTACAAAAAGCCTGACAAAAAATTTGGTACTTTTAACAAAACGCAAACAGTTTTTATATGGCTAAAGTAATGATTCTGACTGATTTACATGGTAACCAAGAACTTATGACCATACTATTATCTGATCTGAGAAATAAACTTTATAGCAATACACTATTCTATTGCTTATAACTTTTCAACACTGCCCTGCAATATGAAATAGAGCTGATACTGCATTAAACCATTCACAGTCTGAGACATCATGAAATAGTGGATGCAGACACAACTCGGGCTTGTGTATACATAATATTGTCAGTGTTCTTACTAATGCACTCACCATATGGCTCAGTTCCAATCCTCTACTTTACTCCACTGAATCTAATAGCACTCCTACAACAGAAAAATAAAATTTCTGCTTCATTCTTCTAGTGGAATGTGAAGTGTAAAGCAGCAAACAAAACAGCAGAATAGCAGAAGCCATGAAAGTATGATGTGCACATGAAACTGTGTTTATATACAAGCCTTTCAACTTCAAACAACTATGTTAGAAACAAAGCCATCTAACTACTATATGTTTGATGTTGGAGCTATGCAAGTGTCAGGGTGGCAACCAATAATTATTTAGGGAGCCATACATCTGTTAAAGAATGAAGGCCGTGTGTAGTTGGGGGGCAAGTGGGATTGGCCATCTTCCCAATGTGCAGTGGCACCCATTAATGACATTCTTTTACATCGGCATGACTTTTGGTACACACCTTTTTTTACCAAAAGTTAAACACTGTTTGGTAGATTTGTCTACAGCACTGAATATATTACAACATACTTTATGGATAAATTGTTTAAAAAACTAAATTTGGCATAATCGAGAGCTTATGGCCATGTACATTATCTGAAAACTATTTTTCAACCATATAGCTAATATAACTTACCACTCTTCTTCTTGTGTACAGAACATTGTCTTGCAATGTGATTTGAGTTACATGTATTATTTTCTGTAGGAAAAAGTGAAGTGTAAAGCAGCAAACAAACCAACAGAATATGTGACTGAATTTGACAAAACAAGGCTTCGACGCACAAAGCTTTGTTAGGAGATATGGCGATTTTAAGGAATCATTGTGTAATAACATCCCAGTGCCTACAGCTGTGCAACAAAATTTGCACCAATTGTTCATCTGTTCAGTAGCTATCACTGAGTGGGTGTATACATTTCTGATACCCAAAATTTGCCCTGTTTTGAGCAGCTTTTTTCGAGCGGGTAATAATATCACAGATGGTAGTAATAGGGTGGGAGGGTTGGGTAATATACGGGTATAAAATGGAGTAAGAAGACGATTGGAATCCAGAGGCCAAGTTTGGGCTCTCCATGGCCCTCAAATTACTCCAAATTGACTGAGAACACTATTGGCGAGCTCTCTGTGAAGTCCCAGCTCACTACACACCATTATCACAAAGCCATGCATATCAAAACATATGTATGAGATTTGTAAACTCAAGCATTTTCAGGTGGTCAACATTAAAAGTTTTCAAACAATGGGTTAAACCTTTAAAAATTAAGAATTATGCATTAAATAAATCTAATATCTGTTTAATATCCTTTTTGAAACCTTAACTTGGTAAAACAGGCTGATCATAAAATCTCATCATTCCTTGTCATTTTTTGTCCAATACAAAATACATGTATTTTACACTACACGCTAAAACACTAATTTACAACCTTTAACTCACAAAATTTCTACAGCACACCATACAATAAAAGAAAGCCCTTCAATTTCTCTATCCAATTCCGACCGTACAAATGGGAAAATGTCGCCATAGCGACAGTTATTTACTGCTGATGATGACATAATACGCGCTCCATACATTAACCTATTGGAAAATTTAATTATCTCGCCGGGAAAATCCCAATTTACAAGTTGTTATCCTCAACCAAATTCGCTAAATTTGGTATCATTCTACGCAGCGAAGGATGCTTAATAAGACTCCGACCGTACAAATTGTTAAACAGGTTAGTTTATAGAAATATGTTTAAAAACACGTGTTTTTACGGGCATTCTGAACACGTAAATTTCGCGGTACAAGGCTCCTTTCTAGCTTCCCCTTCGTTACTACACAAAGAACTTACACATGAATCGAATCGCCTTTCATCAAGGAATCTGATAAACCAAATTTCGTGTCTGTCAACCAAAGTACGCGGAAGTTATGGCGCCTTGTTTAGAGGACGGTGTTATTTTATACGAAAAGGGCGTAACCCATTCGGAAATCCGGAATATCTTACACAAGTTTTGATATGGGCCATTTAATGGTGCCAATCTCACACTCGTGGCTTTGACAGGGTCGGAAGAAAGTTGTTACAGAAACCAGACTTGTCAGTGTTGAAGGAAGTACAGTGCGAAATATGATAGTGTATTAGACCAGCAATCCATTTCTGGTAAAATCGTAAGTTTGATTTTGTGTGTGTGGAAGCCTTGTTATGTGAAATCCGGTCACATATACAGCAGAAGCCACATGCACAAGCTCATAATATGCTCTACAAGGCCACGAAAAGTTCATTATGTGTTTCTGGTTCCCTTCCTGGTCATTTTTTTGCTGAATGAATTGTGCAATCACCATACAATATTTTGTTGAAAGGTTTTCATGTCTTGTAAACACTCTTTTCTTGTACGGATGCAACAACTTTATATATATATATATATTAATTATTTTTCTCTATAATTCCATGTACTGCTATGTCAACAGTAGTGTACTACATCAAAAAGTTACAAAAATAACCTGGTCACCTTGGGAATTGGAAACATATATTTGGTATCATACAGTACAGTGGCAGTGTATAACAAGGATCATGAAGATTTGGGTTTTTCTGGTCAAAAAACCCAAAAAACAGTTTCACAAGACCATCCTGGTGTCTTGGCAGTATTGGCTAGGTATAACCAAGCCCAAAAATGCCTTCAGTCAACGTTGAAACCGGGTCACTACTGCTGACCCGGATGACCCACTGACCCGGATGACCCACTGACCCGGATTTGACCCGGATTAATTAAAGCCGAGACGTGTTTCGGCTAGTCTCGAGCGAGCAAACGAGTCTACATTTTGAGCGTTCGATTCGTGTTGAGTAAATATTGCAACTTCAGCCTAGCTGTAGGTTGAAGACCAAAAAAAAAAAAAAAAAAAAAAGTCCTCACCTACTGACAATAGCTACCCCTCACCATAGATACCCTCAGTTTCGTGCTGCATACTGCACTTACTAGCAAATGGGCGTAGCTGAGCGTATGTTGGTAATGCGATAAGTGGGCGTGGCTCACGAAAGAGCTACGCGATAGCGTTTATAAGTTTCCACGTCGTCAAACGAACAATTTCATTTCTCACGTGATCCAATCCGGGTCAGACCCGGATAAATTGTAAACCGGGTCAGACCCGGATGACCCGGAGAAAATGTGACCCGGATGACCCGACCAGGTTTCAACGCTGCCTTCAGTATGACCTTGCTACAAGTTTTTTAATGGAATTCCAGGCCCGTAGCCTGGGGGGGTTCGGGGGGTTCGGAAGAACCGCCCTCTTGGAAAAAAGGTCCACAATTTTTGGTATACAAGTCCAAATTTTCAGGAGCAAAAGTCCATTAGCTACAGTTTACTAGATACCACTAATAAGAAACTAAATTAAGCGCTTCGAGTAACTCATTCATTGCATGGATTAAATGCAATGCAAGATCGAGATACTCTAATAGAGCAGTCAACCACTCTAATAGAACAGTCACAATATTTGGACCTTTACTAAAGGTCCACTTTTGGTCAAAAAGAACCCCCCTTTCAAAATCCCTGGCTACGGGCCTAAATTCTATACTAATAGCCTGCCTGTCTGCCGGATGCCTTTGGACAAGTGTAACTCAATAACGGCTATACTAAGGCTATGCTGTTATGGGAATTTTTTTGAGAGTGGTTGAAGGAGACCGCTTGGGAAACCTCACAAGTGGTGCTGGAATCAGGGGCCCAATCCCCATACTAGGAGCAGCCAGTTTTCCTAGCAGCTTTCTTCTGGTAGGTTAGCTAGGCCAAGTCACTATATTATAACAAAGCCTATGCACGTGTAGGCCATGTGACACCCCATACACCAGCTACCCCCTGCAGCTACAACCTGTAGTTGGGGGCAATCCCATTCTCCCAAGGTGCAATGGTACCCATTGTGCTGTAGACAAATCTGCCTAACAGTTTTCAACTTTTTTGGGGAAAAAGTGGGACTCCAAAATGTCCTGCTAATGTGGAAAAAAATCATGAATTACAATTATTATAAGAAGTGGATACTTAATAAGTCAATCATACTTCTATGGTCTTTATATGCCTGCAGGGATACCTGGATAAATACAAGCCGTTTCATTCCTTTAGTGTCCTTCAAGTGACCAATAGTGTCAACAACCACATGTCCAGTCGATTGAGGCAATTGTCTGGCCAATTCTGGTTTGTCAGGACATTGTGGCAAGACAAAACAAAACCCTTATCATAAGCTCTGCACACTAACACACACAGATACAAAGCATTTAATTATAACTACATCAAAATTCAGGTTCTGGCAGGTGACAGTGATGACAACACGATGTTATACTGAACCCACAATGAATCCTTTCATGTTATGGGACCTCTCATGCACATCACTAGAACATTCCAGGCTGTTCACGGCGATCTCATAAAGTCTCACAAGCACATCACCGGAACTTCGCAGGATTTTCAGTTATATCACAGAGCCTTCACAAATCCACATGCATATCACCAGAACATACAGACTATACGTATTGGCTGGCCATTTTTCCCTATGATATTAATTTTTAGTGGCTCAGTAACGACAGCAAAAATCTGTAGTGTAGTGCAGTGAGTGAGTGTAGACTATGGGTGTGTATTGTGTGTGTGCATGTATTAGTATGCACGCATGTTGTGTAGCAAGTTTGAGTCCAAATGTAGTGTGTGAGTGTATGTGCATGTGGTTGACACATGCATATGTACTAAAGATGCATAAAATAATGTTACATTTCCAATTCTGGATGATATTGCACCCTACCTTTCCACTATTAGTTGTGAGACTCAGGAATTTCCAGTGTTTACAGCTAGTTTTGATAAAGTAGTAGAGCAGTGCAGGAAGTACTGATGTGTTTTTAGTCTTCAGGGGACCTCACATGCTAATCATCGAAACATCACAGAGTCCTCACAGTTACCTAGCATACAGATCACCGAAACTTCATGTACTCCTCACTGCAACCTGTAAATTACAAATTAATCTTAAAGCCACATGCATTTAGTAGATAGTATTTAAAAAGTTGTGGTAGCTCTCTATTGTCCTCGTAGTTGTTCTTGATCTTTTAGTTGTAGTTGTTCATCTTTTTGTTCTTGTAGTTGTTGTTGTTCATCTTTTTGTTCTTGTAGTTATTCATCCTTTTGTTTTACACTAATGGTTAACATTAGCTATTCCGTTAGGTTTTATTGAACACATTAGTTTTGTTTTAGAAAAAGTGAAGCAATAAAATTAATATTGTAACACTAGTAGATGTGAATATACATTACATCTATCCCAGCATAGATAATAATTATAGCATTCACAATGGTGATGTCATTTTAATCATGTAAGGGCAACCATCTTTACGGGCTAAGGACCATAACAAGGTGGGAGATTTGTTTTGGCATCCCACAATGATTGAAGATTTGTAAGAAGGTTGTATAATACTGTAAGATTTGGTGAACGTAGGCTGAATCTGTTGACTACTAGACCTATAAGCAAGATAAGTCATAATGCTACATGTACACTGTAGTAAGGGTTGTCTGTTGTGACATCACTGTTATTATCCCCAGGGCCGCCCACAGGGGGGGGGGCAACTGGGAAATTTTTCCCTGGGCCCCAGCCTGAAAGGGGCCCCATGAAGGGCCCCCTGAATACCTGTTTAAAAGATCAATATACTCTAATAGAACAGTCAGATCTAAATACTCTAATAGAGCAGTCACAGTATTCTTCAGAGGAGCAGTGTAGCAAGCTTATAGATAAGGAGATATGGTTGGTGATGGGTAGTTATTGTCATTGTCAGCAGGTTGTGACCTTTTTTTTTTCTTTTTTTGGTCTTCAACTTACAGCTTGGGTGAAGGGCCCCACTTTAACTCTTTGCCCTGGGCCCCTTAATTTCTCTGGGCGGCCCTGATTATCCCAGTGCATATAGGTGGATCAAAGAGTATAACATTAGTACTTTGCACCCACATTGTTGTACATGGTTGCAAAGGTGAGACAGCATGTTCGCCTTTGTGAGGTATGACTTAAAACCAACAAAAACAGTGGACACATAACTGTTGTCATAGGGGTCATACTGGCATATGCAGTGTCTGCTAAAAAACCATGACATTTAACTTGAATGAAATTCAGGAAATCCACAAATTTGTCAACAATTGGCATATTCCTTTAAACCTAACTCCTGTCTGTGTACAATCTTTTATGGCTTTGTATGCGTAATGGAATTTTGACAAGAAGAATAGACACAGTTAAAGCTCTTCATTCAAAAAATAAAATAAAATACATACTATCCATTCATAAAGCCTTGCTCCTTTTTATCTCAAATTCTCCTTCTAAATGCCTGTGAAACTTCACTGCATACTTTGCAGTAGGTATATTATGCTTTATTAGAGGAATAAAACTAGCACTGTACTCAAATAATGATTTTGCATGTGTACATTTCAGAGAACAATTCCACAGTATTTGGAACATAACAAACATACTATTATGTACATACATAAAATCTTTACACCAAGGCAAGGAACAATATGTGTAACTATATAGTTGGTTACTGTTCTTATATCAACGATCCACTTCACCAAACACAAGGTCAAGAGTCCCTGCATGAGGAACAAAAAAGGTAACAAACTGTGACCAACAATTCACAACGTATCATGAGTCAACTACAGCATTGCATACTTTTGCACCAACCTATTATTGCAACCAGATCAGCCAACATGTGTCCTTTGGTAATCTTTTCTATGCCAGCCTGTAGCAACATACTATGCATGTACACTTTACTATCATCAGAGTCTAACCAAGTGATAAAATCCTGGAGCTCTTATCTTACACCGATATGGTCTGGATGTTCCATCAGCTACTAGATAGACACCAAACTCGCCCTAGAAAAATGCACAAGTATCACCATACTTATGTTTACAGATACCATGTGAGCAGCCATGTTTACCTTGGGTGCTTCAATGGCAGTATAAACACCACCAGGAGGAACTTGGTATCCTTCAGTAAACAGTTTGAAATGGTTTATGAGTGCTTCCATTGATTCCTATTAGAACCAATTATATTTCAAACATTGACAGACATTATGTACCTTCATTTCAGCACGTTTTGGAGGAGATATTTTAGGGTCATCCACTTTTATTTCTCCCTCGGGCATGTCATTCAAACACTAAATATCAAGTGTCATGGTAGCAACATATGAGTCATAATATTTACCTGATGAATTATTCTTAAGCTTTGACGCATTTCCTCTACACGGCACAAATACCTGCAAACAATACAAGCAACTAAATTACTCCATATCATATACATGTAGTACGTAGTACCATATAGAGGGATCGTGGAAGTTTGGGACTTCTTGTCCAAAAATATCATGCAAAAACTTCGCTTTTCCTGCATGACAGCTTCAGCAGGGAGCAATTTCTACTAACTACCTAACTAATAAGTTATGACTTTATTTCTTCACTGTTCAATGTTGTTTTGACCTGAGATGTGCCTCTTTGCCAACTACAGTACTGTAGCTACAATGTATGCATCATGGACTTACCTTTGTCCACCTCTGTGTTCTATTTCGGTCTCCACTATCACTTAGGTGTTGACTTGCGGTAACGCGTGATGGCTTTAGTGTTTTCATGTCCATCATGTGACCGGATTAATTGTACAGGTGCATCAATCATACTGACCGTATGTAATGGGTGGAACATTGCTGAAACTAAAGTGGAATTGCCATTTTGCATTTCAGTACTTGATTGGGGTACATGTTCACTCAGGAACTAGCTGAATACGAAGTAGTATTTCTTGTACCTGGTCATAGTACAATCCATCCATGACATCACCTGTTATTACTGTAAATCTTATGTCTCCATAACAACTCTGTTTTGCCTCACAAGATTCTTAGAAAAAGAAACCTAAATTCCTAAGATTTCTGGTGATTTTCTCTATCAACATCTTCTAATACAGGATCTATGTACAGTATTAGGCTCATGCAAACAATTTTCTGGTGTAGCCGATTCTCTTGTCAGTCATCAGTATACAGAGACATGGCACATGTCCTACCCTTCCAAAAGTTGCAGGACTGAAAATTTTAGAGGTACTGAAGGCCTGGCAACAATTTGTGCCATATTTAACTTGTGTCAGACTTCCATCCATATAAAAAACTTAACAAAAAAAGGATTTGAATTACTGATAATTTACCTACTCTGTACTAATGTCTAAATGTCTAACGTCTGTAAAGTTCCCTATCTTTAAACTCACCTATCGTAGCAATCACCATGTTTTCCAATTGGTACATCAAAGTCCATTTTGTCATATGCATCATAAGGCTGCACTTTTCGCAAGTCCCATCTAATCCCTGAACCTCTGAGAACAACACCACTAAAGCCCCAGTCCATGGCTTGCTGGGCAGTTATTATTCCAATGTCAACTGTTCTCTGTTTCCATATGCGGTTATGTGTAATCAACTGCAGTAAGGGAACAAGAACACTGCCTAGAATCTGCATGTACATTTTTATGCAGCAATAACACAGAAGCACAAGCATTAAACAAAAGGAACAAACCCCACAAGTACAAAAAGCTAGTTCTCACTTCTTCTGTTTCATCAAGTCTAGCACCAAACTGTTTGATGAACTCATAAATGTCATCCATCAGTCCAAGAGGCAGGTCCTAATACAAATATAACATATTGTCATACAGTACCACACAATGCATTGATATGTAGTTATTCACACAATATTAACCTGTGCAACTCCTCCAGGTCTGACATAAGCTGCATGTAGCCTGGCTCCAGACACACGCTCATAAAACTCCATCATCTAACAATTAATATGTAATAATAAATATCTTGTACACAAACAGTCACCAAAACATTTAAACTGCACAAACTCTAACATGCAAAAAAATGATCACTTTAATTTACCAACATATTTACATATGCAGCACAAGCCAGTATGCTGTATGTACAGGTACTTAAGTGATGTCAATTTGTGTATTATCTAGTTATACTATCCATTTATATTGTACTTTGCGTGGGAGGATCAAAGCGATGCCACGTATCGTATTATCCATACAGTACTAATCAGCTGCATAACTGTACTGTACGAGTCATACAGTACAGTTATATGCTTAATTGGGCAAATACAGTACAGTTAAGCGGAGAATTTATTTAAGGAATGTTACGTAAACAACACACTGTAAATAGCGAAAACCAGCCAAACTAATCATACGAGTTTGTTCTACAGCTAGGAATAGATTGTATAAACACCTACTGATTGTCTGATCACGAAGCTTTTAAACATGACTCCACTAAGACATAAGACAGCATGATTTATCACGTGCGTGACATTGTACATGTAAATCGCCAAACCAATCCTATTAGTTTGTTCTACGACTATAAATAGATTATATGAACACTTACTGATATCCTTATCACTGAAAATCGTAGCGGTTTGAGTACTAGAGAAAATCGCTTCGAGCTAGACGCAACCAGCAAGTACAATATAACACTTAAAGGCCTTGCTTGTGTGTATGAAAAATTACTCAGGGGGTGTCTTGAGGCAAATACAGCATTCGGCTTCACCTCGTGCTGTATTAGCCTCTCGACACACCCCCTTGTACTGTATTTTCCGTATGCATGCGCGGCGGTGCTTTAACTCTAACATAGGGTTAACTCTATATGATGGAGGCATCACTGCAATCCAGTAAAACTGAGATTAAAAACATCATAAGTCATTGTCCATCCACAAAATTATTCATATGCATACTGTATGTCAAGTTCAAAAAGAAGGCATTATTAAAAATATACATTAACAACCAATCTAGCATATAAACACACGCACAAACACACATGTATTGTTTACCTTTTCTCTTTCTTCAAACAACCACAGGAATGGAGTGTTAGCACCAACATCCAATATGTGTGTAGCGACTGCCATAAGGTGGTTCAGTATCCTCGTGATCTCAGCAAACATCACTTCAATAAAAATATGAAAAAGTTAGCAAATGTTCTGCATATTCTTGTCTGTGCGATAATGGGTAAACTATTATTGCGATAATAAAGCAGATTATTGCGATTATCACGATAATGGGTACTACAATAATTGTACCATGCACCCAACACTTCATATGCACAATACACATGTTTAAATTCTATAGTTTTTCACAAGTGCAGCCAAACTGAGCAAAGGTGCTATTTCTGTATTTCATATTGAAACATATTGTACGCAATACACATACACAGTGATACACACAACTGTACTACAAAGTTTTAATCATGTATAATGAATTTGAGACTTAACAGTAAGTACTAAAACTTATTTCAGGTTTTGGTCCAAAAACACAAGCGCTCTGAAAGTAAACAGGATTGTTTGGAGTTGATCACATCACCAGCAGCTTTAAACTGAAGTTGCTGGGACACAGAGATACTTCCGTGCAAGTTTTTACAAGACAGGAAATAGACTAGAATATTACTTCCATCACAACAGTGGCTTTTGCTCTGGATCACTGTCAATGCACAAGTACATTTTAACTTCCTTCTTCAGGATTAGCTCTCGCTTCTGATCCCCACACATCCTCTAATAATGACATAAACTTACTCTTTCTCCTTCTATGGGGCAGGCTTTTCTGATTCACTTTCATTTCTTTCTTCCTCAGTAGCAGCTAGGTTTCCAATAACTATTACTTCCTCTTTGATCGCTAGCATAACACTCTGTTCGGTTTCTTCTGACAAAAAACTAAAAGATTTAAACCTTGGATGTAAAAAGCAAGCCTTGTGCAAAATTTCCCCCACAGATAAATCTGTGTATCTACTTTGAAGATCAGTCAACAATACCCTTTTCATTTGCTTCGTCAATTTGCTATCACACAATGACTCTACAAGGTGCTTAACGGTAAGCTTGTACATTAGTGGCCAAACCCCAGAAAGGGTTACCCATTTCTTCCGACAAATCACTTTTGTGATGCAACTACTGTATGGGCTTTATGACAGAGATAAAAGCTTCCATTGCTGTGATTTCAGCATCACTGGGCATCAAATCAGATTTGTGTATTTCAATCAGTGCTGCGAAAATAGGCTGCTGCTGTTTCAAAATTCTTTCTATCATTTAAAAGGTAGAGTTCCATCTCATTGGAATACTCTGAATCAAGCACTGTTCATCATGCTTCAGGTCTCATTGCATACTATGCAGAACATAGCTTGATTTGCATGAATGGTTAAAGTGACTCATCAACCTTTTGGTTCTACCTATATAGCTTTGACATCTCTGGCAAGTCCATTGCCTTCTGGAAACTCAACTGAATGGTGTGGGAAAAACAACCAATTTGCTCAACATCCAAATTCTCAAGTGCAACACAAATATTATCAGTGACAGCAGCAGATACTGTAGCTTCCCTAACAGTAGCTTCCAACATTCAAGGGCATCCTTCAAACCTGCTGCTAAGTTGGGAGCTGTGTGGTCAGTCACTATTTCAGCAGTTTCCAGCAAGTGGCAGCTCATCTCCCAATCCTTGTTTATATAGTACACAGTAAGGCTAACATAACTGCAGTTAGACCTTGATGTCCATCCATCAGTGGTTATTGCGAGCATATCTGATAATAGCACACTACTAACCTTTGCCTTTTCATGCTCATACATAGCCAGAATATAGTTCCTAGCAAAAGCAGTCCTACCAGGTGGAGTGTATCTTGGTTAAAACTTGCTTAACATGTATCGGAATCCACTATCAATAACTGTATTGATTAGGAGCATGTCCTTTGTGATGATACAGTAGCAAATTGAATTTGTCATGGTTTTCCATTAGCTCAAATGAATGTTCAATAGTGCACTGACCAGGTTGTAGTGACACTCCAGGCATACCAGAACGTGTATTTGCCTTTTCTTTCTCCTGTGCTTCTACCTACTTTCTAACTTCTTTGAACTCCCACTTTGTGGTGATACTGCAAATGAACCATCAAATTTGTTGTGTTCTATTTGTAGGATAGAGGATTCTTACAAAGCGTACAATACACTGTCGTTCTTTCTGCTCGTCCTTCTCCACAAATTGGACGTCCTTTGCTTTGAAGCCAAAGTGTTTCCAAACAAGGCTTTTCGTTTTCTCTAGCAGCAAATACCCATCATCAGCATGCTCTTCTACAATTTCAACATCTTCGTTATCCTCTAGGGTTTCATCGATATACATGCCATCAGCCATTTGTCAGTGAACAGTGAACACGTGCATTAATACTAGCTCACATGAGCATTATTGTCATTAATGTTTATGGATTATTGTTATCGCGATAATATTACTAAGCATGATACTGGAAAATTTTCGATTATCGCACAGGCCTACTGTATATAGCAAAGCAAGAAAGGAAAAAATCTGAAGATTTACTATGCAAGACTTTTTATGATTTCTGGTATGGAAATACTGTAAAAATAAGTTTGATGTTTACATGTTGTTTTTTTGTTGTTATATACAGTTATATAGTCATGCAGTTAATGAATGTGTGTCTATCCCATTTGATAACTACAGCTTACTTTGCCAGCGGTAGTGCAGTGAAGAGGAATTATAGGCAATCTACTGTACCAGCTGAAGACGCAACTTGACATTCTTATGTACAGTAGTTAGAAATATCCACATACTGTATTATGTCTAAAGAAAGCTCCCTTTTAAAGTAGCCAAGTAGCATCTCAGTACAACACTTCACAAAACAACAATATCCGCTGATTTCAGTAGTCTAAATCTCACTATTCAAACCCCATGCACTTGCCTATGTAATGACTTGGCAGGACTTATGCTTTCACAGACTACACCTGTAGCTTAATCGTTTTGTATCTTCACGGTAGCCCTTTTGAATACAAGTACACAGAAAAAATTGGAATTTTCAACTAGAGTAGGGACCATAGCACATCGATAAAAAGTACTGAAACTAGCTGGAGTAGTGCACGATATTAAATCACAGTAAAACAATAAGAAGTGTTATATCCCTCAGTACTTTTTATCGATATGCTATGGTCCCTACTCTAGTTGAGAATTCCAAATTTTTTGTGTACTTGTAAATAATGTTTGCATGATGCATATACACATACACAGTATATTTTAACCACAATCTTGTAAATACCTCTAATATACTGTGCTCTTTCAGGTACAGTAATTCCCAATAGTTGCTCTACAGCTAAAGAGTAGCACTGTTCATTGCACATCATTGACACATAATCCAGTCGGTCAAAATATGGTAGTGCCTAAAATAATTATTAAAAAACAAACTCCCAGTTAGCATATATGTACCTGCACATAAGTTTTGTACTCGATCAGTTTTTCAGTACCTCTATGTAGCAGTCCAATGTGAGCGTCAATTCTCTCGATTACTTCTCCACTTAACTCCAGGACAAGTCTCAGCACACCGTGTGCAGCAGGATGTTGAGGGCCAAAGTTCACAGACCAATTGCTAACCTTCTTTTCTGGTAGAGTGACTGGATGGATACGACAAAGTACATGTACAGCAACACAAATATTATACAAAGATGAAAACATCAGTTTACAGAGTTAATTATTAAAATAATGTTTCTGATGTTTGGAGGCTAACTGAGGCTATCTAGGGTAGAAAATCGTGGCGAGCTATACCTAATATAAGCAATTGGTAACCTGTGGCATTGCTCATGGTTCACTGTATTGATCAAACAAAAACCAAACATTGGCTTTGCTTTCATGAGCGATATTTGCATAGAAACATGAATAAGATGCCGCAATTGAGTACAAGAGCGTAGGGGTTGGGAGGTACAGATTTTTTAGGTATTAGTAATTAATCAAGGTATTTGCACTTAATCAAGGTATATTTCAGATACCAATGCAGTTTTCTAAAAATGCCAAATACTGAATTTAATATAGTAGTGGCAATACATGAAGTCAAGCCCCAAACAAGTTTATGCTGCGGACAAGTGCAGAACTACTGTATGTGTATTGAAGTATTCACAATGGCCTTTTTGGGATACTTCAAACCTTACTTTGTGGTACATCCATTATAAAAGATAACTTTTACTAACAAAACAATGTCTACCAGCCCAATGTGGTAAATCAAAGCTTATCCATGTTTTGTAAAATATATTTTAAAAAATTCTTAATTTAAAAAAATCTACAGCAATAAAAAGTAGTGAAACAAGAGATGAATGATGGTATTACAGTATACACCTGTAGCTCGGTGGGAAGTCTACTTTGGCATTGAACATATCGGCCAATGTGCCATTCCCACTGAGCTATGCTGTAATACCATCATTTGTCTTTTGTTTCACTACTCTGTATTGCATAGATCCCTACTGTATTTTAAAAAAAATACTAGTTTGTTTATTTTTTTGTTGTAGCACAGCTAGATACAATGTAACTTGTGACTGTTCTATTAGAATATCACACATGACTGTTGTATTAGAGTGACTATTGTATTAGAGTATCGCAAATCAGCCAAGGAGTGTGCAGCTAGCTAGACCAAAAAGGGGTGAGGTCATCCTGTTGACTACTAAGCAAATAGTTAGATTGTTAAGAGGTGTGCACGGTCTCTGTACTCTATCATTATTAGTCCACCTACAGTAGATCTTTATCATTTGATGGGTGTAGTCGCGAACTTATCTCAAACAGGATCCCAATTGCGAAGTTGGATATCTAGCTAGTATACCTCTTACAGTAGCTCCAGGACTGAAACGCTGCTGAAATCTAGTTCTGAAATTCTGTGGAGTCTAAATATGCTGCTGAAAGAACGTATTGATATGGAAAATTAATGCCTCGATATGGTTTCGTTGGATGAAGAAGACAAACAGCCTGATTTAAGATAAAAGAAAAGACAAGGTGCAGAGGGTCTACACTCATCAGAACCCCAAATGGCACATCTCACTGGTCAGTTTGCCATTGTGGTATAAAATGGTGGCCATGCGCTTCTTTGTTTGGCTTCTAGGCTTGCGAAAGTGGTCAGGCAGTGAAGCAGACTAAATTTAGAGTTTTGGCAATTTAAAAAAATATCTTTATCTGGTCACCGGTAAGAGTCTTCTTGTTTTCAATACTGTATTTGATGTTCGATGGACTAATATTATTCCACAAAGGTGATTTTTGTTGCATAATATTTCTCTAGGACGATTTTTAAAGATGGAAATATTGGCAATGCGCATCACTTTTGGGTGATCCCTAGTTAAACAGTACTACCGTACTGTTTGATAAAAGGTATTAGGTATTTTTCCTAATACCATACTGTATGGATCTACAAGGGGGTATTTTTCCTAATACCATACTGTATGGATCTACAAGGGGGTGAAACCAATGATAGTTAATATGGTTCATATTTAGAGTCATTTTAGCCTGTGACCTTGGTAATTAATTTGTGGGAAGCATTCACCCAAATCATTCAATAGTGTAGAAACATTGTAGGCACATTTATTGAGAAAAGATGCTCCAGTTTCTGATAATCCTGGATAATCAGCTGTATTTATGAAAGTATAAAATGTGGTATTATCATGGACATGGCTTGTACAGTACTGTAATACAATATTCAACTAACCATCCACTTCTCGTTGTGCAGAGTATTCATCAGGGTACATCACATTACCAGTGTATTCCCCTAGTTCACCAGGTAGCTGTAATCTCTTAAGTTCTTTAGCTGTGTCTTGGCCTCCCCAGCTGTGCAAACAAACAGTTATTGCTATTGCAGGGATTTTACAGACTTTGGCATTTAATTAGCAATTAAAACGAATATTGTCATAGTTTTGTAATACATGGAGTCAAGAGATAATATATATTGTGACAACACAAAAACAGACAACCCAATGTGTCAATTCATGGTAGCACAATGGCTTCCCTACATTTGTGAATGGGAATTATCTATATTTTCTGTGGTGACTGGATTGATTGCAGAGGCATTTCTCCTGTTGTTCTTCATTTGCAATGCTGTGCTTTTTAAACAGCTGACCTTCAGCTGGTTGTGGGCGCATGTCTGGTTTATTGAAATTGTTTTCATAAAAGTATGTGTGTGTGTGTGTGTGTGTGTGTGTGTGTGTGTGTGCGTGTGTGTGCGTGTTCTCGTAACAGAACGAGTTAAGTCCATCTTTAAACAGCATGGAGCTGTTCAATGCCAACGTTGTCATCGATGGATGAAGAGTACTGGGGCGCTGAAAGTCCACCTAAAGAATTGTATTCCACCAGTGTGGCAACAAGTTCTTGTTTCTTCCACTGTGGTGGAGGACCACATGACCCAAACGGGCAGTGTCAAGACGAGACAACACAAGTGTGTGTGTGCGTGTGTGTGTGTGCGTGTGTGTGTGTGTGTGTGTGTGTGTGTGTGTGTGTGTGTGTGTGTGTGTGTGTGTGTGTGTGTGTGTGTGTGTGTGTGTGTGTGTGTGTGTGTGTGTGTGTGTGTGTGTGTGTGTGTGTGTGTGTGTGTACCTACCTATCTATGTTTGCCCGTACACACCCATGTGAGCAAAACCATAAATGGTAAAAGCAGCTTGCATGTAAGAAGTAAAAGCAAACTGAAGTCTGTATTAAACTTCCGCATGAGTAAACTTTGCTCTGAGGTGGTTTCTTTTCAGCAGCCTGAAATACGGGTGAGACGATTCTCCTTAGACTTTGTGAATTACCTTCCCTCCAAGTTATACAGGCATTTAGCAACTGAAAAACAAAGGTGCAGGCCTCATAGACTACCAGCCCTTCGAGTTGTTGAAAGTGGGCATGTCCCCTACGTATGTGAAAACATTTTAGTATAAAACAGTTTAAAAGATACTTCTGTACGTAACATGTTGTTAAAAGTAGTTTGTGTAACAAATGCTTCCTTACCAATGCATAGCAACGTAATTGAAGAATTACAAAAATTTCACAAATTAGCTTTCTTAGCAATGGATAGCAACACAATTGAAGAATTATAAAAATTTCACAAATTATGAAATCTGAAATTACATTAATTGATACATAGTTGGTTAATTCCGAATGAGTTAGCTAGCTGCATAGCGCCTGGTTTTAAGAAGTAGCACAACATCAACTTGTTAAATTCATAAACCCTATCATAGTGAAATGTTATCCTGTCCAATACCTCCCTGTACAAAGTAATACGGCCATTTTATTTTGTGATGAGTCTATAGAGCATTGAACAGTTTGACACTGACACAAAATTGCTTGCAGTCAAGAGGTGCCACACTTGCAACACAGCAAATCATAACATATTGCTATAGCCATGATACATTTTAAGTATCACAAAGTAAGGAACACTCCCCATACAGCAGATTGCATTTCCATTTAAAAACTGCTTCACGCATGCGCTGCTTTAATACACAGTTTCAAATGCAATCCTTCATGGAGCTACTTTTATAGTGAAAATCATAGTCTGCATAAAAAAGATTAACAGTATGAACAAGTTGCTGACTATGATGTCCAGACTACGATTTTCACTATAAAAGTAGCTCCACGAAGGATTGCATTTGAAACTGTGTGCATTAAAGCAGCACATACGTGAAGCAGTTTTTAAACAGAAATGTAATCTACTGTATGGTGAGTGTTTCTTACTTTGTGATGCTTAAAAAGTAACTTGAAATATCATGGCTATGAGCAATATGTTATGATTTGCTGTGTTACAGATTTAATACAATAGAGGATATGCACTGCCGAATACATTCTAATGAACACGTGATTTTTTCATACGTCATGACGGTGAACGGAATGCGAATCGATTCATTACATGGACGGTAGATCAGTTACGAGCAATTCTTACTAAGTGACATATCCTTCTGCCTAAGAAGTAGTACATCCTGCGAGAAGCAGGCCCGTGGCTTTAGTGGCGAGTTCCAGTTCGAACATTCATTCACTGCCCATACTTTTATATGAGTTTTTCGTGGCCTTGTGGTAATCGTTCACGACAACAGAAAGCCTGCTTGTAGCTTAAAAGGCGAGTTATACTTCGAGCCGCATTCACTACCCAGTACTTTTATATGGAATTTTCGTAAATCTTCGATAGTCGTTCACCGTCAACTTTTTTTGGAAGCGCCGCGCCGCTGATCATTTTTCGTTCGAATAATATAGCATGCATATCCTCTATATCACACTTGCAATTGTGAGGGCACCATTATTTCAATCTACAGCATACTACTGACACTTAAAAAATTGAGAAGTAACCTAATTACAACGGTTATCAACATGACATTTTATTATAAATAGTAGTGTCCCTTAATGTTCAGTCTAGGATTCGTTTCAAAGACTGCTATTAAACATATGAAAACAGTCATATTAATCAAGCAGGCACTAAAATATTGTATGTCTCTTCTGGGACTAACATCACGGTGTCAGAAATGCATGGATGACAGATAAACAGGTAGTCTCGCGTAGCCAGACCAATTTTTCAGTGATCTAGTCTGGCAACGGGAGACTATAAACAGAGACACGTTTCAAACAAGGTCTAAACTTACCCGGCATAATGAGCTACAGGCACATTAATGAGTGGACCGAGTCCTCGCCGAGTAAGAGGCGTCCTTAAGCACCGAGATAAACTCCTAAGCATAGCGTACTCGTACTACCGGGCGTTAATTAAAAGTCCATTGCTATTCGTACGGTCATTAGCGCGAGCCGAAACTGTAAGGATGCGCGTATTCTCTCACGTGCACATTGTGACGTAATAATAATAATATAAAACGTTTTCATACTACAAGCACACATTTTTTTTTATAGTAGTACAGGCAATGTTGCATATTCCAAGTCTGTGTACAATACTAAATTAATAAGAACTTCAATAACACAACAGAAGTGTACTGATCAATTGAGTTCAGTCACATAAGGAGCTGGAAACATTCCTTCTTTTCCATTGCTGGTTCCCCTCCACCAATTTGGATCAGACCTGTCTACCACTATTATTATATCCCCTTTCTTAAGTCTAAGCTCCCCATCTTCTTGCGGTTCAAAGTCAAATGCTGCTTGTACTTTAACTTCCTACAGGAACAACATGTGTTTGATAAGTAGGTTGTACATTGTTAAATAGGTAGTGTATATGGTTTTGTGTGCACATACATGTACACACATACAGTCGTACTGTACACGCATATGCAAGCACAAAAAAGTCGATTTCTATTTGTTACCAAAAAGGGATGTGGCATGTTCTAATGAAAATTAATAATAGGTAGATATACAGGTGTAAGACTGCTAAAATGACCAAGTAGCCAAGGAACACAACAGGTGTACACTGCATATCACAGAAAGACAACTTACAATGTGACAGACATGAAACCTGTGGTTTATTGGAGCTTAATACATTAAACAGAGTTACCATAGAAGCTACGATTACCATAGCAGTATAACTAGGATCTGGGTAAATTAAGGCACCCAGTGTCATCATTCATCAAGCTGGAGAAGTTTAGCCTCTACCTGTGTTAACCTCCTATGAGTTAGTACTCCTGCCGCAGAAGGATTTAGCTACCTGCATCAAGGTGACCTGCACAGACTCTAGTGTGGTATCCCAGCAAAGGTTCACTGAGAGAGTTCCTGCTGATTTAAATATGAATCTAACTACTAAAGAAAAAGTGATAGAGCCGAAGGGTCTGTAACTGCCTTGAAATATTGTACAACTCTTGTTGAGAACTTAAATCTCAGCTCATTTTGAAATCTGCAATCTTATTAAAAATTGCCACAAAACCATGTATAGTTCTTCAGTAGATGCAATATCACATGTGCTACAGGGGGGTGTACGTTATGCATCCTCATGAGGGGGTCCATAACTCTTGTGTGACTTGTAGAGATTTTGAAATGCTAACCCTTGTGAACATCTTGTGAGCCAACTAGGCTGGATGCTACAAAAATTTTGTGAAACCTTGCCAACATCCAAAGATCAAAAACCTCCTATGGGATTGTTCCGAGTTGCGGATCTGTTGTAACTATGCTCAAATACTGTAAATTAAAATTAATTTTCAGCTATTTTCAGTATCAATGAAAGCAGTAACCTCTCATACTCCCTTGGGTACACATGGTCAGGACAATGGGTGGCAGTATAAAAGGAGCTAGCTACTTGGTAGATGCATAGAGGCCCTCGATCATAATGTCACTGGTAATGATCTACAGGCTGTAAAACTAGTCCATGTTTATATGATCTATGGTGACATTTCTGATTTATTTCTATATGCTATAAGGGTTGGTGGTCATATTAAGAACCAGATAATTTAAGTGTAAAGACTCTCTGTTTCAGGCACTACTGTACATGTAATCTGACACTTATTGGGACAAGACAATTGTGTCAGATTAGTGAGGATATCAGAATAATTGAGGTAAGAAAAAGTCTTATTAGTGCAGCAGATGATGTCACATAGACATATTGTGAATCAGAGTTTTGGATTAGAGAGGTTTCACTGTACATACATGTAGTCATTCAGACGAGATGAAGTACAGATCACTTTCACTTGAATTACACACATACCTCAGATACCATGTCCCTTAAATATATAGTTTGAGTCCGGCTAACAGATGATGTTCGATGATAGTCAACCAGTTGATTAAGACTGTTGAACTTTACAACCCACAAGAAGTATTTGCCTGCTCCATCTCTGAGTACCTTGAAATGTTGTACTCCACCAGCAAATCTGCAGAAAAAGAAAAGTACACACACTGTATAAGACTTGTTTGTGGAAAGATTACCTTCCTTGCTATTTGTGCTGGGCTTTAAATGGAACAGCTGCTATCTTTTACAGTGGACAAATTATATACAAGTAGAATGAAAATAATTTTCAGTCTGATTAAGGATCATAGCCACAAAAAGCAGTAGGGAAACAAGGGAGGTTTCCTATACCTGCAGATATACTAGTGGACATTTAATTCCTAGTCTAGGAATTTCCTTCTACTAGTTTTTGTTTACTGTTTAAATAATATAATTATGACTAATGAACCAGTGCATACCACATCAAAAGGAAGAATGACTATGCCAGACATGCCATTAAATTAATTTCGTGTCTAAACGTGTGCCCCAACTACAGTAACAATTGTTATTGAAAGGTGATACTCCATTATGCTTTGTTTTAAGTGTTCAGCCCGTTGGCCATTACACAGTGTTACAAAACAAGGAACACTACGTGAAGGACCTCTGCAATCAATCCAGTCACAACTGAAAACTTAGACGATTCCCATTACATAGGGAAGGAAGCCATTATACTGCGTTACCACAAATTGACACCTTTTGTTGTCAGCAAAGATAAATGGGATAAAACACACAGGTAACATGCCGTGGTATGTCAAAATGTACTAATTGGGTTGAAGCAATGTCTAACATTGAAAAAATCAAGCATGTAGCCTTAGCGGCTGTCAAGTTACACTTGTTTGAAGGCATCAGACTGCAGGCAGGCAGTAAGTTAGTCAGTAGAAAATTCTGCTAAATAAAAATTGTTAAAATTCAGCATTTTTGGCCACTCTGCAGACATTTTTGGGCTCGCTTATACCACACCAATTCTGGTTTTGGGTTGGCTAGAAAAGCCCAAACCTTCATGATCCCTAATATACTAGATGATAAAAAAATTGAAAATTTTTAAGAGGGAGAATAGGGATCGCTGAAAAAAAGCCATGAAACAAGAAGGGATTGCTGGGATGGTAATGTAAACCACAAATCCCTATTTTGACTCAGTCATAAATCTTTATTTACATGCTCTGTCATTTTGAAATGAGTCAAAATAGGGATTTTGTGGTTTACATTACCATCCCAGCGATCCCTTCTTGTTTCATGGCTTTTTTTCAGCGATCCCATTCTCCTTCTTAAAATTTCAATTTTTTATTCATATAGTTTATGTACTTTTTATTAATCCAGTGGTGGATTATGGATTTCTTTGATTGATAATGAAGACTGCGGTGAATAGTGTAATTTTGCATAATAACACCATCAAGATTTCAGTACACATATGAAACTGATCAAATTGCAATGTGTATACAGACTGAGAGTCTCCTAATATGAGCTACAATTTACATTACTAGTGCCTTTAATAGCTGTCAAATTTCAGTGCAAGGATTGTTGTTATACACTTGACTGCATTATTAGAGTATATAATCTGGATAACCCACCCATATACAATAATCATGGAGCGAAAAAACCACCTTACAACAAAGTCTTCAGCACAGATTAAGCTTCCTGGCCTATACTGAGTTTAATAAAGACAGATACTATTAGCCACAAGCAGCGCACACCAAAAAAAAACCCAACTAACTATGATCTTGTATGGCTTCTCGTGCGTAATGGTGTTTTGACAAAAAGAAATGGCCCGGTTTGGGCTGTTTCCATCCGAAAACAAAATCAAAAATAGGTCATGGACATGCACAATGATCCATTTAGCAAGCCTTGCTACTTTTTATCCCAGGATTCCCCCTGTAAACTTCGCTATGCCTGTGAAAATAATAATATTATGAATATTGTGGTTTATGATATTGTACTGTATGATTGGATTACCAGATAGTGCATCTATGCTAATGTAGAAAAACTATGCTATTAAATTTACGTATTGATATTATGTATATGGTACGATTGCAGATATTAGTTACAGGCCCTGATTAGAATAATAATAAAACATGACTAACGCGACAAAACATTATCAGTGTCGCTCATTTTACATAAGTAACACATTATAATAGCTAGACTCTACACACTCAAGTACTGTATTGCTTTCAAAGTGCATTGATAAAAACAGGTAACTAGGTTTAAATAGAAAGTCTGGTGAACATCAAAATAATATGTTAATTGGTGGAAGCACCTCTTGTGTAAATTGAAACCCCAAGAATTTATTATTTTAGACCTGGCATTTGAATTAAAGTCCCATGTGTTATTGTAATGGCAAAAATGAAGGTCCTTCAATACTTAGAAAATGGTATGCACAATATGCTTTGATCTTTGGAGGATAATGAGGTCCTTAAAATTCACTAAGAGATTTGCTAGCAGGTTCTTAAAATGGTTAGAAACCTGCTAGCAAAAAAGACTTCGAGCATCACAAATTTTGCTTTTGATCATTGATTTGGCAATGCTCCCTCCAAGCATATTCAGGCTGATTGCCTGCAGTGGGCGACCAGTCGCCCAGGCCAACAAGTGGTTAACCACTGTATTCATTTTATAGGCAAGGCTAAAATAATTCGATTATGGGAGGTACAATCTAACGTTGTGCGTACGTTTGATATGATGAATGGAGAAGTCCAGAAATATCATAGAAAATTATGTTTAGTGCCCATCTGTTTCTAGAATGTTTTCATCTTCTATTAAACTATGGATGGACTTTACTAAGACTTAAATGAATAAGCTTCTTTGTAGAAACGTTATTTAGCGCTACGTGTAAAGTGGGTGTGGTCCATATTAGAAGCCATGTCTGTCCTTCGTGTTACTGTTGCGCCACTAAAGGCACAACTTGTGACAACTTGCTCCCATCATATAAATCCACACAAGCTGCTTCTTCGATACACATGTTCTTTACACTGCTGTGATGCCATAGGCATTGGCTACCACTACCCTGGCTCGACATTATCGATCACTGCCATTTCCCAGCTGTGCCAGATCCAAGTCTAACTGTTGAAAAGAAGCGGTATGAGCTTCAATTTTTCAGCACTTTGACAACGTTCAGTCTTCCGTGATCATTTTAACATGGCCGACTTATGCTCACCGGCTCAGCGGTGGCATTAAGAGCCAAAAATGGCTATTACCACCGGTGAACCAACTTGGACAAAAAAAGGTACTGTAAAACGAACACAAAAATTGGGTTAACGTGGATCCCTGATCCCACACCTTCCACACTTGAGTCAGTCATGGTGCGTAGCCACTGAGCTACTGCTGCCAGCTACCAGTTTATAAATACGAACCACAAAGAGTGTTCTATTATCAAAGAGAAGGAGGAATCTAGCGGGGAGAAGAAAAGCCAGTTATCGAGGATCTTCACTCGGTTTTTAAAATACACAAAGATCCTCGTGCTCTACACATAGTGTTAGTAGGGCACAGTTAGCTGCTATTTTATTTATTTATTTACTACAGGATGACTGCTTACAGAATGTGGCTACTGGAGTTACCATGCTGTGATCAGTGGATTACCATCAGGAGATTCCAATTTGAAAAAGTATACCAAACTACTTTGCATGGTATAATATTTACTGTATGACATACATGTTATCAAGAATATAATAGAAACCAAGAGTGTCGAACGGTGTATTAGCCCATGATTAATCATTGTGTAAAGTAACACTAATATTTCAATAATTGCGTTGCCACGTACGCATTTCACATTTATTTACATGAAATGGTAATTTGAAATGCGTACGTACATGAAATGGTAATTTGAAATGTGTACGTGGCAACGGGTCTTTGTTCGCCAGTTTTCCGTGTTATTCAGCCAAGTATTCAATAGTTATTGTACAAAGAAAGTGTAGTAAGGACCCAAGATAACTCCAGCTCGCTAAAACAACAGTTGCACAAACGAGCGTGTTGCTACTCCTTCAGGGATCTGCTTGACAGTGCCAGAACTTTAAAATTAGCTGATTCCCTTTAACGCTATCATGTTTCCGCTTGGTTTAGTGGCCGAATTGGGCTAAACATAACAACCCTTAATGGCAATAAAAACGAACAATTACTGAGATATCCGTGTTACTTTACGCAATGATTAATCACGGGGTAATACACCCGTTTGATACTCTTGGCTTCTATTATATACTCTTGATGTTACCTAGAGCTTATAATAAACTAATAATGTTACATACACCCACTACTAGGCCTACCCACTAAACCTTAAACAAAACAAAGATTTTTGAACTCTATATGAACAGGTGAATAAGATGATGTATAGTTTGTATTCCTTCTTCAAGTATTGGCTGATAAAAACGTGCATATATTTTTCTTTAGCATGCGTAATTTTACAAATTATTTTTAATTTTGTATTTCTCAATACTCATGCTTGTGCAAACAAGTCGGGTTTTTGCTGAGACGGTCACAAATAGTATTATAACTATATCAGAAAAAAGAGTCTATAATAATCTGAACAGATCAAGTGTAGGAGAGTACACAATGCACAACTATAATTTCCTATCAATTCAACTATGTGATCCTTATACTTCACGGGATTTATCCATGTGCAGCTAACAAATGAAGCATGCATCAGTGGACCAACCAGTAAAGAATTAACATTGTTTCTGCATACATAGCTCTGGCAAGTGTTCAACCTTGTGTGATAGCTTTTGGCTTTGTTGTAGATACATGTAGATCGCGATATTAAAAATAGTCCAAGGTACATTTAAACAATGCAGAAAGTATGCTACATATGCTTTGTTAAAGTCATTAACCTGAATTAAAGCAATTCAATACTACATATCAATGATGTATAGTGACACATCACTTCAAGCCATGAAATTAGTGAACCCTCTTTTGGCGATGAAATACTTGGTGGATTTCATTTCGCAAATGTGATAGAATTATAGATGAAGGGTAATCTTAGTGTCATTGCGAAACACATCAGTGCTACTCTAAATTAGAAGTACAGCTGTATGAGTGCCTACATAGATATCCCATGGCCCATCCAATAAAAAATATAATAACTTACTTTACAGACAGGGAGAAATCTCCAGGTGTACTTTCACTTTCTCGGATTAAAAATGCTCCATCGATGGGTTGTTTCAGTAGTAACTCTTCAGCTTTATTACGTGTTATCCGCCCATGATACCACCTACATGACAGACAGTACCCAGTTTAGGTTGCGTCTAAGAATAGTTACATGTTATATTACATGTATGGCCTCTCAATGTATAAATGTATAAGTGACCATATAATGACTGCAGTGATAACATATACCATAACTAACTCATGTGGTTTCATTTCAATGTAGTTCTTTGGAACTAGTCCATCTCGACCATCTTGTTCTGCCTTGTACCAGTGTCTATCATCTTCAATATTCAGTATCTACATGGTACAGAGAAAAGTTAAAATAAAATATATACAAATATGAGCATATGGGGTGCATGTTCAGTGTGTTTATACAACTAAGTTTATTACAAACAGGGCACTGAAATATGCCTACAGTACAGTACACTAAGGTATAAAAAGTTAACAAAGCCACAATAATACATATTTAAAATCATGATACTGAAATACCCTGCATCAAAAATACCATATACGTATATACTAGTGGTTGAAAAGGAATTAACCCTTAAACCCACACAGAACTTTTTGGAAATGCGTGTTTACACAATATGGGTACACATGGCGACACTAGGTGGGGTAATTTAATTCTTACGGCCTACAAATACACATAGATTAAAAGTGTGTTTACTGGGCTACTTGGAGAAGGTAATTTCTCAACGGAGTAATTTTTACAATTACCAGTCACCTTTCACAAAGATAAATGGTATGGGGCACATGATGTGATGTTGGGCATGGCAATTGTGTAACATGTGATTTCTAGATTTTAAATTCTTTGGCAGAAACTATGCAATTCACCATTTCTGCTGCACATGTGACATGTGCAAAAAGCAATTTGGGCTAAAATTTTATTAATGAAGTTCATAGTGCAAAACCTTTCAAAGATCACAGTACAAAAAAAGAAACACACACACACACACAATCAGAAGAGTTTCATAAAACTTCAGAACATGATCACTGACAGTGACACATACTGTACAATACTCCACACAAAATCAGATAATAGCATGTATGGAGCATTGCACTATATAACAGATTGCATGCAGATGTGGTTTAGTATTTCAAATTAACAACACCTAGATTATGTGCAATAGTCATGTTAAAGAGGTCAGAAACACTTGCCCAATCTAATTCTCTTGGTATTTTTCACACAGGCCTTAGTAATCATAATATCATGGAGTTGATTCAGCACTTCATACAAACTATAATGCAATTGTATGGCATTTCAGTAAAATCTGAAGTACTTACATGTACATTTACTTCTATGCATGCATGTATCGTGCATTCTTTTTAACAGAATGGCAATCACAAACTTCATAACAAAGATTCTTACACTGTACTATTCTAGAAAATCAACGTTTGAAGCTGTACAGCTTATTGCAATAACACCTACTGTACTGCATGGTCAAGTATTTACTGCAAATGGTATTCACAATACTAATCTCTTCTTTGATTTACTACTAATGGGACAACTACACACTTGCTACTTAACACACTTTAACACACACATATGTACACTCACATAGTGACACCTATATTATAACCCTTAAAGCTGCACAAGACTTTTGGGGGAATGTATGTTTACACAATACAGGCAACATTAGGTGGGATAGCTTAACTCCCTTAGGCTAAAACTACATACACTGTATTGATCAAAAATCTATTTACTGGACAATTGAGGGAATTTAAACAAACAGTACAATTACAGAGGCTTTCTTGTTATGAAGCGATGAGCAACAAAGTTTTCCGTGATACAATCTTCTCGCCACATGCTCAACTTTGATTGTGGGTTGATCACATGAGTCTTATATGACCTGATTCAAAATTTAATGGTGAATCGAATGGCACACATCTTATTAAGTTGATAGGGTTTACAGATCATTTTGTAAAAGGTAAGTAAAGGGCTAATTAGCATGTAAAAGTACCAAGGTATATTACGTATATAGGCTTATGCAGCTTTAAGATTCATTATTCTCTATAATCATTCTATGAAGAATAAATAAAACTTATCTGCAGTAAACATTTTCAATTTGTAAATAAGTACAGTGTACACTATGCATTGCTTTAAATTACATAAGCAAAATTAAAAAAAGTTGATAGATATAACATCATTGTCAAAGATAAGTTATATATGGGAGTCCAGAAAACAAGGAATATAGAATAACAGAACAACGGAATAAATTTTTTTATTCTAAACATTTATCTACCTTTTATAGATAGGTTTATACACTGCTCACTTTGTAGCAACTCTGCCAAGTACCCAATCGTGATGGTTGAATACAACCCTGTGGCGAGCTTTTAATGTTCATAATAAATTCGAAGGTCAAATGCTACTTTCATCACCTATCACCTAGTGCAGCACAAATCTAATAATTTGGGCACTTACTCACAAGTGGCAGTTGGTATATGCAAGTGTGGCAGAAAGAATTTGTAGTTTTGTAGCGATTGTGTAATAAAGTGTATTAGACAGTAGTTTAGCTTAGTTAGATTGTTCCAGGGTGGATAGTTTGGTGCACTTTCTAGTAAAAAATTTGCCACCTTGGATTCAACCATCGCGATTGGGTACTTCACAGAGTTGCTACAAAGTGAGCAGTGTATAAACCTATCTATTAAAAGTTATAATATTTAGATAAAGGTTTAGAAAAATAAAATTTTATTCCGTTGTTCTGCTATTCCGTGTTTTCTGGACTCCCGTTATATAGAGTAAACTTAATCGGCTACATGTTAAAAAATCTTCTACTAATTACCGATACTGATATTGCTGAATTTTGGCTGATAAACCAATTTTCAAATATTTACTGATTAACAAGAGCATCACTACTTAACAACACATAATACAGTACGTCATATCATGAAGTGCACAAGAATGAGTGTTCAATCTTGGATATAAAATGGTAATTATGTGCACAGTAAAGCGAACATCCTGGCATCCATAAAGAACTATGTAATTAGGCCAGATACAGTATTGAGTTCATTGTGGTGACCCACAAGTACAAATTTTCAGTAACAAGCAGAAGGGCGCTTAATATATTGGTGTGTATGATTTGCAAACTACGCCTACTTACTCCATGGATGTTCTGCAATACTTATCAGGCACAACCTGTATACTTCCTACATGTATAATACACTTCAACAGCCTATTCAAGATATACTGTAAAGCTGTTTGATGCACACTGGATTAGTTATAAGCAGTATGAAAGAGGCTGTTCTGGATGTGGCATATCTAAATATTGTTTCATTGACAATCAAAACAGAACTGCCCTATATTCTAAAACTGATAGGTAAACCATAGTGTGTTGATGCTGCATCATCAAATCAAGAAAGAAAGATTTATTTTATAGTAACAAGTGTTACTATGTATAGAACACCTATGCTATAACTTATTCAGTCAAGCATCTCATCAATAAGGATGTCAGACCAAACTGTAGCCATACATGATGCTTTGCTACTATTCCTGGAACAACATACTCCATTTATTTGTTTAGAAAATTAAGGCACAATCGTTTTCAGCATTATAAAATTTACTGAAGCCAAATGGACAATTTTCAGTGAAACATACATGGTACAACAACTATATGTACTTATTTAAATTTTGCACTGTCAAGAGCACACTAGATGAGGCTATTTATTATAGAGTGATGAAAACACCACTTATCCTGATGTCAAATTGTGAACACACCCAATAGTTTAATACACCTATGTAGATAAAATGTAATGATTAATCACTAGCCTAAAACATACGCATAACCACTCTAATAGATCTGATTTGGCAGCTCATCAAGTATTGAAATAATTTCTCAACCAGTTCGAGTAAAATACCTTTAGAATGGATCCTCTCTTAAACGATAACTCATCATCTGCCGTAGCATGAAAGTCGTGAATTGCTTTCGCTTCCATGGTGGTTTAATAAACAATATCTCAATTATAGTATCGATGTAAAACAGTTTGAAGCAGATACCAGATTCTCTGACGAAATATTTCTCTCCCAGTTTACAAGGGAAGGGCGGCCATCTTACTTCACGCGAGATAATTGTGGGGAAAGTTTCAACTACGCATGCGCGTTGTGCTTCCATGGGCCACATTTGAATTTCGCCGACAAGCATTTGATTTTTCAGTGTTAAATTCTGGTGCTTTGACAGAAATGGATTCGCCCGCTTTGAACAGGCATAGGGCAAGGTTAGTGGATTTGAAGGTTGCCGTATCGCGTTTGTCTTCCTCAGTGAGTTTGTAGTAAATGAAGTAAAAATCTCATTTGCTGACTTGCTGTGTTTGTATAATATTCCATTTAACTACCTGCGATACTTTTACCGAATTATTTACTCCTTTTCTTTTGGTGAAAAGGCGATACCAAGAGGGATGCTCATTAAATAGAAATTGCTGGGTGCTCCTGGTTAGCGGTGTGTATATATTGGTATTAGATGTTTTTTGTAAAAATCATTTTATACAGAGCTCTATAAGGTTTTATAAAACATTCTTAACAGGTTGCTACATGTAAATGTTGGATTATTTGTACTCTGATATGGTTACTGTGAAAATTGTGGTACTAGCGCAGGGTTTCCAATGTAAAAAAATAAGCATTTTCAAAATAATTTGCTAACTGTTGTTGCATGTTGAACTAACTCGCACTTGAATGCAGTGGTGGTAAATTCTATTGCCTCCTTGGGGTGGAAATTGATCAAAATGTCTGCAAATCACAAGATTACAAGCTGAAACGATGGTCTTTTATCACAATACTGCACTTCAACCTTTCCTCTGTGAGCAGACCGTCACCAAAAGTATTGGTGAAGCATAGTTGCCGTCGCTGCATCATTTAGACAGGATTTTAGGGGTCCAAAAATGGTTTTTTGTCCACAGACTAGGACTGAGTGATACTGTCATTTTAGTATCACAATCGATACTAAAGCCACTATTCACAATACTGAATAGTTCACGATACTTACAAATAAGTCAATCATAGCTGGTGCCACATAGTGTATTGCTCAGCATTCCTGCAGGAAGTCATGATTGCAAACTAGCCACTATTATCCTTGTTTACAGTAACAGTTATTGTAACACATGCTTTGAGGTTATTATGGTGTTCACACCTCTGCAGGAAACCAGATGGGTGGACTTAATCATTTACAAGGATTCTTAGCCAAGTACTGCATAACAAATGCATTTTAATGACAGTAATGTACAGACATGGTATCACGATAGCAAGAGTTCATAATATATATACTGAGGAGAGTATCCTACTCTCATATACTCTGTAGAAGGGCGTATCGTGAAGTTATGATGTAGCACTTCTGAGTTTGCCCGTTTTTCTTTGTATAATTAATGTTGTCATTAGTTGAACATGGTATCGATTGAACGCGTACCTAACAACGTCGCTAGCAACCAAATCAACTCCAGCTCTAAGCATTTCTCACCGAACTACAATTGTTCCTTCATGGGTTAAGTAGGTGTTTCTTGTTAGGCCATTCGCGAATACGGCTATTCTGAACGTAGTGAGTGTGAAATGGTGCTAACGATTCTTACACTTTTACGGTTGCTCGTACGTCACAAACCATAACATCTTGTCGTTACGTCATAACTTCACGATATGCCCTTCTACAGGGGTATATGAAAGTAGGATATTCTCCTCAGTATATATATTATGAACTCGTGATGATAGTTAACAAAACATCGCAATATCGATACTTTCAAAATATCGTGATATATCGCTAAAACAGTAGTATCGCTCAGCCCTACCACAGACCAAATGAATGATTGCCAAAACTTCCTCACCATAGTCACTCATCAACAAAGTAGTCACGTACCATCTGTGGTTAAATTCTGAGGATGCTAACCATCTGGGCGAGCACAGTATTGGGAAAAAATTGCCCAAAATGGCACCCTTTTCTCATCACTTGCTCTCTCAACTACTCAAAACCAGAATTCTTGACATATAACAGTGTTAACATCTAGAACGTATAACTAGCAACCGAGTAGCAACAAGGATTTGTTGTTAGAAACAGTAAAAATGAACTAATAGGCGTCTATACTAATAATACAGGTTCACATGATTGAGAATGGCTATTGCCACTATAGACCATAATCATGTTGTTGTATGTATTTTAAAGCTGTTTAAACCACTACACCAGACATCAAGTGTGATATCGAGTGTTAAATCACCATAAGAATGAAAATCACATGAGCCTGGAGTTATAGATGCCTATTAGTTTATTTTTACAGTTTCTGACAACAAATCCTTGTTGCTAGGTATATGTTTTAGATGTTAACAGTGCTATACGCCAAGAATTCTGGTTTTGGTCTAGTTGAGAGAGCAAGTGATGAGAAAAGGGTGCTATTTTGGGCGATTTTTGCCCAATACTGGGCTCACCCAGATGGTTAACGACCTCTGGTTTTAACCGTACTTAGTACATGACTTCTTTGTTGCTACTACTACTACTACTGTGTGAGGAAGCTTTGGCAACCATTTGTTTGGTCTTCGTGGGCAAAAACCCGTTTTTGGACTCTAAAATCCTGTCTAAATGTGCAGTGACAGCAATCATGCTTCACCAATCAAACCACCAATACTTTTTGGTGAAGATTTGCTCACAGAGGAAGGTTGAAGTGTAGTATTGTGATAAACGATCATCATTACAGCTCGTGATCTCGTGATTATTTACAGGCTTTTGAAGATGTTCATTTTTTACATTGGAAACCCTAACTAGTTTTTTTTTGATTAAGTACCTAAAATGATTATCCGTTATATGGAATGTTTGGCAAATTAATTTACATTTTTGTGTTATCACCATGCAGTTATATTTTCAGATAAATTTGTAGTATATCTACCATGCATAAAATGTGTTAGAAGCAGTTTGTTTTTATAGGCAAATCACCCATGTTATGGACTCTCATTCTGTGAGGCGTAGTCCAAGACTGAGTCAACAGCATTTCCAATCAATTCGTAGTACTGGTGATTCTGATGAGTCTTTAGGGCGAAGCTCACTGGTCATGACTCACCGTTATGCCAGAGGTCACTCTACAGTCCTAGATGAAAGTGGTCAACAGCTACCAGTAAACGAAGCATCTAATTCTGTAAGCACCACCAAGCAACTAAAGAAGTCTACCCAGCAGTACAAAAGTTTTAGTTCTACTACTGGTCAGCCTTATACTGCCAGTTCTGTTGAAGTTGGAACAGAGTCTTCAGAGGAATCTGATGCTGAAGGTGTAGTATCTCAACCAGTGGGATTTGTACTGCCACCAAGTGTTACTGCAAGTTCTGCTAACAGTACGGGAACATCATTTAGGCCAAGGAGGACTGACATGCCTCAACATCTTTATGGTATGTATGTGCAATTATGTATGGATGAATGTATAATCATGGAAATCTGAAAATCTGGTTTTTTGCACATTAACAGTGTAGCTTAGTTGTTTACCATCTTTCTAGACTGTTAAACATCATTGCAATGAAGTAAAAGCTAATACAAAACAGCAAAAAAATTGTTAGTTAGCTAGGACACATGCATGTACTATATATTGTATTGTATCATGTGTATCAGAGTACGTATGATTCAAACATCTTGTAGCTGTAGAATAATTATATTGTTTAATTGTTATCAGCTGAGATGTTCTATGTGCTTTCTACCTGATAAATGTCATAATTAGTCTCATGATGATTTGCTACCATAGTGTTTGTCTGCATGTATATGAGTGATAAACATGCATAAACTTTTTAGGGTTGGATACTGACAATGCTAGAGGTATGATGCTATAATGCTTATTTATATATTAGCAAAGTTGAAGGGGTGTTGTTCAGATATAATATTATTGTGTAGATGTTGAGTACATCAAAAGACAACGTTTTGTACATCACAAAGAGAAGATCATTACTCCACCAAGACCTCTAAATGCTGATACCACAGGTATGCGTTTATGTACATGTGTACATATGTGAGCAAGTGTAAAAAATAGTTTACTTGTGTACGTTGTGTTTCAGATAGTGGAGTTTCACATAGCAAGGTTTTGAGTATGACTGATCAGATTTTGTGGAGAGTTAGTAGTTTTTTCTACCTTATCTCTACTTTTTTACTTTACCTAGATGTTGAACTACTTCGAAGGTATGTGCAGTACCTAAACAGATGGTGTTATTTATAGGCAATGCACGTATGTGACTGCTTTATCTTGATCCGGCCTATCATGTTGTTTTTTTGCACAATGTGTGTTGTTAAATAATGCATTTGCTGTATTCCACAGATTCTATTCCCTAGTGAATCCTCTACTTTTGTTTTATCAAAGAGTTTCTGATATTCGTCAGGTATGTGGATGAATATAACATGTATTGCCTTGTAGTTATAGTCATGCATGTCTACTTCTTTATAACCAGCGTTCATTTGCATCATTTTGCTACCTATTGTTGCTGGCTGTTGCAGCTTTGCCACTTGTTTGTCTACTGTGCGGTGAGTGCTGTGTGCTATTTGTGGTTCAGTGTCCTTTGTGATTGTTGAATTACATATCCTCCATGCAAAAAAAAAGACAGTTTGGCTATATAAAGTATAAAGAAGAGCACATTTATGTAACTTACAACTCAAGGAGAGCTGAGGAGCCAAGAATGAATGTTAATACAGCTAGCAAAGGTTTTAATATAGAGGTTATCTGTTTACATCATTTTGGTTAGTAATGGTTACTAGACGTCATATTTTTGAGGCAATAATCAATGGTACCCATGTGAGATACTTTTTTTTGTAATTGTGCACAATTGAAGAAAGACTTGGGGGAAATCACTACATTGAATGAGTTACTTATATTAATAACCAATGGAAGAGTGGGGCTGAGTTAACTCTGCCGTACAAGCCAACAAGCAGCTGGAGTTTAATGGCCCTGTTTCTTCAAGATATTACTAAGCAACGAATAATAGTGTTGCACCGATAATCGGATCGGCTATCGGTTAAACCATATATCGGCTTAAATTATACTTAACGGTATCGGATCAAAAGACACAACACTAGCCGATACGATATAACTACACGTGATTTATGCAAGCGCCACAACCGATTGATTGTCACCTGAAAATGGCGGAAAGCACAAGGTCGAGCACAAGCAACCCTAGCAATGCAGTAATCCCTAGCCGTGATTTGGGAAGAAAAACATCAGTTATTTGGGAATTCTTTACTGTTGATGAGGACAGCAAGTTTGCTATTTGTGATGAGTGTGAAGCGAAAGTTCCCAGAGGTGGCTCTACGACAAAGTCTTATACTACTACTAACCTTGTAAACCATTTAGTAAAAAGACACCCGGAAATCCACTCAAAATACCTGGAAAGGAAAACAGAAAAGGAGCCAAAGCAGCCAATGGAAACAAGAAAATGGGAACTACAACAACAACTTTCTTTAAGTAAAGTGCAAGACCAAAGTAAGAGCTGGGATATCAACGACCAGAGGGCACAACGAGTACACCGAAAAATAGGTGAGATGGTAGTGATTGACTGCCAGCCAATTTCAATGGTAGGGATTCAGGCAAGTCTTGAAGTTGCTAGAACCACACTACCAGTGCCCCAGTAGGAAATATTTTACTGAAACGATTATTCCAAAAATATACTCTGGAATGAAAGAGGAAGTTGTGAGGCTGATCAACAGTTGTGATGATGAAAGTTACTTGAGCTTTACAATGGATGCGTGGAGTTCAAGTGTGAATGATACGGCATTACTTAGCCTTACATCCCATTGGATTGATAGCCAGTTCAAGCGAGTTTCTGCTGTTTTGAATGCCCAATGCCTCACTGAAGCCCACACTGGATAGTACATCGCTGCTCAGGTACTCAGCATGCTGGAAAAATGGGAAATAGCATTGCAGAGGGTGCATTTAGTGATCACTGACACTGCCAGTAATATGGCTAAAGCCATGCGTGATGCTTCTCTACCACATTTTGGGTGTTTTGCCATTCTCGTCAGTTAGCAATCAATGATGACTTACTATCTCAGAAAATAGTGAAAGATATCATTGCAATATGCAAGAGTATAGTTGGGAATTTTCACCGCTCGTCTGTTGCTTCTCACAATTTGAAAAGAATTCAAGAAAGCCTCAATATTCCACAACATAAATTGAAGCAGGATGTCCAAGCAACATGGAATTCCACTTTTTACATTTTGACATCAGTCCAAGAGCAAAAGATGGCATTAGCAGCATATGCTACTGAAAATAGCAGTGTTCAACAGCTTTCATCTCACCAGTTGGATGTCATGAAAAGAGTTATTGAAATTTTATCTCCTGTGGAAGAGATCACTAGGTCTATATCTGCAGACCTTGCAACTATTTCCATCGTCATACCGTACATACATATACTTACCAGAGCACTTGAAAAAAACACTGATGACAGTGGCATTCGCACTATGAAAAGAGAACTGCTTCATTCGCTTAAACTATGTTTTAACAGAATTGAAGAAAACAAGCAGTTATCTCTTGCTACTTTCCTTGACCCTAGGTTTAAGGACAAATTCTTTTCAAGTAATATTGTTAAAGCAACAATTAAAGAAATTTTATTGGAAGAAATGTCCAAGCTTGACACTGGTTTGCAAGGTAACACTGAAATGGAGGGACCAACAAGTCCTAAGAGAGTTTTCCCACTAAAAAGTAGCATTCTGTTAGATGTATTTTCTGAAATTGTTGCTGATAGCAGTGAAGACCTGCCCACATCTATTAGTGAAGTGGATAGGTACTTAAGTGTGCCTTTAATAGATTTCAAAACAGGTGACCCTTTTATGTGGTGGTCACAGCATTGTCAAGAATTTCCAATTCTTTCAAAACTAGCCCGACAATTCCTGTCTGCACCTGCCACTTCAGTGCCGTTCGAGCGACTGTTTTCTGCTGCAGGAGACCTACATGATGAAAAACGAAACAGGATTATGCCAGAATTATCAGAGGAGCTATTGTTCATGCAAAACAACTTTGTTCTAGTTGGTACTACTTACAAGCAACTTACCCTGTAGTTTACATTGTGTAAAGAACTATCAGTGATTCTAATACCTTTCTACCAGAGTAACTGTAACAACACATATTGTTTGTGAGTTTGTAATGTTTATGAAAAGTTATTAAAGTGTTTTTTTTTATTATTATTTATGTATCATCGGATCGGCTAGTGATATCGGCATCAATGTATTCTTATAAATCGGTTATCGGAATATCGGCTAAAATTCCATACCGGTGCAACACTAACGAATAATGTAACAAATACACCACAGCTTTCTTATTTTCACTAGTGTTCTTTAGCTTGTAACTCACTCTTGCTTCACGCATTCTGTAATTATGCAGAAAACGTTTAGTGGGACTTCAAATAGATATAACCTCTATTGGACACTTATCACACTGACTTGTGTTCTACATGCACTCTTGCTGCATTCTGTATTAATTCCGATTGGCTAGTACGTAATTTGGGTGCCTTTTTCTATCTACTATATAAAACTGAAATGCTGTCTGTCTATCCGTAGTCCAGCTAACTCCCGAACGGTAGCACCGATTGACCTCGGATTTGCTGCATATTAATCGCCATCAAGCTGGCACCAAGGAGTTTATTAATAGAAATTTCTAGCATGTCCCTATAGCGCTGAAAAATTGCCATCACCGCAATTTTCTAAACAGGTATTTGGAGCACAGCTGCTTCCCACTCCATGGAATGGCAATTGCAGCCCTACGCTGTTGGTCTGTGTTATAATACACACTCTTTGGTGGTAGTTACATGGCGAATTCTACCGCTATAGTGTCACTATGGAATAAGTCTTGAATATTTTCTGAGGCGTGCCACGCCCAATTTTTGTCAGCAATTAATTTCAAACTCTACAAGCCTACTCTTTACCCCAAATTGTTTATCAATGGTGGAATTCATGTCTACAACTAATGAACTAACCTTACAATTCAGCAAGAAAGCAAACAGACAGGAAAGTCGAAGTATAATATAACGTGAATTTACGGAAACACGCTTACCTTGAAATCCCGTTGCTATGTCAATAGTAATGACATCAGACGCGTGTGACGTGTTGAACAATTCTAAACAATGTGCAATGAAGGAAAGTGAATTTCTGTGCTTCCAGAATGGTAAATAGGCAAAGTAGAAGAGTAACAGTGAGGCATCTCTGCCTAGAGTGACATCTTTTTACAAAATACATGCTAAACAACACAAACTCGCTACTGGAGAGGAGTGATAACTTTGAGCTCTGGAGTACGAACAGTGCAGGCCTGAACTGAAAGGGATAGGAATACAGCTTTGAGTGAGCCAAAGACAAACGGGAGTGGTCGAGGCTACAAGTGAGCCGTGAAACTGGAGTTGAGCAATTCCACACAATGCGCAATGAAGGAAAGCAAGTTTCTGTGCTTCTAAAAGGTAAATAGGTGTATCACAGCAAAATAGAAGAGTAACAGTGAGGCAACTCTGTCTGGAGTGACTTCTACTTTACAAAATCCATGCCAAACAAAACTCACAACTGAAGAGGAGTGATATCTATGGACTCCTGGAATATGAACTGTGAGTACGAAAAGTGCAGGCCTGAACTGAATGGGATAGGAATAAGCTTTGATTGAGCCAAAGACAAATTGGAGTGGTCAAGGCTACGAGTGAACCGAGAAGCTGGAATTGTACCATTCTAAACAAGACACGATGAAGGAAAAGCGAGTTTCTGTGCTTGAATGGTAAATAGGTGTATCACAACAAAGTAGAAGAGTAACAGTGAGGCATCTCTGCCTGGAGTGACGTCCATTTTATAAAATCTAACTGGAGTACGAACAACACAGGCCTGAACTGAATGGGATAGGAATACAGATTTGAGTGGACCAAAGACAAACGGGAGTGGTCGAGGCTACGAATGAACCGAGAAACTGGAGTTACTGTACATAATAAACTTCCAAGTGAGTGGGATGGAATTTATAGTTCGCACTTGGGCACAGCAGATGGGTAACACTGGTAAACCATGGGTATTTGCAGGCCCACCTTTAGTCTAGCCCTGAGAACATGATCAGCTGGCAACTTTAATTCAACTTCACTGTGCATTCAACTGATCAATTATATGGACGCACAAACCAACTCCACATATATATCACATATGTATACTTGCTGTTTGTTTTTACAACATGTATGTGTCAATGTCAGAAATATTATACATGAACTTGAATGCCTGCTGCATCAATAGTGTCAGTGTTACAGCTGGTGAGCTAAATGGATCACAGACATGTACACTAGAGTGTAGTTTGCTTCTGTAGCAATGCATGTATGGTATTTGAAGGGCAGGCACAATATTATATCAATCATTTAGCTCAACCTGCACAAAGGGCAGGTACCGCAGCTAGTATAGTTAATATAGTGGGAAAAGGCAGCCAAATTACTATCCAATTAGAATTAAATTAGGAATGCAGCAAGACTGAATATAGAACACAAATCATTGACAATGATAAGGGTCCAGTTACAGTTAGTTGTATATACTAACATTCATTCTTGGCCACTTTAGATATCAGCTCTTTCTGTTGCTTTTACTTTCATGGAATGCACAAGCAACATTCACTGTTGCATACCATGTGAGCCTATGGTAATCATAATATATTGATCACCTCAATTAAAATGTAGTTTACATACAGAAGTTGCAATTGTTTACATTTAGCTAGTGATATGTGTCTAATCAGTGATAGAACTGTATAGAAATACTTTCAATATAACTAGCACAATTATGCTTATACAATGCCATGAAATTTGTTATAATATACATGTAAGGATGAATTAAAGCACATACACACTTGTCGCTGAAGGACTCATTTCCATCATCACCAATATACACTGGTAAGTCTCACTCCCAAAGTTGGAGCCTTTGAAACAGGTGATGAAGTGGATGAAATGGCAAATTTGGTAATGAAAGGTGCACAGTAGACAAACATAGTCATTCTTGGGAGTCTAGAAAATCAGACCTGATCCATTTTGTACTTGAATGAATGGTGACTTACAAATGCATGTGAACCTGATATTTAAGAGTGCTTAACAACTGTATTAAAGTAGTTTTCACTGCTCTATTGAGTGCTTAACTGCTGTATTAGAGTACGTAGTTAACTGAGTGACTATTAGAGTATCCCATGTTGAGAAGAATTGTTACTAATGAGTACAATTGTCGTGTTTTCTTGAATTTTTTTTACAGTGAATACCTATTGTTTTACTGTGATTTAATATCGTGCACTACTCCAGCTTGTTTCAGTACTTTTTATCAATGCACTATGGTCCCTACTCTAGTTGAAAATTCCAATTTTTTTGTGTATTGTGAGATCATTGTATTCCATCTTTATTGCTTTGCTGCACTTTACACAGAGTGTAAGAAAAGCCCAGATCCATTCATATGGTTTCAGTTTCAATAGTATGGCCACTGCAATGCTTTTCTTTTAAGCTGGCAACATTCAATATCGGAAGTTGAACTGAAACAGTTGCCTAGTACTCCCAAACATGTAGCTGGCTATAAGCTAAGCAGTGTCCCTGTGCCTGAAAGTAACTAAGTGATGATGCTAGTGTCTTCAGCAATTTATGAATTCTTACTTGAGCACTCTACTAACTTCCAGAATACATTGCAAAAGGCAGATGTCTGTTCCAGTTCATTGACAACAGAAGCAGATACGGATGACTTATACTACAGTTTTGGAAGTGCTGCAATTTGCGATTTGCTTCACTGATTGAAAGCTGTTCAGATGACAAACAGGATAACTATTGCAAACAATAAACTGTAAAGATAAAACAAGTAGACCTTGATACCTTGCATTGGCTGTCATGACAGTGGATTTATGTATTTTCCAGACAAGACGTTTCTCCCTTTGTTGTAGGAAACTGACACTGTAGTTCAACTTGTTAGTTTTGTAGTCTGAAGCAGAAAGGGGATAACTTGAATGTAGGATTACTTCTGTACCTTTCCAGGCTGCACATGAAAAACTTTAGAAGAGCAGAAAAGATCATCTTCAAATGTTTCAAGCAAGCACTAGTGTCAAAGTTCCCAAACGTCGACATTTTTACTAAAGCTGCTATTATGAATATTTTTAGTATTTTTGTTTGGAAAGTTTGTCATATACTCATATACTGGTATTCTTATCTGCTACAAAGCAAGTTAGCAGGTTAACTTCAACCATATTATGAACAACTCTTAAGTGTTCATCTGTATAACTAAAGCAGTCAGTGGTACATTGCTTTATAGGATGTGCTGTACTTGAAGTTGTGTAATAACTTGGATAGCGTCAAAAGGCTCGTAGACTTCTATCCAAAGCAGATTCCATGCTATATCACAATAGACAAACAGGTAGAGTGTAATATGATAAATACAATTAAAATAAATATTGTTGTGTGAATGTAAAAGCAACTTCACATGCACAACAAACCCTTGCAAGAAACATAATTTATAATCACTTTACCTTGACAGAAATGACTTTTGTGTTGCAGATATATGGGGATACTTGGCATCTATGAAGTAAACATAATAGAATTTTCATTATAGACTTGCATAACTTTACCTTACCTTCATCAAGGAGAGACATTAACCATATTGGTATCCTTTGGAGATGTTCTACAAGACCTGGGAATCCATGCTTCTTATCTACTCATGATATCCATCAAGGGGATAGCATCAAGCAATGTGCTTCTTTCGATAATGGCACCATTTTTTGTCTATCCATTGCTGACTCCAGCCATAGATTTTCGAGAGAGGGATAAGCAACCGAGCGTGCCGTGTATATCCGCCATTGATTGCAGTTGAAGCACTTCTCGGTATTGATTAATCCATGTGAACAGGATTACAGTTTGTGGTTTGGTCATCTTAACAGTTGATTTCAACCACCTTGTGGTATTGTAGTTGATATACGAGTGTTTTAATGCATTTGGCTTCTGCTGTTTAATTGTCTTGGGTGGTTTTACCGCCATTTTAGATTTCGATCATCAATGGGTACCTCCATTTTTTGTCTACCTGTTACGAAGACCAGAAGTCTAGTTCCACTGGGAAAATATATTGCTGAAGTCTTCTCAATACTATGAAGTTTTGCACAGTACCATTGAAAGATCCTTCTCGCATAACAGCGTTTGTGTTGAAATGAATAAATCATGGAGTAGTATTTTAAGGAATCGAGATGAGACTGCCAAAGGGCATTAACCAAGTGGAATAATAAAATGAAGTAACCCATGCAAAACTATGTTACTTCAGGGTTATTGTGGCATTGTTTGCCAGTCGAAAGTAAACTTACCATCAACACAACAAGTAGACAAAAATCGTGTCAACTGAGATTAAAATGTTTGATGGTGGCAAAAACTCACCACAAGACTTACAATACGAGCTTGCCTAGTACTTGTAAACATTCAGAGATTGTCATAAAATACTCCACGCTGCTCCACAAGTCAATCACACCGATTGACGGTTGCCAAGTTGTAAGTTCCCCAAACAGGAGCCCCTACTCCCTGCACCCAGCCAATTGTATCTCTGGTCAATGCCACCCATATTACACTACAACACAATTCAGCTCCAATAAATAATAGAAACTATAGAAGATATACATTTGATAAATTTCAAGTGTCTTGCCGTGCATTACAAAACTAATGCACGGATACAAAAACAACTGTATGAAAATTATCCACAGTATGGACAAGTCAGTCTCTGAAGACCTCCAACATGTGTGTAAACACCACTCCACCGGCTCATCAATGAGCACTACAACAAATTAAATACAAACACACATCAAATTGATATGCATTATCATATACATCCTCAATACAAACACACAACTAACAAAATTGGGACAACAAATCACTGAACAATCTGACCCATTTTGTACTGACAACACAAATACCAGAAAAGGAGAATGTAAACACAACATGAGAGTACAAATAATACGTGAGATAGACCCCAGCAACGAATAGATCTAACATTAGAATTTATGGATAAACAGACTAAAATGTGTCTACCCACAAGGTCTCAACTGAATAGAAAGGGACAAGGAGACCAGACACCTACTCTACCAACAGCACTGATAACAGTATAACCCCTCATCACGGAATGATAACAAGAACAAACAATCTGTAATTACACATGAGCTCACCTGATCCTCAAATATTCCATGAAAAATCCAACACTACTCCATGGATGACAAGTGAGCTGTAGTAATCCCACCCCAGTGGTTGATGCCAGCATTGACATGCATAGCTAGAGAAAAAGAAGAACAATAACATTGAGCTAGTTATCCAACCAACTAGCTAACCATTCAACCTTAAGCACAAGAATAACAACTATTGGAGGTATACAAAAACCAAACAACTCCAGAACCTGTATATGGTATACCATATCCAGTAATTTGTTTTAAATTAATAATTTCCTTTTCTTTGTAACTTTTCAAAGTATCAATAAAGTGTGAAACAGATGCCATCATCATGTTGGCAAATAGCTGTCATTTAAGATCTTCCAAGTTACGATCCCCTTTCTTCGTCTCTATTCCCAAATGTTGTATGGCAGTTCCTGGATCAATCGGTGACATTCCTCCATCTTCAATCTTGTCTTGAACAATGGCACAAGAAATCAGTTTTGATTAACAGATCTCCCCCACCACTGAACTGGCAATGCAAAATTTTTTGTCGTAATGGATTAACCAAGTCCACCATAGCTGGAATCTTCTTTTCCTTGACATATGCTTTTGTGGTTGAATAAAGGCAGCTCATGCGTTCTTGCTCATCTTGTGGAATATTAAAGAGAAAAAAATGACCAAGCCAAGTTTTGTTTTATATTTAGATTGCTCCAATCAATATTTATTGGATCATCAGGAAAATCTGCATCAGTAAAATCACCAGATGTAGCAGAACTACATGGTATTTTTTTGTCAAAATCATAAACTAAAATAATATATTTTCCAATGGCACACAATTTCTTGATCTTTCCATCTGGTAGGAAGTACCTTTTCCGTCTCAAAAGCCTTTGAATTTCCTTTGAATCTATTTTCACTTCCATTGAAGAGTAGCCATTTCTTGATCACTTTTCATAACTTGCAGTTTTAATTTTAAAGATTTTGACGTTTTAAATATAAACAATATTCCTAGCATTGTAATTCTAAAAATGGTAATATAAATGAGTAGCATGTACACCACATCCAACATACCTCGCCATGGTCTACTAATACCGCGCGTGATGAATCCTATACATATATATAAAATTAACTGACACATATGCACCAATTTACTCCGTGATCATACAAGTAGAGGGGGCGCTTAACAATCTTAGTGGGTGCTTATACAAAACTCCCTTTAAGGACACAAATATTATTGATAGTGGTTTTTTATATTTTGGCACGTGGCAAAAAAAGTTTATTGTAGCGTAAACTCCCAATTATTGGCAGTATTCAATTATCGGCACTGACATTTTCAATTATCACACAAGATTACGACATGGTATTTCGTGACTATGAAAACATTGGAGGAGTGAAATTAACAAGATGTCCAGAGCAGAATACACCACTTTGGATTCATGAATTCACCAGAGGCGGAGTGTTTCAGGGCACATGCTCGTTTCTAATCCCTGTACTCAAATATATATGTTCTAGCCAGATCACACATCTACGTATAAATCTGCAATTGGTTTCCATCCAGACTAAATGCTTTTGTGCCTCCTTTTGATTTTTATACATTTACAGTAAGCTGCAAAACACACACGACCAGAGTTGGGTTCGCTACTCTAAAAAATGCAACTCGTTACATATTACTAGTTAATTCTATACAATGTAATGTGTTACATATTACTCCCAGAAAAATAGTAACTAGTTACATATTACACATTACTGAATTGGAAAATCTTTGTAATCTCTGGCTGTAACTAGTAATATTATTACATATTACATTTGTTCATTGCAAGCTATAAATTAAGCCCAATCATCTAAATATAGGCTCCCAGCCTACAACTACAAGTGACACAAGTGAGACACCGCGTTTCTCTGGTTTCTCTGGCATAGTTCAGCCTCAAAAACATACTTTGTTGTAATATCTTGGCCTCTCCCCATCACTCTTTGTTCTTGCCTGCACAGCTGTATTCAGTGCTGTCGGGACCCAAATACCAGCTTACAAATGCTATTCGTCCTCTGATACTAAGCATACTTTTGTGTTAAGTGGAGACATGTACTGCAATCTGGCTCTTGAAGGGGGGTCCTGCATTAAATCTTCCTGCCTAGGCTTTTGGCATTTTTATTTTTTTTGCCGATTTAAATGGTGCACTGACTGCTTGTAAGGCGGACATTAGCTGTCTTCTCTGCAGCAGATAAGTTTAATGCTGGCTTAAACCAAAGCATACAGTTTACAGAGTCAGCATAGGGCAAAACTTAGAACTGGACAAAGTACTAATATCTCAGCAAATTTCATTTGCATATCCAACACCTTTCATTTCACCACTCCTCCATAAATGCAGCAAAACAAAAAATAAACAAGTGCAAGCCGCTACTGTGAGCATTCTGTGTAGCAATTTTCCAAATTCTCTTGCGATGTTACCCTTCTTAACACCTCAGCTCATAGACATATACGACAACTTTTCAACTCAGCATCATCAAGACTAAATAACAGAAGAGAGAGTATCCAACTATCATATACTGCATTAAAATCCATCACATGATACTCCTTGTGTACTGACAGATTTCGATTGTGGTTTAGGAAGAATGGTAACATGACAACACGTAGTTATTACAACAATAAAAGTGTCAAAAGATGAGGCGTGTGTTTTTTTTTACTTTCTTGGTTGTGTGACTCACTACCGTAGGTCTTGATCTATGTTTAAATACAGGTATAGTAATAAAATAGTATTGGACCCAGGTTTGGTATAGCTTACATGTTCTATTAATTTCAATAATAGTACAGTATCTTCCATATTTGCTTGTAGGAGTTTCACTAAGAGAGGAACCTGTGAGTTCTGGAACAGGAGATATTTCCATAGCTACTGTAAAAGAAATGTTAAGAAAGGAAGTGGCATTGCAACTAAATTACTTGAAGAATGATAATTACTTCAGAAATGTATGTACATTATTAATTAGGCTCATTTGCTGTACAACTATTATATGCAAGAGTGGTACTTTGATGTTGGTTTACATTTCAGCTTGTTGCAGTAGAAATATTAGAAGTGCAGCAAGTAATTCTGTCTAATGGAACTAGTCAAGTTGAAGCAATGAACAGAACTCTACTAGAAAAGGTGAGTAAATATTATTTAATTCACAATATAAACTACAGCAAAGGTATATTTAGCCAAGCTCATCCTTAAGGTACAATTTATCTCACTTACTAGCTTATAATTGTATGTTTAGTACTTTGCTTTGATGTCTAGTACAATACATGTATGCATCACTTTACAGCTATATGCAATGAATCAGTCACTGGATAATACGATAAGAGAAATTGGAAATCAACTGAATGGAAGTTTTGCCATCTTAGTTTCTCAGTTGCAACTTGGAGTGGTCAGAAACATATCGTGGTCTGAAGGAAATGTCACTGTAAATCTTACCAAACACTATCAAACACAGTTGGAGGATATGAATCGCACTCACCATGGAATAATTCAACATCAACAAGACATGTTAAATAAGGTATGTTGTTGTGAGCCTGCCTGACTATACGTATTCAGCAAGTACTGTACATTTGATCCTCTGTTATCCAAACCTCACCGCATAACATAGAGTTGTGTGTGGCAGAAGAAAGTTCTGATAGAATGCCTAATTACTCTGTAGAGCATTCAGTTCATCTGAGCTCCACTATAGTTGCAGTACAGTGGTACTGTACATGTATATTAGAGCTTTCTCACAAAATTATTGATCAGAAACCAGCCTTACAATATAAGCAATATGCAAATTAGTTAAACCCCAAGTAATGCCTTTTGAACACCCGCGTTAAAGTGATGTGATCATCATCATAGTGATGTACATGATTGCATAACACCTGTGCTGTTCTTCTTCTTAAAAAAGACACTGCATGGAGACACCGTTGAGAAGGATGTGTTGGTGTTCTAGAAGGCTTTCTACAGTTGACAATGTCATTATCATACAGTACAATAGTACTGTATATTAAGAATCAGTGGTTTGGTGCTCTTGCCCAACAATATAACGTAATGAACAGCCTCAACTTTCCTTATAACTATTTGGCAGTATTGGTTAGGCCCAGCCAAGCCCATAAACATCTTCAGAGCAACCCTAAGCCCTTACAACAAATTTCTATGAAATTTTGAAATTGTACTGACTGACTAACCAATGTCTCCAGCCAAGCATAACTCAACAATGGATAGGCTAGGACTGTGTGATAATAGCAAGAGTATATAATGGAGAGGGAGAGTGTCGAACTGCGCAATGTGTCTGGTGCCATCCTTTCTTTTAATGTGACATCAGTCACAAATAAGTAAGAAAAGACAAGTTTGATTAGGGATCATAGAAATAAAGGTTATAGATTGAACTGTAAAACATCTGCAGTTGTAGCCAAGCTTCAATGTTTGCATTACTTTTAGTCTCTAATCAAATTTCCTTGTACTTATAGTTATTATAAACACGATGATAGTTTGATTTCCTTTGCAACTATAAGGTAGATGATGTCTATTGTTTTGTGTGTGCATTTTCAGGTCAAAGATTCACTGCACCAAATACTCAACCAAACCAAGGAAGAGTTGTCTGATGTTATAGATGATAATGCATTGGAATCGCATGAAAAACATGAACAAATGGTATGGTAATTGGCACTAGCTACAGTAGCTAGCTTAATTACATGCTCAGAATATGGTGCCCATGCTACATGCACCTTTCATGCATGTTTAGTGAAACAAGTAGGATTGTACAGATACCAATATTATATCAGTATCGATACCGATATGTGACCCGGTCTGACAAAATCAGTCTTATAGCCCATCAAATTTTGACCATAATTTCACAGTTTGAAATTCAAGAACTTTTCATGTGGACATGATAAGTATTTACATTTTCACCACTCATGTAGAAATTTATGGAGATTTTCCCAAAACTTACAAAATTGTTATAGATCACACAGAAATGGAGATACACAATAGTAAGCAAACACATGTATTTTCCAGCTACTAGACTGATTTTGTCTTACTTGGTCACATATTACAAGTATCAATTGCAAGTCTACAATAAAGATATTTCACTCGAGTTATATGCACTATTAAAAGTAGTTTAAGTACCATAAAAAGTGTGGTATTGGATAAAGTGACGGAGTTGTCCAATGGTAAAACTCTGAAGTTCTACGCTCTAACTTTCTACTGTTACTGTACCTAGTAAGAGATGGTTTGGGTTCAAATCCCAGGTTGGTTGAGTTTTTTTTGTTGTTTTTTTTCATTTTCTGAGGGTTTTCTTGCACCACTTTTTTTTGTTTTTTTAGTGGTTTGTTCTTTAATAGCACTGACAAAATAGACAAGTTTGGATAAAAACCTTTTGTGAACAGTCAATGAATGAAAGGATTAGACTGCTGAAAAGCATAGTAATTGTAGTAATTTAATACAGCCATGGTGATCATGCTACGTACTCTGTTATACTGTAATGCATATCAGTTTGGCTTTGAAGTATCGGCTGTGTATATGATATTGGTTCATTAGAAAACCTGTATCGGAAATAGACCTGTATCGGAAATAGACAATAAATTGATATCGGTATCGGATATAAAATGTGATATCGGTACAGCCCTAGAAACATGCATGTTGGATATAGCAGTAACCGTAGCAACTACAAACAACACATCCATGTTGGCGATAAGACAGACTAGGTCACATTTGTAAATTGGGAAAAGTATTGTGCATATTTATTGTTTTTTAAAAATCTAATCCACTTTTCTGGCCTATGTGGGTTAAGGGAAGTGAAATTCTTTTACTAATAAGAAAACACCTGTTGAATTGCCAGACCCATCAGAAAAGTGACCAGTATTAAGTGTTCAATTGCCGTAGCGACATTGAAACCTTTGTAATCTGACACTGGTGCTTATTTTCTCCCGTTGACATTCTTGGTAACAATTTTATCAAGGTGGTGTGGTAGTAATAGTGAAAGTCTTATTGGTGTAGCAAGTAATACCAGCTTGTAATGGTATTCTGGATTAGAGTGTGCATGGTTGGAAAAGCGTATACAGCATACAGTATATTGTATGTTAACTGGTGAAGAGAATGTAAAGAAACATTGACCTGTAGTGGGAAATTTCTTTTAGCCAAATATGATTACTGTTTCCTTTTCACTTGATGCGTACTAATGGACCTACACTTGTTGCAAAGAACCACCAGATGATTGTTTTGAGTTGGAAGGATACGGGGCTTTCCAAAGAGGTTTTTTCTTGTATTTCACTATTGTGGTTAAATAATGTGTAGAATGATGGACATTTTTAGTCTTGTCTTTTGTTATTGTTTTCAAGGCTACCAAGTTAGAAAAGTTGACTAATGTTACACAAGACCTGGATGAGAATGTAGTTGGTATAGAGAAAAGTGTACAGGTACATACATAACAGTGTAGTGTGTATAACAGTGTAGTGTGTATAACAGTGTAGTGTGTATGCATATTATACTGCAATGCGATGATAAGAACATTGGTGTGATTCAGAAAATACTGTATATGCTTGACTGAGGGGGATTTGTAAACACGGAATACAGAATAACAGAAGCATAACTTATATAGTTATGTACTCAAATGACATGGATACATATGGTGGTGCTTTTAATCACTACTCAAATGACATGGATACATATGGTGGTGCTTTTAATCACTAATGACTATAGCTGTACATATTATTTCAACCAAGTGTTATGTACGTTCTGCATTTGTTTTGTGTAATAGGAACTAAAGAATATTACTGATTTACTGTCTGAAAGGTATGTGTGTATATTACTGCATGTGTACATTGTGTGGAAACGTTCTGCATGATGAGGAGTGCAAGAATATACATACTGAGAAGAGTATCCTACACTTATAAACAGTACCCCTGTAGAAGGGCATATCATGAAGTTATAACAACCAGGGCTCAACCCAGAATATTAACCTAGAGGGGGCGAAGTAAGTCGCTTCGGATTCTAGGGGGGTCTGGGGGCATGCTCCCCCAGGAAAATTTTGAAAATTTAGGTGTAAATATACTCAATTTTGGTGAAATTTTACTGTGATGCCATTGAATATTGACCATTGGATTATACAACTTTGGGATCAATTAAACCTTTCCATTTCTCAAGGCTTTAGGTATAAACCTAGGGGGGGCAATAGCTAACCCAGAGGGGGCCTGTGCCCCCCCCGCCCCCCCCCCCTAGATTAACCCCTGACAACAATCCCCAGTTCGCCCATTTCTCTTTGTATAATTAATTAATGATGTGATTGATTGAACATTTGCGAATACAGCTATCCTGAGTGTCATGGGTGTGGCACAGTACTAACGATTCTTGTACTTTTATGGCAGCACATCCGTCACAGATCACAATACCTTGTCATTATATCAAATGTCACAATCAGCCCTTTACAGGGGTATATGAGAGTAGGATACACTCCTCAGTATATAGAGATTGCCTATGTTTTTGGCCAAATTCTACTAGAACACACACCTAAACACCACCTTGGGGAGCTCTCCCAACCACAAAAGAAGCCTTAGAAGTTGAGTTGGAAGAAGTTTGGGTCCACTAAAAATATGTCAAAAGGAAAGAATAAAACTTTTTTTAAACTTCTGAAATATGCCATTTTGTTCATCTTTCTTTTCTTTCTTTTTTTTCCCTAGAGCAAAATACAAGTGGATAAAACTACAGTACATAACTTTCCTTCCTGTGTCTTTCTTCACATCCATGACCTTTTTTAAACCAGGCGAACACCCACATCCAGCCAAAGACTGGCTGTGGGCAGGCGCCTGGTTACTGAAATTTTCCGAAAAGTGTGTGTGTTTGTATGTATGTGTGTACAGTATGTTTGTACAGTATGTTTGTATATTTGTTTGTCTTTCCGCACCCAGGTGAGCAAAACTTTGTTCACTTGATAATATCTTAAGAGATGTGCCTTTTTGGTTCCAGTGAGTATCTTCTCTCAGCTCCTACCCTTTCCTTTTATCTCTGGCAAGAGTTTAATGAAACCTTACTTACTCAAGTGATTAATTTTCTGATTGACACTTTCCTTGAGGAGTGTATTTACCTGCCACAAAATTGAAGTGCATATGGTGCTATAATTGCCAAATGGCTCAGATGACGAAGTAATTGCATGCTGCTATTTGGGATTATATTTCAGAAGGCTCAGTATCACATGTCAACATTGGTGTTTGACCTAGTTTCCTATAATTACCAGCTGTTAGTAGTTACTAATACATGGGCATGCGTTCCACGTGCTACTCCACACATGCGCATGGACAAGTCTTATAAGTACCCACCACGCTTCACACCTTCGACCTTTGGATTAGTGAACCCATTTGGCTGGGCTAGGGTGGGTGGGACCATTGACATGCTCGACTTCGCCTTCTTCATATAATCCCAAATAGCATGCAATCACTCCGTGGTCTGAGCTATTTGGCAATTATATTTCATTTCAATTATATCTCACATATCAATGGTGTTGTTTGTAGCTTCAACAAGGTGAAGTTGAGCCCATCTCATTCCCAAATAAGACAGTTAATGTACTCTACTACAAGGTTAGGTCTCACCGGGAGATGAAGTAGATAGTACTGCTCTATCAAAGGAAACATCATGAGACGGACGATAATAGTGTCTTCTGAAAACCGATTCAGTGCTCCAGTCTGCAGCTTTCATAATATCGGTAGTAGTAATACCAGCTCCTGCAGTTACTGATGTAGATGCTCCTCTAGTTGAGTGGCCTGCAAAGATTGATACATCAATACCTGCCAGCTTCAGTGTTTCTCGTAGCTAACAAGCAATAGTACATGAAGCGACGGGCTTATGTGGCTTGACAATAGCCACAAGCAACTTGCTAGTATCCTAGGCCTTAGAGGAGCTGTGGCTTGTTTATAATGACGAAGAGTCTCTACTGGACATGGAGACACAACATCAGTGTGTGGTGTAGTGTGTATGTGTCTCTCCATCTGTTGTGGGGGAAAGACGGAAAAAAGAACTCCTGCAATACTCTGCCTTGCGATGACTGTTTGGCCAATGCTGACAGTAAGAAAACAACTCCTTCGGGTTTATGCTGGCATCTGTACAACTGGAGAAAGCTAAATCTGCAGAGCGTGATGGTCTGGTGAGGCACATTAGTATTGTGAGTTTAAATGTCAACTGTTTGAGGGGCAAGGTATCCAAAGGACCCAAACCCTCTACATACTGTAATACAATCTGTACATTCCATGTAGAGGCGTATCTAGGAAGGGGGGGCCTGGAATGAAAAGCTCCTTTCAAGAGCCTACTGATCGTGGGGTGTCTACCGACTTCCACCCCATCCACCGGATCATGAACTGATGAAATGGCTGACATGGAGAAATTCAGTGAACGTGATTGGTATCCCTCCTGAAATAAATGGGCCAGGAAATTAGCCACATCTGCTATAGACCTAGAAATGGGATTTCTATGGCGTTCACCACACCAGTGTATCCATTTGTTAAACAAGGAGCCATGTTTGTGAGGACTTTGACCTCCAGGAGCATGAGGCTTGAAGCCTCTGTAGAAAGGCAGCTGCTGTCTTCAGAACTTCGCCTGGAGACAGGCCAGACGGTTAGTTGTGGGGTGACCTCCGATTGTCTCAGTTGTTCCCCCCTCAACATTTGGGCTTCCTGAGGGGAGAGAAGCCGAGGGTAATCCCTCAACATCCTTAGTAGGACAGAGTACTATGTCTGGGCCCTCCACACTGGGGCTACCAGAACTACCTGAGCCTGTTGGGATTTCACCTTGCTCAGTACTCGTCCCACCAGGCACCACTAGGGGTTGGCATACTCCCTCAACTGACTCCAGTCCTGTTGAAAAGCAGCCACTGCTGCTGCTTGGGGGTCTGGCCTCCAACTGAAGAACCATGGCAACTGGTAAGTCAGCCATGATGCAAACAAGTCGATCTATAGGGGCCCCAGAATATTGTTGATCTTCTGGAATACTTGAGGTGCCAACATCCAGTCCTCTCTGTCCTGGACTCACAGTCTGCTACAGTGTTGGACACACCTGGAATGTGTTGGGCTGTAATTATGATGTCCCTCTCCAAGGCCCAAAGCCACAGTGTTCTTGCCAAGGCTGTGAGCGCTGGGGAGATTGTCCCCCCCAGATTGTTGACGTATGCCATAGCTGTGGAGTTGTCTTGTTGCAGCAAGACTGCTACCCTGTGCTGCTCTTTCAGAAATGACTTCAAAGCCAGATCTGCTGCCAACAATTCTAGGCAGTTGATGTGCAGTAATTATTCTTGTGGGGACCATAAGCCTCCAGTGCTCACCCCGTTGCACATTGCTCCCCATCCTGAGAGGGAAGTATCTGACTGGACCACTATCTGTACTGATCTCCGAAGAGTGGTCCTCCTGTTCCATTGGGTCAGGTGATGCTGCCACCAACTCAACTCCTCCTGGGCTTCTGGCCTGAGAGGCAGCATCTGATTGTAGTCCTGGTTCCCCAGTGCCAGGGCTTCTTGTAAGTTGGCCTGTAGAGCACAGTAGAACAAGGGGGCCACTTGAATGGCTTGTGAGGCTGCATTCAACTTCCCTATGAACTGGGAGAGTTGAAGAGCAGATACAACCTTGCAGGTCAGCAGATGAGTTGCCTCCTTGCGGATCTGATGCAGTTCCTCGCCAGGAAGCTTGAGTTGGATGCCCAGAGAGCCCACCATCAGTCCTAAAAATTCTATATCCTGGACTGGGGATAGGAGTGATTTCTCCTGGTTTATGATGAATCCTAGGGCTTCTAGGAGGAACACAAGTACTTCCAGGTGTTATTGTTATTGTTGTTATTAGTGCTTTACAGTGACCAGCACTGAAGGTCTGACAGCAACTTGTGCTTCAGCCTTAGGATTACCTAACCTAATTTCAAGGACTTAGTGACTTATAGTGTTGGGTAGCCTCCTCTTTGAAATCGGCATCAACATGTCGTCGATATAAATGATTATCCTGATACCCCATGACCCCAGCAGGGTCATCAATAGCTGCATCACCTTGGCGAAGGTCCATGGGGCACAAGACAGGCCGAATGGCAGGCAGGTGAACTGGTAGCAAGTCCCGTCCGCCATGAACCTCAGGTACTGTTGGTGGTCCTGTTGGATGGGGATGGTGAAGTAGGCATCCTTCAAGTCCACTTGTACCATCCAGTCCCCTGGGCGCAGCAGATCCCGAAGGGTAGGAATTCCCTTCATCTTGAAATGGGGAGTCTCCACCCAATGATTCAACCGTTTCAGGTTGGTCACTGGTCTCATCTGACCATTCCTCTTCGGTACTAGGAAGAGGGTGGAAATGAAACCAGTTGCATTTCCGGATTGTGGGATAACTGCTCCTTTGTGTAGGAGTTCCTGTATCTCCTCCAGTAATAGAGCTTTGTGCTCTTGGGAGAACACCCCTTCTTGGGGTGTTTGAAGTTGGGTGGGAATCCCAACAAGGGGTATTTGATATCCTTCTATAGCATTCAATACCCAAGTGTCCTTTGTCAACACCTTCCAGGTACTCAACACCTTCCAGGTAGAGCTTAGCAATAGTAAAAAAATTGAGTATCGAGATGTAAATTTTCAAATCGTATCGTGATATTTAGCCTCTGCACTATCGTGATGGATGTAACACTTCTAAATGACTACTAAATAGTTCTATTCATGAACCATATTCTTGTCTTTTCACAAGAAAGGAGCAATGATTAGGTGTAAACAATGTGTATAAATAGCAAGTTTGTTCACAGAATTCTCAATTGTACAAGCAGCTAACTACTGATCTGTCATTTAGATACTATCGTGATACAAATCGTTTATCATGACATTTTCATTACTATCGATCATCTTGTGAAATATTTGCTATCGCCCACCTCTACTTCCAGGTGTCTATAAAGGAAACCAGTCTCCCTGCCACCATAAAGGGCTCCTTTGCCTTTGGTGGGACCACAAACCCCATCCCCATAGCTTTCAGTAATGTAGGGTTTGTAGTTAATGGCTTTAAAGCATGGCATACATGTGCATTTACTGTACTGTTTGCATGACATACAGATACATTCATTGAATTGTTTGTCAATGATTGTCATTTCGGTGTCTTCTTCTGCTGGTGGATGCACTTGAGGGTAGTAGGGTGCCGGGCGCTGCTTCTGGGTGTGCCGGTATGCTGATCTGTTGGATGGCCAGTGGGAGTAAGCCTTCCGAAAACCCAATGATGATGATGGTGGCGGGTTGGCTGCTGTTGCCTTGGCTTTCTTCAGGGAAGCCACCTGGTCCAGGTACTCCGTGACATCTTTGGGAAAACTCTGCCCAAACAGTGCTGGAGCAGCCTCAATGAACTTTTCCTCCCGTTGCTGGGCCCACACCACCAGATCCTGGTTGTATTCCTGGAGCACACAAGTCTGTCGCAGAGCAGACATCTGGGAGGAGGCATTGCCCAGTAAAGTAATAGCAGACTCCACTGCCTTAGCAATATGTTCAGAGGAGATTTCCTCTGCCTGGGAGTGGAAGAGTTCCATTATCTCCGTCAAAGTTGCCATCGCGTCCAGCGTGAGGGCCTGAATGCGGGATAGGCTCCAATCATTCAACTTCGTCGACTTGGAGCAGGGAGCCCATCACCGTGTCGAGAGAAGGCGTCTTTATAACTGCTACCTTCGGTAGCGCGAAGTCGTTCCTGACCTGGAGCCTCTGCGGGTTCTTCATGGACACGAAGCTTCACTTCAGGAACTCCTCAGTACCTTGGTTAACTTCGACAACATCACGTCAGCTTCTGGAGAGTCGTCGTCATCCAGTGGCTGGATCAGATCCATCTCGTCGGGCCACATTGTGCCCGGTATCCGCGGTGAAGGAAGATAATGAGGAGATCCAAACTGGTCTTCGCCTTGGGCTGGAGTTGTTTCCGACGATGAAGACGGTTGAGTTCCTTTAATGGATGCAATTTCTGCTCACATTGCGGCCATCTGTTCTTGGAGTTCCTGTAGAGAACGTCCAAGCAGGGCGGTGTCGGTCAGTGTATTTAAATTCATACTGCCAGTCCCAAAAAAAAACGTCGAGAAGTGAACAACCAACAGCAGTGAGCTAAGAAAAAGGTCGAAGGTGTGAAGCGTGGTGGGTACTTGTAAGACTTGTCCATGCGCATGCGTGGAGTAGCACGTGGAACGCATGCCCATGTATCAGTAACTACTAACAGCTGGTAATTATAGGAAACTAGGTCAAACACCATTGACATGTGAGACTGAGCCTTCTGAAATATAAGAGATATTATATGCCCAGTAGTACTTGTAGCTGTACCATACGTTCATCACTGAAAACAGAGCATGACGACCTAGCTATGATCGAGCATGATGACCACACCCCTTCAAGGCCTAACTAAATTTATACAGTATAATCAACCACGCTGCTACAGATCAAACGTAGTAACCACATATTTTAGTAAATAACAATTGAGGCGCAGTAATGATAACAATTGTGGCACAGTGAACACACTAATACTCAAACGAATAGTAGTTTTCTGTATTTGAATATTTGCTTAGCTGTTACTCGAGTATTTGAATATTCAGTGTAAGGCAGCCACTACCAAGAGGCCTATAAATAACCGCAAACAGGCTTGTGGCTCCATGAATAAATTAGCAAGAAGACCTAGTGCCCCTTCTGAACGGATTATCACTGCAATAATTGTGATAGAAAGAGTTTATAACAATGTAGAAATACCTGGAGTAAACCTTAAATCCATATGAAGTCTTGTGCTTATGGAGATCCACCATGGCATTGGTACTTCATCACCAATTAGTGACTGCCTAATGTTATTTCCACTCTTCGATTTATCACCACCGTCCTTCCTTTTGTTAGCATCGTCTTCCACTACCTTAATTGCTGACAGCTAATCACGTGCCACTGTATACATGATCACATGCTGCGAATAATTGGTGTTTATATTCGACTATTCGTTTTGAGTCCTAGAACACACTCCTTTATGCTGCACAACATATCTTGTTATTACTTGCATCCCTATACACCTATGTAATTAATCAATTTAAATGGTTTATTGCACTGTACCCTCACAATGTACAATCAAATAAAGACTAATACACTGATACAACTGAATATCACTATAATCTAACATTGCTATTTATTACCATATAGTGGTTCTGGTAACATCACAGCTGTGTTCCAAAAATTGAACGATGTTACTTCTGAAATTCTAAGTCTGCATGAAAAATTTCAGGTAAGAATCTCTCATCTGCAGGTACATGATGTTTGTTGATTGTACTGCTTGTCAATTGCTGTCTATGTGTTTCTATTTTTTCCACCTTGTCAATACAAGTTATGCTTAGGTTCTGGTACTTGCTTTATGCTGTCTGAATCTGCTCTCATTTTCTGTGCGATGCAGTGCTCAGACTATGCAAAGTACGTGGCCACCAGAATTTTACTAACACTGGATTCTCCTAAGCTTTCCACTTCTTACCTGTTGCATGTGTGTACCATGATACTATTGACCTAGCCTGTATGTTAGTTCACATGTGTATGACTGCTACTTGTGTGTATTTTGAGATATCGTGTAGTTGAGATTGTGTGCTACACTACATTCACATGTGATATTATTGTAGAAAGAAGTGAATGATTTGAAACTCTCCCGGGATAATGATAGTGTGATCCAAGAAAAGGTAATGCTGTGGTATTATGTTACTTGTCACTTAATTTTGTTGCTCATTAGATGACCAACGTGTTCTTAGTTGAGTTAAATAAGGTACACCAGTATTTAGTATCATATACACAATTAAGAGTCCATAATATATGTAAGGAACTCTCAATTACAACTGTATAGTAGGAGGTTTGGACTTCCTTAACCCTTTTAAGGACCGCAGTAATTTACGCAGTGCCTACCTTGAAAACCCGTAAGTTTTATGAAATTTACGTATTCTATTACTTAGCAAGTTTGTAGCGTCACTAAAACCGCAGGAAGTAGGAAGGGATAATACAAACTGTAGTACAGATTCGCCTATCAATAATAAGCAGAAATGTCTAAGTTATTTGTGTGAAGAACTTACCATTTTCAACTAGCAAAGCGATTTGTAACACCGGTGACGATCTGTCTTCTAAACGATGCGATCTGTTACAAGCCATTGCTTTACTCCTTTTAAAGAGCGCCATCACGTGATCTTGTATATCATTAGATGCGTTTTTTAATGAAGAGCGCCGTGAAGTTTATTGTTGCTCAATATGAGCTACTAGGCGAAAGTTATGGACGGATTTGTACAAGGTTAGTTTTGTTGTTACGTAAATATAGTATACTTAAAATTAGAAGGCTAGTTCTTTCTAGTGTAGTTTCACGTAATATATTGGCATTGTATATCAAAAGAATCGCCTACTAATGGTGAACAAAATCGTCTTTGTTTAAAGTTCATAGCTTCTAATACTGCGAAGATATGGCTCTTTGTTTACTACTTAACATCTTGGACGTACATGTACGACGCTGGGCTTTCGCGTGAGGCTATATTTGGACGTACATGTACGACGCTGGTCCTTAAAGGGTTAAGATAGCCCAAAATTAATACCCAAAAGCCAGCCTCCATAGCAGCATGGCAGTATTGGTTATAGTATGTTCACGTTGTGCTGAATCCTGAAAAACAGCTGAAAATTAAAAGTGGATTTTTTCTCAACAGAGTTAACATTTCAGCCAACCAGATGATTATTGATAACAGCAAAGGTGTCAACAACAGACGCGTACGGTTTGGCTCCATTACAAGTTTGGGAAAGGGCTGTAATGGACACTGTATTATATGGCTTCCCCATAGGAAATGCATTGTGAAAATTTTGATTGACCGTAAATATTATGTCAAACATTTCAACAAAAAGATTTCAAAATATTTTTAGCAGGTCAATCAGTACTACAAATGAGCCAAATTTTAAAATCGTGTGTAATTGCATCCATGAGTTATTAAATGTTTTTGAGGATTCAGCTCAACATGAACATACTATAGGCATATCCAAGACCATGTCTGCAAGGTGAGCCCAATAGGTTTCTAATTTTTTTCCTGCTAACTGCCTGCCTGACTGACTAACAGACGCCTCCAACCAAGCATAACTCAACTATGGATGGTCACTTCGACCTTCTTGTTTCATTGTTTATTTCTATTTCTATGATCCCTACTCAAATGTAAAATTTCCTTATACTTGTGATATTATCTTGTTCCTTGTGTACTGTTTGTGTATTGATTACTGTACTTGACTACAGATTCTCAGGGATGGCAACAGTACTTTTTTTGCTGAACTGAGTAAATTATTTGCAAGTGCTGCAGAAATGAAGGTCAGTTATTGTTGATGTTAGTACATATTTACTACTTTTGCTACTTCTTGATAGAATATTAGTGATGCTATGAGAATATTGGAGAAGAAGTTTAAGTCAGGTAATACTTTTTACCAGTTGTAAATAATGACTCACTGAGCAAAAACCCAACTAGTTTTCATTTTTCTCAAACTTCATTTATGACTTCTTTGTACCATTGGGAAAGTTTCAGCATTATTACCCCCCCCCCCCTATACTTTTGGATTTATAACAATACACAGCAGGGAAAAGCAAAGCAATTGATTTATGTAGTAACCGTATGGACAATAAATTAACATGTACAAGCTCTCCTTTAATCGATCATAAGTCATATGCAAAAGTGTCATTGCGTTCACCATGAACTGGGGAATCAGAAATTGACATAAATGGTAATTGTACAGTAGTTGGCATGTCTTGTAAATGCAAAACCTTTAACCCTTTAACCCGCATAATCCAGAAAACTGGATATAAACTTAATAAATATGCATGTCTTGCACAAAAATCTGTAACTTTCAAGGTGTCCATCCTATGGCTATGCAATTTATGTCATTCTACTTTTGATGTAGCAGGGATTAAAGTGATACCTAGGGTTTTACCCTAACGCTAAATGGTGAGGCCAAAACTATTCGTGAAAATAACTTTTCGGTAAAGAAACATACAAACCCTTTACATACCTTTATAAAATGGTCGATAACTTGACGGTAGTTTCTCCTATCACCTTGCAACAACTTCCATTCAATTTGTCGTGAAATTTTCTATCAGGCCATATATGACTCACGTCAGTAAACCCACAATTAAAATTAAACTCATGGAAATAATTTTGAAACACGGAGACACGACTTGTCGCTGTTCATCGCTTCATAACAAGTAAGCCACTGTAGTTACAGTGTTCATTTAACCTTCTAACACACTTTAATCTATGTGTATTTGTAGGCTGTAAAAATTAGGTTACCCCACCTAGTGTTACCATATGTGTAAACACGCATTTCTGAAAAGTTCTCTGCTGGTTTAAAGGTTAAGTGAATGGGCTGTACCAGGCAGGCTATGTATGCATCACATAGCCTTACAGCAATCAGAAATCGAAGAGCAAGGTATATACTGATATTTCAATATTGAACCACAAGCTAGCTTTTATTGACAGATAATCGCAACACCATCCATAAGTATGGTTCAGGGGAAGGCCAGCATCTGTTTGTCAGAGGAGTTCAATACTCTGCTATCCCTGTCATATTCATGATCAGAATTTACGACACATTTGTTTAGTTAAGTTTTTATGGAGATGGATTTGCTGACTTCGTAGATAAGCACACGATGCGTTGTAATGGCATACAGTAGATCAGTAGTAATGATGGACATGTCAGTATTCATCATGTGGACAAAATCAAAGATTTGATTAAATTAAAAGCTAAGGCTAGGTTTTGCTTTCTCCCACCCTTTTCTTCAGACATGATGCCATCAGGAGGAGTGTTCAGTCAGGTCAATAGTATTATACTCAAGCAAAATGACTCCCTAATTCAAGCGTGTACTGCCCTTTGAGTGCTATATACTGATGATTGCTTTTAGACTAGTCACACTTGATAATTGTTACAGACACATATGTGACTGAATTTTGGAAAATCACCCATATGGGTGCGCGTGAAATAATTAGAATTTTTGTGTTTAGTGGGTTGCTAATAAGAGCAGGACATAGTTTTAAAAATATTTCAATGATTTTCTTGTAATTTAAGGTATTGAGAATGGCTCACAACCATTAACAAGTAGATTTGCACTATGAAGTTTGTTGTTTGATCATTAAATATTTTAGGCATCAAATGCACCCATATGGGTGATTTTCCAAAATTCGGTCACATATTACGATGTGGATATACTTGGTGTTTTAGACAACACTTATCAAACAGTACAGTAGTACTTTTAACTAGGGATTTTTAACTAGGGATCACCCCAAAAACGACACGTGCCACCTAAAATGCCACCTTTAAAAATCATGCTAGAAACATCTTACGTAATGAAAATCACCTCCACAGAATAATATTAATCCATCTAACATCAAATACAGCATTAAAAACAAGAAAACACTTACAGGCAGCCGAATACAAAATTTTTCCTGCCTGCCTGGCCACAGATGCAAGGCCGGAGGCCAAATGAAACAGCACATGGCCACCATTTTACACCACAATAACAAACTCACCAGTGGGATGTGCCTTTTGGGGTTCCAATGAGTGTGTGCCCATCTGCACCTTGCCTTTCCTTTTATCTTCAATCAGACTTGTCTTCATTCTTCTTCATGCAATGAAAGTTATGAAACCATATTGAGGCATTAATTTTCCCTATCAACACTTTCGTTGAGCAGTATATTTAGATGCTGCAAACTTATTTAAGCACTTACACTCAATTGATACCTTTAACTTCATGATAGGTTCAATGCTACACCTATTAATGCAATCTTGGTTGATTAGTCATAATAATCGAACACTGAAACCACACTTGTTAACAATCTATTTACTTGATCACAATGACACACTCCATTATTGTTGGCCTAGCTGTATTCATAATGCTAGCACAATGAAAATGTGAAAGAGTAACACACCCCTAGGTGAAGGTACTTTCATACAGCGATCACCGTAATAGAACAGTCACATGTACAGTATATAGCTGTATGCTTTATAACAAAAAACCAAACGAACTGGTACATCAATTTACAATTAAAAGTAGTGAAACAATAGATGAATGAATGATGGTATTACAGCATAGCTCAATGGGAAAATCCCTACATTGGCATAAACTATAACATGCCAATGTAGGGATTTTCCCATCGAGCTACTGTATGCTGTAATACCATACCATCATACCTTCATTACATTTTATTGCTTGGATCCCTACTTCATTTGTAAATAATAATTTTAATACACCAGTGTTAACAATCACTGATGGTGTCCATTTTATAATGACTTTCATACATACTAGAGATGCAACAATATATCGTGTATCATATCGTTTTAAGACAATATCACTGTATCGATACAAAGTCAAACCGTATCGATATATCGCGTATCGTGATATATCGACATATCGTGGCTTGTTATCATGGCTGACAATCAAATTATTGTACATTGTGGTCAAACTGAATAGGAATTTGTGGAATTGCTGATGTTTTGGATCACTAGTCCTTCAAATTGACGCTTGTCAGGTACTATAGTCTTCCTTCTCTCACCACAAGAAGATTACTCTACTACCAGTCTGTGTTATTCACCTTCTTGGATGCCTTGAGTAAAAGCATGGGCTGTGGCCATAGTGAATGGCCCCTTTTGTCAGCACCTGTGGCTTTTTGTGTATTTGCAGTGCATTTGTTGTGTTTGTTAAAGTGGAATGTAGGGTTTTGTTGGTTACCCCCCAAAGTACAATATGTGATTGAACTTCGTATTTCTGTATTCCAATTGTTTGCTTATAGGCATTCCTCATCCTGATCCTCACCCTAGTGATATTTCAGAGGTAAGTGTGTGTGTCTGCGTGTGTATCTGTGTGTCTATGTCTTTGTGTGTACTTGTACATTATGTACAACTGTAGGTACTTAACTTGTTAACTTCATGTTATCAACAGTAGTTAGTCAGGCCTGCTTATCTGTGGTTCTCACTTGTATGGTTATGTTGCAAAGAATTCATTTACAAATATAAACTCTTGGTTGTGGATGTAGGTAATAAGGAAAATTGTCAAAGAGGAATTGGCAGATTACTCGGCTGATCGCTTGGGAAAATTTGACTTTGCTTTGCATTCTGTTGGTAAGTTTTAATCTGTTTCCATGTGCCACATTTGTACTTCTTTGTCATTTGAATACAGGGGCTACTGTCACTAATCAGCGGTCACCAACTTTCAATCCCCAATCAATCAAAGATGGTGAATCAAGTAACCCACTTGGATGGTGGTTGTCATTGTTTAATGCAAGAGATGCATCTTGTATATTGGATGTAAGTAATTTGAATGTTAATGCTTCATATACATTCTGTGGTGTGTGTATATTTAACCCTTAAATGCGCATAAGCTATATATATATACATGTATATATATATAGGCTTTTACACGTGGCTGTAAACAAAGTGCTGTAACTTTTGAAGCATTCATCATATGGCTTTGTAATTTGTGCCATTCTACTCGTGATGTAATAAGCATTAAAATAATACCTGGAGGTTTACCCTACGACCAAATATAGGAACCAAAACTCCGTGAGAATAATTCTTAACAAAGAACCATAACATTTTATTACATATCTGTAGAAAATGATCCATAATTCCTTTCCAGTTGGTCCGAATTACTGCAAACAAGTATTAGTTGAATCACCATTCAATGGTGAATAAGGCCATATGTAGGTCACATGATTAAAGCCACAATCAATAGGACAATTGAAACGAAGAAGGTGCTGTTGCATTCTTCTTTGCTTTATAACAAGTAAACCTTTGTTGTTACAGTGGTTATTTACCTTCACAAGTAGGCCAATGAATAAGCTTTCTGTTGATGTATGATTATAGGCTAGTAGAGTTGGGAAAGGCTATCTTACCTCACCACATAAGTTTGTTTAGTGTAAACACACATCCCTTAAAAGTTCCGTGCGCATTTAAGGCTTACTTCCTTAAAAATTTCGTGTGCATTGAAAAGGGTTGACTAGATGCCAGATTCTTTGAGTCAAACACGGATCCTGGAATGTATTCATGTAAGCTATGCATTATAAAGGGCCTGGGCCTGATACTGGCACTCTGTAAATAGATTCAACTTACGCCAGAGCCTGCAGGACATTACCCTTTGGCAATTGCCTGCCTGCCTGCCTGCCTGCCTGCCTGCCTGCCTGCCTGCCTGCCTGCCTGCCTGCCTGCCTGCCTGCCTGCCTGCCTGCCTGCCTGCCTGCCTGCCTGCCTGCCTGCCTGCCTGCCTGCCTGCCTGCCTGCCTGCCTGCCTGCCTGCCTGCCTGCCTGCCTGCCTGCCTGCCTGCCTGCCTGCCTGCCTGCCTGCCTGCCTGCCTGCATATTAACAAGTTCTTATTGTTTCAGGCTTGAGTGCTTCCTGAAAATAACGCATCAGTTCGTTTCCTCTGCGTTTTGGGGATAACCCACCCAAGACAAAAGAGCACTGCCCATGTCACATTAACTATTTTTTAGACAATGGTATGCAGCGTTTCGTTTGATATGTGGAGGTCTCTTATTTGCGAAGAAACCTGGTATCAGGTGTCTTACTGGTAAGACACCCGACAGTTGTTTACAACCACAATGTGGCCTATAGTAATGCAGTTAGCCTTTTGTGGATAATTAGTATTTCGCACATCAGTAAACACCAAGCGATTGCGAGATTACAAAAAAATTACACTCAGGTACGCTGTTATCGTGGGTAGCTCAGCGGATTTATAGACCATCGTGGTACAAGCCATTAATTCAGTTTGTGGCCTTCGCCATATTAAAGCACGCTCTGTAGACCATGCAAGACAGCCATGTTGGCACTGGCTATTCTCAGGTTTTTAAATTCTTGAAGACACCTATTGTGAGTGTCTAACTATTACGTAGTTAATGGAAGAAGAGATTGAGGAGGCGGGTGAGAGGGAAAGATACTGACTCACTAACTGTTCATTGCAAATGTGCTGGATTGTCAGACTGGCCCCCCTTATAGACCTTTTTGAAGTGCATGCCTAAATTATTGGAATGCGCTAGGGGGGTTGAGTCAAAACCTGTCTGGGTATGGTAACAAGCTTGTCTTGCTAGTTACCCTGTGTAAACAGTAGTAAATACACATCAAACACATACATGCATAAACACATACATGTATAAACACACAACATCGCATGCATACAGTTCATTTTTTGTTGTGATAATTTTTTTTTTGTGCAGCCCAATGTATATCCTGGTCAGTGTTGGGCATTTCCTGGTCAAGAAGGATATGTGACTATCAAGGTATATATGTATGTGTACAGTATTGTTCACTATGTGTTAGTGATTGAAATAATACATTTTGCTATTGATATGATGTTTAATATGTTCTACACAATAAATATTTTGTTGTACCTCTGTGTGTGTAGCTTGCTGACAATATATTGATATCAGAGGTAGCCATTGAACATATTCCAAGAGCATTGTCCCCTTATGATGATGACATCTTTAGTGCTCCAAAAGATTTTTCTGTACAGGTATGTAAGTAGATAGTTACTGTGCATCTGTTGTGTCAGTTAAATTTTTTGTTGTTAGGTCAGCCCATCTCTAAGTGAAGAATGGACTTCAGTTGGTGATTTTGTCTTCACTGGAGAGGAAAGTGTTCAACTGTTTTCAATACAGGTATAATTCTGTGTGTTAAGTTATAGCATAGTGTATGTATGGAAAATACTGCACAAGATGGTGTATCAAGAAACTAATACGTACCACATGAGACTCGTGACTAAACAAAATATGCACAAAAAGAAATTGGTAGGATTAGATGGGTTAGTTTTAGTTTACAATGTTATGCGTGTGATCAGTCATGCTGTCTGAGTAGGGTCGTTTTCATAACATTCCTTACATTATAGTTACAGCACTACTGTCCATGTGTACGGGGGAAACAGTATGAAGGATGTTTGTCAAGAGCCTAATACAGCATGAGGCAAGGTCAAGGGCTGTATTAGCCTTGAGATCCCCCCCCCCCCCCCACACACACACACACACACACACACACACATCACCCCCTCTGTGTGTACTATTTCTAACTGTTTTTTTTGGTTAGTCGATTTTCAGGTTGCTTGGAAAATTATAAAATGTTGCAACCTAGTTACTTACCACTTTTGTATAGTGCCAGGGACAAACTGAGCTAGCTGTTTAGCTCACCAGGAGCTTATAGGCAACGAAGGCACCTTGTGGCACTTATGAGCTTCTGGTTAAACATTGCACATAACATTTGCTTGATCACATTTGCAAATCACATGTGTGAATTGTTTGATTACATTCCACAAGTAATCTGAAATCAACCATAGTTTTAGTAGTGTTGTGAAACCTTACCAGGTACAGCAAATAACTGGCCAGTTATTCTTTTGCATAACCAAATAACTGATCTCTAAGATATTCACTTTAGAAATGTATATTTTGGGTACTTCTTTGTGTATTGTTATATGCCATTTTAACATTGGTGTTCAAAGGTGCCACTTGGGATTTAGGTCACATATTGTCCAGTCAATATCATGGAAATGCTAACTTCACACATTCCGTGAAATCCTTATCTAAATGGTAAGCAAGTCTTTAATAACAAGCGCCTAAATCAACCAACAATTATCCACCTGAGCAATTTTCGATAAACTCTTGTCTCCTTCAATAATCCCGAGGGGCGTGGCACCACTATAGAGTCTAAAAGGTCTGATTCATCATGGATTTCAAGTCTCTAGTACTGACAAGCGCCTAGCATCATTCACCTGAGCAAGGAGGATTTCTTGTCTCCTTCACTAACTCTTGCCTCCTTCACTAATTGCGAGTAGATGGGTGTGACACTGCTAAAGGATCTAACCATCAAGGATGTCTACTCATTTCGATCTTCAACAGGTGCTGTTTTACTATAACTTTCTATCTGTAATTGCTTCATCTACTAGGGTGTAGAATATAACAGTTATAACATGATTACTCAGGATATGACAAAAATATGTATGAGTGCCCGCATTATCATATCCCTTGGAAGTGTGACTATAAAATATATCACTTATACCACGAGTTTTGCTGAACACACAAAGGCTGCACCCTTGCAGCCATATGGCATTTGGTGCCTATACTGTACTTTTGCCACTATAAGACAATTTGACAAACTGTTAAGGGAACTTATCTTGGATGCTAGGTGCAGCATAAATTTTTTTACAGAAAATGTGATCTGCTCGGTAACTGGTTATGATAATCTGTCCAGTTTCACAGCTGTTTACTTTTATTTTATAGTGTCTAACACATGATCTGTCTGAGTGTGGTTGTTTTCATACTGAATCACTATTGTATTTGCCCACATGATTGCAGTGTATTTTCCCAATTATCTGAATAACCATTTACTAGTTATACAATGACCATAAGGGATTGCCTGATATATATTCCCAAGGGCGTGGGCAAATCCCGAGTAGCCGTGTTGCGGCCCTCTGGCTTGGGCATATATATATATCAGGAAAATTCCGAGTAGCCATGGTATAAGTTATAGTTATATACCAGTACGAGTGTAATAACAATGATATCATCCGAGTATACGGGATATAACTATTTTATATCCCAGTGCGTGGGAGTGTGCAGAAGTTTACGGATAGTAAATTAAGTTCTGGTTTGAGTTCCTGTCACTGTGCTCAAGATTTCGTCCGAATTGTATGGAGATTCTACTTCGTAGCTACAAGAGAGACCTTACATACTCCCTACAAACTGTAGCGAAGGGCGGTGTTATGAAGCATCGGTTCCAGGTACGATTCGCCTTTGTCAGAAGTTGGTATGGTGGTGTCGCGTGGTGTGCAAGAGAAAAATAAAGACCAACAAGTGGCTACCATAGTCCAAGATAGAACGATGAAGCTAGAGGAAGTTAGTTCTTCACCATAGTGACCGTTGGGAGTGATTGCTGGAGCGAAAGTTGTCACGGACTATTCTTGACATTTGTTAAACTATCGTATTGGTAACTTGTAGTGTTATTGTGTAAAGGATTAACAGTTTTCTTGTAAGATTTAGCTAGTTTTAAGTGCTGTATTGGTGTGTTTTGTATCAATATTTCCTTATTTGGCTCTTTGTTCCATTGGTAAACAATGCCATTCGCGGTTATTATGATGTCACGAATGAGACTGAGTGGCTCCGCAACAGGGTGATAAGTTAGTTATCACTGGGTGATAACTAATATATCGTACAGTAGCAGCGCCGCTCTGTCTAGCTGTATGGTAGTTATAACCCAGCGCGACGCTTTGATACTCCCACGCACTGGGATGTAAGTAATATATGTACCACTTTGACACCTCAGATCAAAGGAAACCAACCATAGGGTTATATTTCACATATTGCTCTGACCACAGAGCGATATCTTACACCCTATGGTTGACTCATACAGTACAGTTATATTGCTAATTTGTACTGTATGGAAAATATAGTGTGTAGCTTTGTTGGAGAGATCAAAGTGCCAATGTGTGTTGTATTTTCCACACAGGCCAATATTAGTCTGACTGATCTGCTCATATAGTACAGTTATGTGGATAATTGGCCTATACTGTATGGAAGATATGGCACACTTCAGCACTGTGATCTCTCTCACACTAAAGTACAATATGTGGCCAGATCTGCAAAAACCCGACACATTCGTGCGTTTTTCAAATTCCTGTTTATTAAATATTTATAATCTACTTAGCCAAGTGTACCCTCTGGCAAAGTTTCAGCCTCATATGCCAGTAACTTTAGGAGTTACAGCCTTACAACAGAAAAATCAATTTGTACAGCAAGTATAGGGAAAATAAATTACAGGCGCCTACAAAAATGGTTGCAATTTACCAACGAATTGAAGTATGCAGCTACAGTTTTCACCATCGTGTTTGCCATGAACAGGGGAATCAATTACTGGGTAAGTTTGTCTTTTACTCACCCTTCTTCACTGCATACTAAGGTGAAATTTGTGAAGAAAAATTGATCGCATACAATCGCTTTGACGTGACGTAAACAAACACTCATAATTTCCGTATCATTGGTCTACTGCAATGAAACAAAGATTTTCCAACTCCTCTTGAGCAGGCGATTAAGATGATATCCAGGATCTTATTGTTAGTCCCTTCCTTCACTAAGAAAAATACGTTCAAAAAATTTACAGAATTTTTTCAATAATACGCAAGTATTTCACCCAGTATATTCAATGCTTTATACTGCAAATTAGGCTTGCGCAAGTGCTATATGAAAAATAGCACTCGCCAAGTGCATCGAGGCACTTGGCCTCGATGCTAATAAAGCACTCGGCTTCGCCTCGTGCTTTATTAGCATCTCGGCCGCACGTCTCATACTTTATTTTTCATATAGCACGAGCATGGCTATGCTTTAAATGATTTATGGAACTTTCTAGTCATGTAGCTTCACCATACACTAGGACTCATAATTAACATGCGTTGCACGAACTATTAGCAGCCTGAACACACACGAACTAGTTTAACAAAGTAACTCACATGTATTTCACCATAGTTTGGCATGGTAGACGTTCATTGCATATTTTGGCAGGTTTTGCTCGCAACCCACAATTGATTCTATTGTGAGTCACAGTGAAATAATTCCGTGGTATCTCCAGGACTTGTCCGTTTACATTAACAAACGTAACAGCAACGTTACCTTCTCCCACCCATCATCGAAGCATTTAGGTATGTCTATAAAAGCAATCCAGTGGTAAAACTCGTATTTGCTGGGGTGATTGATCGCTCAGCGCGGCGGGGCTATCAGCCTTCACCGACATGGGTGATTAGTCGCACGAGCCCCGTAGGCTATTAGCCTGCACTAAGGCATGTGGGCAACTGTGTTTTATTGCACCGCAAAGTGTGCTTTATTCGTTCAATAAAGCGCTCTTTGTGGTCATGAAGCACTGTTGGCCGGCTGAGAGTGTACTTTATGAAATTTAAAGTACACTTTTTCCTTTGATCTCACCCACGCAAAGTTCAATAAGTATGTATTACAGTTGTGGGTGTCACAAATCTGTCGTATGTACTCTTTGTGTCAATTAATACTGTTCTATTTTTCTTTGCAGAATCCTCCTGAACATTTTGTAAGATATATCAAGTTTGAATTCCACTCCAATCATGGAAGAAAAGAGTTCACATGTGTCTACAGGGTACGAGTACATGGAAAACTATATGTAGAGGAAAGCAAGCAGAACAAGAAGCAATCTTAACATATCTTACTACTTTATTAGTGACCTATTTTCTACAGTGTTGAATGTTTCGCATTATCTGTATGTTTGACTTTTGTATATGGTGCTAGATGCCATGCAATGCAACTATTTTACTGATATACTAATTATTTATACCTAGATTATCTGTAATAAATTGATCATACATTGTGTGGTTGTTGCTTGGTGTAGACAGTCTAATTGTCTCACATATTCACCTGGGACATGCCAATAGTATATATAATGTGATTGTACTATGCACAACTCACTGGTGAGAACCAAGTCAACTTGATTAAACATGACCAATATTCGACATGCCCCTAATAGGGTACCCGGTACATACATACATGGATCCAATTTGTGGGGTTCCTCCTTCCAGTTACTCTGCTATCAGGTAAACTAACTAATCTTGCTTTGTAGTTATAATTGGTCTATTTTCTGTGACTCGCTACATTGTCAGAGATCACCTATTTTCCGCTGAAATCCTCACCTAATTACCTTAGAAAGCTTCCACAACCACAAAAAAAAAACAAGCTTTAGCTTTAGCAGATAATTTGGAAGGAGTTAATGTCCACTAGTAAATATCGAGTCAAAAGGAACTGGGGTATTTATTTTTAAACCATTTTCTTCATGTATGGCTTCGTAAATGTACTGTACATTGCAATGGTAACATTCACTTTGAACCTTCTTGTAGGTTCACATTGCCATTGACTTATGTGTTATTAGGTATCCAATATATTCACATTAATATGTTCATTTGGAAACCCTGTGTCTTATCGCTACTATATAATACATGTCACTACCTACATACCAGAGCAGCAATGTTGTGTATCTTGTGATCACAATGTGCATAATATTATTAGAAGCCATACACTTGTGTTTGTTACCAGTGATAATATTAGCTGACTACTTAAAAGCTACTTTAGTACTGTGTGATATCCAGCACCTCTTATTATCATGTTAGCTAATAGCTATCCATATTATCAAGAGTTAATTATTAACTCTTGATTATTAATGAATTTATTGTAAAAATGGAAATAGAGAAAAATAAACAAAATCCTATGAATATTCGAAAATCCCATGGATAAGTAAGTAAATGGGCCAAACAACTTGAACATGTACTTTTACCAATTACCTGATGATGCACTGTATATTATTTAGCACCAGTTCTTATAGTATGTGAAATTGTGTGTATGTTTACTACTATCATTGGTGGTATTGTACTCTTCACAGGAAGGATTACCACATGGATAATGACACTAACATGGACATGACCAGTCAACCTGTGGGTCAGGAACTGTTTAATAAAGAACCTCTGCCAGAAGGCCAAGTTATTGAGGATGATGATAAGGTGTTAATTTTGTAAATTAGTGCTGAGGTAGTACAACACAAACACCATATCGGATAGAATTCGTAACTAACCCAAACCCTGAGCTTGCTCCCATTTGAGTTCTAAGTCCAATATTTATTATTTTCAACATCCAAATAAGTACATTCCCACCCCAGATTTCCCTTGAAGTCAGCTCTTAGCATACTTCACACTTTCATAGTTTTACCAATGTAATTTACTTTAAAGTCAGTTATGAATGCAGTTTATGACTTACAGTAACTCTATTCCCAAATGGGAAATCAACGATAAAAGTTAGCTAGCTGACTACATATATACATGCACTGTTACACTGTATAATAAATCTTGTAAGCGTTTACAATGAGCCTTATATCCATAATAACGTCACTATTATTCTCCCAACCCAACTTAATCCTGTTACCTGATACGCACCACGACAACATCATAATTATTTTTTGTTTGACAGTTGCCCATTGTCCTATAACCTTAAATGAATTTCTATATACTTTTTTTCTGTACATACATGAACTGCATTGAACATGAGCTTGTCTATTAGGAGCAGCTAGTTGGGATGCTGGAGGAACCCCACATAACATGCTCCCTTGATCTAACACTACCACTACCCACATCTGAAGTCATCACCATCTTCAGATCATAAAGCTTGTATACCCACTGGTATGTAGAATGTATGTACAATTGGTCCTTGAGCACTATTGAGCAGGCTGTAGGACCAGGTGTCCTACAGACCTTCAGCACTTGTGCTGTAAAGCATTAATAAATAAACTAGCGTCCATTTGATTCTACTTGGAGTACTTAGAGATAATGAGTTACTCTCTTGAATTCCTATGGATATAATTACATGAAAATAACAAGGAGAAAACATCCTGACCGCCTGGTAGACTCCTGTAAGCGTTTGAGCGTAAATCGGATGGCTGCAGGTTCGAGGCTACCTAGGTCTAGTCATGGATTTTCTCCTTTCTCCAACCTTTCAAACACACCTTCTGTAGCACTTGTGCTGTAAAGCATTAATAATTTTTTTTTTTAAATTGTCAACTGTTTATGATTCGCCTAAGCCTTTTCTAGAGAACACACATGTACCCTAGTTTATAATAATACTCTAATTGAACAGTCAGTTTTAATCAAGGTAACAGTGGAAAAGACAATAATTTGTAAATTGTATGCTATAAGACTATCAAGTAATTTCTATGATTATTGTGGCTGCCTTTTTTACATTTTTACAGGTAGTAAACAGTCTTTGGGTAAATGGAACCCATTAAATTATACAGAGTTCCGTTCAACTACTCTAATAGAACATTCACCTGATGATGAAATACTCTAATAGAGCAGTCACTTATACTGTTTGGATAATTGAGGTCCCACTGTAGTTCCATTGTTGTTTGTACAATGCAAACATAAGTCCATACATATGTATTGAGTGACTATAAGCATAAACTATAATAGTTGACATGTATGTGTTGTCACTGTTGTGTAGTCTTCATGCATATGTGCAGTAGCCAAACTAGTTATGACAAAATCCACTGGGAGGACAGACTGCTTGGGATAGTAAGTAAATGTGTAGAATTTGATGATGACGTAGTAACTTATAAAAAAAAACATTATGTTGTGCAGATGCTAGTGACACATTTTTTTTTTTTTTTTTTTTTTTTTTACACATTTGTTGAACTTTGTTCATACATACTATATACAGCATACAGTTATGCAAATGTTTGAGGGTTGTTACATTTTCGTAGTCCTCAAAAGTTTCTTTTAATGAGCTACAATGGAACTGCCTGTTTTGCACACCATATAAGGCTATTGGTGCACTTATTAGAAAGGTATCCTGACCACAAGTACAAGGTGTCCTGATTTGTGCTAGGATCACAACCTTCCAGGCCTCCACTGTGATGGTTGAGTATTTACTACAGCTGTGCATAATTATTATTATTGTATCATAACTTTATTTCACATGCTATGTACCTTATCCTAATGCTCTATTTCCTAGGTACATATTTGGGACATAAACACAGTTGCCAAACTACAACAAATCAATATACAGCCTGGTGCAGTATTGGACATTAAGCCATTCAGCATCAACAACTCGCACTGCCTCACTTTATTGACAGAAAAGCAATTACTAATGCATCTTTGACTTCAGATTAATATGTATCACAAGAAATAAAATTTCATTCTTTTTTATTAAAAATTAAATCCACTATACAAAATCATGTTATGTTCTAGCAGATGCATTCATTTGTAGCCATCGGTCACAAATGTCCCTAATGGCTGTCTGGCCAGCCTGGATTGCTATGGTGGAGATATGTTTCACCTCTTCCACATAGCACCCATTTATGGCAGTGAGGTAGGCTGACTTGAGCTTCCCGCATTGTATTAATACATTAATCTACATGAGGGAAATGTGATGTGTGTGTTGTACAGTTCAAGATAATCTCACCTTACTAACATCACTGTTAAGAACACCAATTTGTCTATCTCTTTGGGCTGCAAAGAAATTTTACATGGCACTTTACTCTTTGTGTCAATTAAATGGTGTTTACATACTACTATATACACAATAAAAATGATGTGCTATCTTTTTGGCTACACAGGAAACATTTAATTGTGGTTGTACAACAATTGGTTGTTTCTATATTTTGGTTCTATAATTTATAGTTAAAGAAATACAGAACCGAAATTGCAATGAAGGACATGAAATTTAATTATGTTTCTGCTTCCTGGTTAATTTTTGGAGAACAAATTTGTACAAATAGTGAATACTAGGGCTGGATGATAGTGAATTTATCAATGTCTGAATAATAGTAAGAAGACACTGTTGACGATAGTGAAAATTTACCTATATTCTACTTATTACCTTCAAAGAGATATGCAAGTAGGGATGCTCCTTATGGATACATTTTTGACTAAGGACTAAGCAGCCTTTTAAAGTTGATTCTTATACTTTTTGAAAGCATTTTGAAATTTTTAGATGTCAATTACTGTCTGATATTAATTTTTCAAACGATAGGTGATAGCGATATTATTCCAATATGTTCATACTATCCCCCAGCCCTAGTAAATATCATGCTTCCTAAGTTTCTGTTATGTCAAATTTTGTACACCAACTATATACACCTGTATGGTTTTCTGCATTACTATGTCAAATTCAGTATGCACCACATTAAACTTAAAATAAGCCGCATGGTCAACTTTGTATGTGTTTGGTGGTACAAAGATCCTACAATTTAATTATGAAACTCCTATCCTGTGTCTGGTGCTTTAAATGTAGCACAAAATGCATCTACTTATCTATATTATCAAGAGGTAAAATTTTTTGCAAGTAGTGTAATATACATATTACTACTCAAAAATATCTTTTACATGAAAATGTCTCTTGTATTAAGCTTAGCCTTTGGGTATGTAAATTTCACCATCAACTCAGTTTTGTAGTACAGTGGAGACTGCAACAAAAGTATCCTTAAACAATATAGGTTGATTTGGAAAGGACTATTTTGTGATATTGACTGTATCAGTCTAGTACAGTATAGCCTAAATATTTTGAAGGGCAAATATTTCGAGGTTGAGCAGTGTTGCTAAAAATAAAAATTTTTTCGTGGATTTGCAAACACTCCCAAAATGTGTCACACTATATGGAGGTCTAAATATTTCAAGGGTAAAATTTTCGCTGATAACACCCAAAACCGCTAATTCAGTGAAAATGTTCCCCCTAAAAATATTTAGGCAATACGGTATCAGTCAGGAACTGTACAAGAAGACAATAATTATTATGTACATCGTTATTTGGCGTCTTTGCCAATTCTTTAACAGCAGCTAAGATAATATCATCGGTGCACATGGCATGATTTTAGTCGCTGGCTTTCACACACTCCAGAAGATGGTGTACATCATCAGTGTGGCCATTAGCTGTCAACATGCTGGCTACTTGACTAATGAACTTACCACTGGGCAAGTAAAATGCCTATCAGTATTAATAACAGTTGAATAAAGGAATTGAAATATGTACCTTTAGCATTTTGATGACTAAAGAAAATCCAACATCAATACTAGAGGACCACAAGAGCACCTAATGGCATATTGTTGTGAATCACATGATTAACATGTGTGTGAACTTGTGACCACAAAATGACTTATTAAATTACCAATTCAGTAAATTGTCCAGTAGACTAAAATAAACCTCCTTTTAAGGGATCCATTAAAAGAAACCTTTATAAATAAAGGCAGGGATTTTCTTCCCAAAAGGTGTAGTTGTATATAAACACAATCCATAATGTGAAAATGATCACCTCACACACTACACACATCAATACACAACTGTACAGTACAGTACCTGGCAGGCAACTTGTGACCTCACTGGTGTACCACCAAACAATGTAGCAGGTTGTTGTGTCTGTTGTACTGTTACCATGGGAACTGAACCACCTCGAGTTCCTTGGTTCGGATGAACCCCATCCAGGATTACCAATTTAAAACATGGGCACCCGAAAAGTAGGGAAGGGCTATATGTAGGGCACTGAAGGCTGCTCTGAGGTGTTAACTAAAGTGGAGCTAAGTCCCACCTCTACACAGCTAAGATCTGGGTGGGGATGATATTAATAGTAATAGAACAGTCACTAAAATACTCTAATACAACAGTCACTCAAATGCTCAAACAATACAGTCACTCAAATACTCCATGCCCAATCATGCATGGTTAAAGCTTTCAAACAAGACCAAGCTGAACCTCTTCATATTATTTGAACACTGTGCTATTCCTAGTTTTCAGATATGTAGTCATGGCTAAAATCATGAGATTAGCTACTATCAGTAAAGTGTAGACAATCCAAATTATTAATTTGTGGCTCCTTGTAGCTACTGATGTAACTGAAGAGGTTTGTGTTTTATATAGCTGCTAGACAACAAATAGTAGTTACTGCTAAGTATACCTGAGAAATGCTTGTGTCCATGTAATGCTCTTGATGTTTAGTTAAATGTTTAGAAGTATAGTTATTGGGATAGTGCTGGCCTGTTAAACTATATAGCAAGGAAGTTCACAATAAAAACTATCTGCATGGTATATTTGTAAAGTTCTAGCTAGTTCTTTCACTGATGTGCAGGGGTGTATATGGACAGGCATGGGGTTCTGGTACTTCTGGAAACTCCCCTCTGCTAAAACAGCTGTAATAATATTGACAAAGGACTAACCATACAATAATAAATCATGAATCAATGTAATATTGAAGTATTTTAATGTTTAAATTAATGTGTGAGTGGTGGGGGCTATACCGCAAGACTCCTGCACTTATGAATCACCACCAAATATGGGCCACTTTAGAAAACTCCTTGTGTATTTAGCCTACATATTATATACTTGCATGTGCACTGTAAACCTACTTAGTATCTGTCCTAGGAAACCACAGCATTGTGCAGTACGGCCAAGAAGTCACATAGCTCATGTCACTTAAGTGTGACACAAAGGAATAATAGCTATTGGAGTACTGAGCAAAACACTGATAAGTAGATAGTATATGGACAACTTCAGATTATTTCATTGTATAGATGATGTATCTAGTATAGCTACTAAAATTAACCCATGCAGTTGCTGCACATACTGAAGTTGAGATTTACTTCAAATTTAGTCAGATTTCAAGGGATTACAGCGTACACAAGGAAATTTTGACGTAAGAAAAATATAACGAATTCACATTTCAGCAGATTTGATGTGACGAAAATCAAGAAATTGTAGACAAAATCTGTACTTTTATTAAAGGAGCTTATAAACATTTGACGAATTTAAATTTGACGAATTAGGTCACATAAACTTAATTATTAATTTCTCATCCTCCTGCACTCAAAATACCAGTGCGGGAGGGTGGATTTTTATTTTATTTTTTACTAACTAGATAGCTGAATTAGCTAGCTAAAATGACTCAGAATGTAGTTTTCTTAGACCGGTCTAGCAAGGTACCAGCCAACTTTAAAAGGTGCTGGATGGCTGAACTAAGCAGTGTTGGGCAAGTTACTTTGTAAAAGTAACTAGTTACATATTACATATTACTTGCAACTGAACTATTTAGTTACAGTTACATATTACCCATAAAATAAAGTAACTGTAATAATATTACATATTATATTACTTTGTGTCCACAGCTTTAAGCTGTCACGTATGAAGCTACCACCTTATCACGTGACATGATTGCGTTGTTGGACAATATGCAAATTTTAGTTATAAGTAAGAAGCTGGTGAATAAGCTTCATTCAGTAGGCCTCGTTACTTCGTTGTGGCTAGCCGTTACTCAGAGGATAACTAACGAGATTAGTAACTTCGTTACTTGTAGTAATAATATTACGTAATATTAGACCCGTTACAGTAACTATATTACTTAGGTAACGCGTTACATTTGTAAGTAAAGTAGCTTGCGTTATATTACCTGTTTTTATAGCGTATTTCGTTATATTACTTTGTTACCACAAAAGTAATAATATTACGTAACGCGTTACTCCCAACACTGGAACTAAGCCACCAGTGGTGCAAAAAATCCTTGATGAGGTAAGGAAAACAGCGGTGCGAGCGGGGATGAGAAACCAATAATTAAGTTTATGCGGATTCGTCAAAAGAATTATGACGTCAAAATTTCCTTGCGCACGGTAGGCCAGGTCACTATAAGCGCCTGTTCTAGATATATTCTAATCGATAAGCGCCGTGGGAGCACGCGAAACTCGACGCGAGGCTAGGGTTCAAGCAGAAATACTGAGAACACCAAGGAGCTCGAGAATACATTCAGAGTGTTTTGCAATAATCTGAAAGTAAGTTGTAGGGAACTGTTAATCGAGGTGTGTACATCGAAACTTAGGCCATAGATTATATCTATGATTATATTACCGTACGCAAGGAAATTTTTACGTCAAAAAACTTTGACAAATTCAGACTTCAGCAGATTTGACGAATAAAATGTTGACGAAAATCAAGAAATTGTAGGCAAAACCTGTACTTTTTAAGGGCGCTTATAAACATTTGACGAATTTAAATTTGACGAATTAAACCAATTCGTCAAAATTTTTTGACGTAAAAATTTCCTTGCGTACGGTATGCTTTAATAGGCCACTCCAAATACCGACACTGCACTGACCGGACAGTTTTTGAAGCCAGTATTTCCCTGGCACAACCATAAGAAGCATGCTTAAGCTTATACAGTGGAACTCCTCTAAGACGGACACCATTGGGGAAATGAATTATGTCCTTTATATGGAGGTGATCCTAACCCATACCCTAACTCTAATCCTACTAACCCGGTTTCCTAACCTAACCTAATCCAACATGATTGTGTTTTATCGTTGATCTGAGGGGACCTTTTTCTAAATTTTAATGCACGAGACTAGACCAAGTGGTGGTCATGGTACCATGTGAACCAGTTTAATGTAAGTGATCATGATGTTATTGAGCATGGGTTAGCAATGTTGCTAAAAATAAAATTTTCGCGGATTTGCAAACACTTTCAAAATGTATTAGACTATATGGAGGTCTAAATATTTCGAGGGTAAAGTTTTCGCTGATAACACCCAAAACCACAAAATCAGCGAAAATTTCCCCCCTCGAAATATTTAGGCTATATGGTACTTTTTTGATTGTGGGTTTTTAATTTTCTGTCTCGTCTTGACCCACTGTAAGAGCTATTTTGTGGCCTTGACCGTTGACTTAGAGTTTGACCACGGTCGCATATCGACCTACAGCAAGAGCCTGAGTGACACCCCCTTGAAGCTGCTTGATTGTGCTGCTGACACGTGAGTTGACACTGAGCCTGTACAGAATGCAAGAACAACTGGAAAATAATGGAAGAATACAGAAGTTGGAGCTGACAGTAACCAGATGCAAGCGGTGGACGGGAAGCAGAGTGGAGTGGTCTTGTTTGCCATCCTATGGTTGTATAATGATTTGCTCTGTTGAATATTTCCCAAACCTTGGATAAAGTTGCAGCAAGACCAGAAGAGAGGTGGAATCTGCCAGCTGTTTTCTCGGAAGTTTCACCACAATACCATACATGGGGGATTGTAATAAAAACCAGCTTGTCAGCTAGCAAGTGATGTTGCAACTGGGTAGCACACATAAAATAACAGTAGCTTTTTTGTCTGCTTGACGACCAAAATTGGACCCATAATTTTTCATTCATTCCATATTTTAGCTATATATATAACATCAGTATCAAGTGTTCTATGAGGATATTTCGAACAGCTCTACAGGTTATATAGAGTGCTTATGTTCAATACGGTGATACCAAGCCCATCCACCACAGTTTTGGCCATCAGTTGTTAGCAGTTTACGCGGATTGGCTAATTTTATGAGCCCATTGTAATATGATACAGGTACTGTAAATTAAACATCCTAATGGTTTTTTTCTCTATGGCCACTCATAGTGACTCAGACTAGTTTCCCATCCTGATGTTTTCAATATTTGGTGCAGGCGGGAGGCTTTATTAGATGTGACTGCTTTATTAAAGTATGTTGATCTTGAGAGGATTTTAAGGTCATGAAACTGTAAGCTAACCCTAGCTAGGACCATTCATTCTAACAATGCAAAATGGAGCCACAGGAAGTGGTTTTGGAAAAAAATGACATGCAATATGGATGCCCAGGCGTGAAGCAGGCGGAGAGATGGGAAACTACAGTCCCGTTTGGAGTGGGCCTATACTAGAATGCATAATGGATTGGAAACACAATATATATTTATGGTTATGGGCTTGATACAGTCATGTAGATTATAGAAATGCAGAAATTCCAGTTGTTTGTAATGCTGATTGCAGGGTTTATGTTATAGTAAGACACTCCAAAGTAGCATCTTCAAAGTATCAAACGGTACAGTCGTACCGTTTAAGTAAGGATCCAGGTGAAATTTTTACGTGCCGCCTAAAATTCCGCCTTTAAAAATCATCCTAGAGACATTTTACGTGACGAAAATCACCTTTGCGGAATAGTACTAGTCCATATCATGAATCACGATAGTGGGTTCATAGTATGGATCGCCCATGTTTTTTGCAAAAATCCTAATAGAACGCACACCTAAAAACCACCTTGAAAAGCATCCTTCAATCCTAAACAACCCTCTGGTGGTTCTTTGCAATGAGTATAGGTCCACTAGTAAGTATCAAGTGAAAAGGAAACAGTACATGTATTTCATACAATACTGAAATTTGCCATTTTGTTCATATTATTATTATTATTCATAATATTATTCTTTCACAGGCATAGCGAAGTTTACAAGGAGAAACCTGGGATAAAAGGTAGTAAAGCTTGCTGAATGGATCATTGTGCGTGTCCATGACCTATTTTTGATTTCGTTTTCGGATGGAAACAGCCCTAACTGGGCCATTTCTTTTTGCCAAAATGCCATTACGCTCGAGAAGCCATACAGGACCGCACTCAAAGTTACGTTTTTTTAGTGTTGACGGTGTTACTATGCAGAATGCAAAATTGCACTGTCTTCTTCATAATCCATTACTGGATTAATAAAAGGTACACAAACTAGACGAATAAAAATTGGAAATTTTAAAATGGGAATAGGGATCGCTGAAAAAAGCCACAAAACAAGAAGGGATTGCTGGGGTGGTAATACAAACCACAAATCCCTATTTTGACTCTTTGTTGGTCGTAATGTATACCACAAATCCCCATTTTGACTCACTTCAAAATGACAGAGCATGTAACTAAAGATTTATGACAGAGAGTCAAAATAGGGATTTCTGGTTTGCATTACCACCCCAGCGATCCCTTCTTGTTTTGTGGCTTTTTCAGTGATCCCTATTCCCATTTTAAAATTTCCAATTTTTAATTCATCTTAATATATACAACAGCATACAGCAAAACACTTGCAGGTAGCCGTATAAATTTTTTTTTAAATCACCATAACTCGAATTTTAGCCTCACTGCCTCACTGCCGGACGGCTAGAGGCCAAACGAAGCAGCGCATAGTCACCATTTTACATCACAATAATAAACTCACCAGTGGGATGTGCCTTTTGGGGTTCCGATGAGTGTAGGTCCTCGGCGCCTTGTCTTTTCTTTTATCTTCAATCAGGCTGCTTGTCTTCTTCATCCACCGAAACCATATTGAGGTGTTAATTTTCTGTATCAGTGTTTTCTTTCAGCAACATATTTAGATGCCACAGAATTATTTCAGAACTGGATTTCAGAAGTGGCGCTACTATGAGAGGTACACTTGCTAGATATGGTACACTTGCTAGATATGGTACACTTGCTAGATATCTGCAACTTCACAATTGGGATCCGGTTCGTGATAGGTTTGTGACCACGCCCACAAAATAAATATATAGGTGAACTAATAGCAAAGAGTACTTAGACCCAACCTCTTAACAATCTAGCTAGCTATGTACTTAACAATAAACAAGATCGCCTCAGGTCTAGCTAGCTGCACACCCCTTGGCTGATTCAAGATATAGAGTCTAATACAACAGTCACTCTAATACAACAGTCATGTATGATAAAATTACATGGTTATGGTAGACATACACTGTAGTTATTTTTATAAGAAAAAGAAGCAAGCACAATATAAAATTAGTATTACTGTTCTAAAGGAGACAGGTACCCCCCAGCAACAGCAAGGTCAACGGCTGCATGGAGGCACACAGGCGCGCTTGGATCTAGAACGTGGTCCCCTGATACGCATCACTGAACAGTGCAGCAAGGAGAACTCCAAACTACAGCCCATAGCCACAGTATGGGGAACTCCACTTCTCACTGAGCAAATGGGCAAGGTGTTTATAAGTGATAGTAGCTATCTGCCTTTACCATACCTACAGATGTGGAAAATACAAGTGGACTTATACAAGTTACATTGTAGCTAGCTGTGCCACAACAAAAAAAACTAAACAAACTAGTATTTAAAAAATTGTTAATTTAAAAATGAAGTAGGGATCTATGCAAAAAAGTAGTGAAACAAGAGATGAATGATGGTGTTACAGCATAGCTCAGTGGGAAGTCCCTACTTTGGCATTGAACAAAGTAATAATAGCTAATGTGCCAAAGTAGGGACTTTCCCACTGAGCTATGCTGTAACACCATCATTCATCTCTTGTTTCACTACTTTTTTTTGCATAGATACCTACTTTATTAACAATTTTTAAAATATAAACATCTGAAGAGAAGGTGTTAGAATGATGCAATGAAAACCGAGGCGGATGTTTTAGAAAATGGTCTGCCAGCAGTGAAAAGGACATCGTAGCTATGCTTTGTGCCATTGCTAGTAACGGTGTCACGCACAAGGCTGCATGGGAAGGCTAACGTACTTTCCTCTCAAGGCTTAGTTGCTGAAACAGCACTTTTATTGGTGATACACACTGCTATCAACAAGAATTGCATCAGTTTGAGTAAGAGAAATCTGTGAAATTAGTGACAGTAGCTACTGTAAGGTTGTATCGTGATTGGTGTAGCTACCAGACACTTGACTAGATGTCGGAGTATCCTTGCAACTAGCCTCATGTAAACGAAATGAAAGTGGAGAAAGACAGCTAGCAAAATTACTGTATAATGGTGCTGGCTTGTCATGTTGCGGGGCAACTCAGCGCATTTTCTAGGAAAGTAAGACACCAATACCTGCCTTGGAACTCCACAGTGCATTTTCTAGGAAAGTAAGACACTAATACCTGCCTTGGAACTCCAGTTAACCCTCCAGCACTGGAAAAGGGTGGTGAAGAACATGCTGGTTTGGTTGTGCTATTGTTTTGTTGACAATATTTCAGCGGTTAACAATAAATTCTTGGTGTGGATTGAGGTGTGGTTAACTAATTAATTGATGTGGTTAGCCGCGAGTCTCTTAGTACTAAGAGTCTTGTGGAGGAGCCTCTATGTGAATAAGAAACTTCCATTTTAATTAAACTTCAAAGCATTGCTAACATACCATTTTCTAAGAATCGTTAACTTATTGATTCAGATATTTATTGATTTGTGAATTGGATTGAACTTATCAGGGACCCTATCAAGTTTGTCTGAGACTAATGCCAAAGCGAAGCCTATTACTGAACCTGATAGCGACATGATTGATATGATCACGTACCCCACACTAATTTTTTAAACACAAACTCACCTTCAGCTGTGTGAAACAACTAACCATCAGTCAAGCCCGTAGCCATAAAATAAATTGTGTTTCTGATTCATGATGTTTGTGCTTCCAATCCATTATGTACGTATCTATGGTCGCATTGTTCAACAATATGGCTGACAAAAATGGTTGTTAAGGAGATGAAAAAGCCATGTATATCTATGCAGCTAGTGAATGAATGCTTGAGTACATGCATTTAAATTGTTTTGACTTTAGAGAAGGTTGGTCTTGCTCCTCATGATAATTATAATAATCTCAAAAGATTCTGAAACTAATTCAACATTGATACTTCAGACCTATGCCAAGGCCTGATTTTGTATGTGCTTTGCAAACCTCTACACAAGCCTCCGAACACTAGTCTCGACACATAACCAGACCACTTTTTTTTTCTTTTGTGTGGGGGTACTGAGGAAAAAAGGATCTGGTATATTGTCACAGCCTTAAACTTAGACCTGTCAAAATGCATCACTCACTCACTCACTCACACACGCACGCACACACACACACACACACACACACACACACACACCACACACACACCACACACACACACACCACACACACCACACACACACACACACACCTTGTTGTTGTTTTCCGTGTATGTATTCACGATGTTTTCTTACTATGTTAGGGAAGGTGATATGTTATGGATTATCTTTCAGCTGAAGGTAATTTATATTAATTGTATGAAGAGTTTGTGGTACGAGCTCTCTTGAGCATGTAGTGTGTCATTGTGTATGTATATGTGCTAGCTTACACAGCAACAATTATGTATTTTAAAATTGTTGTTACATGCAGTATATTCAAATACCTCAGACCAGAAAAATACATTTAACTTGCTAATGTCTTTGTAGGATTACGACTTGATGGTCGCCGTCCACATGAACTACGTAGGATTGAGTGCTCAATGGGTCTGCTAACACAAGCAGACGGTTCTGCTTATCTGGAGCAAGGAAATACAAAAGTATTGGCCACAGTCTATGGTCCTCATGATGTGAGTTCATTCCTTGGGCTGTGTGTTTCTTAGGCAGATTATTACTCTGGGAATATTATTTTCTTTATAACTATTATTGTATCAGTGACTGTTAGTGCAGTATTAGAAGTACAGGTACTCTTACAGTAGGAGTACTGTAGGTGTGCAAGTATTCACTTGGCTGGTTGGGTGTAGGATGTAGAGACATGTGCATGACACACACAATTCTCCCCAAACTATTGCAGTTAGTGGACTGCAGGTGCATGCTCCACAACCAAGCAGCAAGGCACATGCCAGTAAAAGAGTCGGGAAAGAAGAAACAAACCTCAGACTACAAACCTCAGACTCCACTTCCTACAACCAACCAAGTGAACACACATGAGGTTTTATGTTAAACCAGCCAGTATGAGAGAAATATAGGCTAGGCAGGTATTATATGTTTTACTCTGAAATAGTACTACATTCTCTTAGCTGTACAGGTGCTTTAACAGCTGAAAACTACAGAGCAGGCCTTGAATACTACCATTAATTGCTTACCATATAGAGTAAAATGTCAGCAATGGAAAACATTACCAAAGTTGGTGAATTGTGCTACTATTCGCCAAAGTTTTACCACATGAGAAGAATCGTTGTGTGTTGTGTTCATCAGAATGGATGTACAGGTATCCTATTCCAGTTTCGTTGTCATCCACATTGTCATCTTCACGACTGACCCAGCTGATTCAAATGGTCCAGTCGGTCAGCAAAAGCTGCTGAACATATGGTTAATGCCAAACTGAGTTAGCTACAACAGTGAAGTGCCACACATGGTCATTCAACTTCTATCTCACAGGGTCAACAGCAATACAAGGTAGGAAATGAACTGCTTAACACAGAGTAATAGCTTCACTGAATTAGAAATGCACTCTGTATCATGACAAGTTCCTCTCTCAAAAGTAACCATAATATGCCTTAGAAAATGGTATGTTAGCAATGCTTTGAAGTTTGATTAAAATAGAAGTTTCTTATTCATGAAGAGACTCCACCACAAGTCTCTCGGTACTAAGAGACTCGCGGCTAACCACATTAGTAAATTAGTTGTCCACACCAAGAATTTATTGTTAGCTAACCGCTGAAATATTGTCAACAAAACAATAGCACAACTAAACCAGCATTTTCTTCACCACCCTTTTCCGGTGCCGGAGGGTTAACTGGAGTGCCAAGGCAGGTATTGATGTCTTACTTTCCTAGAAAATGGGCTGCGTTGCCATGCGACACGACAAGCCAGCGCCATTATACAGTAATTTTGCTAGCTGTCTTTCTCCACTTTGACTTCGTTTACACAAGGCACAGTGATGCCAATCTACTAATTCTCTCTCGTGGTATAGACTTGCCTTGAATAGTTGCAAGGATACTCCGGCGTCTAGTCAAGCATCTGGTAGCTACACCGTGCAATCATGATACAACCTTACAGTAGCTACTGTCGCTAATTTTTCACAGATTTTTCTTACTCAAACTGATGCAGTTCTTGTTGATAGCAGCGTGTATCACCAACAAAAGTGCCATTTCATCGACTAAGCCTTGAGCGAGAGGAAAATAAATTAGCCTTCCCATGCAGCCTTGTGCACGACACTGTCACTAGCAATGGCGCAAGGCATGGCTACGATGTCCTTTTCACTGCTGGCAGACCATTTTCTAAAACAGTAATACATCCACTTCGGTTTTCATTGCGTCATTCTAACACCTCCTCCTCAGACATTTATACTTTGAAGATGCTAGTTTGGAGCATGTTACTTTAACATAAATCCGACCGACTACTGTGCACAATTAAATTTACAGAGTTCAGATTCTCAGTATTACATTTCAGTTTTGCTAAAAAGTCACAACATTTGCTTTATTACTTTTAGTGATTAGCATAGTGGAGCATTTGCCAAAGCCAATGTTGGCTTTTTAATTTCACAAAGTTTTACACTACCAATGTTTTGCACTAAAAGAGTATCTATTTGATTTGAGAAAGGATGTGTGTCCGTTCACATACATACAAACTTATATATGTAAGTATGCTACACTTTGCTGAAACGGATTTATCAACCACTCTAATAGATTGAAGTTTTGTGTAAATGTGTGTTCATAGTGTAGTTTTTTGTAAACAAGTTGGATGTTATGCTACTGCTTAAAAACCAGGCGCCCATGCAGTTAATGCTACTGTATCCCATTCTGACTAAATAGGCAATTGATCAACCATGTATATAATTTAGCTTATATTCATGCTATTAATCCAGCTAGATAATTAGATTTGTAAATTATATTTCGTAATTCATTAATTTTGTAATTTGGTAATTATGTTGCTATGCACTGCTAAGGGAGCGTAACTCTAACAAATCACTTTAAACCACTATTATGCTCAGAAGTATCTTCTCAGCTGTTTTATAGTGTACCTTTTGTGTTTTCTCATGTAGATTGTTTTGAGGAAGCTTTGAGGCTGCCCTTCATTTTCGTTCACGTGCTAGTACGAGACATGCCCCCTTTCACTTCGAAGGGATTCATTATTTCTGTTAGTATGTGGAGCCAGATACATTGTTTTTTGGTTGTTTTATGCCCAAATAGCCCGTTGTGAATCATAATGTCTTCAGAAACTCACTTTACCCATTTTTGAAGCTGGCATGAATAAACCGCCTCATAGTGAAAGCTTACCTACTGGGAAGATTTATACTGGTTCTGTGCACCACATTATGAAGGCTGCTTTTGACACAAAACTGTTTGCTTGTGTGGGCAAAATGACACGAACTCTCCCTCTCACGCACTCACTCACACACACACACACACACACACACACACACACACACACACACACACACACACACACACACACACACACACACACACACACACACACACACACACACACACACACACACACACACATACACACACCCACCCACCCACACACGCACACAAACACACGCATACACACACACACACGCACACACACAAACACACGCATACACACACGCACACGCACAAACACACACATGCACACGCACACTTTTTCCAAAACAATTACAGTAACCAGGCGCACACCCCACATGCAGGGAAGGGTGGGGCGTGCACCTGGTTAAAAGAAAATGTGGCCATCCACAGTGATTGAACCACTTTGCTCTCAAGTCGCCAACTCTATAAATTGTACCCATAAATGTGGCCAGATTTGCAGAAAGGTACCTTTTTCACACACAAATTTTGACTCAATTTTTGAATTTTGAAGCTTCATAATTATTTATTGATCATGGCATATAATTGCCTGAAATTTTCTATGAGTGTAGATATAGTATCTGGCTGCATTTTGATACTAAGAACAAGTTAATAAGTATAAGGAGTCAAGTGTTGCATCATTTAGTTTGCTGGTGTCTTTTGTCACAACTTGTAATGAAAGTTACATTATAAGTTGAAATACTGTAAAGATAAAGTAGTTCATTCAGGGGTTAAGTACACTCCCCCTTCCCAGGTTAGCTATTTTTCCCTCTACAGTAGGTTTATGCCTTGACACATAGTTAAAGAGAAAATGTCACAGCAAAATTATGCTTTTCATGTTATGGAAATTTTTAGTGCAATTGTGATGGTGAGTGCAGTGATCGGTTGTTCTTACCCATGTATATTCCATGCACAGGTATCTAGTAATCACATGCAGTGCATATAAGAACTGATTTCTAAAGCACTGTCCATCTTCAGAATCACTGCTTTTCCATTCTATAGCCAGCTAAGATTTTATACAAATTTCAGAAGAATATAAAATTGTTGCAATTTTACTATTCTTGTGTAGTATTTTTTTTGGTGTACTGTATGTCTTGGCTTACTTTTGTACTGGTACATGTGTTCATGTGTGTAAATGATTTTTTTTTTTTGTAGGTCAGTCAGAAGTTTAAAGTGGTCCACAACAAATGTGTCATCAATTGCCAAGTTAGTGCAGCAACTTTTAGTTCAAATGAAAGGAAGGGAAGACCCAAGGGTGACAGGTATGTGATATGTTGACTATATAGCCCCTGTATAGAGCCATATGATTAAAATTATTGGCTTCACTAGTGTGATTAAAATGGAGTAGGATTCATTCATATAATTATCCACTGGAACCCTATTCATTTATGTAGTGTAAATTAGTTAACTATTCTGGTATAGCACAACTCTGATGCTCTATTAGAATATGTGGCTGTGACTGCTCTATTAGAGTATCTAAGTGAGCTATGCAATAGATGAAGGCCTGAAGGGTGTGTTTGCCATATCTTGTGTTCTACAGCAAAAACTTTGTTTGCAGCTATGGTAGATCATAGGGATGTGGTCACTGTGATAATATTATCTAATCCGAAACAGTCAAGCTGTAAAAAAACAGTGCGGCCCTCAAAAAGGCTATGGTGAAGAAAGATGTGAAATCCAAGGTGGCGGCCAAGAAATGGCTGTGATGGTAGGTTAATGATAAAAATTTTAACAACGACAATTGAGGTGAATTTTTGTGCCGCTTGGTCTTGGCAAAAAATTCACCTAAATTGCTGTTATTAAAATTTTTACCATTAACCTACCATCACAGCCATTTCTTGGCTGCCACCTTGGATTTCACATCTTTTTTCACCATAGCCTTTTTGAGGGCAGCACTGTTTTTTTACAGCTTGGCTGTTTTGGATTAGATTTCATTTCTTTTGGTATTTGTATACCACAAAGCCGGCCTATGGCCGGCTTTGGGACTTTTTTAACCTGTCTTTTTTTCTTTACCACAGGAAGAAGAAAAGATGAAGCAGATGTACTTTAAATATTTATCAGTAAATGTACAAATTACAGGGGGTGTATACGTATATATAATACATATATTTATTACAGAACTCTCCATGGTGGTTTCTTTGCAACTGAACACTTTACAAGGTGACTTCTTCTTGCTGCCCTCTCTACAGGGTGAATTGTTGGTAGCTGAACAATCTACAAGGTAACTTCTTCTAGCTGATCTCTCTACAGGGTGATTTGTTTGTAGCTGAACTATCTACAAGGTAACTTCTTCTAGCTGATCTCTCTACAGGGTGATTTGTTTGTAGCTGAACTCTCTACAGGCGATTTCTTTGCAGCTGAACTCTCTACATGATGGTTTCTTTGTAGCTGAATTCTCCACAAGGTAACTTCTTCTAGCTGATCTCTCTACAGGGAGATTTGTTTGTAGCTTAACTCTCTACAGGTGATTTGTTTGCAGCTGAACTCTCTACATGATGGTTCTTTGTAGCTGAACTCTCTACAAGGTAACTTCTTCTAGCTGATCTTTCTACAGGGAGATTTGTTTGCAGCTGAACTCTCTACATGATGGTTTCTTTGTAACTGAACTCTTTACAAAGTGACTTCTTCTAGCTGATCTTTCTAGAGGGTGATTTGTTTGTAGCTGAATTCTCTACAAGGAAACTTCTTTTAGCTTATCTCTCTACAGGGAGATTTGTTTGTAGCTGAACTCTCTACAGGTGATTTGTTTGCAGCTGAACTCTCTACATGATGGTTTCTTTGTAGCTGAACTCTCTACAAGGTAATTTCTTTTAGCTGATGTCTCTACAAGGTCACTAGTTTGTAGCTGAACTCTCTACATGATGATTTCTTTGTAACTGAACTCTCTACAAGGTGACTCCTTCTAGCTGATCTTTCTACAGGGTGATTTGTTTGTAGCTGAACCCTCTACAAGGAAACTTCTTCTAGCTGATCTCTCTACAGGGAGATTTGTTTGTAGCTGAACTCTATACAGGTGATTTGTTTGCAGCTGAACTCTCTACATGACAGTTTCTTTGTAGCTGAACTCTCTACAAGGTAACTTCTTCTATTGATCTCTCTACAGGGAGATTTGTTTGTAGCTGAACTCTCTCTGTAGGTGATTTGTTTGCAGCTGAACTCTCTACATGATGGTTTCTTTGTAACTGAACTCTCCACAAGGTAACTTCTTCTAGCTGATCTTTCTACAGGGTGATTTTTTTGTAGCTGAACTCTCTACAAGGAAACTTCTTCTAGCTGATCTCTCTACAGGGAGATTTGTTTGTAGCTGAACTCTCTACAGGTGATTTGTTTGCAGCTGAACTCTCTACATGATGGTTTCTTTGTAACTGAACTCTCTACAAGGTGACTTCTTCTAGCTGATCTTTCTACAGGGAGATTTGTTTGTAGCTGAACTCTCTACAGGTGATTTGTTTGCAGCTGAACTCTCTACATGTTGGTTTCTTTGTAGTAGAACTCTCTACAAGGTAACTGATGTCTCTACAAGGTCACTAGTTTGTTGCTGAACTCTCTATATGGTGGTTTCTTTGTAACCGAACTCTCTACAAGGTGACTTCTTCTAGCTGATCTTTCTAGAGGGTGATTTGTTTGTAGCTGAACTCTCTACAAGGAAACTTCTTCTAGCTGATCTCTCTACAGGGAGATTTGTTTGTAACTGAACTCTCTACAGGTGATTTGTTTGCAGCTAAACTCTCTACATGATGGTTTCTTTGAAGCTGAACTCTCCACAAGGTAACTTCTTCTAGCTGATCTCTCTACAGGGAGATTTGTTGTAGCTGAACTCTCTACAAGGAAACTTCTTCTAGCTGATCTCTCTACAGGGAGATTTGTTTGTAACTGAACTCTCTACAGGTGATTTGTTTGCAGCTGAACTCTCTACATGATGGTTTCTTTGAAGCTGAACTCTCCACAAGGTAACTTCTTCTAGCTGAACTCTCTACAGGTGATTTGTTTGCAGCTGAACTCTCTACATGATGGTTTCTTTGTAGCTGATCTCTCTACAAGGTAATTTATTTTAGCTGATGTCTCTACAAGGTCACTAGTTTGTAGCTGAACTCTCTACATGATGGTTTCTTTGTAACTGAACTCTCTACAAGGTGACTCCTTCTAGCTGATCTTTCTACAGGGTGATTTGTTTGTAGCTGAGCTCTCTACAAGGAAATTTCTTCTAGCTGATCTCTTTACAGGGAGATTTGTTTGTAGCTGAACTCTCTACAGGTGTTTTGTTTGTAGCTGAACTCTCTACATGATGGTTTCTTTGTAGCTGAACTCTCTACAAGGTAATTTATTTTAGCTGATGTCTCTACAAGGTCACTAGTTTGTAGCTGAACTCTCTACATGATGGTTTCTTTGTAACTGAACTCTCTACAAGGTGACTCCTTCTAGCTGATCTTTCTACAGGGTGATTTGTTTGTAGCTGAGCTCTCTACAAGGAAACTTCTTCTAGCTGATCTCTCTACAGGGAGATTTGTTTGTAGCTGAACTCTTTACAGGTGTTTTGTTTGCAGCTGAACTCTCTACATGATGGTTTCTTTGTAGCTGAACTCTCTACAAGGTAATTTCTTCTAGCTGATCTTTCTACTGGGTGATTTGTTTGTAGCTGAACTCTCTACAAGGGAACTTCGTCTAGCTGATCTCTCTATAGGGAGATTTGCTTGTAGCTGAACTCTCTACATGTGATTTGTTTGCAGCTGAACTCTCTACATGATAGTTTCTCTGTAGCTGAACTCTCTATAAGGTAACTTCTTTTAGCTGATGTCTCTACAAGGTCACTAGTTTGTAGCTGAACTTTCTACATGATGATTTCTTTGTAACTGAACTCTCTGCAAGGTGACTTCTTCTAGCTGATCTCTCTACAGGGTGATATGTTTGTAGCTGAACCCTCTACAAGGAAACTTCTTCTAGCTGATCTCTCTACAGGGAGATTTGTTTGTAGCTGAACTCTCTACAGGTGATTTGTTTGCAGCTAAACTCTCTACATGATGGTTTCTTTGTAGCTGAACTCTCTATAAGGTAACTTCTTCTATTGATCTCTCTACAGGGCGATTTGTTTGTAGTTGAACTCTCTACATGGTAGTTTCTTTGTAGCTGAACTCTACAAGGTGATTTCTTCTAGCTGAACTATCCCTTTCCATAGTTGCATGAACTCCCTATAAGGTAAATTTTTCTAGCTGATCTCTCTACAGGGTGAATTGTTTGTAGCTGATCTCTCTACAGGGTGACTTGTTTCTAGCTGATCTCTATACAGTTTACTTGTTTCTAGCTGATCTCTTGAATTATCTTCAGGCTGACTGCTCTATTAGGATGACTGCTCTATTAGAGTATCTCGATCTCGCACTTGCTGCACCAAGTTGGATTTCGTGTTATAACTCCGTGGCTTTAAGTCAGATTCTTCTACACCATTGAAGAACCTTTCTAAGATGATTACTCCTTCTATACAGCGATTTTCAAAGCATTCCCCCTAGCGGTTTATCTGGTAGGCGTGGCAAGTAGTCGTTTTCTATTAGCTAATCTTGATTGCATAATTGTTACACACTGTTGGTTTTTTCGTTGTATCTTCCTGGTTTTTAGCTCGATTTCTTTCAAACCACAAAAGGTTTGAGGTTCAATAGTTAACCTATTCACCCAGCTTCTTCCCATATGTGGTTTACCCTGTAGGCGTGACAACATATTGGTGTTATTTTTCTTGAATAGTCGATCATAACTCTTTTCCTGTTTATTGTATCCTAGCCAAAGTTGGTACAGATATGCGCCCCTTTTGTGTGCCAAATTTCAAGGCAATCGGATATTATAGCGTTCACGTTTTATAGCAGTTTTTGTAAGTGTGCGAAAAGAGGAAGAAAAATAAGAAGAAAAAAATGAAGAAACTAAGCCAATTTTTGAAGTTGCATATCTCGGGAACGCTTGAAGCGATTTCGCTCTAATTTGGAATGTGGAGTGCTGAAGGTGGAGGGAGTGTCCACAGCAAAAATCGTCTTGTTTCATCAAGGCAGCACAGAGCTACGGAGGTGCGAAAATTGCGTTTTCTTTCTTCCTGTCAATATACTCACGGGTGTTGCGCGCCGGCTTCTTGGGCCGCACGACACACTACCGTGTGTCTTGATAATCATTTTTAAGGACGTGGCAGTGGATTCTGATTGTTTAAGGGTGTGGTCAAAACATGATAGTTTTATAAGTGCAGCTACTGGTATCTACCCCCTTTTACAGTACCATACACTGTAAGTGTTTTTAATACTGGATTTGATTTTACAGGTGCAGATGCACAAAGACTCTTTCTTAAAATATTTCCATTATATTTCTATGATGGTTTATTACAGCAACATTCTGGAGGGTACCTTTCAATTAACCCTGCCAAACAGTACTATCATACTGTTTGATGCAGGAATGATGCTGTGCATTATATTCATGTATACTGTGTTTATCCCTTAAGCTAGAAGTGCTTCATTTCCAAAACACTTTCAAAATAATTTTAATCTTCTACCAAAGAGTCTTGTGTGCACAAAATGTTTGTATCACTATGAAGTACATATGGTATGCATCTTTAATACATTCCTATGTACATTGTATAGACGATCAACAGAATTTTCCAATGCTATAAAACAAACATTTGAAGCAGCAGTACTTGTAGAATTGTTTCCAAGATCACAGATTGATATTTATGTTCAGATACTTCAGTCTGATGGAGGTACAGATGTATAATATAGTTGAAGTACATGTATTTTAAATACATTTTTGATATGTATGTGTTTATTTGATTCTTTGTCATGTTGGCTACCTGAGCTTCCATCATTGAATAAAAGCACCATGGTATACTGTATGGACTGCTCTATAGTTAAAATTAACCATTAAGTTTCTCCCTTTTAGGATACAGGTCTACATGTATAAATGCAGCAACACTAGCATTCATCAATGCTGGGATACCAATGAAGGACTATGTGTGTGCATGCAGTGCTAGTTTTGTTGAGGAACAGTCTATTCTTGGTATGTGTAGTAGAGTGAAACCTATCTTTTCTGGTTGCAGTTGGCTATGCATGTATTAAATAGGTCAGCATTGTACACAAAATGACACCAAGGTTTTTACAAGTGGCTGTGTGGGCACAGGTGATCTCTAAGTTATTGTTATGTAGCTGGGACCTGAATAGGCAGGTTTCACTGAATGTATGAGTAAACACTGCATGTATACCTGATCATTTCCATTCAGATATTAACCAATCAGAAGAAAACTGTGGTGGTCCAGACCTTACAGTCGCTACATTGCCTAAATCAGGAAAGATAGTATTTTTACAGGTACAGGGATGTATGTACAACACATGCAATTGAATGTACTGTAGTGTACATTAATTTGGAAAGTGAACAAAGATTTTCTTGCTTGGACAACGATCACAGTAAATACGATTATCTGGTTTAAAACTATACAGATGATATTAGCATCATGGGGCAAGCCTATGTGCTTGAAGTGTCTTATTTATTTTTTAAATTTATTTATTTATTAAGTCTTTACAGCACAAGTACTGAAGGTCTGTAGGACACCTGGTCCTACAACAAATAAGCCACCCTGTAGAGAGTTCATGCAGCTACTAAAATTGAGAGAACAGCTAGAAACAAGTCACCCTGTAGATAGATCAGTTACCCTGTAGAGAAAGTTGTTACAAAAAGTATGTTTGAAAAAGTGGAGAAAGGATTATATAATAAATGCATACATAAATCCATGTGACTGATTTTGTTATGCATGCAGTGAATCAGAAGGCAGCTGACAGTCATTATTACCCTGTAGCACCGTTTTTGCTTAGCAATGAATATTGTTATATACAAGGGGGTGGCACTCCAATATATCTTGTACTCCGATCTAAAAAATAAGCATTGACCCTTGACTTTCATGGAGTGACTCCGAAAGTGTCAATCATGATATATACAACCCTGTACCATGAAGCCACCTAACTTTAAAGGCAAATTTAGGGTACATATCTTATAATCCCTGGCTGGCCTTTAACCATGGCTGGCTATGGTTACAATGTACCATAGCCTTGAGTACCGCCAATTTCTTTATATATAAAAAAGTCAAGCCAAAATTCATTGTGGGAATTTATTATTGGTCATGTGATGAAAACTATGCGTCTGATTTTGCATCCTGCACTCAGACTGAACCCTTATGAAAATTTTATTAAGCTGCACACATGCAAGTGCTGTTATTTTGTATGTATACTTGTGCTTGTGTGCGCATAGTAGTATTTGGTCCAATTGCACACATGCATTTCCATAACTGTTGCATGTAAATGCTTGCATGTGTGCAACTTGTGAGCAGTTTAGCAACTGAGCGACTGCATGCATGCAGCTTGCTAATGCTAGCTATTTATTAAATTTCTTTTAAATTTGTAATTCACATATACAAAAGAAAAAAAAATTGTTGGTGACAGCTTGTCAAATTGCTCTTCTCCCCAACTCAAAGACTGTTGTACCGTGGTTATTTTGGACTCTACTAACGGTACCTGCCAAGGTTATAACATTATATCGTCAGGACTGTTGTTTTTGTGCGTGTTTTTACCAGGACATAGAGCATTAATTAGAGTGATTAATGGCTGCTCTTAAGTTGAAATGCAACGTCTCCCCCAAATAAGGATAATAAAAAACACAAAGATGAGGATTGTGTCATTGTTGTAAGCCAGCTACTGATAACGTGATGGAGTGCGTTTGGTGTGAAGCTTGACTTCATGCGAGCTGCGTCAAGTTAAGCGAGGAACAACGTGTCTTAATTGGTAATGTTTCCTTTCTGTACCCCTTGTCTTCAAGCACTCCCTTTAGCTTTCCAGTCCTATGAAGGTTTTTACTTGTGGATTCAAGGATCTCAACTATTGAGAAATCTATCAGTAAGATGCAAACCTCTGCACTTCAGGGCCTGAAAGCTCAGTTAACAACTCTCCAGACGATTACCTCTAACCTCACAACAAAGGTCAAGTACCTGTGTACTCAGAACACTACTCTTCAGGATCAGATACAGGCAGCTTCATAACTAAGTCGACTTCATGTTCAAGTGGCTTTGAGGCAACTAAGTCTACATTTGATGTAGCTGATGAAATAGTTGATTGTGATCGATGTAAAAGAAACTAGTATTTTAAAAATTGTTAATTTAAAAATGAAGTAGGGATCTATGCAATAAAAAGTAGTGAAACAATAGACGAATGATGGTATTACAGCATAGCTCGGTGGGAAGTCCCTACTTTGGCAATGAACAAAATAACAATAGTTAATGTGCCAAAGTAGGGACTTTCCCACTGAGCTATGCTGTAACACCATCATTCATCTCTTGTTTCACTACTTTTTATTGCATAGATCCCTACTTCATTTTTAAATTAACAATTTTAAAATACTAGTTTGTTTAGTTTTTTGTTGTGGCACAGTTAGCTACAATATAACTTGTATTAGTCCACTTTTCCACATCTGTAGGTATGGGAAAGGCAGATACCATCACTTATAAACATCTTGCCCATTTGCTCAGTGAGAAGTGGAGTTCCCCCTATTCTGTGGTTATGGGCAGGCTTCGCTGTAGTTTGAGGTTCTCCTTGCTGCGCTCTTCAGTAATGAGTATCTGGGATCGCATTCTAGGTGCAAGTGTCCCTGTGTGCCTCCAGCTGTCAACCTTGCTGTTGCTGAGGGGTACCTGTCTTCTTTAGAACAATATTATACTAATATTATATTGTGCTTGCTTCTTTTTCTTATAATAATAATTATGTCTTCCAGAACAACGTAACTTGTAACTTCTATCATACATGACTGTTGTATTAGAGTGACTGTTGTATTATAGTATATCTCGAGTCAGCCAAGGGGTGTGCAGCTAACTAGACCAACAAGGAGTGAGGTGATCTTGTTTATTGTTAACTAAACAAATAGATTGTTAAGAGGTCGGGCCTTAATACTCTTTCGCGATTATCTTTATTTGGGGGAGCGTGGTCGCAATACTATCGCGAACGGGATCCCAATTGTGAAGTTGCAGATATCTAGCAAGTGAAACTCTTATAGTAGCGCCGGGACTGAAGCGCTTCTGAAATCCAGCTCTGAAATAATTCTGTAGCGTCTAAATATGCTGCTGAAAGAAAGCATTGATACGGAAAATTAACGCCTCTATATGGTTTCGTTGGATGAAGAAGAAGACAAGTAGCCTGATTGAAGATAAAAGAAAAGACAAGGCGCAGAGGGCCTATACTCGTCAGAACCCTAAAAGGCACATCCCACTGGTGAGTTTGTTATTTTGGCATAAAATGGTGGCCACGCACTGCTTCGTTTGGCCTCTAGCCTTGCGACTGTGGTGTGGCAGTGAGACTAAAATTTGAGTTTTGTTGATTTTTTAAAATTCTATATCCGGTCACCTGTTAGTGTTTTGTTATATTTAATGCCGTAGTATGTATTATATGGACTAGTACTATTCCGTAACAGTGATTTTCGTTGTGTAAAATGTCTCTAGGGTGATTTTTGGAGGTGTAATTTTGGGTGGCGTGAAAGTTTCACTGCAATCCCTACTTAAACGGTACAGTTGTTTGATGTTATTGTCTACAACCTTCCAGAGGAATCTAACCTAGCTGCAGATAAAGCCAAATTTATTGAAATATGTAAAGCAGTTAGGGATAATGACATCAGTATTGAGAAGTTATTCCGCCTTGGTTGGAAAATAAAAATAGACACCATCCCTTATTGGTCAGATTTGATTATGAGACTAAGCAAAGTATCCTGTCAGCTGCTCCACGTTTACGCTCAACTAATGAATTTAAGCAAGTGTACATTGTAACTGATATGACTAAGCTGGAAAGGGAAAGACACAAAAAGGTTGTTACAGAACTCAAAAGAAGATCAAGTGGTGAGATTAATCTTATTATACGTAATGGAAACATAGTGTCTTGTTGTCCTCGCACTGAGCCAAAACAAAACAGTACACACTTCAGCTCAAACACCCAAAACACCTATGGGTGGATCAAATCAAGTCTTCCTGACAACCTTTCCTGTGACATTGAGGGGCTTAATATACTATACACAAATATTGACCAATTTTTAAATAAAAGAGATGATCTGATATTATACTAATCACTGAAATTTTACCAAAACTTCACTGTAATACATTAACCTCTGCTCGATTTTCCCTCAATGGCTACTCTCCTATTTTTAATTTTGATCCAGATGCTACTCATTCATCTTCTGTTCGTGGTGTGGGTATTTATGTTTCTGAGAAGTTGTCCTTCAGTGAAGTCCATTTTGATAGTTTTAATATTGTTGAGAATACAGTATGTGGATTTAAGTAGCTCTTAGAGGTCACAACTCACTGCTGGTGGGCTGCATTTATCGCAGTCCATCATCTCTGACACACACCAAAGTACCATCAACTTATGTAACCTGTTGTTATCACTCCAAGGATACTCTCATGTTCTCATTTGGGATGAATTCAATTACCCCAATATCAACTGGTCATCATTATCATGTAGTACATCATACGTACTCATGAATGTTTTTAGATGCAATTCACAACAACATGTAACAGAACCAATTCACTATAGACCAAACACTAATGCTAATGTTTTAGACTTAGTTTTTACTAATGAGGAAGCTATGATAAATACCATAAATTATCTCCCTGTTATTGGTTGTAGTGATCATGTGTGTCTTCAATTCGAATTATTATGTTACTCTACTCATACTAAAGCAAGCTTATCTAGATGTAATTTACACCAAGCTGACTTTGATAAGATGAGAAATTTGATTGAAGAAGTCAACTGGAAAGACATTTTGTCACCCCACTCTGCTTGGAAATTATTTGCAAAAAAATTCTCAGATATTCTTGACGATTGTGTTCCTCAAGGTGTACCTAGAAGGAAATCGTGTATTTTTATGAACCAAAAGGCCCTTAATTTAAGATTAAGAAACAGGAAATGCAAAGTGTGGAATAAGTACATCCATAGGAATTCTCATGACGATTACTTACATACGTTACTCTCAAGTAAGAAATGAACTACGAAACTTGACAAGACGTTCACATTCTAATTATGAAAACAAGTTAGTCTCTTGAGCTAAAGAAAATCCTAGGCAGCTTTGGAAATATATTAACTCCCAACTAAAAGTATACCCATCAATTGACTCTCTTCATGCTCCTGACAATGCAATTTCACATTCAGATAGTGAGAAGTGTAACTTGCTAAACAATTATTTTGCTAGTTTTTTTACCAATGAAGATCTCCATGCCTTCATTCTACATGCCCCAGGTTGTAGATCCACTTAGTGACATAGAATTTACACCACAAGAAGTATATGTTAAGTTGTCTATGCTCAATCCAACTAAAGCATAAGGACCAGATGGTTGGCCAATATTGTCATTGAAGGAATGTGGACAACAGCTAAGCGTGCCACTATCAATTTTGTTTAACAAATCTTTCAACTCTTCTACTTAGTGGTGTGCCTCAAGGCTCTGTGCTCGGTCTCCTGTTGTTTAATATTTATGTCAACAACATACCCATCCAAGTCAACAGTTCTGTCTTACAATTTGCTGACGACTACAGGATGCTCATGATTTTCAGCAGTTACAAGATGACTTGTGGCTACTACAACATCTCTAAATGCTTCTTACTGCATCTTGGTCCACCACACAAGTATGGTGAGTACAATATTCAGGATACAATAATATCTTCTAGTGATACAATCAATGATCTTGGTGTACTCATTCATGACAACCTTAAATTTCATTCCCATGCCACATCTGCGATCTCCAAAGCTATTCACACACTAGCTACTGTATTATTCAGAAGACCTTTCATTTCACATGTTTGTTACTCTTTACAAGTCTTTGGTAAGACTAGTGATTGAGTATGGTAACACCATCTGGGGGGCACACTACTTTCTTGGCCAACCAAACATTGAAAAAATCCAGCGTAGAGCTACTAGGACACTTGCTGGCTTGCAAGACATTCCTTATACAGAACGTCTATGTATATTGGGCTTACCTTCATTGCAATATCGTCGACTAAGAAGTGATATGATATTATTATACCGTCTTGTTAACAATGATATTGGCATTAATTTTTCTGACTTCTTTACCATCTCCTCAGTCACTTCTACTAGAACAAACTATATAAACCCCATGCTACCACCAAGGCAAGATGTCACTTTTTTCAATAAGATCTGGCCATTTTATGTAGTTATGGCACAGTCTCTCAATGTATTTAAGAACCAGCTTGATGATTTCTTCTCTGATCAAATGACTCAAATTGATTTTTAATCATTTTGTGCTAACTTTAGTATCACAGGCTTTTGCCTTCTTTCCTTTTTACACACAATTATACAACCAAGTACTAAAGATAATACGAAATGTGGTTAAAATTACGTCATTAATAATGAAATAAATAAACAAACAATAAATAATGTTTAAGAAAACTACAAGGCCTAAGGCTTCGCACTCAGCGGGAATAGAATCCATGTTGTATGAAGAGACAATCGTATAATGGGCGGGTGTTTTCGTGGAGGTGATAGAAACGTACGACAATTCTATTTAACGCCGATCAAAACAGTTAGCACGTGATGCATGCCCACTATTATGGACCAGGCAGATTCTAGACAAGCGAGTTACTGTTCATTTGTGTTTGAAAGTGGGCAACAGCGACTATTTCGATTGGAAGACGAGTGGTTGCTACTCCTGCTTAATAAACAACATGATTGGAAGTTGCTACTAATCGCTGGAGGTTAGTTTGTGTTGGTTACAATGCTCTGATAGTCTTGTTTCTTTAGTCTCGAGTAATTAGGCTACCTTCACTCGTGTATGGGATGGGAGAAAGCCTCACCTGGCAGGCCATTGTGCGAAGAAGGTGCAGTTTCCAGCTGGTAAGTTTGTGTGATGATGCATAGCTCTCCATCTGAAGCCTCACATCTCCATGGTTGGATAATCACTGATTGTAATTGCATACTAATACATCCCTTATGTATATGTGCCAGTCAAATTCCTCTAGAATTGTATTACTGTGCATCTTTTCTACCTGCACACACTGTGTTGGCCATGCACTGTTTGTACATGCCCTATTTTTAGGTTGTCCCGTTGGTGATTGTACTTGGTTGTATTTGCCCTGGGCCTAGTTATACAACCAAGTACTAAGAATAATACGAAATGCGGTTAAAATTATGTAATAAATAATAATGAATAAATAAATAATGTTTGAGAAAACTACAAGGCCTAGAGACATGAACTAAGCGGGGATAGATTCGCCTGTGAATGAAGGCACAACCGTATAATAAGTATGCCTGTTTGTGCTGATGACTTGACCGTACGTGTAATTCTATATAATGCCCAGCACTACGCCCTTGCTTAATTACAGATTGCGCGAAGGAGAAGATTATTAAACATCCGTGTAGTGATAGCAGGAGAGCCAGAGGCCATTTTACACGTAAACAACAAGATTACAAGTAAGTTTAAATGTTTGTAACTGTGTATTTTGTATGCAGGATATGCGCTCCAGTGAACAACCCATGAACCAGCTGGAATACCAGCTGATTCGCTCATAAACAACCAGCTGATGCACTCACTCATGAACAACAAGGTAATGAGTAATGTAATACTTGTAGTTGTATTATACATCTTCATCCTTCATCTGGCTTGCTAGTAGCTGGAATTATTTTCCACCTGGCTAGTACTAGCTACTCTACTGTGCCGGAGTCAGTAATAAACAAGAAGATGTATTGCTGCATATACAACAATGTGTAACTATCTCCAGTATGTTGTGCATACATAATATTATAGACTGATCACTGTGCCAACTAGTGCCAATGCCACACTGCTGATATACTTGCACATCACCAGTGGCCTCCAGAGGCTATAGTTACAATAGAGTCTGTTGTGCCATATTGACTTGATTGGGATCATTTGCTAATTGTGCCATCACCATGTCCCTTGTTCTGCATAGCCTCACTTCACTGCTGAGTCATTTTCAGAGACAAGTCACACCTATAATATAACTACTTTCAACATAGCTAATTTAACTTGGTTTTTGTGTCAGTTGTGTTTTAGTATTGTGGTTTTCTGATGCCAGATAAACTCCTTTGACTGTGTATGTATGCATATGTACCATTTCCTGTGCATCTTTTCTACATGATCTACACACACTGTGTTGGCCATGCACTGTTTGTACATACCCCATTAGTAGGATGTCCCGTTGGTGATTTTACTTGGTTGTATTTGCCCCGGGCCTAGTAACTATACAACCAAGTACTAAGAATAATACGAAATGAGGTTAAAATTACATCATTAATAGTGAATGAATAAATAAATAATGTTTGAGAAAACTACGAGGCCTAGAGACATGAACTAAGCGGGAATAGATTCGCCTGTGAATGAAGGCACAACCGTATAATAAGTACGCCTGTTCGTGCTGACGACCTTACCGTATGTAATTCTATATAACGCCCAGCACCACACCCTTATTTAATTACAGATTGCGCGAAGGAGAAGATTAGTAAACGTCCGCGGAGTGACTACAGCAGAGCCAGAGGCCACCTTACACGTAAATAAAAACATTACAAATATGCATAATATTATAGACTGTGATCACTGTGCCAATGCCACACCGCTGATATACTGGCACATTACCAGTGGCCTCTAGATACAACAGAGTCTGTTGTGCCGTATTGGCTTGATTGGGATCAATTGCTAATTGTGCCTTCACCATGTCCCTTGTTCTGCATAGCCTCACTTCACTGCTGAGTCATCTTTGACAGAGACACATCACACCTACAATATATAGCTACTTTCAATATAGTTAACTTAGCTTGGGTTTTGTGTAGGTTGTGTTTTAGTATTGTGGTTTTCTGATGCCAGTTAAACTCCCTTGCCTGTGTATGTATGCATATGTATCATTTTCACCGGTACACACACACTGCTCTGAGTGCTGCCTATGGCACTGTTTATACTTGCCTAATGGGTAGGTTGCAGTGTTGGTGTATGTACTTGGTTGTATGTGACGCGGTCCTAGTAATTATACAACCAAGTACTAAGAATAATACGAAATGCGGTAAAATTACGTCATTAAATTAATAATGAATGAAATAAATAAATAATAATAAATAATGTTTGAGAAAACTACGAGGCCTAGAGACATGAACTAAGCGGGGATAGATTCGCCTGTGAATGAAGGCACAACCGTATAATAAGTACGCCTGTTCGTGCTGATGACTTTACCGTACGTGTAATTCTATATAACGCCCGGCACCACGCCCTTGTTTAATTACAGATTACTCGAAGGAGAAGATTAGTAAACATCCGAGATTACTGGTAAACAACAACATTACAAGTATGTTTAAATGTTTGTAACTGTGTATTTTGTGTGCAGGATATGCGCTCCAGGCGTCATGCAGTGAACAACCAGCTGATGACCAGTTGGGATACCAGCTGATACGTTCATAAACAACCAACTGGAACAACAAGGTAATGAGTAATGTAATACTTGTACTGGTAATTGTATTATACATCTTCATCCTTCATCTGGCTTGCTAGCGGCTGGAATTATTTTCCACTCGGCTCGGCTTAACTTCTACTCTACTGTGAGTCTGTAATAGCTCAAGAAGCCGATGCAGTGCTGCATATACAACAATGTGTAACTATCTCCTGTATGTTGTGCATGGCTGTATGCATAATATTATAGACTGTAATCACTGTGCCAATGCCACACCGCTGATATACTGGTACATCACCAGTGGCCTCTAGTTACAACAGAGTCTGTTGTGCCATATTGGCTTGATTGGGATCAATTGCTAATTGTGCGCCTTCATCATATCCCTTATTCTGCATAGCCTCACTTCACTGCTGAGTCATCTTCAGAGACACGTCACACCTACAATATATAGTTACTTTCAATATATCTAACTTAACTTGGTTTTTGTGTAGGTTGTGTTTTAGTATTGTGGTTTTCTGATGCCAGTTAAACTCCCTTGCCTGTGTACGTATGCATATGCATCATTTCCACCGGTACACACACACTGCTCTGAGTGCTGCCTATGGCACTGTTTATACTTGCCCAATGGGTAGGTTGCAACGTTGGTGTATGTACTTGGTTGTATGTGACGCAGTCCTAGTAATAATAATAATAATAATATATGCAATACAAAACTACAGTCAGTTACAACAAACTGTTTGTTTGGTCCCCACTGCGCACAGCAGTTTCATAGTGATGACCTCTTGTTGAGCTTTGTCCAAAAGCAAAATGTAGAAATTGATACAGGTCCAAATATGTATATACTTTCTTGCTTCTTGTTTTGTCTGTTTTCAGTCTTTTAGATTTACTCCCTTGCTTTTTACAGAGAGCAGAGAAGCCACAATGAACAGTAGCAGTAGTATTTTAGCAATGTTTCTCCACCTGTGATGCATGACTTTCAAGGAAACTTTCAAGGAGACTCAAGATGATTTTCAAGGAGACTCAAGATGACTTTCAAGGTGACTCAAGACGACTTTCAAGGAGACTCAAGACAACTTTCAAGGAGACTCAAGATGACTTTCAAGGAGACTCAAGACGACTTTCAAGACGACTTTCAAGACGACTTTCAAGGAGACTCAAGACGACTTTCAAGGAGACTCAAGACGCCAACCTCAGCTGTACTTGTAATGCCATGTACTGCTACAACAGGTTTTCTTGTAGAACACCACATCCCACTAATAAAGACTACTTTATACAGGTTGTCAATAGTAGCAAACAGTTTGGGCGCAATTGTTAAACAAATGTTTGTTTTCATCTGATTGGCTATTTTACTGTACAGTGGAACCTCGGGCGGTCTGGTACATACTACTGTCCGTATCTCAGAAATGTCCGTATCTAAGAATAGCATGCTATTATGCTAAAGTGACTAATTTAAAAACAAATATTGCTGTTATTGCTATCAGTTAGTGCTATGCAGTTTAGTGGGCAGAGGGGGGGGGGGGGGAGTCACTCCAGAGCATTCATGGTCACTTCCCTGGGCTGTAAAAATGCATTAACACCTAGCAACCAAGTGGTAGTTATTATTAGTAGAATATACAAGTCACTGAACAGGTAAACAGCCACCTTTAGGCTCCCTCCTTGTGCTTTTATCTAAACCAAACTTCATTATGGTCAATAAACTACAAGCCACATGACCAATTTGGGCTGTTCAGACAATGGAGGTGTCTGGATAATAGAGGTCCGGATAATAGAGGTCTGGATAATAGAGGTTCCACTGTATACTGCATGTATGCAGAAAGAGAGCAGACTGCATGTGTGTAATTTGCGAGCAAGCCAACCCCTTAATAAAGCAGATGATTGCAAAACAATAGCACAACTTTGCACATACATTTTGCATGCATACAGTTACATAGCAAAAAAAGTAGCAAGTTATTTTGCTATCATATTGCACGTATACAATTTGCTTTCATACAATAGCATATTCACGCTATCCTTTTACTCATATATTGCAAGTGTGCATTTTGTTCTCATGCAATATCAATGCATTGTGTTCTTTTGCTTGCATATTGCATGCGTGCAGTTTGCTTTCATGACAAAACACTTCCCTTATGAAAAGTTTGTGTGCAACTTGGTATGCAGTTTGCAATTACACGCATGCAGCGCTCTTATGATCACCCTTGCCATCCTATGAGTTGAGAAACATTGGTTTAAGGTGAAAACTAGTGTTATAGCATATTCACAAGTGGTTAGCCACATTTTTGAATACAGACCATGCCCACTTTTTGAGTAACACAAGATAAACACACTACAGCAAAGCTTGTATAATTAATTTTATTATTGACAGGCAGTGTTGGGAGTAACGCGTTACGTAATATTATTACTTTTGTGGCAACTAAGTAATATAACGAAATATGCTATAAAAACGGGTAATGTAACTCAAGTTACTTTACTTACAAATGTAACGCGTTACCTAAGTAATATACAGTAGTTACTGTAACGAGTATAATATTACATAATATTATTACTACAAGTAACGAAGTTACTAATCTCGTTAGTTATCCTCTCAGTAATGCCTAGCCACAACGAAGTAACGAAGCCTACTGATTGAAACTTATTCACCAGCTTCTTACTTAAAACCAAGATTTGCACATTGTCCAACAACACAATCATGTCACGTGATAAAGTGGTAGTTTCACACGTGACAGCTTAAGGCTGTGGGCACAAAGTAATATAATATGTAATATTATTATAGTTACTTTATTTTATGAGTAATATGTAACTGTAACTAAATAGTTCAGTTGCAAGTAATAATATGTAATATGTAACTAGTTACTTTTACAAAGTAACTTGCCCAACACTGTTGACAGGAGTAAGAATTGTGATATTGTATTTGTATCTTACATGTAATATCATAATAAAATGTTACAATTATTGAATGCATTTTTACACTGATAATTACAGTGAATGATATGGTTATAAACAGTCATAGCTATAGCTAATTCCGTCAATAATTTCAAGCTCACAATTAAGTCCCATTTAGTGATTGTGTAAGCAATATCCATTTTTCTTTTATTCTGCAATCTGGCAGCCTCGCTAAGGTTGGCTTGAGCCATTGCCCTTGCAATTGATGCATGTTCTGTCAAGTTACTGGCTGTCTACATGACCTCTAATGCCATTACTCACTTTTGCAAAATTGGTTGCCGCGTGATCCTTGAAGGTCAAAGCGCGAATATTGGTCATGCCTTCAATAAAGGCCGGTCTATAATGTCGCATCGAGCAGGGCTTACCATTAAACTTACGGCAAACTTTACATTTTAGCATGGTCACATGTTCCCGATCACCAGACGCTGTTTCAAACCGCAATCATTGTATCGTCTGAAGACTTTTTTTCATTTCAGACACCAACTTCTCCACCGTTTTCTACCACACGCTTCTTAGTGCTTCTGCAACCATTGCTAGCAGTATCTTCACTGGATCTCCTTTGTCTGGATAAATAGAAACTTATTCAGACATTCTGTGTATTGTCTGGATAATGTCCGGTTGTCGAACGTTATTTCGAGCACTGGCTGTAACACGGCTTTTATCTGATATGTATGCCTTCAGCCCTTGGCATACATATCAGGCAAAGCCTCATGCCCATGTTACGAGTATTACATAGAGTTATGCCAATATAGTGAAACCTCACTGCTAGGGCCAGTTTTGGGACCTAAAGGTACGATGGGGTGTCTTTGTAAATGATAATAATATTATCATGAAGCATATCATTTTTTTGGGACCTACATGTACTAAAGGTATTGGCTGCTCATTGCAAATGAATATTCCATGTACCTCATCATGACTGGTTCCCACCCTTCCACCTAGTGTGTGAGTTCTCATGATACAACTGCACTCATGCTTACATACAATTTCACTATAAATATCTTTTCTCTTTTATAATGCAAAGTTTACAAATTGCATGAAATTTTACAGATGGATTCACGACTTCATTCTGACAATTTAAAGCAAATAATTGATGAAACAGTGAAAGGGTGTCGTTCTATCCATGTCATTTTAGACCAGAAGATCAAAAAACATTTGGACCAAGTGGTATCATCGTTTATCACCTAACTGTCTCACTATATCTTATGTGCATACTGTACAGACATACTGATTGTATAAACGATTTCTTAAGTATTCACTGAAAAATATAATGTTAGATTCTTTATTTCATGAACCATGAATCAGTACTGGATCACAGCTGTGATCCCAGCATATAACATCATCTCTTGGCTACCTCTTGGAAATGGAGAAATAAAACCAGAGTTGCTGTAGTGTGAAATGGTATGATTAGCACACCATTTTCATGCAACGGTACGAATTGGTGAGGATTGTCAAGTGTTACTACCATTAAAGTTACATGAGGGTAACAGCATACTTTCAGTACTTTTGATACATGTACTAGATAATAGTAGTTGATAGCCTCATTGAAATATGTATATAGTTCATATTCCCTTTTCTGGGTATACCACTTTAAGCATGAGGTGTACTAACCCTGTGCAAGTGTTAATTGGTTGAAGGGTTGTGTAGAACGAGAAAGGTTGATGGCTTGTTTTGCTCTACTATTCATTGTTATCCTTACTACAGTCAGTAAGGTAACAACACTTCACTGTTCTGATCAACAACTACCAGCTAGTGGTGATGATGACCTCCAACAAGTCACTACCCTATAATATTGCCTGGTTGATAACTGTACCATCATGATGATTGATACTGGAGAGACTGTCTATACTACTGATAGTCTGACTGTTACTACTCCTACAGATGCCACACGTGATTGTTAAACCAGAAGACAAGCTACCTTGTTTCACACCTACTACTTCAGATCATGGTATCAACAGTAAATTCATAGGATCAATGGTGTTAGCTACACTGATAATGATAGTGAGTGGATGCAATGCAGTTGTTCATCTGGTATAATGCTGTACAGGTCTTCTGTAATCATATATAAAAGACACTAGTTATTCTTATCTGGTGATACCAGAGTCTGTGAAGCATTCACATCACATGTACAGTATAAACATGTAGTTTTGTCATACAGAACTGAATATTATTTTATTCAGTGTGATTGCTCTGTCATACAAGATGATTCCAAGTCTACAATGATTATAACAATATATTATTAATGTTATGGAATGTGTTCATGTGTCCTATTTATATTTAATGGCTTGAAATAATCTCAAATCAGGATTTCTGATCCATCAAAAATATCTTTGGGAAATGAATTCCATTATGTAGGGGAAAAGTAATCAGTTTTAGCAAAACAGCTTGGGATATTATAGGTCGAGTGCACTGTTATCTGGTGATTGGATGGTAAAGTATGATTTGAGCTGTATAGAGTTTGGTATTCCATCAGTGCAAGAGGCTTGTACTCATCAGTTTTCAATTTGACCTGTCATTTCATAATACCACACCTACTTCAAATTAGCAGTATAACAGTTTACAAGTCCTGTTTATAGGTTAGGCAACTCAAAGGCTGCTACACAAGTAGCTGTCAGACCTACAGTGCTGGACACTAGAATAACAATACAATACTATGGAAGAACTGTGTGACAAGGTTAGGTCAAACACATACTGAGTGGTCAAGTTATAGTTGGTTATATCGTAGTCATAAATTAATTGGATGTGTGTGAAAGCCTGTTTTGTCAAACTTTAAGTCACCTAGCTATTTAATAATTAGCATATTGTGTATGTTTTCATGCACTTTTTTAGCAGAGCTTTTTAGCGATCCCTATTTCTAAATTTTAAACTTTTTTGGGTAACACGTCACCGAGCTAAGAGTTCTTAATCAGTATTTGCTATGTGGCTCTTCAAAGGAACTTGCTTATAATAAAGACTTAAAGCTGTCTGTGGATCAAGTCACCTAGTGTAGGATTTTTGTCTGCATTAAATCTGCTTCAAAGGCTTCTAGCAAGTCCCTAGTGGGATAGTAATCAACATACACGTATGTGACTGGGTTTGCAAAAAGGGGTCTTCCACACACATCCAATTTACGAACTTGACAATCCATAACATCAGATTGGAAAAAGCTAATGACTTGAAATTTGGACAGCAGTAAGTACCAACATAGCTTGATGGATGGAGAAAATTTCAGCTTTATACATGTTACTTAAATACTAAGTTATGGTCTTCCATAGAAGTGGAAGACCCCTTATCCGGTCTCACATTAAGCAAATACAAGACTCCATACTCAATTGCCATGGAAACTCACAGTGGCAAACTGAATCTAGACATGCTAGCAGTTATACCTAGGCTGCACAGCATTGGCCACACAGCTATAGTCACACTTCCACTGAGACCATAGTCCGTCACCATACATACTATAGCATATTTATGCTGAGAGCTGACACCCCACCTGATGACGCTGTTAAAAGTAAGAAGAAACAGTGTGTGCAGAATAGCTATAACACAATGGCATGTCAAGAATGCTTTGATATTTGCAAAGTATGCAGGGTTTTTTTCTAGTAAGACACCTGTAAACAGGTGGAACCTAGTAAGACACCTAGCCACAAATTTCAACTAACAAATTGCATACTTTGTGGGTTCATAACAAAATTCCAGTCACCACAGGCCATTGTCTAAATTACTAAGACATGCATTGCTAGGATTCTTCAGTGGATAAACACCCCTCAGGAATGATGTAATAATCACCTCAGCTCCACCTAGGTGATTATTACATCATTCCTTCAGGTTGTTTATTCACTGAAGACTCCTAGCAATGCATGTCTTACCTATACTTGTCAAGCAAAACACTAACCTGTGTCCGCAAATCTCCTATCCCCATTGGAAACGGAAGGCTCTAAACTTCAGATCTTGATGCTCTACAATATTAATAATTAATATCTACATTATTTTTCCACAACTGATTTCTTCCATAATTTTTACAAAAATTTTGGTGATTGACTGTTCTATCAGAGTATTGAAAATTACACAGTGTACTCTCTCTGGATCTTCCCTTCAGGATTGAATGTACATATAGCAAGTTTTAATTCTATAAATTGTTGCATTGCATATACCAGAGGTACCTACTTTGGTGCTGTCAAACTCCTGCTGTAGGAATTCATTAAAATCTTTATCATTATTCTCAAGTTATACATACATGCATGATGCATACTACGCATATTTAAGGTTCTGAAAATACAGTTATCCTGTTAGTAACGGGAGTGCTTTTCAGTATTTCAGTAATTCTTCCATCGTACAAGCCAAAAATTCCACCTGTGTTTAGTAAATAGTGCAATTACAGAAACAAACACTAAGGACATTATACCTGTGTGTATGTGAAGTATTCTCTTCCCTTTAAATCTTGTTGGGTTCTTTTTGAGCTCCCCAAGTAGCCCCTGTACTCCCTTTAAAGTATATGTGGGATCAAGCACAATGCCAGTAGAAGATGCTATTTCTATTAGCTGCCCTGAGCACACATTTATCAGTGAAAAATTTAAAGACTGTAAAATACCATACTTAAGTCTTTATCAGTAGTAAGGCCATATCCTTGTCCTTTGTACCCATCCACAACATCCAATATGTCAGTTGACTTCACCTTGTCTCCCATTCCAATTGCTTCCAAAGTATCACCAACATGATCATAGAAGTAGTTAGCATTATCACAAACAGCCACTGCATGTATTCTGAAGAAGAGAAATGCTAAAACATAAGAGGGAGTTTCCAACAGATAAAATTTACACACACTCATATAACAAGAACAAGGGGAATTTGATTAGGGATCATAGTAGGGAAACAAGGGAGGTTGTCTACACTGGAAGACATAGGATATTTAATCCCTACTTCAGTCCATATACCCATACCTGACATAGGTATTAAATGTCCACTAGTATACTGTATGTATATCTTTGGGTGTAGGCGACCTCCCTTTGTTTCACTACTTGTTATTTCTATGACCCCCTAATCAAATTTAAAATTCCAAAATTTCCTTATTCTTGTTGGTTTACTTACTACTATAAACATATAGTGCAAAAAGAATGGTGTCAGACTTACTGTTTTTGTCTAAATGGGCACCCCAACGATCAATTACTAAAAAATGCCAAGTAGCCATTATACTTTGTTTTCAGTTATGTTCAACCCGTTACACAGAACACTATGAGAAGTACCTCTGCAATCAATCCAAGAAAACTCAAGTGAATCAATACCTTGAGCTGTAAGCAAAAAGAAATGGGACACAGAAGGACAAAGGTACAGGGGTGTAATCCATGATGGGCACATTATTATACTGTGGTATGCCAAAAGGTACTTGTCGGAGTGAAGAATAAAAAAATAATAAAAATTAAACCTGTAGCCTTAGAGCAACATTTGTCAGTCAGTCGGTCAGTAGAAATTTCCAATAATAAAAAAGTAGAGTAGCGACCTATTATGAGGCATAACAATAAATGCCAATAAACATGTTAATATACAAATTGAATTTACACCAAAGTACTTCTTTGCACTTGCTAAACCATTGAACACACTCTAATAGAGCAGTCCAAAAGTTTTATATTAGCATCTATCTCACCAGGGACCTGCACTGAAAGCCTATCAACTAGCTAGGCATATACACAGACTAATCAACACTGAAAATTACTTCCTTGAAACCATAAGCATTTTAAAACATTCAACTACATTGTATTAAAGATCCATTTGATACTCTAGTGCCTGTATAATAGTTTGAGAAGCTGCACCTACAGCCTCAAGATAATAAGTCGGGTATGTACAGTATGCAATACGCTTGTCAGGCTGGAGTGAGCAAACCACTATAAACAGTCATGGAGCTTCCTCACAGAGCATGCACATGCAGCCATTCCAGTGTGAGAACTGATAGTGACTGTATATACTGTATGCAGTTGCACCTGCAGTTTAAAGATAAGAAATCATACAGGTACTGTATATTATACTGTATGCATTAGTTAACTAAATACTTTTCTAAAGTTTTTCATCTTCAACATGGTTTAAACTTCAAACAATAACAGTACAGCATGTGATAGCCAAATGTAAAACCTACAAGGGATAAAAGTATTCCATACTGTTACACTGTATGAATGCATAAAGCTTTGTTAGAGTATTTAGCAGATGGATCTATATTTTCAGTCAACTTGCACATGCATACTGACACACTCATCTTTACCAGCATTTCTGTGGTCATGGTGACATAATTCATTGTAATTGCTAAGCAACTGCAGCTGTTGGCTATGTTTCGGGCTCGCACACTTACACACAATGTTCTCCCCTGATGTAACAAAAATGAAACAAATTTGAATGTGGTCAACGGTGCGCATGCTCGAATGTGAGAACCAGCAATTTGTTTTCATTTGCATATGTATCCTCATGCGATCCAATAGAAATTGATTTATACGTGAACAGATGATATTGTGTTATTAACTATTCGTCTTCTACATCATCCAAGAAGTCTAGTCACAAGGCCAAGCCTGATAGATACTGGCAATTACGACTTTGCCGTTTTGCGGCAGGAGAGAAGTTTGGCAGAGGCGAGAGACCTAAGAACTCAAAGTGACACAAAGCTGAGTCTTGTCTTGCCCATGGAGCTGTGACCAGAACAACGTGTACTTGCGGCTATCATTATTGTCAACTCGTGAGTAGAGACAGAGTGCAGCAGTTAATTAGCTTCATTGCATGCTAATTAGCCACAGTGCAATATTTGCAAATTTATTTTAATAAACACAATAAACAGGTTAATTAGCTGATTGAGTGTGACAATCAATTGTATTTCAGGAGCAATCTGCTACACCATCATCTTCCTCTCTTGTTGCAGAGGCCATTGGTCATGATGCGGGTCATGGTGGCCCTGTGACACAGGTAATCACTGATGAGTTGTGCTGCTGGCTCTTGTTGCTGTATAATTTGTTTCATAGGAATCGATCAAATTGCTTTGGCAAAGCCATGAAGCTTTGCAAGGTCAATTAGTGCAGCAGGTGTGTACACTGAGTAGAAAATAACATACACATTAAAAAACATCATTCTGTCAATGTAGCCGTCTATTAATCCTACTGTGCAGTTTGCTGCTCTTTCCCACACACCAGCTGTTTCTACTAACAGCAATATCATTGTGGTGAGTGTAAGGATATTTGTTCAAATTGTGTGCTATAAGCACTTATATTATGATTATTCCCTTGTAATTAATCACAATTATAAGTAACATAATTATAATATGCTGGTTATAAAATGTCACTTTTTGGCCTTATTCCTTTTAATTTAAAACACTTTATATAGCTTGTACTAAATCACTAAATGTTTATGTATAAAGACACAAAATATTAATGTTTAGGTGTGTTCTGGGCCATACAAGAAATCAAATAATGAACAAATGTCAACTGATCATAAGGTTAGCTGCCATTCACATGCCAAGGCTTATGTTCTGGCTATCTGACTAGAGTACCAGTCATTTGTATACTACTGTTGTAGCAGTCACCACGGTTGTCACAACAGTGACCACTGCTATCACGGCAACAACCACTATTGCTGTGACACCATTAGTGAGTAAATAAAAACCTATCTAGACATTGTTGTATGCAATATTATAATAGATTCAACCTAGCAGGCAACAGATGGCTGTTCCAGAGCTTAATGCTTCTGCACTTCCTGTAAGTACATGGTTGAATATGTAGTTGTGTTGCAATAGTCTCCTTCCTTGGAAATAAAGAAGATTTACAGGCCCAGCATGCCTGTACATCAGTCCTCTGTTGTTGGCTCCTCCTATGACATGTATGTCACTGCAGTCACACAGACTGGAACTGCTGCTCCACCTCAGTTGTCCACTATGTCTCACTTAGTGTTATCCTCATTGTCCTGTCCCTCTCTCACATCATTGTGTACAGGATCTACCATCTTACCTCTCATATGCCATCAGCAGCACTACAATCCAACACCATCTGGTAAACATTTGCAATAATTGTGCTGAAAGTGTTGGGTGATGCTTTTGTATAGGCTCCCTCGTCTATTTCTATTGCCACCACAGACCAGTCAGCTGCTTCAACAGCTCCCACTACAGCTGAGGTATGATAACAATTGTTGAAGCATGAAATAATGGATACTATCACAGGGAACTTCATTACTGGTGTCAACTTCACCTTCCACAGCTGTTGGAAATTATACACCAGCAACTGATAAGGTATTGAATAAATACATCCCACCTATTCCACATGGCTTACAGTACATTAAAATAGCTCTCCTTTTAAACTGTGACCGATCGAGGAACTTCCAGAGGATAGGTTGCCTTTAAAATGGAAGAATATGATGCTGAAGACAGAACAGCAGTGGATAGGGATGGAAGTATTCTGTGAAAAGTATAAGATCAGTGACACTGCTGCAATGAAGCTGTGGTGAGATCCACCAAAACCTAACATCACACAAAGCCAGCCAAACCCTGAGTTCTATGTCTTGCATAAGTGCCACGTAGAAAATGGAGTTTTGACTTCAAGTGCCCATGTTGCTATCAGTCCCTTGGGTAAGAAATACATTGTCCTTAACACTGTTCATGTAGGTTTATGTATGCAGCACAAAGGGTATTTACAAGAAAACTCTGAGGGAGGTGCTTGACTTTTTTGAGTCCTATTATTTAGCAACTGAAGGACTAAGTTGCAAGCATTGCAAAAAGGCACTTCAGTCTTGGGATTTGCAGTATGTCTTGCTAAAATTATTAAAATGACTGATGTTGGTACCCAATAATAAAAAAATTTTGAAACAGCTTCCGGAATCCTACAAGAAGCAGTTTCCTGCCATACTCACATACTGTGACAGAAGAGTGGTGTCTCTTTTAAGGGGTCATACACTTGGTAATAGCCCCACTGCACTTCACAATGCAGTACTGGAACTGCACACCGATGAGTGGTTGCATAAACAACTTCATTACCTTGAAGACTGTAGACGAGTACATAATGAAGTAAACATGCATTGCTAGTTTGTTTCCTCTTGCGATGTCATAGTGATGGAAAGACAAAGCTTTTGAAGCAATCAGCTCCTGAGTTTGAAGCAGTGGTTAAGATGCCCCAAGTACCATGTGATTGGTGTGTTCCTTAATTACGGCCATATAAAGATAGTACATAATCATGTGTACATTTAAACATCTGCTTTGGCATGCATGGCTGGATGATGTCTGTGTATGCCAGGGACATTCTCAGCAGGCTACCTCAGATTCTTGCCACCTGTACTGGAGTTTTTGGAAAGGTTTTAAAGATAGACTCCACTAAGAAGGTGTGTAAGAAGCTGCAGGGAATGGCTGCTGAGAGTGCTGCCTGGTGTACCAATGTTGGAAACGAGCGAGGGGAAGTGCTAATCTCTGTGCTAACAGAATCAGAAGGACTGGAAGGACTTCGTCCAATGGCAATTGGGATAATAGAGAGGTTGCATAGACAAATAAATTGCATATACCACTTACAGTTTTTTTGCTCAGATACAAGAGGGCCAAGCAATATCCCCCACTGGTAATGTACACAGACCGAGACTGCTGCTGTGTTGCTGGTAGGGCAAAGTGTGCACAACTGTTTAAGGAGTGGGATCATCTCCAAGTATGCAGTTATTGACATATGCATTACTGCTATTTTACCTCAAAGGTACGACTGGACATATGGCATTTCATGCGAAGGCTTGCTCGTGGCTGCACTTCCGAATCGCACCCTCTGTATGGAGAGTTTATGTCCCGATTGTCATGAGCTATTTTTGAATGGGATGAGACTGATTATTGGTGAGCATTTATAATAACACATACACTGTGTAGGAGTTATCTCTTGTATAATTGTGACATTGCAGTCGTCTGTGTGATGCTAAGAAAGGGTATCTGCAGGAAAAGGGAGTGAGCAACCCCTCCATGAATGCCATAGAAAAGGCCATTACTAAGGAGGAAAGGGCACAACATTGCCGAAGGGGAATAGAAGAGACCATAAAAGCCATTGAGGAGTTGGTGTTACAGTTCACCTCAGTCACAGATAACCTCACTGTTCCACTGCTCAGGTATATACAGTGACTTCTATTGTGTTCATCATTTCACTTACTTTTGCTTTTTCATGCAGTAAACTCATAGTAGACATTTCGAAAGTTGAAAAGAAGCATGTCGCATGCATCCAAGATCCAGATGGGCTGCCCTTGTATACTGTCACAGGTTATAGCACAAAGGGTGGGATGAAGTTGCCAGTCTTTCGTTGCTCACGAGGGACAACATCATTGGAATCATTTCACCTCCACCTGGCAAGGTATGTACACAAAATTTTGTACATGTACTGTACAGTAGCAGTTAGTTGCTCTATTAGATTTATCCCAGGCTCTTCAGCAAGTAATGTACACTTTCAAGCATTCTTTCTGGAGGGTTTGTCCAGATGGAACCAGGCAAGGGCACTGGCAGCAGTACAGCATCAAAACAATAGTTTACGAACATTTGACCTTGACTTAGCCTGCAAGGTTTGAACATTATTTTAGGGTATTGAATTACATCATTGTATACATTAGGTAAATAAACTACACCAGTCACATTTCCACACAATGTTGCTCCCACGTCATCATGCACCAACCAAACACAATGATATCGAGTTCTTTGGGGTGGCCTACTTAGTTAAGCAAACTGGCAGTGATCTCTTGCTTTCAGAGGAAACATTGTTCCCACAAAAGAAGAATCGTGCTGTTAGCAATGCTACTGAAGAAGAGAGTGATGGAAGTGACATTGAAGACAACGTCACTTCTGATGAAGGCTATGTAGATGGGAGTATGGAAGTCCCTGCTACTTCAGACGATCCACTGAAGTTTGATGAGGGAGCAGCCTGTTTGGAGGAAGAACATGAGGCAGAAGATGAGGAAGAAGAAGACAATGAGGAAGAATCTGAAGAGGTAAATCACATAAAGCTATATACTATCCATTTAATTACTGTAATACAGATGCTCTAATAAGGTCAATGAGGCCAGTACCTGCACTACCTCAGATGCCACTAATGACCCCAGAGGGATACCAGGTTGGGAGAAAGTTGCTCAATTATCCTGGCACTTCTTGAAATGACTGGGATTGCTGCACAAATGAGGTAGTTGAACAACTACAACGTTTGTATCATTCCCTCAATCCATATGACAAGAAAGCTACTGAAGCGTTGTTGAAGTCACAGCAGCATTTGAGGGGCAGATTTTGTAGCAGGAAACATGTTACTGAGAGCTCATGGCATATCACTGAACAGAAAATGAGGAGGTATACTGATTAAATTTTACTCAGCAGTGTTTATTTAAGTAAAATTTCATAGGGCATTACTTGCTGGAGTGTCTATCCCACTTCCACCTGCCAAGAGCAGAATTGTAGAGGCAATTTGCTGCTTGCTCAGTTTGAAGTACCAGTCTTCACAGATGACTTCTGGTGCAGGTATGTCATGTCAAAAAAGCTCTAGAGGGAGTCTGTTATGGCAGGTGGGAAGTTGAGAATCTACCAACACCAGTCCACACTAATCCTAAAGGAATACAGGTCCATCCGTGCTAGAGTTTATAACTCACCACAATTGCTAGAGGGAACAAACCTGGCTTTGTATCATGTCAACCAGAATGGCTTGGTAAATGAGTATTTTAGACAAGGAGAGGTATAACCAATGTTTTATGCGGTACACAGCAAAAGTGGTTAAAAGGTCAAACAAGGAAGAAGGAAATTGTCACTCTTATGCAGGGTCTGAAATTGACAGTGCCATCTCTGTGCTCTTCTAAAAATCTCCCTCCTGTTCAAGACCAACCATCCTCTTCTCCTCCTCCTCCAGAACCACACCATCAAATCACTGAGCCAGAGGATACCACAGGGCAGGCTAGGAAAAGAACCATTTCTAGCTCTGGCACACTAGGTAATTCTCAAGTCATGTATCGTAAGTTGAGCTATGAGGAAGCTGCCTCAATTTCTTCCTTTGCTAGTTCTTCTGACTCTGCTAATGATTTGGTGAGCCACTCCAAGTGGTTTAAGAGAATATATATAATATAATTGTACATTTCTATAGGGACTGCAAGAGGAAGTTGTGGAACATACTGTACGTGTTTTGTTGTGTAGTTTATTTGTGCACGCATTGTTATTTCCAATCTTAGGAACTGTGAGTCGTACGCAAGAGTGGCGCATACAAAGGAAGCAAAGACTGAAAGCTGCTGCTACTGCTGGATTGGATGTAGATAATCTTCCTCCACCACCAAGGAAAAGGCAAAAGCAGCACAAAACCCATAAGTGTAGCAAATTTCATAAAACTTTGAATGGTGAGTAGTGCTAAATGTACATTTTTGTTACACTGGTATGTTGATTATTATTAGCAAAGACTGGTCATAGTCAATTCCATGGTGCTTGGTACTGCCCTGCTGTGGACTCAGCTATACCAATAAATGAGTGAAAGGATAAGCAGAAGAAGCAGCATCAGCAAAAGCAACAGGTACGTACAATAAATACAGCAGTTACAACAACAACATCCTCAATTACAGCAGCGGCAGAAACAACTACAACAGCAGCAAAATCAATTACAGCAACCACAACAACAGGTATAAAGATAACAGCATTAACAATTACAACTAAAGTATCAACAATTTTAGCAGGTACATACAACAGCAGCAACAAAAACAACAGCAGCCACAGTTACAACTGCAGAAACAGCTGCCACAGCAGCAAAAACAATTACAGCAGTCCCAACAGCAGCAGAAGCAGCAACAGTTACAGTTACAGCAGATTCAGCAACAACTACAACAGAAGCAATTACAGCAACCTCAACAAAGACAACAGCTAAAGCACCAATTACAACAGCTACTACAACAACAACTACAGCAGCTGAAACATTATTACAGCAGCAGAAACAACCACAGCAGCAGCAGCAGCAACAACAACAAAAACAACAACAACAACAGCAGAAACAACAACAGTTGGTACAGCAACCTCAACAGCAACTGCATGCAGGCACAACAACAACAATCACAGCAACCACTACATCTACAACAGCAATTGAGGCAATTACAGCAGTCACAATTATTGCAACAGAAGCAGCCACAGCAGCAAAAACAATGGGAACAATTACCACAACTTCAACAAAACAGCACCAATTACAACAGCTGCAGAAACAGCAAAAACAATACCAATCTCAGCAGCCACAGCACTATGGCCAGCAGCAGCAGCAACAGTAGCACCAACAACAGCAGCATCAGCAACCACATCAACAGCAGCACCAGCTGTTGCAGCAACAACAACAACAATCTCAACAGCAGCAGCAGCACCAGCAACAACAACAATTACAACAACCTTGCAACAACAACAGGCTCAACAGCAGCTGCAGGGACCACAACCTCAACATCAACTGCAGCCACAAAGACAACAACAGCAACATTTTCAGTTGTTGCAGCTTGTGCAAGCTGTGCAAGCTGTGCAGCAACAACTACAGCAGAAAAAAACAGGCCTAGGAATACAACCAACACCATGCATACATGCAGTAAAAGTAAGGTATTGCTCACTTGATATAATTATATTTGACTAGCAAACATAAAGTTATTACATCAACACACATGTTTACTATAAAATGTGAACATGTGCGTCAGCACACATAATAGCCAGGGTCAGTATGTATTGCATATCAGATATATTACTATAGATAGTTATATATCTGATGTTTTATAGCTACTGTACATATAAAATACATACTGACTCTGGCTATTATGTGTGCTGATGTATTGATAAAGATATTGAATATGTACCATCAATGTTATGGGACTGTCTCACTTTCTCAGTGGAGCAAAGCCTTACCATGGATGGGATCTTGGTGGACTAACTAGTGTGGCTGAAACTAAAATCCTTATGATGATATGATGGCATGTAGCTGTACCATATAGTGCTTGCTGTGGCCTGAGTACATTGACCATCCTTGTAACTAGTTATGTGATCTGCAGCTGGTCTAATAAAAGTATGTGGTCTAAGCCTTTCCAAATGATCATGACATGGGTTAATGGTCACCTCACACCATATCTAGTGAATAGTGAATATATAGTAGCTTTATCAGTTTGAAATTAAATAATAATGCCAATAAAGACATGTTACATTACTTGGATATTGGTCTGGAAAAGGCTTTAACACTGTCCTGCTTGTTGGACCCTGTTGCATAATGGTCTCTGTTATTAATTTTACCTTGAATGGTGCAGTGGTTAACCAATATGCATAGGCTTCACTTATAATTGATGTACTTCAGTTATTAGTAATTCGGCATAATAATACAATGATGCACATTGTACAGAAAACATTGTTATTATATACAGTGATTAGGTATACACAACGTAGCTATTAGCCAGCATAGTAATAGATGACTATAGCTAGACTATATATGTGCGCGATTGTGGAAGCATCACAATTACTCCTAACCCCAGGTACGTTTTACTCTATGATGGGAAATCAAATATAACGTATGCTTCATTGGACTCATGGACACAAGTATAATAGCTATATATATCATTAAGTACGGTAGTACTTAATGGTAGGGATCGTCAAGGTTCACGATTTCCCGCCAAAAAATTACGCACCAAAAGCAGACTTGCAAAACTATCTCGGCGATTCAGCAGTATTGTATTACAAAAGTGAAGCACGATTTCGCCTTCAAAACGACACGAAATGCATCCTATGAGTTTCCACGAATTTTAAAAAAAATTCTATCTGATCGAATTTTCTAGTGACTGACTCCCTAACTGATGCCTTCAGCCAGGCCTAGTGGGAAGATGGCAACAGCTACAGTCCTACTTCTTGCATGAAAACGGCTCGCTTTGCCTATAGATTAAACCTTTCCTACACCGATAGAAATACAATCCTTGCGCTAGGGTCTTACCTTTCATCGTTCTTTAATGTCGCCATCGTCCTGGATTCACTACAGGTAGTGTTAATAACTCCACAAATGGCTTCAATGTACGGCGCTGTCCGCTTCAATAAGAGTGCTCGCTAAATAGAGTAATCATAATCTTCGCGGTAAAATATTCGAATACACACGGTTGAAAGTTCGAAGTTGATTTTGAGCAGGAAGAGCGAGCTGTTCACAATCGGGAAGCTTTGTACGTGTAAGTGAATATATTTAGCGACTTATATCTTTTGTTTCTGGCAAAGTTAACCGGCAAAATTAATATTGCTTGCGTTTGTAAACGTATTTCTTTGCTGTAAACAACGTATCTACCTCAAGTATTTGAGCGATATTAGAAATAATTCGTAGCAAAATAGCGTTAGCTAAGGGTATTGTGGTTATTATTGCTTTGTGTGTTTTCTCTGAGGCAATATTGGGTGCGGCAATGCCTTCGAAGGAAGCGGCGCGGAAGAGTAGAAAGAAGAAGAATAACAGGGCGTACTATGAAGCTCATACAGAGTCTATACTCTTAGAGAGAAAGAACAAGTACAGCAGTGAATGCCGATCACAGCGTCATGCTAATGAGTACTACAAAAATGTAACAGCGTCGCGTGAGAAATCAGCTGAAGCCACCAAAACATCATTTAACAAAGATTTGGCAAAGTCTCGCATTGAGTCAGCGGAAAGGCAAAGGGAATACTACCATCAAGACTTGGAAAAGTAACTTTAGTGTCCTGTGTAATAGAAACTGCATGCACATAAAAGATAAGATTCATGCAATGTTTGTAAAAAGTACACAAACAAGTGGAACAAAAAATTAGGAATTTTCAATATGAGTAGGGATCAAAGTAATAAAAAGTACTGAAACAAGAGAGATTATCTACCACCTGAAGTCATGCTAGTACACACGTAATCCCTACTTCAGTGCCATTATATCTTAAATCTTGGTAACTGAAGTAGCAATTACGTGTGTACTAGCATGACTTCAGGTGGTAGATAATCTCTCTTGTTTCAGTACTTTTTATTACTTTGATCCCTACTCATATTGAAAATTCCTAATTTTTTGTTCCATATATATACGAATATAACAAATTATCGATATCGATAATTTATCAATAGCTGAAGCTTATTATTACTGATTGTGGGATTGATCTTTCACTCCATTTTCCCCCCCGGTTTTCTCTCTTTTTTCCCCCGGTGGGGAGAAAACTTTTGATAGCTTTTTCTTTTAGCCACTACTATTCAAAACCTGACTAGTACAAGGTACGTAGGCAATGTGCAGTATTTGTTTAGGGTAAGGCCTACCAAATTCAATGGCTGGATTAAAAGCAAGCCTTCATGGCTAATATATCCAGGTATTGTGACCCTCATTAATACAGTAAGACCAGTACTTCATGATTGAGGCCATAATATTTCTTTTCACTACTAAGACCAGCACTTCATGATTGAGCTAGCCACAACATTTCTTTTCACTACTGAGGCTTTCACTACACAGGGTGGTCATCAAGTGCAATAATGTAGATTAACACATGATAAATGTATGATTTTAAAATAAACCAAAAGTAATAGAATGTGATGTTTCTGACACAATACAGTCACACACTATTACGTACTTTAACTTGGAACCAGTGAGATAATTAGCAATGCTCAGTCCTGAAGCTGTTCCCCCACTTCCAGTAGCAAACACAATATCATCATACTGCTCGGCTACTCCCTGTATATGAAAAGTACATAGTAACACATCATAGTAAATGGCAAGAAACTGCATTTTCTATTTCATGAAAATCGCACGAGACTTGCCAGAGGTATACCAATCTGTAAAATATTAAAAGTTGAATGTAGGATCATGTAACCAAACTTGTAAAGGGGATGGCTAAACCAATTTAACTTGAATAAAAAGATATTCCATTTTCTTCTGGGCTAAACTAAGCTACTGTATATTTTTCAGTTTACATTGAAGTACTGGCTTCCTGCCTACCAAACAAACCAACTGTTTATATGTTTATTGTAACTTAAGTAAACAGTTACGATTAAATCTTGTTCAAGTCATAAACAAGAAGTTATAGCACAACAGGGTGCGTACAAGGTAGTATGCTTGCCTATCCTCCGCCATGCACTTATAAATGGATAAGTGATACTTGAAGACAATGTCTGTGTCTGGAAGTGAGACTGTTGGTTGCTTTGTAAAAAAATATGTTAATCTTAAACAATAGACAAGGTTCCTAAGTCAATAAAGTAGGATTATTAATCACAATCTTTTGTGAACTGTACCAAACATTAGGTATGAAAAAATAAATGTTGCATGTGTATTTTAATATATGTATGCTAACTACTTAAGGCATCGTTGTCTAAATCGCATGATGCAGTACCTGGGACCTTCCTAAGCACCTCAGTTACATCAGAGTAGCTTACAATACTGTATATATCATACATTATATCTTCTTATACAGTACGAAAAAATAGCACTCTTTTCTCCATATGGTGTATGTTTTACAGTATGTTAGAGTTAAAGCACCGCCATGCGTGTGTATGGAAAATACAGTACGAGGGTGTGTGTCGAGAGGCTAATACAGCAAGAGGCTTCGCCTCGTGCTGTATTTGCCTTGAGACACCCCCCGAGTACTGTATGTTTCGTACACACAAGCAAGGTGGTGCTTTAAGTGTTATATTATACTTCCTGGTCACGTCTGGCTTGGAGCAATTTTCTCTAGTACTCAAACCGCTGCGATTTTCGGTGATAAGGATATCAGTAAGTGTTCATATAATCTATTTCTAGTTGTAGAACGAACTAATAGGATTAGTTTGGCTAGTTTTAGCGATTTACAATGTCACACACGTGATCAATCGTGCTGTCTTAGTGGAGTTGTGTTTAAAAGCTTCGTGATCAGACGATTAGTAAGTGTTTATACAATCTATTCCTAGTTGTAGAACGAACTTGTAGGATTAGTTTGGCTGGTTTTAGCAAATTACAGTGTGTTGTTTACATTACATTCCTTAAATAAATTATCTGCATAACTGTACTGTATTTGCCCAAGTGTACTGTATTTTCCCAAGTGTACCATATTTTCCCAAGTGTACCGTATTTGCCCAATTAGCTGCATAACTGTACTGTATGAGTATACAGTACAGTTATGCAGTTGATTAGTACTCTATGGACAATACAATACGTGGCATCGCCTTGATCCTCCCACGCAAAGTACAATATATATGTATTTACCTGATCTAGTAGTTCTCTGAATGCTTCAATATAACCCCACATTCCTGTCAGATTAGAGCCTCCTACAGGCATATTATATGGTTTCTGTCCACTTGATCTGATAACAAATAACCATTCTCAGATAAAATGCATTGGTGATTTTCATCAATTACACACACAAAACACTCACATATTATGTAAGTACAGCAATTAACAAATACCAGCAATCAATATTTTGGTAAAAGATACCACTGAAATTTGCAGCTGGGACGCAATTTAATAAGAAATTACTAACTAGAAAGAATTCATAGAATGTAACAATGGATACGGTGGTAGAATGTCGTGTAAGTCACGGTGAACGAATAAAGCTGGTGTGCCATATTGTGGTATAATCACATGGACAGGAAGAAAGAAAACTAATAGCCCACCAAGTAGGACAGATCACACATCAAATTCAGTCGACACCACTCCAACCATTTCCAATATATGGGTGGCCAAAGCTTTTTTCCATCATTTTTGAGAGCCATTATTCTTTTTGCATACCTTGCAAAACTTACAATATTTGAATGGTTTCAAATTAGTATTGATGTAAACCAGGTGCACCACTTTTCCACACTATATATTACTATTCAGCCATTTCTTTAATTTCACTACTTTATATCTGACACTTTGTTGAAGATGGCGGCACCACAGCTTGGCTGTCGAGGAATGGATTTGGGTACACATGAAATTACATACAAAACTAGCACATTTTGGCACTTTATATAGAAATGTCATGTAGTACATAACAACCACAACTGTATGTAACCTTAATTTATCAGCATAGGTAGACATTTTATCCTTTAAACCTGCTACATAGCCAAGTTCATTTGTTTTTCCTTCGTAAGACAATGGTGGCACTAGAAAAACATTAGCTCCTACCAATCTGTCCAATAGCAAGTTACCATTACACTGTGCTTTTGATGGGTCCTATGAAATAAAGGTCATGTAATACTATCTATACTTCAATTGCTTAATTATGTACCAGATTTCCTGGACACCGCAAAAACAGGTGGCTATCTAGGCCAATCTGTCTGCTAGCCACTGCCGCTGCTCTGCAAAAGTTGGACTGTAGACCTCCACATGTAACCACACAATTACATCCTGTCTGAACTGCTTCAGCCAAAAGAAACTCCAATTTGCGTACCTACATCCATCCATACATATGTGAAAATTAAAAAAAAAATGTAATGGAAATAATATATTATGGTCACAGCTGATACCAAAATTACATGTATTTAGAATATCAGCTTTGGATAAATATAGTATTGTCAGGAATTGTGTTTCAAGGATAATATGCAGCATACCCTTACCCGGAAAAATCTGTAACCATATTTGTCAAAAAAATAAAGCAAATCGCAAGTGTATTATGTGTAACACATGAAATTAGGTTGTGCATCCATATGGTGAATACACAGTGAAGTTGAATTAAAGTTGCCATGCCGATCACGTGATTAGGGGAATTAAAACTAGACTAAGGGCATGTAATGCAGCAAATACCTGTTGTCTTCTACTGTAATCCATCTGCAGCGCTAATGTGCAAACAAATAGCTTGCCTCTTGGGAGTTTACATGTTCTAGCATTATATAGTTCCTGTTCCCCTCACTCCTAACCTCCTAGTAGCTTCTTGTCAATTTTCTAAGTTACTGTACATTTGTTTCTTTTGCCTTTGGCTCTGTGTTCCTATCCCCTTCAGTTCTGTCCTGCTCTGTTCTTGCCCTTCTCCGGAGTTCTTATTCCTGGCGCTAAATATATCAGGTGGGTTCAGCAAGTTTGTGTTGCTTGGCATCTATGTTTTACAATGGATGTCACTCCAGAAACTCAGCTTTCCTTCATAGCACATTGTTTAGAATAGTTCAACACGTACATCACACGCATCTGACGTTATTACTATTGATATAGCAATAGGACTTCAAAGTAACTGTGTTTCCATAAATTAACATTATATTATGCTTCAAAATTTTGGTCTGTTTGCCTACTTACTGAATTATAACATTAGTTTTTAGCTATAGGCATGAATGGATACATTATTTGGGGGTAGAGGAAACCCCCATCTTACTACTACCAAAGGGTCTGCATTATGACGTAGTGTAGGGCTGCAATCACCATTCCATGTAATGTGAAGTAGCTGTGCTCAAAAGACCTGTTTACGAACTTGCAATAATGACAATGATTTTCATCACTGTACAGCAAGTATAACATGCTAGAAATTTCTATTAATAAACTCATCGGTGCCAGCTTGATGGTGATTAATGTGCAGCAAATCCTGGATCACTCGATGCTATGGTTTGGGAGTTAGCTGGACCTTGGACAGACAGAAAACTTTATATAGTAGGCAGCAATGATGTTTAACCAGGAAGACCCAAGGCTGTTCTGTAGCTGTGTACTGTATACAGCCGAGTAGGCTGGAGCAATTGGAGTAAAGTTACTTATTCAGTAGCGGTCATTTGAGCCTAGAACCTTACAAATGCCTAGCCACTGGCCTACTACTGCTTATATATAATTATATATATATATTAGCAAAAGTCAGCTCACTAATTTTGTCCAGTGTGCGGAAGTGCATGACAGTTCCTATTTGAGTTCCTTGTATTGAGCTCTAGTTCCTGTTAGTATGCTCAAGATTTAGTCCAAATTTAACTTCATAGCAACTAGATAGACTATATACATACAGGCTATAACTGCGGCAATGGACAAAGCAGAAGTTTCCAGAGGTCAAAGCACATTGATAAAAAGTACTGAAACAAGCTGGAGTAGTGCACGATATTACATCACAGTAAAACAATAAGAAGTGTTATATCCCTACTGTGCATTTCCATTATGGTATCTTGAGCACAGTAGGGATATAAACACTTCTTATTGTTTTACTGTGATTTAATATCGTACACTACTCCAGCTTGTTTCAGTGCTTTTTATCGAAGTGCTATGGCCCTTACTCTAGTTGAAAATTCCAAATTTTTCTGTGTACTTGTTTGTTAACTTTATTTTGTAAATAATTGTTATGACTGGTGAACACATGCATACCGCATCTGAAATGGTGCCGCGCACCCCAGCTATATCAATTATTGTCTGAAGTGAAGTATCCATTACGCTTCGTTGTCAGCTATGTTCAACCCATTACACAGCATTTCGGATCAAGAACTGTTCGAAAAACACCTCTGCAATCCATGCATACCAAAAGAAAGAAATGGTGCCACGTGTCCCAGTTATATCAATTATCTGAAAAGTGAAGTATCCATTATGCTTTGTTGCTGGCTATGTTCAATCCGTTACACAGCAGTACGAATCAAGAACTGTTCGAAAAGCACCTCTGCAATCAAAATAGCCACTACGAAAAATACAAGACGATTTCCATTATGAAGGGAAGCCATCACATGCTACCGCCTAATCGATACTTTTCGCTGTCAGCAAAGATGAATGGGACACAAAGGAGGACACTGGTAAGTCCATGAAGAATGCATTGTACGTACTGCAGTATGCCAAAAGGCACCTCTCGAGCCGAACAGTGAAAAAATTAAGCCCGTAGCCTTAGCTGTTATCGAGTTACACTTGTCTGAAGGAATCAGTCAGTTACTTAGTCAGTAGAAAATTCCGCATAATAAAAATTCCATAGCAACTTGTTGAAAGTGTTTCGGGCCGATCTGAAGGCATGTTTGTGCTTAGTTTTACCTAACCAATACTGCATGCCTCATCATCATCAGGGATAATTGAGGCTGGTTTTTCGGTGATGTTATTTTGTGGGCCACACCTACTCCTTTGTGGTCCCTACTATACGGTACTATCATACTGTATGATATATATATATATATATATATAATATCTGTACTGGTGTTTTTGTAATAACATTCATTGGTAAGCAATACCATTCGTGGTTGATATGACATCACAAACTAGTAGTTCCGCCACAGGGTGGTAAGTTAGTTATCATTGGGTGATGATTTATGGCACAGTAACAGAGACACTCTGTCTATAGTATGGTAGTTATCACCTAGTGCCGCACTTTGACACTCCTACACACTGGGATCTAAAATTCAATTATTCATATGGTAATACTGTTTAAGTATGGAAACCTAAAATGTCACCTTGAGACATCTTAAATCACCTTTACTGAATATTAGACTACAACAAGTTTGATACTGAAATTTGATTGGCTGAAAACGTGGTCTCTAAATCCCGTAGTGCCACGTTCTGAGGCGATACGAAACACAGCAATTATGCGCCTGTAACATTGACAACGTTGGGCATTTAAATGGCTAGTAACAGCCGTACTGGGTAGCAACAGCCATGCTGAATTAGAGGGAGGTGTAGAGAGATTGTTTTTAGTAATTGACGATGATACATTTCTTGTTTACAAGCAGTTGTCAACTCAAGGTACAATAACGAGTTGTAGTATAAATATAACGAGTTGTAGTATAAATAAGCTAGATGTCAAGAACCAATGGGTCTATGAATCCTGAGGGTCTTAGTAGCGCCCGAGTGTAGCGAGGGTGCTACTAAGGGCCTGAGGGTTTTCTAAATTCTGTAAAACCCTGGTTCTTGATGTTTAACTGTTATATATTAGCCGAATACAGCATTAAAAACAAGAAAATACTTCCACCCTTTCAATCCAAAGGGATACACCATGCCTATGAGGTCTGTAATGTTGTTTTTTAGTTGCTAAACACATCTCTCTATACATGTATTAATAACAGAAATAAGGCCACATAAACTTAATTATTAGTTTCTCATCCTCCTGTACTCAAAGTAGCAGTGCGGGAGGGTGGAATTTTATTTTATTTTTTACTGACCAAATAGCTGAATTAGCTAGCTAAAATGACTCAGAATGCAGTTTTCTTAAGACTGCTCTAGCAAGGTAGCAACTTTAGAAGGTGCTGGATAGCTGCACTCAGCCACCAGTGGTCTTACTGAGGTAAGAAAAATGGCTATGCAGGTGGGGATGAGAAACTAATAAATAAGTTTACTGTATATGTGACTGAATTTGACAAAACCCGGCTTCGACGCACAAAACTTCGTTAGGAGATATGGCGATTTTAAGTAATCATTGTGTAATAACTTCCCAGTGCCTACAGCTGTGCAAACAAAATTTGCACCAAGTATGCATCTATTTACTAGCTATCACTGAGTGGGTGTATACATTTCTGATACCCAAAATTAGCCCTGTTTTGGGCAGCTTTTCTCGAGTGGGTAATAATATCACAGGTGATAGTAATAGGGTGGAAGGGTGGGGGTGGATGGTGGTCTTAATATACGGGTATAAAATGGAGTAAGAAGACGATTGGAATCCAGAGGCCAAGTTTGGGCTCTCCATGGCCCTCAAATCACTCCAAATTGACCGAGAACACTATTGGTGAGCTCTCTGTGAAGTCCCAGCTCACTACACACCATTATCACAAAGCCATGGCCATTCAATGGCGCCAATCTCCCACTCGTGGCTTTGACAGGGTCGGAAGAAAGCTGCCACAGAAACCAGACTTGCCAGTCCTGAAGGAAGTACAGTGTGGAATGTGATAGTGTATTAGGCCAGCAATCCATTTCTGGTAAAAACGTAAGTTTGATTTTGTGTGTGTGGAAGCCTTGTTATGTGAAATCCGGTCACATATGGACTAATGAAATTTCAAGCAGTAGGGTGAATCGAAGTGATGCAGGCAGGGATGAAAAACAATCGAGTTTGCCTGGCCTAACAATACTAGTGCATTGTTTTATTAAAGTACATGTATAAACCTTATTTCCACTCAGAGTGCATCCAGTCAGGTCATCTCGTTTAATAGATACAGAAAAGCCATCAGGAACTCCATGCAATCTCCAAGGGTGAATGGGAGTTGGTCTAAGTGCGAGCTACAGAAATGAAAATGACACAATAACTGAATAACCTCGACAATAACCCGAACAATAACCCGAACAATAACCCGAACAATAACCCGGCGCTGTTTAATGCTCGTAAATACAATTCATGTTACTGCAAAATCCTACCTTAAGATAAGTGGATGGAACTTTGTTTAAACATGTAGTCCAATCAGGAGCAACGTATTTTTGCAGCAACGCTGACATTATTTAAGATAGGCACTGGCACCATAGATACTAGAATACATAAGGGCACGTGGGCACTGGTAGGACAATGAAAATAATCGAAACCCACAATTACAATAGTTAGGTAAGCTTAATATTTCAAGTACGCAATGCCTCGTGTTACTCACGTGGCCAGCCAAAATGGTAAGTCTTACTTTGTTGTTTTATGTGAAGAACTAACGGGTAACTGTGGTTTCGTCCTCGGGATGCGTTACTAGTTTACTAGTCTCGCGGCGCCCGACCCTAAAAAGTCGGGCGCCGCGACTTTTTAGGGTCGGGCGCCGCGAGACTACTAGTTTACTTACTATATAACGGAACTGTTCCGTTCCGTATAATAATGAACCCCATCAAAATGTGCGGAATTGGTGTTGTGTTATGGCCCTTATGGGGCTTCATAAAATATCCCATATATCCGCACAAACTGTGAACACATGATTATATTTGTGAGGGGGGCTCAGGTATGCGTATGGGCGCGTGATGGGTGGGTCCATAACAATATAGTATCCGTGTAATAACCGGAAGCTTCACCATGGCGGATTTAAGGGGACGAATGCAGGTGTCATACTAAAAGTCGCGCGGTTTAAGTAGCACTCGCAGCAGGAAGCAAGGTTCGGGATTTGTGATCTGATATGATTCTGTGTTCACTTCGAGTCATGGTGTCGGTAAGTTTTCTAAACGTTTGTATCTGCTTGCTGTGTGCTCGAGTAGTATGGCGAATGTCGTACCCAGTCCACAAGGTACCCTCTGGTCTGGCCGGTCTGTTGCGAGACTAGCCATGGGCAGGGTGCCCGGATGAATGTGTGACTATTAATACAGATCCGTTGTATCAGTCTTGACATATCTACACATTCTACTATCCATGTTCGTAGTATGCAGGCCAGCATTGAACAATTAAAATAGTACATTGTACAGTTCATCATTACTCTATAGCTGCTGTGTGTAACTGTTGGTGTAGATCTTGAAGAGTGCAGATTACGAGGTTTCAAGTTCATTTGTGCAAGTATCAATGAAAATTAATGTTGTCAAAGTAGTAAGTAACTCAGTCAACTATGGTGTAGTTCAACTGTCACACAGTAACAGAGTTTCTGCATCTGTACATGTGTTATACAACATGACAGCTGTGTGTAGGAACTGGGAACTAGGATGTAATAGATTCAAGGTGGTTTATTGTCTTCGTTACATACCTAGCCATCAGATACTCCATAGAACTCGCATCAAAATTCTCCATTCATAGATTTTAAGAAACTATAAATCTTTGGTGGTCTATTTCATTCACGATGGGATAGCTTGGTGGATAGTTTACAAGTAATGAAGTGATAATCTCTCTTCAGTGGTCTAAAATTTTTAAAAAAAACCTCTACTATGCAATAGTTGATTTAGTAGTGCTTTATTAATTAAACCTTGCCCTGAGTGGTGGATTTTCAGTATTTCATCATGCATCAAGTAACTATTATACTAAACTGCCATCACTAACCAAGTATGTATATTCTAATGATGCCATACTTGATTCCATAATGTGTTTTCGTCCTCCCACTTAGCAGTTCTATAGGCAGTGTATGTATACAGTCATGCTACACTTACTGTAGTTCTGTTCTTTTGTAGGCCAATGCAATCCAAAAGGCGGCCTACTTAATGGCTGCTTTGACTACTTTTTTTTTGGTTTACAAGTTTCTAAATGTTTCTAATATCTATATTTTTAATTCTGAATTGGACTTATTGAGGGAAGACCAATATATTAATGGTACTAGTTTTTTATTTGGACAACCTTCTGGAATGTCGTTTGTGAATTGTGTACCTGGAATTTTAACCAAATTGGCTGCTGGGAAATTTGGCCAGAGCTTATCACAATCAAAATGTAAACAATTAAAAGACATGCGATTTATTAATGATTCTGAAACAGTTGCACTGGTCAGCTTTCCAGGTTCTGGAAACACTTGGACCAGGCTGCTTTTAGAACAAGTAACTGGAATATTTACTGGATCGGTATACTGCGATCGTGAGCTAAAACAGGAAGAATTTCTTGGAGAGTCTGTGGCCAGTGGAAATGTGATAGTGGTCAAGACACACATACCAGGAAAGGGATATCCCACAATGCACCGCCGTGCCATCAATCCAACCAACTTAAAAGGGGCTATCTTCATCACAAGAAATCCATTAGACTGTCTAGTGTCCGAGTGGAATGGACAGAATTTACATAAACACAGGCATACTGCTGGTGTTGGAAAAGATTACTTTGGTGAGAGATGTACAATATTAGATAAATGTATATTATTGTATCCACATAGGTAATAATTATGATTGGAATCAGTTTGTTATAACTAGAATGGAAGTATTTTATGCACTGTATCATTATTGGTTGGTTGATGTTGACATCCCTGTGTTGGTTATCAAGTATGAAGATATGCTTGAGGATGTTTCAGGCAATCTGAGAAGGATGCTTGATTTTCTTAAGGTACGTTATTCAGAAGAGGAATTCTCTTGTGTGGAACATAACGAGATGAAAAAATTTTATCGTCACAAACACCATACTGACTCTGCTGACCTCTTCACAGAAATTCAGCGTCAGATTGTGCTAAACCGTTTACGATTAGTGGAGCCACTAATGAACATGTATAATGTAACTTATAAAGACCTTCTGTAATAAAGTACCGCATGCTTTTGTGTTGTGTTCATGATTGTGTGGAAATGTAATAAAAATTTACACTGTATATAACAAGCTCAAGTACCAATACACTGATCATACATACATTCAACATTAGTCCTTTTTTCTTTTAATCAAGTGCTGCTTGATTATTTTAGCAAACACAGGTCTGTTCAGTAGTTCATATGCAAGGGGTAATAAATTTACTATTATTTTGTGAAACTGGTCGCTGTGACAAAACAGGTCAATGCCAAGCTCTAGTCCCATCCCATAATCGCACTCATCATTTGCAAACTGAACAAAAGACAGCATTTCTTCCAGTGGTTCAGAAGCTGTAGCCTTTTCTTCCTTTGACTTTGAAGACACTATTTTATCCAACACAGCTTTTAGTTCACCTACAGTACATGTTTCAATATATGAAATAACAGAATTTCCTACTTGACTACTAGAATATAACTATTAAAATATTTCCTTAAATCCATCAGGAAACATGGACTGCATGCAGGCTTTGGGAAGAAAAAAAACCCAGACGTTAAGGTATATTGGGTACTTCAGTATAACTGTTGTACTGCAAAAAACATACCTATACTGTTATTCAATGGATTTGACACATTTGTGTAAAAGATAAAATTGCACACTACACTGTATACAGTAGGTAGAATCCCTAATCAAAAACACCCACATAGTGGGTAAAATAATTTCAATCAAATCAGAATCCAATCTGTATACTCGTAGGGTAGTTTGGGTGTAACTAATCACTGGCCTGGACTAACATATTTTTGGTTTTTACGCATTCTGAGGTTGGTTTTACGAGTCTTGCTAGCTAAGGGCCATCAGAAGACTTGCAGTTTGGTTCTAAAATGATGAGTGTGAGGAGTGGAGTAAGCAAAAACTGACTTCTCACTACTCATTTTTGCTACTTATGATACACTGTATACTTGAACTAAATAGCTCAGACCCCTGGGACACAACCTATCCTTCCTAAGACAATCTAATTGTAGCTAAATTTGTTCCTACATGAAATATACAAGTAGAGTTTTTCTGCTGCTATCATGATTAGTTCTTACATGACTGTGCTAGTTGATGTACTATAATATGTGACCAAATTTATTAGCATTGTACAAGCTTGCTACTATCTCCAAGACGTTATCGTTGGTTAACCATAACCCTGCAGCATACTGATAAGGAGTATAGGTATATGTACTGTAGAAGAACATAATAGAGGTGAAATCACTAGAAGTCAGTAGACTGCAAGTTTTCTGAAGGCCCTTGGCTAGCAGGACTCAATAAAACCAACCTCAGAATGTGTAAAAACCAAAAATAGGTCAGTCCAGTAGTCCAGTCCAGTGATTAGTTACACCCGGGTAGTTTCCCTAAAAATTTATCTTGAAGACTGACATGGTGAGAAAAGCATTGATACATGTATACTTGTTTACAGCATTACGGTGGAGTATAAACAGTGGACCCTATCTGGTAATTATAAATTCTAATTTATAAAACATCATGTGATGGAGAAAAGTGGATTGGCCATGTACAGTATGACTACAGTACATACTTTGAATTGGAGACAAGTATAAAATGTATAAAGTATATAATATTCAGGGGTTAATCTAGGGGGGGGGGGGTGGGGGGGGCACAGGCCCCCTCTGGGTTAGCTATTGCCCCCCCTAGGTTTATACCTATAGCCTTGAGAAATGGAAAGGTTTAATTGATCCCAAAGTTGTATAATCTAATGGTCAATATTCAATGGCATCACAGTAAAATTTCACCAAAATTGAGTATATTTACACCTAAATTTTCAAAATTTTCCTGGGGGAGCATGCCCCCAGACCCCCCTAGAATCCGAAGCGACTTACTTCGCCCCCTCTAGGTTTATATTCTGGGTTGAGCCCTGATATTCCAAGAAGAGTTGGATCTCCGTGGGTCCCGGGTCCTTGGTTCCCAAGTCAGCTGTTTATATACACCTGGAATTTTATGTAGCAGTAGTAATATTGTGTTTCTACCAATTTGTTAACTGCATGCTCATAAGGGGATAGGGGCTACAATCCTTTTTCTATTGCATAGACCAAGCAAAGTATAAAGTTTAATTTGTTTTCTTTTCCTCAATATTGATGTGATCAGCAGTCATGTAATGAAAATCACAACAATGGTGTATTAAGGAAAACCAAATTCTTTGAGCAGGAGGAATCTTTCATTTTAGATGATGGCCTATCTACAATTGTCAACACTGAAAAGTATGTACAAGTACTGTAATTGATCAATAGGGGTAGAGAGTAATGCTGATGATGAGAAACATGTATAGGAATCATTTGCTTGATACCAAACTGGACCCATGTACTGTATGACAGGAAATTTATGTCTTGCACACAACACGCACATCACAAAACATACCATTTGTCATTGGTAGTGGTCTATAGCCAACATCATTCTGATCAACAGGCACTACTATCCCAATCTTGTTGAAAGATTTTGCCACAACTTGTTTATTCCTTGTCTTGAAATTCTTTGATTCAACTAGGTTGTAACTAAGCTCCTTACATTTTGCTTGCAGTTTAGTGTTCAGTTCTTTGAGTTTAGAATTTGTGGACACTGTCTTCAACTTCTTTGAAATCTGAAGTCTGTATAGATGATTAAAAAGTTATATGTACTTATAGGCACTGTAGCTGTAGCACTTGATGTAGTGTATTGTGTGTGTGTGCGTGTGTATGTGTGTGTGTGTGTATTGTGTGTGTGTGTGTGTATTGTGTGTGTGTGTGTATTGTGCGTGCGTGTGCGTGTGTGTATTGTGCGTGCGTGCATGCGTGTGTGTGTGTGTAGACACTGTACATTGATGTCGTTCAATGTGTTGCTCTTATTGTACTATAAAATCACATACCCAACTGTTGCAAATATGTTATCTCCTTCTGCTTTGAGGACACATGATTCTTTGGAGTTATTAGAAACCAAAAATGTCGGTAAATCATCAGGATTATCCCTACAGACAGACACATATCATGACACTAATCATAGAGAAGAGGAGAATATCTAGCACAGAGCCACTGCAAATCAATCTGTTGGGATTCACTGTAATGGTGAAAGTACTTTTAAACCCATTAGTCCAGTGGAATCCTTTGAATGGTGAAAATGGAAACCCTTACAATACTTCAACAGAATCACTTGAAGCATGACTAGACACTTTTCTGTCCTCAATGAACTTTATCCACAATGACAATTACAAGCGCAGGTGCCTATGGAGAAATTGTTTTGGTCAATCATAGATCAGTTTACATAGAGGAGATATTGAGCTCTAAGAAACAGGTATGGTTACAACAACGAAACAAATGAATTATTGTATTGCATGTGCTGGATAATTTTCGAGACAATTAAGCTCATTTGCAATGGTTATAGTTATTTTATATCCATTTCTGTTGGCTACTGGTTGATACCTTGCTTCATAACCGAAACATGATTGATCAAAACAATTTATCCATACCCCAAATAACACAGCCATCTTGTGCTTGTGACGTCACCATAACATGCAAGATACAATGTCCAGTTATGTTAACTGACCTGTAATATGATATGTGATATCCATTTTTGGGAATGTTTTCAAGGACAGTGAGAACTTCTGGAGTGTCATAAAAGTATCGTGACTCTACCACACAATCTTCCCATGAAGCTGTGCTCAGGTAACCAGCAAGTACACAATAAGGTCCAACTAATTTAAGCCCAATAGTGTCCTTCAAGGCTTCTGCAATCAATAAGGCATGACACTCAATAGAAAGTACATGACTGTAATCAACAAAAAATTAAAGTGATTACACTGTATGTACAGTTGCATAGAATCATGTGACACACATTACCATTACAGAAGTTATACAACTCTGTTGAAGCTCCAGATGTACAAATTCCGTATATACTGCATTTATTACCTTAGTTCAAAAAACCAATGCAGCCAAACTCAATGCTTGAAAACAATGTTTAAGCCTTTATTTTCAAAATCAATTGTGACACCACTCAAGTGTTGATACTATTGAAGGTGCGACATTTAACCAAGGAAAATACGGTAGTAATAATGTAGTTTTCATAAGGCTTCAACAATGTTATGCAAGTAATCACTGTAGCAAGTCTTAAATATAATCATTACTGTGATTGACTGTTGAATTTTGGATGCGCAAGCAGTAGTAAATACAGGTAAGCTGCAATTGTGCAGAAGCCAATCTTCAATACTTGCCTTTTTTAAAAAGCTGTTTTAAATCTGAATTAACGCATGAACTAAAGACCTGATAAGAAAGTAGCTCCACACAATCGTAGATAATCAGTCTAACAGCAAATCCAGAGGAAATATTCGCTCTGAAACACTAAACTTAGAACTCACACTATACACATCCCAGAGACTTTCTGTTTGTTGTACAGGCTAGAGAACAAAATGCTTCACTGATTTCTGTTAGCACAAGGCGCTCTATGGCAATAGCTTGCTTGTTTCAGGCCTTGCAAATTTCATAATGAAGCTATACAAAATTGTTCCAAGCCACCTTTGTTTGCTGTCTACAGCACATTGAATGCAGTGGTGTACAGGCTATACACTCTACCTGTATATACGTAGTTCTGCCAAAAACTACAAATTTTAATACAAACCCAAAGGTCCTGAGTTCAATTCAATTCCATTTCCTACTCATGGGAACTGTTTTTCTTCTCACTGACACCTTTTTGTGACATAATTTTTTCACACAGTAGATAATCATGATACTGTACTTGCTCACCAGTTTTCAACAGGTCTTATTATCATACTGTATGTTGACTCACCATATCAAACGTAGCATTGAATTGACGGAGTGTTAACAAAAGTAATACTACATGATTGTTGTACATTGCTCATAAACCACATGGACAAGGTTATATCACCATTGCCCACATGGTATTATGTTTAGAAACTGAAGGAGCCTTGCCCAACCTGCATGATAGCTAGCGTAGGTACTGCTGTTGTTGCCCAAAATTTGTCAGTAACTATGGCTCTTATGATACACAGTGTTCATGCTGAAACCAAATACTGAATCATCTTCAAATGTTGCCAGTGTACTCTTACAACTGTGAGATGCTTACCAGCTGATCATGGCCATACAAGTTGTATTATAATCTGGACCACATATCCATGATACCAATGTATTATATTCACAAAACTATGTAAGTGGAGTCCTCCATGCAAAAACAGTTTGGCCATATAAGAAAAGGGCATGTACATGAAAGTAAAAGTAACTGACAACTGAAACAACTGATATCCGAAGCAGCCATGTTAACATCCCTAACATTTGACTATTGAAAAAGGCTGCTTAAGTATGGTACTGCTCAATTGCAACGTTGTCTCGCAAGAGTATGAGCAATTTAAAAAATCACTAATTAAAGGGCATGGCACCCATGAGTATATGGGTGGTATCGTATACTAGCTAATAAAGTTAAAAATAATTAATTAGGAATTCAGCAAGACATCGGTCACGTGAGAACACGAACACACACCCATGATGTAGACTACGAGCTCTTTTGGTTGCCAGTTACAGCAGCTTTATTCCATGGATATGCCCTATACACTGCATATAACCAAATTCTCATACCACAATAGAGGAGGTTGTCATCAAACATGTCAGGATCTCAAAGAAAAATTCAACCCATTCAACTGTTAACAAAATAGTCTAAACTATACAAGTACACCCCCTGTATAAGGAATAATTAGAAATTTTAGGGATCATACAGTACATACAGTGTAAATTAAAAGTAGTGAAATAACGTGGTTCATGAAGATATACTAGCGGACATTAAATCCTTACTTCTACTGTATCTAACCCCATGACTGAACTAGGGATTACAGTCAGTCTCCATCATGTGTAGCATTGTTTCATTAATTTTATTTCCCTAAAATTCCTAACTTTTGTTTACTATTTTGCAACATTTCATTTTCAGCTACAGTATTTGAATATTCAACCTGTTAGTCAGCATTACAAACAAAGATGAACTTCTGTGGTCACAAATGAAAACACAAACAATCTCTGTTAAAATGTAGGGAAGCCATTGCACAATGCTACCATGAATTGACACCTTGCACTGTCAGCAAATGGAACACAAAAGAGGACACAGGTACAGTAAGTCCATAAAGTATGCATTTACTATATGTACAGCAGTATGCCAAAAGGTACCTCTCGAGCAGAAGCAACGTCAACAGGCCAATTATGCTTGTCTGAAGGCATCAGTCAGTCAGACAGTCAGTAGAAAATTCCACTAAATAATTTTTCTTAGCAACCTATTGGAAGCGTTTTACATTTAGGTTGTACTGAAGACACTTTTGGGCTGGTTTTAGCTTTCTGGCCAAAAAAATCCCAAACTGTTAATATGATAGCATATCCTGTACCAGAGTCCTGTTTCTTTCACGTGCCACATTTGGTTACTAAGGCAATACTTCATTGGATTATGATGCATGACCAACCTCTGAGTTTCATACGACAGCATATACAGGTAGCTGTCAATTACAATGCAATGATCAGAACAAATAACAGGATCAATTGATGCTAAACAAAAATGCATAGTACACAATGACTGCCTACACATTAATGTACCTTCAGGAGCAACAGGATTCAAAACTTTACAGAAGTCCCAAAAATCATAAAAATCCTGAGGCATATCAACCAAAAATTTCTCTTTAATGCTACTTCGAGGGTCTGTAACCTTTCCACCATCACTGGTACCTATAAATGATCATACCACGGTGATGTACGTAGTACAACCAAAAGAAGTACACATTTCACCTTTTGGAATAAGTTTTGTTTGAGTCTCTGATGGATCAGTAGGTAGAGTGGACTGTTTAAGTTTCACCTGTAAGTAGATTTAGATCTTAGTACTAAAAGTATATTAAAATCAAATGTGAAGTAGGGTTCCAACAATAAAATTAATCGATTAATAGTAATGAATGAAGTAAGAGATGTGTATAATTTTTTTTAACCAGCCCTAATAGCACTCCCTTCCATCCACACGTCTCTATGGAAAACAAGCTAGAAGAAAAACATAAAAAGGGAAAAAGAAAGAATTTACCTACAGAAGACACCTAAAAGAATCTACAAAATCCCAGGAAATGTTAGTGAACTGGTAGATGCCCCTCTGCGATGGCGAGATCTATTGCCAGCGGCACACCACGACGCTTAGAGTGTGATCGAGAACCACGGATGCAGAAACGAAGCAAGGAGAACCCCAAACTGCAACGGAGCCAGCCCATCACCACTGAATATGGGGAACCCCACTTCTCACTAAGCAATTGAGCCAAATGTTTATACACTGTAGGTGGTAGTGGCTGCATTCCCCATTCCACCGGAGGAAGAAAAAACTAATCGGGTAAAGCTGCCATGCTCCTACTTCACGTATACGCTCTTCATAAGCATGACACTTCTCAGCCTCATGCCTACGAAAAGTGGCAGCCAAGGTGGTGGACCGATTGGAAGCTGCAAAAGGATTAAAAATGTGAACATCAAAAAAAGGTGCGATGATGTAAGCACTTCCAAAAACCAGATGCTCTGATATACACCCTGGCATTATCATCAAGCACAGCTGAACGGTGATGCATAACCTCACCAAACAGGGTAAGTGAGGCTCCACCTGGACATCATGGCACGCTTCCATCATCCAACTAGCAGTCAAATATCATACTTCATTATGCCGGATAATTGGAAAAGCACCATGTGGGCAGCTAAGGGTGTGAGAATCCTTACCACACGCAGAGTGCGATGGTAACAATGATGGTGTAAAGCCATAGCGCAAACTGACGGCATCAATGAATTCACCTTTATGAAGGGATACGTACATCCTGTACACCTGAAGATATACTAGTGGACATTAAATTCCTACTTCAGTCTATACCCATGACTGAATTAGGGGTTAAATGTCTACTACTGCAGTATCCTTTATACTTGTTTGTTTACTTTTAAAAACATTATTGTAACTGGTGAACCCACGCATATGTATTAGAATGGTACTAGCTGCAGGCTTATTGTTTCACCTGAACGTGTACCCTAAATATCAATTACTGAAATAGTGAAATGGCACTAGGAGCAGCAGTCAATCAGTCACAATGGAACATGCCATTAATGATCAGAGCACACAATAGCTACAATAATATAAGCCGTGGTTACGCTATAGAAAATTAAACCAGTGAAACCACGGAGTGTGATAGATGACTTTGATACACCTTGTGTTACAGGTTGTATATACAGTACAAGAGTGACAAGCTAATGGAGTACAACTACTACTACTACATCAAGAGTCAGTTTCTCATTGCATGTGATGTCACAACATCACGATTATTTATAGTACGTATCAACATCACGGTGTTCAGAGACAATCCCACAGTCGATATAATCTCCCAGCCCTAATTGAGGTACTTGCAAATAGAATTGGAATAGCATGTTGTGGTGATATTATAGTCAGTGTATGCTCCATTATAGTAATTTCTGTTTATTCACTGCATGCCTCTGCTGTGTTGTTTACCTATTGTACAACAAAGTGTGGTCATTTTCCCTTATACCCAGAAGGTAAACTGGACATTAATATCAGCAATATGTAACTCACGTTCTATGTGCGTTCTGTTAGAGTCTTGCACTCATGATCAAAGACCTTGTAATAGCGCACAGAATGTGTCCTGCTTGTAAAAAGTGTCTTCTGAAAGTTTGAGAAAAAATGCAAACTGGATGGTTTTTGCTCAGCGGTCACATATATAAGTGAACTCTTCCAAGGTCATTACTAAGCTAAATGCTGTCCTATTACATCACTGGTTAATTTTTAAATATACAGTAGATATTTCATCTCCATAGTAACTACAATCGGCACCACTTTTATCGATTATTATTCTGTAAGTTGGCCATATTATATTGTTGTGTAACTGTTATATTTCAAACCACTTACCAGGTTTATATATGTTAATGCTAACCTCATATGATGTCCATCCACTATGGTTTTGTCCATTTGTTGTGTGCAGAACACATGCAGTAGTTAGTCCCAACCCTTACAAATGTGCACAACAATATGGCTGACCAAAAATTGTTGTTAACTTATGGATATGCAAGTACAGTACAAGTGCAAATAATTATAATTATAGAGTTAATTAGGCTGTTATGAAGATGGAATACTCCATTGCTTTTTAGTAACTGGTGTATATGTTGTACCATTTTTAGTAGCTGTGCTCAGAGAGAGACATCTTATTTTGTTAAGACACAACATAAGTACAGGGTCTAGACTCCATGCACTGGATGAACAGTACAGGATCCCTGGCAAGACTTACACTATTAAAGTACTATACAATAATAATTATAGCATGAAGAAAGTTCAGTTTAGGCAAACCGATAGATCCCAGTCGGGAGAGGATCTAGAATTAAAAATCCTGTATGAGCAGAAGACAGCAATGCGAGCGGCCTGCTCCAAAAGGGATTGTATAGCTGTATAGTCTTCTTTGTCACTTAACAAGCATTGGCAAAACTTTACTATGTTGGATATTTCGCCAGTTATAACACAAAAAGCATACCTTACTCTCTTCGTCAGCTTTAGATGGATGATAGTAACTTTTCAGGTGGTCTGGGTTCTTTCTATAACATTCAGCTCCATACTTGCAAACTGGTCTCTTGGTGGCCATTACTAAATAACACAAATTTGATAAAACATACAAACTCGAGGCTTTATAGCATCTTACTAAGTAGTCTCGTGCCCAGACCCCACCCACTGCGTTTGAATAACGCAGTGGGTGGGGTCTGGGCACGAGACTACTTACTAAGCGCAAGTTTATTTCCGATGCACTCTATTTAGAATAAATAAACAGCGCATTATTTAGAATTATCTAGACGTTTGACTGATCAATGGCAGCAGCTTTCGCACAGAGACATCTGGCATCACGTAGTTGTCAGCTTTGGAGTTTGGCAAAGTTTTCGTCTCAGTCGAGGCCAGATGAAATGACAGATCGTATAATTAGGGTGGATCACGCGGGCGAATATGGTGCTGATAGAATATACGCTGGTCAATTAGCTGTGTTACAGAGCACCAGCATCGGCCCAACCATACACGTAAGTGTTATTTGTTGTCAGTTTTGTAATTTTTATTGTGTTCAGTTGATCTTGCTTGTATATTGCGTGTTTTAATAGCTAGCAAGGAAGAAAGGCTGTTCAACTTTACAACAACTTCTCATATTTTTAAACAGTATTCATGAACACTGTAAAATTCAAACAGATGTAATATACTTAGACTTTGCAAAAGCATTTGACAGAGTTCCCCACAATGAATTACTTTTAAAACTCTGGAAAATCGGTATCACTGGCAATCTTTGGTGGTGGTTTAGATCTTACCTCAACAACAGACAGCAATGCGTTCGCCTTAATGGTTCATATTCCACCTTCTTACCAGTCCTATCAGGTGTGCCTCAAGGGAGTATTCTAGGACCACTTTTATTTCTTATCTACATCAATGACTTATTTTTATCTGTCCGTTCCTCTAATGCTCTCTCCTTTGCAGATGACACAAAATGCTATAAACAAATTCTTGAACATCTAGACTCCATACAACTTCAACAAGACCTTGATTCAATGGCAAACTGGTCTAGAGATTGGAACCAATTTTTTAATACCGGCAAGTTTATACATCTATCATTTAATACAAAATTCCCCACATCCTACTTCATAGACGACACTATAATCAAAACTAGTAGTACTCACCGTGACCTCGGTGTCATTTTATCAACCGATTTATCTTGGAAAAATCATTATAACCATATATCAGCTAAAGCCTATAGAACCCTTGGACTACTGAGACGTACCTTCAGCCACTCAGTTGACATTCCAACCAAGAAAACTTTGTATTTAGCATTAGTTCGATCACAATTACTTTACTGTTCTCCTTTATGGCACCCCTACCTTATTTGCGACATCTCTGCTTTAGAAAGAATCCAACGCCGGGCAACCAAATTTATTCTAAATGACTATGTAACCGATTACAAAACACGTCTTATCAAACTTAACATACTACCACTGATGTACACCTATGATCTTTATGATATACTTTTCTTCGTAAAATCAATCCAGCATCCATGTAATCATTTCAATATCAGTAACTATGTCAACTTTTGCTGCAATCCTACCAGATCCTCCACCAGTAACAAGCTTCAACACAATTTTACATCATCCAACAAACAAAGTAACTTCTACTTTAACAGATTACCAAGAATCTACAACAGTCTACCAGTACTTGACTTAAATCAACCTTTTTCCACCATTAAATCACAGTTACTCAAGATCTTCTGGCAGCATTTTACAAACAATTTTAACTCTGACAATCCTCACAGTATGCACTTTGTTTGCCCTTGTAGTACCTGCTCCAAGTCTCCTCGCCCACCAAACTTCAGCAGTAATTAATTTTTTTTTTCTTCTCGCTCTCTCTTAAAATAAGTACTTAGCTATATAAGTAAGTTTATTATTAAATACACATGTAAGTTTTAAAATTATAGGATAGTTCAACTATATACCAAAATGTAAATGTATGTAATAACCTTAGCCAGCTAACTTAATTTCATTGTAATTTTATACATTCAATTGTAAATGTAAGTTGTACGTATACTTTTTCTGGCTGTGGGCACCAGTTGCCCACAGACCATTAATGCAGGCCTTGCCTGCATTAAAAAGCAGTTAAAAAAAAAAAAAAAAAAAATAGAACGGCTCTAGCCAATTGTGTGGAGCTAAAACAATAAGTCAAATGTGTACTAGAATGGCTATTACTAGGCCTTTGCTATGGTTGCATTAAGTACACTGCAACATGAACCATTAAAAAAATTATTTTGTTATGCATGAGCCTCAAAAGAGGGTGTTGTGTGTGCATGTATAAAGTGCATCTAAAATATCTACAGTCTAAGTTGCTGTCAGACCTTAAGCTTCAGTCAGTGCTGGTCACTGTAAAGCAATAACATTTAGTGAAAGATACTGAAATTCAGCTATAAAATTGAGATGAAAGGTATAAAAGCTGTATGTGGAACCAGGAACCAAGAAGCTACCTTTTATTGTGAAACTAAATAGAATACTATATATAACTATCAAGTAATGTGAAATTGACCGGTAATATATGCATTTGAACCATGTACACACACACACGCACACACAGACAACAAACACACATTGCTGCTGAATCAGCCTGCTAGCATTGTCAGTTCTTTGTATACATTGTTTAACAAGTATGCTTTTCCTGCCGTGTAGGGGAAATATTAGGAGTTACTCAATTACCCTTATTGACTAACCCATCTGTACCACATTAGGACATATACATGTCATAAATATGCACAAACAGATTGAATTAGCATATTTTGAACGCTATGTATACCCATGGAAAAATATCTTGCAGAAAAGGGACATTTTCAGTGCAAGATCCTTGCAATATATATATATTTTATGGGTATATTGTACAATTACACAACCTGGTGATGTAAATATACATGTGTTTTTTTTGCTTCTGGTTCCATGTTAAACAGCATATGTGGGACCAAGAAAGAGACCATTTAAAAGTGTTTTCAAAATTAATGGTAGACAGAAGAGTTCGTCCAACTGTGTTACTTCCCATCTGGAATGTTGCAGGTTATGCGCTAGGTATGTATTCTTAGCCATGTTTACCATAGATATGTATATGCGTACAACAAGCATATGTATGACTGAACATTGTTGCTATATGATTACAGTACTTATATTCGATTCACATGCAGCAACTGACAGCAGGCTTTACGATTACAATATTATAACATAAAATAGTAGTACAATGTACAGAAAGCATAGAAAGCTCTACTAGTCTAGCTACTATTCCTGCAATTAATAACTTTTATTATTGTGATTGTGCGTGTTGTGTGTGTGCGTGTGCGTGTGTGTGATGCAGAATTCATGTACATGTATATGTATACTGCTGAAGGAGACCATGCACAATTGGGTATATATAGCTCCTGTTGCCTATATTATCTAGCTTCTCCATGTATGTTAATAACCTTTGCTACACATATATACACACACACTGTAATCACTGAGAATAGCTTGCATAGTGATTCTTTTTCTGTGTAGGAGTTGGCTCTGCATTAATTGGGAAAGAAGCTGCAATGGCTTGTACTGTTGCTGTTGAATCAGTAATAGTGGAACATTATAACAAGTTAGCATTCATAAAAGTTTGGGTATCTAATTATAAATATAAGTAGATTTATATTCAATGCATATGGGAAAGGGGTCAACAAGTGCTGTGCTTTGTGTTAACTGACTTATTACCCCATGCCAGTACCTCATTTGTAAATCTCAGTGCATGATTTGAAGTTAACGTATAAGACTAAACCTCGAAACTAGCCATGTTAAATGCATAAGGAGAGGCAGACTGGATATTCGTAAGATAGAATGGCCATGATGTACTGTATATTTGTGCTACTGAAGCTGCTTGAATTATGTAGAGAACATCAATATCACTAAATCGGCTTTACGTGCTGTGATTCACACTGGGATCAAGACACACAGTAGTGTGTTGTACGGCCCAAGAAGCTGGCATGCACCACCCGTGAGTATATTGACAAGAAGAAAGAAAATGTGATTTTCACTCATATGTAGCTGATCTCTTATCTGATTGAAGCCAAATTTGCTACAGAAGTACCCTCATGGTAGGGGAGGTCTACATACCATATTTGAAGAAATCGCCCCACTGTTCCCAAGATATATATGAGTGGCCAAAGTTTCAGGGTTTATTTTACTTCTTTTCGCACACTTTGCAAATCTGCCATAAAATATAAATGTGTACTCTGATCAAGCTAAAATTTGGCACACTTAAAGGGCTCATTAGAGCGAACCTCGGTACCAAGTTTGGTGGGAATCCAATAAAAAATCACAGAGTTATGACCGATTATTCACCTAAAATAAAGTCGAACTTCTGTCATGCCCACAGGGTAAACCCCTTGAAGGAATGAGCTGAAAATTGCTATGTAGATGGAGTAAGGATCATAGGAGTGCCTTTTTTTCATTTGAAAGAAATCAAGTTAGAAACCATTGAGATATGACACAAAATCGAACTTGTGCATAAAAAAACTATTATTTTTCATGCCTACCAAGCAAACCACGAAAAAGAGTGACCTGAAAACCAGCGTGTAGATGGAACTATCACCATTAAGTCCTTGCAATAGTATAGAAGAATCGGAGTAAAAGCCACTGAGTTATAATACAAACTACGTATAACATGTGCACAATCAAGATACTCTAATAGTGCAGTCACTCTATTAGAGCATTCGAATTGTTATTAAGTTACTCTATTAGAGCGTCCAGCTTTGTAACAAGTCACTGTGTAGAGAGTTAAGCTATGCAACAAGTCACCCAGTAGAGAGTTCAGCTAAAACAAGTTACCCAATAGAGTATTCAGATACAAAAAGTCACAGATTGAAGTCACCTGTAGAGAGTTCAGCTACAAATGGGTCACCCTGTAGAGAATTCAGCTATAAATAGGTCACCCAGTAGAGAGTTCAACTAGATTATGTCACCCTGCAGAGAGCTCCCTACAAACAAATCAATCTGTGGATAATTCAGCTACAAACGTATAGAGATCAGCCATCACCTGCAGAATTCACTTACAAACAGGTCAACCTGTAGAGAATTCAGTTACAAACAAATCACCCTGTGGAGAGTTCTGCTTCAAATTAACCACCCTGTAGAGAATTCAGCAACAACAAAATCACTTTGTGCCACAAACAAATCACTATGTAGAGAGTTTAGCTACAACAAGTCACCCTGCAGAGAGTCAAGTTACAAACAAGTCATCTTCTAACTAGAGTTCAGCTCCAACAAATCACCCTATAGAGAATCTAACTACATTGGAAGTCACTCTGTAAGAGAGTTCAGCTACAACAAGTTACCTTGTAGTTGTAGGGATTTCTGCTATAAACCAGCCGACCTGCTTGTAGATGTAATAATACAGTATTCTTTTTTTTTTTAAATGCATCGTTATATATAAGCAGAATACTATTTAAGAATTCCTTTCTTGATGTCCTCCTTCTTTCTGCAGTAAAGAAAAAAAAGACAAATATAAGAAGCTCCAAAGCTGGCCACAGGCCTGCTTTGGAGAATACAAAAGTGATATCTACACACAAAAAAACCAAGCTGTGAAAAAAGTTGCGGCTCCCAAAAAGCCAGGGTGAAAAACGATGTGAAATTCAAGGTGGTGGCCAAGAAGTGGCTTGGTAGGTTAATGGAAAAAAATTTAATAACGACAATTCAGGTAAATTTTGGTGCTGTTTTTGTATAGATATTAGTAGTAACTTGTAGTGCTCCTTACTGTAAATTTCCAACATCAACTCCCAATTTTAAAATTTTATGTCCAGTGATAGAATGTGTTATTAACTTAAAATTTTAGGATATGTAATTATGCAAGTATAAGGAATTTTAAGTTCAATTAGGGATCATAGAAAAAAGTAGGGAAAAAGATAGACTGAATTAGTGATTAATTGTCCACTAGTATATCTGCAGGTGTGGGCAACCTCTCTTATTTCCCTACTTTTTTCCTATGTTCCCTAAAATGCCTAATTTTTTCTTTGCTTTTGACTGGTAAACCCATTCATACCACATCAAAAGAGAAAGAATGGCACCAGAGTTAATGTGTTTTGTCTGAATGCACACCCCAACTATCAATTCTGACTCAATACTGAAGTGGCCATTATGCTTCACTTTCAGCTATGTTCAGCCCGTTAAAACACAACGTTACAAACAAAGAACATTAGGAGAAGCACCTCTGTAATCAATCCAGTCACCATGAAAAATACGGACAATTTGCGAGTCCCAACTAGCAATTACTGACTCAAAAGTGTAGTGGCCATTACACTTCACTTTTAGCTGTGTTTAGCCTGTTACACAATGTCCTTGCTACAGGTATAGACAACCTCAGCTCTCTTGTTTCACTATTATTTAGCCATTCCCTTGTTTCACTAATGATTTTCTTTAATTCTTAATCCAACTTAAATTCCTGGTATAACTATTAAATACAAGTACACAAAAAAATTAGAATCTTCAACTAGAGTAGAGACCATAGCACATAGATAAAAAGTACTGAAACAAGTTGGAGTAGTGCATGATATTAAATCACAGTAAAACAATAAGAAGTGTTATATCCCTACTGTGCTCAAGATACCATAACGGAAATGCAAAGTAGGGATATAACACTTCTTATTGTTTTACTGTGATTTAATGTCATGGACTACTCCGGTACTTTTTATTGATGTGCTATGATCCCTACTCTAGTTGAACATTCCAAAGTATTTTGTGTACCTGTTTGTTAACTTTTTTTGCAAATAATTATTATGACTGGTGAACCCATGCATACTGCATCTGAAAATGGTGCCGCGCGCCCCAGCTAAATCAATTATCGTCTGAAAAGTGAAGTATCCATTACGCTTTATTGTCAGCTATGTTCAACCTGTTACACAGCATTTCGAATCAAAAACTGTTCGAAAAGTACCTCTGCAATCCTCGCATACTGAAAGAAAGAAATGGCGATGTGCATCCCAGTTATATCAATTATCATCTGAATAGTGAAGTATCCATTACGCTTCGTTGTTGGCTATGTTCAACCCGTTACACAGCAGTACGAATCCCAAACTGTTCGAAAAGCACCTCTGCAATCAAAACAGCCACTATGAAAAATATGGACGATTTTTCCATTGCGAAGGGAAGCCATCATGTGCTACCGCTAAATTGACACTTTTCGCTGTTAGCAAATATGAATAGGACACAAAGGAGGACACTGGTAAGTCCATGAAGAATGAATTGTGTGTACTGCGGTATGCCAAAAGGCACCTCTCGGGCTGAAGTGACGCCAAACAGTGAAAAAATCAAGCCCGTAGCCTTAGTCGTTATTGAGTTATGCTTGTCTGAAGGCATCAGTCGATTACTTACAGTAGTCAGTCACTCAGTCAGTAGAAAATTCCATTAAATAAATTATTTTTATTTCGTAGCAACTTGTTGACAGCGTTTCAGGTCGATCTGAAGGCTTGTTTGGGCTTAGTTTTACCTAACCAATACTGCCTCATCATCGTCAGGGAAAATTGAGGCTGGTTTTTGGGTGATGTTATTTTGTGGGCCACGCCTACTCCTTTGTGGTCCCTACTATACAGTACTATTGTACTGTATGATAAATGTTTTTTGCATATTTTTGTAGTCAACTTAGAGAATTACTTCATTGTCAACCTAAAGATTCAGAATTAATGGAAGTTAGTTACATTTGTCATTGTGGATGTGAAACACAATGCAGTCCCATTGCTTACTGTATGGAATTTAATCACATGGAATCTTGCGAATGTATATATTTTAGGTAATAAAGAAATGTCGAGATGATGAGGAAGAACATCATGACAAAGGCTTAGAGTATGATGCTGAGCAGGTACATGGTTGCAGTGATACTGTACACATATAACATCATACAGTATGGTGGTATCAAGAGTATCATGAACCACGATAGTGGGTTCATAATAGGGATCGCCCATGTTTTTTGCAAAAATCCTAATAGAACGCACACCTAAAAACCACCTTGAAAAACATCCTTCAACTCAAAACAACCCTCTGGTGGTTCTTTGCAATGAGTATAGGTCCACTAGTAAGTATCAAGTGAAAAGGAAACAGTATGTGTATTTCAGACAAAACTGAAATATGCCCGTTTGTTCATATTATTATTATTATTCATAATATTATTATTATTATTCTTATTCTTCTTCTTTCACAGGCATAGTGAAGTTTACAAGGAGAATCCTGGGATAAAAAGTAGCAAGGCTTGCTGAATGTATCATTGTGCGTGTGCATGACCTATTTTTGATTTCGTTTTCGGATGGAAACAGCCCAAAATGCCATTACGCTCGAGAAGCCATACACGATTGTGCTCAGAGTTAAGTTTTTTGATGTGCGCTACTTGTGGCTAATAGAATCTGTCTTTATTAAACTCAGTATAGGCCAGGAAGCTTAATCTGGGCTGATGACTTTGTTGCAAGGTGGTTTATTTCACTCCGTGATTATTGTACGTGGGCAGGTTATCCAGATTAAATACTCTAATAGAGCAGTCATGTAAATACTCTAATAATGCAGTCAAGTGTATAACAACAATCCTTGCACTGAATTTGACAGTTATTAAAGGCATCAGTAATGTAAATTGTAGCTCATATTGGGAGATTCTCAGTCTGTATGCACATTGCAATTTGATCAGTTTCATGTTTGTACTGAAACGTTGATGGCGTTACTATGCAGAATGCAAAATTACACTATTCACAACAGTCTTCATTATCAATCAAAGAAATCCATGTTAATTTGTACACATGATATTGTAGTCAATAGCATGAGAAGATATTGCTGAGGAGATGATATGTTCCAACAACTAGCAGCAAATACTAGTCAATGATATAGGTCTATAGTCGATGGATTAGTATGCTGGCCTTTCTTGTGTACTAGTGTTACATATGCCCTCTTCCAGTCTGAAGGGAGTTCACCCTGATGTATAATGCAGTCAAGTGCATGTATAACAACAATCCTTGCACTGAATTTGACAGCTATTAAAGGCACCAGTAATGTAAATTGTAGCTCATATTAGGAGACTCTCAGTCTGTATGCACATTGCAATTTGATCAGTTTCATGTGTGTACTGAAATGTTGATGGTGTTACTATGCAGAATGCAAAATTACACTATTCACCACAGTCTTCTTCATAATCCATTACTGGATTAATAAAAGTACACAAACTAGATGAATAAAAAATTGGAAATTTTAAAATGGGAATAGGGATCGCTGAAAAAAGCCACAAAACAAGAAGGGATCGCTGGGGTGGTAATGTAAACCACAAATCCCTATTTTGACTCACTTCAAAATGACAGAGCATGTAACTAAAGATTTATGACAGAGAGTCAAAATAGGGATTTGTGGTTTACATTACCACCCCAGCGATCCCTTCTTGTTTTGTGGCTTTTTTCAGTGATCCCTATTCCCATTTTAAATTTCCAATTTTTTATTCATCTTAAATACAGTACTCCCTTGATTATTCGACTCCCTTTGGACCAATGCATGTTCAGATAATCAAAAAGTTCAGATAGTCAAAACCAATTCATTTATACAATACACAGAGCTCTGTTCAAATACTTTAATAGAACATACATCTTAGACAAAATACTCTAATAGAGCAGTCCTATTGTTCAGATAACCAAGTGTTCAGATAATAGAGGTTTGGATATCAAGGGAGCACTGTAATAAACCAAGAGTATTGAACAGCATATTACCCTGTGATTAATGATTGCATAGAATAACAGATATTTCAGTTGTTTCTTTATCCAAAATGGCAATATGAAAAGCGTACATGGCAATGGGTCTTTGTTCACCAGTTTTTCTTGTTATTCAACCTTCTGGTGGTTCTTTGCAATGAGGATAGTAAGTATTAGGTAAAAAGAAACATTATAAGTATATTTGAGACAAAACTGAAATTTGCCATTTTGTTTATCATGAACCACGGACATCGCCTATGTTTTTTTGCCAACATCCTAATAGAAGACTCACCTAAAGACCACCTTAGAAAACTCCCCAACTACAAAAGAGGCCTTAGAATAAATTTGGAAGAGGTACTGTATCATACAGTACAGTGCACTGTATTTTAGGAATCATGGAGGTTTGGGTTTTACTGGCCAAAAAACCAGCTTCACAATACCATCCTGGCACCTTGGCAGAATTGGTTAGGTATAACTGAGCCCAAACTACCTTCAGTACAACCCTAGATTCTTCCAATAGATTGCTATAATTATTTTTTTTAAATCATTCAATGGGATTTTCTACTGACTGACTAACTAACTGCTTGCCTGCCTGGTGTCTCTTCATAATGATTAAGGATATGAGCTTGATTTTTTCAGTGTTCAATGTCGCTTCACCCCGACAGGTAGGGCTGCACCGATTCCACTTTTTACCAATACTTCAAATACCAAGTACTCAGCTGGGAAGTATCTGCAAGTACAAATATCGATACCAAGTACCTTAAAGTAGCTACTTCATAGTGCACACATTTATTATATAGTGCATTTCTTGGTATTCTTGTGCACGTTTTCAGTATGGTTCATGTTTATAATGAAGTAACCAATCAAGATTCACAAAGAAGGAAGTCACTGAAATGCAAACCAGTGGATATTCCAGTATTCTTCTGGAGAAGTGTAGATAATATCATAATGGTGCTTACAAAAACAAAATATTCTAATACTGAAACAGTCACTTTTACCTGATTGCTCTATAAGAGTTATTGACTGTTCTATTAGAGTATATCGATCCTTTTCTCAGTAAAGCGTTTTCACACATAGGTTTCAGCGTAGATCAGTAATTTTGCTGGTAGTTAGGTATTAGTGTTATAGCTACTTGATGTTTTTAGGCGTCCACTGTGCTAGTAAAATAAGCAAGTACAAATTAAACGAACGTTATTTTATTCTCGCACTTGATAAGAATTGGTATCTGCAATAATATCATGGTCGATTCCGATACTTCATGAAAACAGCAGTATTGGCCCGATTCCGATACCGATACTAGAATCGGTGCAGCCCTACTGACAGGTGCCTTTTGGCATACCGCAGTATGTGCAATGCACGCATCATGGACTGACCTTTCTGTTCTTTTTCTTTTGCTAACGGCACAAGTTGATTCTTGGTAGCTCTATAGCTTCTCTACATGTGAAAATGGGAATTGTCCGTATTTTCCATAATGACTGGACTGATTGTGGAAGCACTTCTCCTATTGTTCTTTGTTTGTAAAGCTGTGAAGCTGGCTGAACATAGCTGAAAAGTGAAGCATAATGGCCACTTCACTTGTCAGTAAATTGATAGTTGGGGTGTGCGTTAAGTCAAAAACAATACCTCTGGCACCATCCTGTGTTTTCATGTAGTATGCACAGTTTCATCAATCATAATAATATTACAAAAAGGTCAACAAACAAGTTGACTTGTTTGTTGACTTGAAATGTACCACTTTTTTTCTTCAGGCCTACAAGAAAATCTGGGCACTTTTGGGGCATATCCTTCCTTCCAATGTCTTTGATAAAGGAGTGGACTGCCATAATTTCAGCCAGTTGTGGTTATATCACTACAGCGTAGCTAGAAAATGGTATGCATAAAATCGTTTGGTCTTTGGAGAGGGGAGGTTCTATAAAATGGTTAGGGACCTCTGGAGAGGTTCTCTAAATGATTAGATTAGAGACCTCCTATATAGCAGATAGATATCCAGTTGAGGTAGTCACCACACATTAATGATGACATAGAGGAATAGCACATCAGTGAACTTTCTTTTAATGTGGAAAGTGATTGTTGCTTCAGCTTTACATATGTTTTACTCAACCCATAATCTATCTACTAGTATAAATACACCCCCAGCATTTCTAAGTCAGTTAGAGACCATCCACTCAGATCTTTGGGTTTTAAAATCACGAAGATCCTCGTGGTGGGTCTCTAACTATAACACAGTTGTAACAATGCGAGATTTTGCATTTATAGCCCAGCTATTGTTCCATTGTTTATTATAGCTGAAGGCATAGAATTTATCGCCACAAAATGGTAGCCAAAAATATGATTGTATCTGTATGCAACTGTATATACATGTATGGGTATTCATGTTAATTTGTGTTCATTTCTTTTGTGTGCAGACCCCAAACTACTGGTTGTTTACAAGTATCATCAAAGTTGGTTGTTATGGAGCAATTTGGCTATCTGAAAGAATTTAACTATATCATGCATACAAATAACTCTAGCTACCTTTTAATTATCCACATGTATTGATAATAGCAAGATCATAGTGGTATGCTGTCAGTCACTTTGTGTATAATTCTTGATAAATTAAAGTACACTAAATGTATCTCAGAAGAACATGCCAGTGACAAAATGTAATGGTGTACAATGGCGGATCCAGGATGGGGCATTTGGGGCAAATGCCCCCTCCCCTCATCTTGTGGAGGAGCCAGCCATACTTCTGAGTCTGATTAGAATACTAAACTTTATGTCAGGCCAAGATCAGTTTATAAAACTTGTGAGAATATGCACATTTTACTAGCATTTATTACAAATTCACCTGAAACCAAGTCAAACTAGCTGTGAAATCGAAAATCATCATCCAGCACCTTCGTGTGTACTAAGCGCCTCTAATAGTCTAAAATTAATTATCGTGTTGATGTTGGTTACATTCAGAGCCTTTTAAACAGCTTTTAAGACTTCACAACCATCTGCAAAGGCCAAAATGACAAAAATCAACAGACCTGGACACTGCTAAGAGGTGATTATTTGCTGTTTCAAAAATGCAGCAACTAACAAGGCTCTCCACAAATTAGCCTGTTTGTGCCCCTCCCCTTGCCAGCTCCTGGATCCGCCCCTGGTGTAATAGTTAGCTAAAACCCCAATAGACCATGCATCTTAACAGCAACCCGGTACATTATTATGTGCTTCTTTTAGCTATAGTGATGCTTACTTGATTATTAGCAAGCACTCTTCAAATAACTCATACCCCAATTGAAACTCCCTGTGTTCTGTGGTTATGGGCTGGCTCCATTATAGTTTGGCCAGGGTTCTCCTTGCTTTGGAGGGGAAGGTGCCCACTGGAGCTTGACAGCTGCTTGAGGCATACAGGGATGCCTGGATCAAGAACATGCACAATCCCCTGATGCACATTATTGAAGAACAATAGTTGCATGTGATTGTTTTTAGGGACTGGTTGGGGGGGGGGGGCAATGCTAATGGTTGAGGGAAATTTGTAACGCTGACTAGTCTTGCGTGGCCAGACCGCTTTTTTCTCTTAGTCATTGGGTAGGGAGAAAAAAGGGTCTGGAACAGTAGTACTAGTCTCGCGTGCCCAGACCCACTCTTCGCGGCGCTCATCGACACTCCGTAATTATAAGCGCCTAGCTGCGAGAGGGTCTGGTTCGAATAGCAAACAACTTATAATTATCAATCGATGAGCGCCGCGAAGAGTGGAAACACCTGGTTAACTTTCATCACGCCACGTCATATTGCGGACTGGTGGCTTACTGTCAACAGAGAAAGGAATTTGCGGGAATTTGCTAACAACCCGCAAAGTGACGTGGCGTGATGAAAGTTAACCAGGTTTCGTTATCACCCTGAAAAAGCTCAGGGTGTCAGAACAACTTTGCTATTCGAACTATACCAGATCCTCTCGCAGCTAGGCGCTTATAATTGTGTATGCTGGCGGTCCATGCGGTGTTTTTGTAGGTCTGTGTAGGCTCTGTAGGTTTAGCTGCTTTTTTTTCCTGCTTTTTGTCATTTATAAATTAAATTAGGTTTAACTTCTAGCTAGAGATCGGGGAGGATGGGAGTGCCATTAGGGCCGGAATAAAAAATAAATAAATTTTTTTTAAAAACTTATAATTATTAATCGATAAGTGCCGCGCGAAGAGTGGGTCTGGCCACGCGAGACTATAGTATGTTCACGTTGAGCTGAACCCTGAAAAACAGCTAAAAATTAAAAGTGGATTTTTTCTCAACAGAGTTAACATTTCTGCCAACCAGATGATTATTGGTAACAGTAAAGGTGTCAACAACAGACATGTACGGTTTGGCTCCATTACAAGTTCGGGAAAGGGCTAGGGACCCGCCGATTATGCTCATAATTTTACCTATTATGTAGTCTCGCGGCGCCCGACCCTAAAAAGAGGGTCTGGTGAAACTCTGTACAAAAAGTTTGAGCTCTGGAATGTTTATTGGATGACGTTCACGTGTTACGTAAGTGCAATATTTACGTCACCAACATCCAATCAACCAGATCCGCTTACAGCATCACCAAACTAATGGCGCTACTTTATTTGTTCAACACTGAAACAAACTCAACAGAATTGTATGGCCGTTTTCTCAACGATTTTAAGCGGCAAAGTCACCGGATGTAATTAACCGTAAGCCGCGAATCTTTTGAAATGTACGCATTACATAATCAATTTGAAATGGAGCGATCTGATTGGAGCTTCCAACATTCCGGCAGCGCCAAACTTTTTGTACACAGTTTCACCAGACCCTCTTTTTAGGGTCGGGCGCCGCGAGACTACCTATTATGCTATGCTGCACTGCTCAAAAATTCACCTATTATGCTTAAATTAATGCTCAATATTTACCTATTATGCTCGATTATGCTCAATGTCCATGCCTTAGTTCATATGCTTTGCTACTAGTTTAACACTGTATAGAAAGAAAAAAATGAGTGGCTGGAACACAAATAATAAATTCTTGCTGCATGCCTGCATGTAAGAGAAAAGATCGATATACTCTAATAGAACAGTCAGTTTGATGATTGTTCTATTAGAGTTACTGACTGCTCTATTGGAGTATATCGATCTTATTTTGCAATTGTCATTTTTCCAGCAAGAATTTACACTATCGTACAAATATTTAACCTATTATGCTGGCATTATGCTCAATGCTTTTAGGTACCTATTATGCTCAAAATTATGCCAGCATTATCGGCGGGTCCCTAGAAAGGGCTCTAATGGACACTGTACTTATATGGCTTCTCCATAGGAAATGTATTGTGAAAATTTTGATTGGCCGTAAATATTATGTCAAACATTTGAACAAGATTTTGAAATATTTTTAGCGGATCAAGCAGTACTACAAATGAGCCAAATTTCAAGATAGTGTGTAATTGCATCCATGAGTTATTAAATGTTTTTGAGGATTCAGCTCAACGTGAACATACTATACCAATCCGGCTATCGTTTTGTTCACCCATGTTGAGTCCATAAGCGCCTCAGGTGCTTTTATAAAAATAATCAGATATTAATGTGCGTCTATAAATAATAACTGCTTTAGACTCTATTTCACATTACACTCAGATTACTTACCTCATCCACGGCTGTTTCTGCTGTAGGCTTGGCAAAAGCGGCTGGTTTTCTTACGATAATACTAGCGCCATGGCAACTATACGTCCTTACGTGACAAAATAATCGCGCTCGTTAAATCACTACACGTGAACAACGCATAGCGATTGGACAAACCGGATTTTGAGCATGTGTTATATTGTGCGTGAAGGCGTGGAGTATATTAGAAAACAAGGTGGAGTATATGAGATTTATTACCCACCCAAAACAGCCTAAATAGAGTCTAAAGATCGATAATACGAGACACACAGACACAAGCTTGGACACAAAAGAGAAGATATATTCAACTTTCAGGATGTGAGGTACGTTATACAGTGAAACCCCTGTGTAATACACAGGGGTTTCACTGTATAACTAACCAAAAAATATGTAAATGGCAGCTCCCACAAGGAGTGACTATACTTCTGCAACTGGTTTAACTTGTTAGTATCCATGGTAACGAAGCTTTGGTGCGGTAAAGCAGTATCCAAAAGTTATTGTCTTAACCCTAATACAAAGTAGTCAGGATAAATTACCTGCAGCATTCTAACATTTGCGCTAGTCCTTTAAGGAGGTAAATAGTTGTTGGAAGTCTTCCAATTTCCCTAAGCAGTTTCTGTGGTGTGTGTGGCCACAGCACTTTTTTTTCTTTGTCATTGAGTTGGGTAGTATCTGGTACAGTTCAAACCTCATACACACTTGCATTCGTACACTACTCAGCTTATATTATTGTGTAATAGAAAGCAATATGATGAGCAGCAGTCACTGAGAGTAAGAATAATTTGTTGTTTTTTTCTCCCATGAAACAAGCATGAGTTATGTGCATTTGATTACGTTGCGGTATAACATAACTTTATCATTGCTGTTTCTAAGCTTCTTGCTTAATAGCATTGATGTATACAACTGTACCTTGATGAATGCCCCAGTTCATGGTGAATAGAATGACACAAGTCCCAACTCTATAGCCTATTGTACTCAAGACTTGTGATCGATTAAACAAAGTGCCTGTAAATTTCTGTACAAGTCGATTGTTTTGCCCTTCTTGATGTCTATTGCTACAACTCCGAAATTACTTACCGGATAATGCTGAAACTAACAGCCCATTGGTTTTCCAACTAAAAAAGTCAGAAATCCAAGAAAATGCAGACAAGTCAATTTTTTGCTCAGCGGGTCACTTATTGTCTACTATCCTCCAAGATTAAAATATGCTAGGAGCTGATTATAATAATTCCATTCCCTAATGTTTTTGCACTAACTTATGTAAACTATCTGTATGTTGTAATGCTATATATGGTAATGCTACATATGGTACTGTAGCACCATAAACAATTATTACTTTTGAAAGAAGTATTAAAGAAATGCTGGCTAAAAATGTGCTGGGTGTTACCTTAATTAAATACAGTTGGCATGCATTGAATGAACCTCACTAATAGGGCCATGTGGCTAGGGATATATTATGGCCTCAGCAATGGAGCAGTATGTCCCATACACATTAACGTATGCAAGGAAATTTTGATGTCAGAAAAATTTGATGAATCGACAAATTCATATGTTTATAAGCACCTTTAAAAGTACAGGTTTTGTCTACAATTTCTTGATTTTCGTCAATATTTTATTCGTCAAATCTGCTGAAGTGTGAATTCGTCAAATTTTTCTTACATCAAAATTTCCTTGCATACGGTAGCTATGTTCGGAGGTGGCCACTATATCAAAGTAGTCTTATTAAACACATGGCTTCTAAGTGAGGTGTTATGAAGTATAAGCAACTACAGTGGAACCTCTCTAAAAGGACCTCCGTATAAAGGGCACTGAACATTCAGTCTCTTGATAGTGTACAGTTGATAGTGTACAGTTTTAGAATGTCCCTTTACAAGCCTCTACCAATACAATCATACCCCTGAAAACACAACTCCCAATATAGTTTCCACACAGGGATTATTCACCACCAGATCCCCATAATAAAATGTGCCTATTGGAAGCTAAGCATTGTAGATATCTAGATACATAATATTATTTATTTCATCATTGCAGATGGATTTTGTACTTACAACCATAATACCATCTACTTGGAACCAGGGATGACGTCTTTCGTTTGTAATAATTACATACTGAAAACTTCCACAGATGTCCCTGCTCTGAGTCACCAGGTAGGGATGACTGTGCTAGCACAGTAGCCAAAGACTTTGCTTTGTGTGTGTGTGCGATATTTATGTGATATGATAGTGTACAGTACTGTAGTTGTGTCCACATTAGGTCTTATGTAACATGTGACCTGTACTGAACTCAAGACTATATTACTTAATCGTGTTGTAGTTATTAGGTTTTGTATGACATTATTAATGGTTACCACTTGTATATATAGTATCTATTAGTTAGTTGTCATGTGGTTGTGTTATCAGTTTTATTTGTTACTATTAAAAGTTATTATTGCATGTGATAAGTCAAGGGACTAGTTAACTAAGTACTAGAGGGTACATTACACGACCAATCCCCTAATTATATTCCAATATGTTTACAGATTTAGTTTACTACATCAAGTTGCTGGGTGTCAATAGCAGACACTACCATATGACACATACACAGACTATAACTACTGGACTTCAATGAGTCAACCTAATTTATGAACAGGTTACTGTGATCAAGTCTATAATTATGCAGAAGTTACAAATGAAGCAGCTCACACTTCATGTTATATAATAATGCTTACAATTCCCATTAAATATTTCTCTAGGTCTACACAGGAAGTGTCTTGATGATAACCACAAGGTCTTTACATAATATACCGCTTACAGGATATGCATGTTATCTACTGATAATCCAGCTTTCTTTGTACTGCAACTGGTCCTTTAGAGTTGTAGCTTTTTTGTTTTCCCTATAAAGTTTTTGAGCCCAGCTTCATGTACCACACACAGTACATGGTGTCCATTAGCAAGAACCTTCATACACTTGAAATCATCTTTAACACTTTGCAAGTAACTCAGTTTAGTTTAGTGCTTACTCCATACCCTATGGTCTATGATATAAGTTATGTCCATGTGTAGGTAACATCTTCTGTGTAAGCTGGACCAGAAAGGAATTAAGAACAACAATCGTGTAACCATCAAAATAATAATGTATCTCACAATAATTGTATAAAGAAATGATGTAACTAAAACAACTAAACTTCATCCCTCAGTAAAGTGTACCTAAATACAATTTCATAAATGTACTCTTGGGAGGAGGAGCCGTCTGTCTGCTAGCATCATTACTGCTCACGGCTGTGTCACTTCATCCAGTGGTCATGTATAGGCTATGGAGTAGAGTGTATAATAGAGTAGTGGTCACATGGCAGCATGTTTATAATAATGTGTGAATATCACATGTGCCTTGTGGCGCTTATGATCATGAGCTCCTGATACAGTGAAACCTGAACACATGCATAATCGACATTGTTTCCTAATAAGACTTTGTAAGTTGATGAGCTAACCATCCTGACGTTTTTTTAGCTTTAATTGATCTAGTGTGTGGTATTCATAAAATTAGGGTGAGAGATTTCACTCTGCAAGTTGCCCTTTGTAATGTTTTGGCGATAGTCAGACTTACTGAGTGTTACTAAACTGGGAATGGAGTGTAATATTGCCCACTCACTAACTATATTCACACCATTATAATGACCTGTACTATGACCCTGTACTTACCCTATCACTCACATCAACTTCACGATGAATCTGTGTAATTTACCAGAGTGAAGGTCAGCTAACATCATACTGCGAACAATATATGTACACATACAATAATGTAACTGCATCATAACTGGCAAAGCCGTTTTTCATTACCAGTGCATGCAAACACATGCTGTTACAAACAGCCATACTGTACAACCAAACACTCGAGACACAAAACAGACAATGTGTTTGAAACTGTCAATAGTAATCGACGGTAAAATCCTAATTTTGATGAAATAAAACAGAATACTATAAACTAATTTGCAGTATGTACGTGAAGACAGTTCCGTACAATGGTGACACCACTGAGGATAATACTCCTTATAGATCCACTAGGGAGAAGGAATTTCACTATTTTTACATCACTATTTTTACAAGTAACAATAATGATCAACATGTCATATTGAAGTACTCATGTCAAAGCACAATAAAATTTCACAAATCAAACTCCACAGCCTTCGTGATGTTATTGTTAGGTAACAAATGTATCACATGAGCTGGCTAACATGGATCTTGTGACCTTAATTTCAATACCAACATTCTAAACAATATCTGAGCACTTGCAGTATTTATTTCAGCATTAAAAATAATTTTCTTTTGGAACATGAGGTTCATGTTTGACGACCTGAATGAAGAACAAAAAGTGTATCGTTCAAGTTGAGTACGTAACTAATCAAATCATTATTTTCTTGTCTTCAGACTAGTTTGTTAATTTACTGAAATTAATTAAGGCTGGCAAAAGTAATTTCTGCCAGACCCTCAACACATTTACTTTCATACATACTGCACTGTATGTGGACTTAGTTCGTAGTCCCTTGTATGTTGTGCTGTAAAGCCTATAATAATAATAATAATGTTCTCAGCACATTAGAGGGTATACTGTATGTACGTATACATGCACACATGAACACCGCTGTTTACATTGCTGATCACCAAAAATTGAAACGATTAGGGCGTACGCTCCAAGCAAGAACAGGAAGTACAAGTACAATTTAAAGTACCACATATGCTTGTATGTACAAAAAATACAGCACTTGAGTGTGTCTCGAGGCAAATACAGCGCTCGATTATGCCTCATCTCTTGACATGTCCCCTTATGCTGTATTTTCCATACACACATGTAGCACTGCTTTAACTGTAACACCCACTCACGATATCCTCAAAGCATGCAGCATTTATAGCCCATGTGTTTAAACTCTATTGTAACAAAACTGCAACAACAAAAATACAACATTCAGCTAACCTGTCTATCACTAAAGAACTTATAACCAATTCAATAAATTCCAAATGCAACTTTTAGCATAGATTATAATTATGATATACATACTCCATGCTTTTAGTCACATTAATTTGTAAATACATATGCATGCTTGTAATTAGAAACACAAATGGCTGCTGTTCATCACATTGCTTTCTACTACACAATAATATAAGCTGAGTAGTGTACGAATACAAGAGTGCATGAGGTTTGAACTGTACCAGATACTACTCAACTTAATGACAAAGAGAAAAAGGCTTCACACACCACAGAGGCTGCTTAGGGCAATTGGAAGACTTCCAACTACCATTTATGGTTTAGCACCCTCCACAAAGACACACGCAAAAGTTAGAATACTGCAGGTAATTTATCCTCTAACTACTTTGTATCTCCAAATACTCATCTTGTGGCACGTCAATTGGAATCACCCAGAGTGCGGCGTATGTATATAGCTAGCATGATAACATTAAAGTGTGTACGTGTCATTGATGACCTTAAGAATCATTGCCTGCTCTATAGTGCCAAACTCATAGACATTACAACACTTCTTTTACCCAAACCTCTAAGTTGACCACACCTGTAAGCCAAGGCATATTGTGCAAGTTAAACTATGACTTTAATTCCTGTCACAGCATTCAAATAATGCACCCAGGGTAAAGTACCGTGCAGTACACGTTTCGTACAAAAAAGTAACATACGTCACATCCTGAGAGTTGAGTATATCTTCTCTCTTGTGTCCAAGCTTGTGCCTGTGTGTCTCGTAATATCGATCTTCATAGGCGCACTGTAATCTCTGATTAATTATTTTTATAAAAGCGCCTGAGGCGCTTATTGACTCAACATGGGTGAACAAAACGATAGCCTTCGAATCCCACACTCGTCTTGGCACTCCCCGGATAATTGGGGGGTGTTAACCAAAGAAATGTGATGTGTTTTCAACTAGTAGCCGCTTGCGTCAATCAATTACAAGCGCGTATTTATAAACCTATCAGCATCTAAAGCTGCCTTTGAGGCGATAATAGATTGTAGTTGGTTTATTGTTGTGCTGTAGCATTCTTGTTACAATGGAGTTTAAGCGCATGGGTTGCATATTATGATGTAGCCTCGTGACGTGTCTAGACGATTGTGGGATTCGAACTGTTCCAGACCCTTTTTTCTCCCTACCCAATGACAAAGAGAAAAAAAAGCGGTCTGCACGCGAGACTAAACGTTGACCACTTCAGTTCTTTTTATACTGGCTTTAAGTTTTTGTTTTTTCCCTACTTGGGGGCATTTTATTGCCTTTTCCGTGGTCGTGTGTGTCCGAGGACTCACTAGTTAGCTATTTATTTATTTTGTAACATAACTTATGAAAGTTGGAGCACCGCCTATGGCGGGCGGCGCCAGACTAATGCTTATTTTGTTCATGTGGTGTGGCACGTGATGATAGGAAAATTAAAGGTTTATGATTGTGGTGCGGCTGTACCGGCCGTTCTAGGACAGCTCGGACACAGGAACTTATTCGTTGTGACACAGAGTGGTACGCTAACTAACTGTACATGTTTATGTTGATGAAACTAGTTGTGTCCTCTCGGGCCAGACCGCCTTTTTTTTCTCCTTTTGTTAGCGATTCCGGGAGAATTTTAAAATTAATGGAAATAATTTTTATTTAGCATAGCCTTGTGTAGTACTCCTGAGGATCTCATAAACACTTAGTTTTTAAAAATACATGATAAGATGGTGGAGTTGTTCTATAAGGTAAGTGCGGCTAATTCCGGACACTTAGATCGTTCTCAACAATGGTACAATCCCTGGATCTATAATTTGGTGTGCTAATGCAGTGTCATATGGCCTATCTACAAACCAAAATTGAAGCGAATCCATTATTCCACCTTGAAGTTTGACAAGTATTTGTAACGCAATCACGGGTAGTTTTGTTCAAAAACTTTGAAAATGTTTATCTAACCGGGCAGCCCAAGCTCATATTTTTGATGTTCAAAGATTTATATGAAGGCCATACTCTCACCTAATTGCATACTAAAAATCACAAGAAACCATGCAGCACAGGCGGAGTGGCAGTCAATTTTTCAGCAGCTGCTCGGTTGAAATACAAAGAAAACATTTGCGAATTACGTAAACTTTTGAAATACGCACTGCTGCTTTCTCCCAAAGGGTATGAACTTTCTACTTGATTTATAAGCTGCAGATGAGTGGTACTTTAGTCTCCATACTTCAAAGAGGATTGGTATAACCTGTGGAAGGCGCTACTTGCTTGTTATTAGAAGTGTCCGGAATTAGCCGCATGTTGCATTTTTACACGCTATTAAATTTCGGCTCATAACTCCTCAGCAGTTGATTGTATCGAAACGAAATTTGTACTGCAGATGCACCATAAGATAGGCTTTAAAACGATTCCTAGAGTTTGTCTTAACTCGTTGTGAGTGCAGTGTTGCAGCGATTTTACTAAAGAGTGTCTGGAATTACCCTCATTTACCTTACCATATGCATATTTTGTACCGTACACGTATGGTATAGGCATATGCGTATGGTACGTACCATATGCAAATATGCCTTTTCTCAGTGTCTTCTAGCCTTACCATCACCTAGCTACAATGGGCTATCTTTACAAGCATTTCTAGCTGAGTAAACTTAGAACACAACATAATCTTCTTAGCTGTAACTATAAATTTATTCATCAGCACATACATGCATTTTATCCTTGCCATGTCCATGCATTTCCCACTATATAGTCCTATACTGATGTACCTAAATCTTATGTACATGATCTAACGTTGTCTGCAGAACTCCACATGAATGGTACTGTGTATGCTACTTTATAGCTATAGAGCTTATTCAGGGGGTGTGTCTGTAGAGGTTGAACGCGCAGTGCCTGACTCATTCTAAGTGCCACCAGCCATTTTGAGTGGGATAACGAATGAGTGTGTAAGAAGTCGATTATGGCTGAAAGCGTGACTAGTACCACAGCTCAGTATTCTAAATACTACGAAGAAATAGATAGAGATGCAAAGCCAAGATATGAAGAAAAGATTAGGATGATTGGACTCGTAGATCCTTATTGTCGCTTGGAAGGAAATGCTAACTGCTTTAATAGTAGCCGTTTCTCAACTGTTGAATGGTACGAATGGCCTGAAGTCACGTATGCAGACGTTTTCAACTATTTAATCAATACGACAAGCTACTGCACTTGCTAAAGGCGTACAGAAGTATGGAGGCATTTAATTTCCTCGTCAATGGATGGGTAACTAACATACTGGTTGTATCTTGCAATGCCAGTAGACCAAAGTTTTTCATATTGATGGCGCTGGTTGAGCATTCTCAGCATCTAACTGTTCCAGCAGTCAAGGTTTGGGTTGCTACCAAGAATGATGGTAAAGTTATGTGTGCACATTGCTCCTGTATGGCTGACTTGGGAGAAGCCTGTTCTCACATAGCTGCATTGTTGTTTGCAGCACAAACTAATACAGAGCTAAAGGGGCAGTTTGCATGCATATCACTTCCTTGTTCGTGGTTGCCATCATCCTTTCGTTCAGTACCATTTGCAGAAATTGCAAAAATTGATTTTTCATCTGCTTCACAGAAGCGCAAACGGTTGATGAAAAATGGTGAAGTTGATGGTTCTTCTGCTAGTGATGAGTTACAACAGCAAATGAAGAGGAGATCAATTGTGTCCAAGCCAAGTGAAGAAGATAAGCATGCTTTTATTGAGGAATTGTCACAATCTGGTGGTAGTCCTGTTATTTTGTCACTGATTGCTCACTATAATGAGGCATACGTATGAAGCAGGAAAGGTGATGAAGCAGGAAAGGTGATGAAGCCACTCACAGAACTCCACTCAGCTGAAACTATGAAGCTGTCATATCCAGAATTGCTTCAGAAGTGTGAGGAAGTTTTTGAAACAGTATCATTTTCATTTAGCCAGGCCCAGAAAGTGGAGGAGATGACCAGAACGCAGGCAGATTCATGACAATGGTATCATCAACGAGCGGGTCGTGTAACAGCTCTAAGTTGAGACAAGTCTTGCATACAGACAGCTCACAACCATCATTTTCTCTGATCACATCGATTTGTTATCCAGAAACTTACAAGGCAATGCCAGTGGCTTGTAAGTATGGTTGTGAGCACGAGAGTATAGCAAGGGAGAAATATGTTGAGTTGCTTGGCAAGAGCCACAATGACTTCTTTGTTATCAAGTCAGGCCTCATTTTACATCCATCATTCCCCTTTTTTGGTGCTACACCAGATGGGATAGTTAATTGCTCGTGCCATGGACCTGGTGTTTTAGAGATCAAATGCCCATTTCGTTGCAAAGAAGCTGAGGCAGCTACTCAAGCATCATTCTGTTTGGAAGAAGATAATGATAGTCTCCAGTTGAAGGAAGACCACACATATTATTACCAGGTTCAGTTCCAAATGAAAATATGTCAGGTAGATTATGCTGACTTTGTTGTGTGGAAGGAAAAAGATCTCTTTGTACAAAGGATTACAATAGAAAAAGAGTTTATTGATGATGCCATGAAAAGGGCAGAACCATTTGTGAAGCAGGGAATATTGCCAGAGCTTGTAGGAAAGTGGTTCACCAGGCAAAAAAACAAGCTTAAATGAAGAACAAATTGCCCAATAGCCTGATGTTTCAACTGAACAGGTGTGGTGCTACTGTAAGAAAGGTGAAGAGTATGGAGCCATGATAGGTTGTGACAACAAACACTGTCCCATAGAGTGGTTCCATTTCTCATGCATTCAAATGGACCCAAGTCGTGCACCTAAAGGAAAGTGGTATTGCCCGGAATGCAACACTTCTAAAAAAGGAAAGGGAAAAAAGGTTGTATACAAGGAAGTATCACATAGAACTGATTAATTATTAGAATAACTAACTGTATAAATTTGTAATTATTATTAGTTGCATGTATTAATCAAATGGTACAACTGAATCACAGCAGTTACACAAAGCACAACAAACAGTAACTATTTTGTCTATAAATGACACACCATCATCTTCACTACTAGCTACGATGCTTATTGGAAGAGTTGCATGTAAAATTGAAAATTTCTGTCTTATAACACCAATAACTCGTTCAACATGTATACGTACATGTGATAGTTGACGGGCCTTTTCTATCTCCACTTTGCTGAGCTGACTCTTGCCTTTTGTGAACGGTGGGATACAAACCTCTGCACAGTATAGTCCAGCGGAATCTTGAATAGTGAACCCTCTGTCTGCTAAGATTATGTCACCAGGCAAAAGTTTTTTAAGTAAACCACAGTTTTCTGTGAAGTGAACATCAGATACCCTTCCTCCCCATCCTTTGGAGATAAATGCTACAGATCCTTGGGGCCATTTAAAAACTTGACTGTATTGTGTTTCTTATAATTCGAGTACGTTTGTGCTCTAGCTAGTAAGGATGATGGTCGCTCAATAAACACCTCAAAACAATCAATGATTATAACACATTTTCTAAAATGCTTTCGAAAATCATTAGGCATAGTTTTCATGAGCTCTGGACGTTCTGGCCAATGAACCAGAAACGATGTTCTGGTGTACAGGATATCTACCCACTTATGAATATACCTTGAAACATTAGCTTGACTGATTCCAAACCTGTAAGCCAGAGCTACACCTGTAGGTCTCCAACATTTAACCGCAACTTAACTAGTGTTATCAGGTACTGCTGAAATAATGGACAATCTGCTGACTCAGGTGATTCCTTTGCAGCCAAGTTGTAAATGGCTTTCAACACTGCAAAATTCGGCAATCCAGTAAAGTATTTAACTTTTTTAGCATCATCTTTCATTGTTTCTTCACTTAATACTTGCTTTGACAGAGCAGCTACCTTCTCTTCAAGTTTCTTTTTCTCCTTGGTAACTTCTGACAATTGTTGTTCCAAACCAGTACATTTTGATACCAGCTCTTCATTAGTTTCCTTCAGCACTTCATTAGCTGCTTTCAACTCTTCCAATTGTCTGGCCATTTCAGCAGCATGCTGCTCCTCCAACTCCTTTGTTTGTCTCATCTGCTCAGTTCTTCTCTGCTCCATTTCAGCCTCGTATCTTTCTCTCTGTATTTCCTCTAAGCGCTTTCTTTCTGCTTCTTTCTCCCGTTTGTCTGGCTCTTGCATCCTTTCCCTCTCTCTACTTTCCTTAGCTAACTTTTGCCTGGATGCTTCCTCATTCCTTCTCTTCTTTGTCCCCTTTCGTCTATGGTAATCGGATGCTCTGCTTTTCATTTTCCATTTCATAGGGGTTGATACATGGTTGAAAATCGATGGGACGAAGTCTATATCAAGGGGATCATCGCTCTTTGTTCCACTGATAAAATGTCGACCGCATAGCCAAGTGTGCTCATTGGGCATCCAGTTCTTCCGGTTCACTGCAGCAATCCATCGCCTCCTTCGATGTGCATCTACAGGAAAACGGTGAAAACTAACACCACAGCCTTTAGTATAGGGTAAAGAACAATCAACAGCGCAACAACTCTTTGGCATTCTCGACAACCAATACACTCATCTGTTCCCACTCAAAATGGTGTCGACAAAATACGAGGCGCTTCGAGAGATAATTACCACGCCCCCTGAATAAGCTCTATATATATCTGAAGCATGCATGCAGATGGTCTTATATACACAATTATATAAGTGTGGATAACTGACAATTTACAGCACAACTGGGTAAATAAGCAAGGAGAGCAATTACAACGTGTATGGTATAGCTAGTAAGTTCTAACTGAATTATACATATGCTGCTTGTGCAAAGCTAACAACATAAGAAATGAACTTCGTAAGTGTCATCAGTTGTGCAACATGGCCCCTCACTGTCTTCGTATCTTTATCTACTATATACACTCCTCTTCTTTTGAGGATCCAATTTCTTGTTTACATACTTTTCTTGTTTATACATACTGTAAATAGTACCACCACTCACATTCATCACACTGGACCTACAGCACAAATTATTGTGGATGTTGTTAACTTGAGTACATTCAGATAAGAGTATAGCTAAACATATTGTCGTCCCATCCACAAGCATGACAGTAAGTGAGTGGCTACAATACATGCACTTAACAATTAAACAATACTATAGTTAATATACATTTGTTACTAAATTATTCATTAGAACTCATAAACTCACCATAAAATCTCTGCCATGTTATGTTTTCCTACTTCATCTCAGCTGAGTAGGCAATGCGCATGCCACCTCATTCAATAGCAAAGATTTAGCAAACTATACAGTTTAAAAAGAATTTATTGCACATGCAATTAATTACTATGTACATCAGTCTTAGAGTATAGCAAATGCTAAGCTACAGCCAGATTTACATTAATTTGCAAACTGGAACATTGCTTTTTCTACAGTTATATCTCTTTGCTACCTCCCTCAATGTTATTGTATCAGCATTAATTCTCCAGGTCTTCCTCTGTTTGAGCAATCATTACATTGTACTTCTCAAGCTCATCTGATTGAAATTGTCTGCTCAACACTCCTTTAGTGCCACCAGGCATAAATATCCATTTTTAAGTGGAAGTGTACTAACAAATTAAAGCTAAACAATAGATTATATAGCAACAATAGATTATATAGCAACAATAGAATAAAACATTTACTGAATGAAATAATATACATATAATACATATGCCTAAAAAAAATAACATGTCACTTATATCATGCGAGATCAGTATCATGCCATCAATATTCTTTTATTTCAAGGAATGAGAGAGAACCATCATTATTAAATGAGGAAACATGTAAATACATTACAGTGTGATGAGCCCTCAGTCTCATGCGACCACAGCCAGACCCCTAAAAGATATCTGTGTGGGCACGGCAAGGTCAAACAAACAAACAAACAAAATAACCCTAAACCTACATACAAAAATAGAAATTTGTTACATTATTACACATAAACTACACTGTCCACTCACTGCAATGCCTGGCCAAGAAAATTTTCTGTGAGCAGGATATGCACGCCTTAGCAGCATCGTCTAAAGTCTGTCGAATAGAAGACTTGGTGGTGGTTGAAGGGTGGATGGAATCAGCAAAATTCTTGAAATTCTAAATACAGCTGGGTTGATAGTGTCCTAGCACACTAATTTCAGCTGTTTTGTAATAGTTATCGATCCTCAAACGATCAAATTCTGCAAGTAGCTGTAAGTACTCTGTCTTATTTGCTTCCTAGATCTAGCTGCTTCAATGTGATGTTCAGAGTCCAAGGGACAAGTCAGTTCCAGTAAAGCTACAGAAGATGCTTCAGAATTGTAAACAACAATATCTGGTCTGTAAGAAGTGATCAACAGGTTTGATGGTGTATATACTGTAGTTGCTTGAGGACCTTCACTAGCTTGCAATCCTGGTAGGTCAGCATACACATGGATACATGAATAACTGACAGACGTGTCCACAAGTCTACAGGCAAGAAGATGAAGAACCTGGTCATGTCGATATGTGTAGCGCTGTTGAGTAAAGCAAAATACATCTCAGCTCTAGAGAATAGAATAGCTAATCAGATCAAAATATGCATGATTGCTCTATATATCATAGATAATATATACCTTACCATTAATAGAATATCTCGATCTTCACTGAACAGAAACCGCTAAGCGTTACTAGCCCTTTCCCCGCCCTCCCTCTTCCCCGAAAAGAAATGAAAGCAGAGCGCCATCCGGCATACCGTATAGCGAGTTATTTTCGAAACAGAAATTTTCGTACAAGAAGCAAAATATGAATTTCGAAAGATTTTAATTTTGAAGAGTGCATATTTCGAAGTCCGGATGGATTTCAAATAAACGGAAAATCGTGTCATAAATTATGAAGATACGTAAATGTTTGCCAAAAACTGACTTACTGATGGAATAATTCCCATTCCTGTGCACTGGAGAGAAGACTGAGGGAGTCTTGGGTGGAGTGAACTCACTGGCACGATCACGCTCGATCATAGCTAGCTCATAGTATCCTAATCACCACAGATTGTAGAGCAGACGGCATCAATTCCCATTCTGGATCACCTGTTTTCTGGTTATTGGTACAGTAATGATACAGTTTACCCATTATCATCAGCAATACTGAGCTAAAACTCGAGGAATACACGAATGAATCACCAAAAGTTATACGGTTGCTTTCACTTGTGGGAATTTATTTTCGAAAAACAACCGGACATGGGAATTTATTTTCGAAGAGAAGGGCCTCTTCGAAATATCCGAAAATAAAAACCTTTCGAAAATTGCCAGCTATACGGTAGTCAATAGGTACGGCAGTGCAAAAACTTTCTGTTTGATATTATATGCATACCAGGTTAGCTATACTCAGATGGTATGATTTTCCGTACCATACACGTATATGCATATGGTATGTACCATACGCGTATGGTATAATATACGCATATGGTATAGAACAGAGTTATAAGTAATTTTGTCCTTTAACATAGGCAAAATTTTCTCCGTATCTTTCCGTTGAAAAAGGTCCCAAAAATGGCACAATTGAACAAATGCTTATAACTGAGCTTTGCAATAACATTTTGAAATTCTGTTTTCTGTTATAAATACCTTAATACATGGACCACAGTGTAACCTTACTTGTAAGACCCTCTGAATAAAGGTCACCTCCATAGAAAGCCACTAAATAGTTGCATGCATTTAGCATCTTGCGGATGGCAAAACAACATACACATGGTGAAGTGCAACCACTCTATTCCAGTCATCTCCACTCAAAATACAATGTGCATGCAAAGCAAGGAGTTGTACTGTTGATTTATAGCTGCTTATATGATTATTTTGTCTCTTAATGTACAGCTCCTTGACAGCTACAAAAATGGTGCATCAGAGATGAGCCATTTGTGGTGCAAATTTGCTGACTTTTAGCATAGTAATATTGAAAACTACATGGACAAAAATGCTCACCTTGGTGTAACTAACATGTGCTGGGTCGTTTCTTGCAAAAAGAACATAACATTGTGGTGGCTATATTGCAAAATAATCTTATAATTGGCATAAAACTCCACACAAACATATTTGTAGCAGGAAACTAACTGCACTATCATATTCCTTGCCCCCAGAAACCCTAGAAATGATCCAATTGTTTGATCAATTGCTCGTATGGCAGTGAAATGATTGTGCCAACTCTCCAATGGAAGATTCACAGAGAAAATTTTATGCAAAATTTACAGAATTCCGGAATCGCTACTTTTGTGTGTGGGTGGGTAAAAAAGAGGTCTGACTAGAACTAAAGTGGTAGTAGGTTATTGGGTCCTCGCTTTGTAAAGCGTTTACAGCATACTCTAGACTCCTGATCTCTTGTATTAAATTGTCAAATTATGACGTTATCATAATCATCATTGTGTACAATCTCCAGGTCTTGGGTGGACATACTTCATCTTGAACTTGTAGATGGCTAGTAGAATGAATGATAATCCTTGGAATGAAGACAGTTCATTATCAGGAATCTCCCTGGGAAAACCACAAGATGTTTTGACAACACTGAGAAATTGTGGATTGAAAATTGTAAGTGACAATAAGAAATGTTGCATTGTATTTATGCAGCCTGGTACACTACGTATCAGTACGGTGAGGCCTCATTAATAGCTAGGGGTCCAAAATATGAGGTCTATGTAATGAATTTAATTGTTCTATGTATTGACTACTGTAAGTACATTTTAGCTAGCTGTGTTTGGGACCAAGAAGATGTGGCATCAGTGGCAACTACATGACAAGGTGGCTGCTACACTATATTACACATGCTGATGGAGCTTTTCTGTCTCCATAGTTAATAACAATTTCCTGTTGGCCACGTATTGTTGAATAATACTATTTAATAAACACCATGACGTTTATTACTTTACAGTAGTTCTTTCAAATTTGACCAGATGCTCGAAAACAATGTTGAAGCCCTTATTTTCAAAACTGATTGTTATATGTAATAATTTTAATATTTGTACATACAGTGCAGCAAGAGTAAATAGCAAGCATACTGTATGGGAATCGGGCTATCCATTGCACATTGTTTTACCAATGCTGCTGAAGTATCTACAACAATTTGGCGTGGTAAAGAGTTCCATAACCTTCACATTGATATCAGGAAGTACTTGTGGGTGAATCCGTATTGCAGGACATTTCAGCTAGTCAGAACATATGGTTAGATAATAGTTAGACACCAAGACCAAGAGAACTAAGTGATTTAGTAATCACAATGGTTTGATGCTATAGCGTTCCAGCGCAGCAATGGCACTACTAGCGTCCTGAGGGGTTACTTGCAGAACACAAAGAAGACGAGTGCTGCAGTATGAGTAATAAATGAAAATAATACTGCCTAGAATAATTAAAGAATAGCTAATCAGCAGTTCATGTTGGCAAAGTTACTGCTTAGGTAATGTATAAAACTGAGTTGTTCAACATAGTGATGCATACAATGCTGAGATATGAAAAAGGATCAAAGTACTGTAGTGAGTCTTTTGTACCATTATTAATAATTAGACTAGTAAAACCCATTTAAAGATTTACTTAAATTACTTAGTCATCTGTGTGCCCTCAAACAATTTTGTGCAATTATAATTCTTGGCACCTTTCCATGGCTTACTCCATCATTGTGCGCATCACAACAACTATTTGCTTAACAGCACTGCACTAACTTTCGTGGGCATGAATCGCTGAGTAGCTACTATTACTTATTCTTGGGAGTAACAGTGAAACTTTTTCTTTCATCTTCGCTTATTGATAATGCTGCAATACTTGCCTTCTCTGTGTTCTGCAAAATGGTTCTGGATAAATACAGTAGTAGACTAAACGCTTCTGACCCTAGGTTCACAGTGTTACCCTGGTTACCATGCCAAATAATTATTTTTTCTGGTGCCATTTTCCACTTCAGGACAAGAAGTTAAGAAAGTGTTCTATTCTTCTCGTTTGCTCCCATGCCGTGGACCAAGTAGTTGATGTGGGGGTGGGGGGGAGGGAGGGTAGTCTCACGGAGCCAGACCCTATTCTTAAGCGCCTACTCCGCAGCCAGACTCTATTTCTCCGCATGGCGCTTTTCAATTGGGTATTTATAAGCGCCTGCTCCGAAAGGTATAGCTACATAATACAGTACTACTACTTTCACCTTGCCTTACCAGCTACATCTGCCATTTTCTCTGCAAGCTTTCTGGAGGCGAGACTGCATATTCATGTGACACATCAGCTCACACCTCAGACATGATTACGCTCATTCCAAGCAAATTAAAAAAGTAATAGCTCTCTGGTTGTAGAGTTTGAATATGCTGAAACCTTACCTACTGTATAGCTGAGGACGAAGCCAACTGTGGTCATCCACACCTCTTCTATAAGTGGTTTAGGGCAATTAACGCTCACCTACCCAGAGGTGGTTTGCCAGCAGAACTTTTCTATTGTAGAGTCCCCAGACCCTTTTGGAGCAGGTGCTTATAATTTCCAATCAACAAGTACACAAAAAAAATTTTCAACTAGAGTAGGGACCATAGCACATCAATAAAACGAACTGAATCTAAACAATAGGAAGTGTTATGTCTTATTGATTTACTGTGATTTAATATCAAGGACTTTTTACTCCAGCTTGTTTCCGATGTGCTGTAGTCCCTACTCTAGTTGAAAATTCCAATTTTTTGTGTACTTGTTTGTTAACTTTTTAAACCAGGTACATGCCCACAGCTGGCCGAAGGTCAGCTGTGGGCGCATGCCTGGTTTTACTGAAATTGTTTTCGTAAAAACGTGTGTGTGTGTACCTATCTATGCTTGTCCGTACGCACCCACATGAGCAAAATTGTTATAGTAATGGCAAAAGCAGCTTTTACGTAAGAAGTAAAGCGAAATGAAGTCTGTATTAACTTACGCAAAGGTAAAGTTTGCTCTGAGGTGGTTTCTTTTCGGTGGTCTGAAATACGGGTGTAGCGACTCTCCTCAGACTTTGTGAATTACCTTCTCTTCAGGTTTTACAGGCGTTTAACAATTGGGAAACAACAGTGCAGGCCTCGTAGACTACCAGGAATAACCTATCCCTTCGGTTGGAAAGGGGGCGTACCCCTGACGTACATGTACGCGAATGAAAATGAAGAGCAGCTTTGAGGCTTTGTCGATAGAATTTGTGGGAAAAAACATGATAGTCAACTATAAAACAGTTTAGAAGATACTGTACTTCTGTGTTGTTAAAAGCGGTTTGTTTATGCATTATTGCACAACTTGATAAAATAATAATACACATTATAGTTGGTTAATTCCAGATGAGTTAGCTAGCTGCATGGCGCCTGGTTTTTAGAAGTAGCACAACATCAACTTGTTTTGTAAATAATACTTATCATGACTGGTGAACTCATGTATACCGCAAAAGAAATGGCACTGCATGCCTCAGCTATATCTGTTATTGTCTGAAAAGTGAAGTATCCATTACGCTTCGTTGTCAGCTATTTTCAACCCGTTACACAGCAGCAGTATGGATCAAGAACTGTTCGAATAGCACCTCTGCAATCTACTGTAAGTAGCCACTATAAAAAATACAGACGATTTCTGTTATGAAGGGAAGCCATCACGTGCTACTGCCAAATTGATACTTTTTGCTGTCAGCAAAGATGAATGGGACACAAAGGAGGACACTGGTAAGTCCATGAAGAATGCATTGTACGTCCAAAAGGCATCTCTCGGATCGAAGCGACGTCGAACGGCAAAAAATCAAGCCATAGCCTTGGCCGTTATTGAGTTACGCTTGTCTGAAGTCAGTAGAAAATTCCATTTAATAATTTAAAAGAAAAATTCCATAACAACTTGTTGAAAGCGTTTTGGGTTGATCTGAAGACTTGTTTGGGCTTAGTTTTACCTAACCAATACTGCATGCCTCATCATCATCAGGGATAATTGAAGCTGGTCTTTGGGTGATGGTTTTCATGGGTCACACCCACTCCTTTGTGGTCCCTACTATGCAGTACTATCATACTGTATGATACACTGTAAGTGCTATGTGGAGAAATAAGGTACAGTGTATGGCTACACAAGACTGGGGCTGACAAGAGTATAGAATCTCTGGAAGCAGGGGGTCAGGAGGGCACAGCCCCCAAAAGCTGCAGCCATTTAACCTTTTACAATGTCTCAAAGTTTACCTTACTGTATACAGTAGGTACAATTTGAAGCATTTCAACAACAGACCTTCAGTGCTGGTCACTGTAAAGCTTCAATAGCAATAACAATAACAACTAAAACACCAAAGTTTTAGTCAAAAGTATTTGAAACAGGCTATTTGCAGTTAATAAAAGCTCTTTTGGCTATGTTGATTACAGGGTTAATAAATATACAGCATTTATAAGCAATGCAAAATAGCCTTTAGACACTTGGGAACACTTGATGCAGTGGTACGATTCCCACTGTTGACAAAAAAAGATTTTCATTTTTAAAGCTGTACTGTATTAGTGAAGTGTTTTAACTGCTCTGTTAGGGTATTTGAGGGAGTATGTAAATCTTTTTCGTGGTTTTCAGCCCCAATTCAAGAAGAATTTCAGCGAGATATCATTCTGAGGGGGGTTTCAGCCCCCTAGACCCTCCACCACCTATGCCATGGACCCATGGCTATAGAGGTATTTTAAACCATTTATACAGGGGGTGTATGTACTTAGTCTGGATAAGTTAAATCGCTTAGGCACCGTTAGCCCTTTTTTCGAATAGCTACTGTACTCTTCAGCAAAGCTAACCCCTCAACATGTTTAGTAAAATAATAGCGTTATAACAGTTGTGAAGGTTTGGGCTTTTATGGCCAAAAATATCCCCCCAAAACCAGACTCACCATACCTTCATGGCGCCTTGGCAGTATTGGTGAGGTATAGGCAAGCCCAAAAGTGACCTACAGGGTGGCCAAAAGCATCTCTGATAAGTTGCTATGGAATTTATTTAATTTAACAGAATTTGCTGACTGACTGACTGCCTGCCTGCCTGATGCTTCAGACAAGTGTACCCTGTAACTCGACAACCAATAGACTTACTTACTGTAGACTCTCAAAAGTAGGACATGTTAAGCTGGCACACTGTATGTATGGTACGTATATCTGTCCCCTTCACAAAATACTGCTCCTTCACATCTTCGCTAGCTCCCAATGTGACTTTTTGCATACAAGACCTGTAATCTCTCCACTGTCAGCATTTTCAGAGTTACACTTAGTTTTCTATCCATCATTGCTTGAAGAGGGAGCAATGTGTACCACTTGGAAGTACTCATGTACTTTTAGGATTACCTTGCCAGATGCTGCTACAATTGTCTGATTAGCATCGATCCAATTAATGCTCCCCACCTACAGTATCTACTGTAAGTCATCTTGGTGTTTTATCCCACTAGGAACCTGCAAAGGAGGCTACTGAAAGCCTGTGTAGCAGGGAGAAACTTGATACTAAAACTCCGTGTGCAATTCAACCCGTCAATTGATATGTACCAAAGTTACGGTGAAACTAGTATACTAGACAGATGCTAAAAGCATTGTGGGGCGAGCCTGATCTATAGCTAAAAGACTTGTATAGCTAGCTATACACATTAGGGATGCAACAATACAGGTAAACACCCTAATTGTGTATTGTCCTTATTGCATTCCACACTGTGACCTTCTCGTAAAGTAACACTGAGAAACGAAGAATAATAAAGAAGAAATTGTGTAGTCTCTTAATACACAGTTCTTTGATAAACTTAATGTGTTACAAATTAAAGATACATGCATTTAACACCCATCAACAGTCCTATTTTACCCGGCAGCACCTTGCTTCCCTTTGTTCATCAGATTCTGTTCCACGTGTACGCCGATCTTGCTGTCTTCTGGTAAGCCTTTGGTGTTCATCCACGTTCTCGCGTCTAATTCTTTCATATTGTCTTCGCCTAGCCAACCTACAGTAGTATTTTCGAAAGGCACAGGTAGCAAGCTGCACTTAGTGCATGTACCGGCTATTTGCGTTTACAAACCTTGCTTGTCTTTCCTCCTCGGTTTCTCTCTCTCTTCTGAACCTATCGCGCTCCCTTCTTCTTCTGAGTCTTTCTTCTCTCTCTTCTGCACTTTCAACACTCGCCATGGTCACATCGCGCCACGTGCAATAAAAGTGACCACTGTAAATTTTTGGAAACTGAATGTGACGGTCCCGACTACCAACAGTGTGGGACTTTCCGTGTTCTTTGCGTAAACGTTTGGGAATGCGACGATCGTACGGTCCAATGGACTACTAACAGTGTGGGACTTTCCGTGTACTTTGCGTAAACGTTTGGGAACGCGACGATCGTACGGTCCAATGGACTACTAACAGTGTGGGACTTTCCGTGTTCTTTGCGTAAACGTTTGGGAACGCAAAAGTCGTACGACGGTCCAATGGACTACTAACAGTGTGGGACTTTCCGTGTTCTTTGCGTAAACGTTTGGGAACGCGACGATCGTACGGTCGAATCGAGTACTGCAATTGTGGGACTCGCTCAGGCTCGCCCCAATTACTGTATGTAGGCCCTGATATAGAGCTTACAGGTCCTTTACCATACTGTTTACTTAAGTAAGCATATATACAGTGTATATACCGTGCACAACAAACAACCAAAACGACTTGATAAGAGTGGAACTTCTATTGTATATACTGGACCCAGAACATTTTGCTGAGTTTACTTTTTTAGTGGTGTCCACTGTACAGTATAATATTTGTACAAGCGTGAGGAAAAATTAAGGATCAAAAAAGTAGGGACGGACCAAATTGAGGATTAGACGTTCACTAGTATATCTGCAGGTGTAAGCAACCTCTTTAGTTTTCCTTTTTTTTATGATACCTAATTGAACTCAAAATTCCTAATTTTTGTTTGTTTACTTTTAACACAATGTACAGTATGTCTGGTATGCCTTTGGCACTTATAAGGTCCTGGTTCAGCCCATTACACAGTGCTATAAATGAAGAAGCTCTAGTAGGAGAAACGTGTCTGCACTTTATCCAGTCATCACGAAAAAATATGGATGATTCGCATGCCCCAACTCTCAATTACTGATTCGAAAGTGAAGTGACCATTATGCTTTGCTTTCACCTATTTTCAGCCTGTCACACAGCATTACAAGCAGAAGCACTTCTGCAACGGAAAATACCTGTTTGCAAACACAGGGAAGCCATGCATTGCACTACCACAAATCAACACCTTGGGTTGTTGACAAAAAGAAATGGGACACAAAGGTACAAGTACCGTAAGTCCATAATGCATACATTGTATGTACTGCGGTATGGCAAAAGGCAAGTCTCGGGACGAAGCAATGTCGAACAGTGAAAAAAATCAAGCTCGTAGCCTTAGCCATTATTAAGTTTCGCTTTCCTGAAGGCATCAGGCGGGCAGTTAATCAGTAGAAAATTCCATTGAATAAAATCTTTTGGTGATTTCATAAAATCTATTAGAAGCATTTAGGGTTATACTGAAGGCACTTTTGGGCTTGATGCTTACCGATATTGCCAAGTTTGGATGATATTTTGGCCAGAAAAACTCAAACCTCCATGATCCCTAATATACAGTACTACCATACTGTGTGATGGAGCCAGATGTGTTGGGACCGCAATCATGTCTTTATGGTAGAGGTTTCTTCTATTGTGTCCTTAATTTGAAGTGTTTATTCAGAAACCTTCCACTAACTTGCAAAGTTTTTGTCATGCAATGCTTAATAGATAATATGGTAGGATAATCAAGGGAGGTTCCGTACAAAATGGCACTAAAAGGGGTTCATTTCCTACACTACTATAGGGGAGATTTAGCGCCACAAGCACTAAATCTTCCCTACAGTAATGTAGGAGATGAATTATGCTCAACATTAAATCTTCCCTACATTAGTGTAGGAACTATATTGTGCTCCAGGCACTAAATCTTCCCTACATTAGTGTAGGAGATGAATTGTGCTCAACACTAAATCTTCCCTACGTTAGTGTAGGAACTATATTGTGCTCCAGGCACTAAATCTTCCCTACATTAGTGTAGGAGCTATATTGTGCTCCAGGCACTAAATCTTCCATACATTAGTGTAGGAACTATATTGTGCTCAGGCACTAAATTCTATTGAAGTGATCATAGTGAATTGTTGCTGTTTTAGTTGCAATACTTCAACTGCTTGTACTTTATTTTCCATACAACCTCATAACAGCCTTCTACCTTTGATGCTAAGGCAGTAGTACCCTTTGATTCCTGGTATAACATATTGTAAACATGTGACTATGGGTTATAGTAGTTTACTTAGTTTTAAAAATGAGAGTTTAGTACTTCTTGTAAGTATGCATATTTATTACTATAGCAACTTCTTTGCATATAGGTCTGCTTCTTTCTTGGATACATAATTTAATGTTACATGGAATCCCATGGTTGATTCTTGCTATGCGTATATACATACAAATATAAATGAGTTGCACTTATGGACCTTATCCATGATGTCACAAGACACATAAAGGCCAACATAGTTGGGACAGCAGGATTACGGTTACATAGAAACCATTTAAATTAACTAATACAAATTAGCATTTCATGAAATACTAATTACATAATAATTGTAATTACTGCAAAATATGAAATGGTTACTAAGGAAACCTCAACTTGCAATATACTGTAGTTAAACCCACAAATGCATGAAGAGAAGTATAGCTTGGTTAACGTGTTTTCAAAGAAAACTATTCAGCCCTGGTTTTCATACACATACTAGCTGGACACGCCCTCAATTCCAACTCAAAGTGCTACGCTATTCCTAGTAACTCAGGAAGCTGGTAGTGTAGTTTTGTCATTTTTAAACACCCATAGAACCCACAACAAAACGTTCACAAAGTTTTAGAAAGCTGCCATGCCTAAACTGCCTTAGAGCAAGAGCAAAACTTACCTGACTATATAGGCGCTTAATACCATACACTGGGAAACTTTGACGAAGGGAAACTTTGACGAATCAAAGTGAATTCGTCAAAATTTATTTCGTCAACATAAAATAAGTGCCCAGGTTCTTATTGGTGATTTCAAACAATTCGTCAAAGTTTATTTCGCCAACTTTGCCTAAGAGCAGATTCATCAAATTTTACCCTCGTCAAAGTTTGCCGGTGTAGTTCTTATGCTGCCTCCATTTCTAACACATAGACTGCTTTTGACACAAAACCATTAGCTCACATGGGTGCAGACAGACACACATGTACACGCATGTATGTTTCTTTCTGGAAACAATTATAGTAAACCAGGCGTGCGCCCTTGACAGCCTGCAGTGCCAGGTGCACGCCTGCAAATTGCATGGGGAACAGTAGGGAAGAACAATCACACCTTGGGCCAAGATGGCAAGCTCTAACCAACAGATATGGTAATTATAACAAAAATCATAATCAGTCGAAAGGCACCTAGACATTTTTATTGCAATATGTATCTGCTGGTATAGGCTGTAGCTATAATTGTTTAAATAATTTCTTCCATACATGCATGCATAAAGTTATAGACTTGAGCAAAAAAAAAATCAAGCAAGTTATGAATATAAAGCGGTTGTATCCCAGTAACATATTTTAATTACCACCCAAGTCTGAGACTATGGGTGATAACCTACGATAATACCCTCAAATAAATTCAATTGAGTTATTGTACCAAAACCTTTAGGCAAAATAATCAATATAATCAATATTTTTGATTTAGTCTAGATGCGCCAGTTAGGAAAGAGAGATTTTAATTTCCAATGGTGATGGGGTATTCGAGACTTCTTGCTTTGTGATGGAAACGGGGAAAAACATTTAGTCTCAAAACATTGCATCAGGTGTTTTCGCATTTCTTTTTGATCATAACAAAGAGTGGCGGGGTCGTCTCCAAACATTAGTGATACGCAAAATGCAATTGCAAAGCAGCCACAGTCTTTGTTTCCCTTTTGAAGTTGAACTTGTGGAATTTTCACAATCCAGTTCCCATATAATGAATGCAGTTGTTCGGCAAGAGTTGAGTTGATGCTTTTAGGTTGAAGAGAATCGTACAAATAAACTACGTTATCTCTGATGTGCGATAATGCCCAATGCTCACAAAAGTGGTGAAAAAAGAAAGACTTCTCTTCTGCTTCTTTTATCAATTCTGGTCGTGCATTGTTTAATATTCGTATGCAGCATGAAGCTGCACGCTAGCAACTGACCAAGGTAGGAGACTGAGTAGCAATGCACTACCTGCTTTTATATGCAACGCTGGGCATACTTGTAAGACTAGCTTTAAAACCAGTACAACTGGATAGTCGACTGGTATTACCAATTGTAAAATACCAACACCTTTCAAGGAGTAAACAGGACACAGAGAAATATTTTTAGCTCTAAACAAGGTGGAGTGTTAATAATGAAGTATTATTTTATGAAGTATTATTTTATGCCTACAACAATGTAGGGAATAATTAGTGCTTCTTTGAACAATATTTTGTCTACTACATTGTAGGGAACATTTAGTGCACCTTAGCACTAAATCTTTCCTACATATAAGGGCAAGAAATAATATTTGAGTATAGTGCTTTATCCCACATGTATTATAGGGAAGATTTAGTGCTTAGTGGCACTAAATCTTACCCATATATATAGGAACAAAAGTGCATTTAGTGCCATTTTATCTGGACCCCAAAAAGAAGTTTACCAACTGATAAGATCGTATTTGTTGAGTTTATTACAGTTGTATAAACTATGTACATGTATTCTGCCATAGTGGATGGATGGTCAAACTAGTGTTATATATGCATATGGTATTGTTCTAATACACATACTGTATGTACAAATGTAAAAAAAATTGAGTGGGACTATTAGACCAAAAGTACGACATGGTCTCAATAGTGTGGTGGTCTTGTTATTGAAGTAGCTGTATATGTACAGTTCATTGAAGATTTTCTTTTTGTTTCCTCTCCTGTACATGTGGTATTGAACTAGTGACACAATGGTGCCATTGCCACTATAGTTTTTAATACTGTACGTAGCACATGTAATTTTGTGTGATTACATGTTCTATAGACAGTACAGTGAAACTGACCACCTATTAGATCAAAACTGTGGTGAGGTGCCTTATTAATGATGTCAGCAAGTATATAATAGCCATTTTTGAAGGTGGCTGCTACAGAATAATGAGGTGGTCTTATTAAAGAAGTTGCCACAAATTGAGGTTTATAGCAAATCAAAAACTTGCCAGCACTTACTGTAATTGGGACACAACTTTACCCCATCACAAGGATCCTTACTATTGGAGTCTACTGTGCAAATATTCATTTATACTTGTTGTTGTACAATAGAGTGGCCCTAAAGATGATGTGAAAGAATTACCTTCTGTAAAATTGATTTATTCTTTAGAAAAACTTCATAGTACTTATGAAGATCTAAACAAGGTTGGTACGTATTATAGTCTTACTGTACAGTGTATGTATAGTATTCTGAAAGAATGGCTAGTTATGTCTGTATTGTTTGTACATGTATGGTTGTAAATGTTTGTACAGAATAGTATTTTGTGTTTTCATTGTGTGACATGTCTCTGTGCTTATTTAGGCCACTTGTGAGCTTAACAGACATACGCTGCAAAGAAAATACGACACCTTCATTGATGTCAGTGTATTAGGTCAGTAACTGCATATACAACCCTTACTGTTAATAGTAATCAGCTACTCCCTTCAGTATCATGATACTACAAGCATTCCTTTACAGATGAACAGCTAAGGACATTGGAAAATTTGCTAGAGCATTTTGTGACATTGATAAAACAGAAAGATTTACTATTGCAAAGACTAAGAAATCCAATGAGTGGTAGTCCATACCTGTTAATTGAAGCTGCTTTCCAAAGGTACATACAGTAAAGCATTTGCGATTTTATTAATTATCTGATATTTGCTCAAAGCTGATAGCTGATCTGTTACAGCATTCCTCGTCGATATTGCTTTCTGCCCCAACTGATAAGTGCAGTGGCCATTATGTTTCGTCTCCGACCAATATGAATGAAGAGCAGTATGAAAAATGTCTCTGCAATCACTTCAGAAAATACGGATATTATTGTAGCTGCCACCTGACCACAGCCACACGGAAGCTGTATTGCGATACCGCAAATTGACACTTTGCGTTGGCAGTGAAAAGAACTGGGACAAAAAAGACAACGATAAGTCTGCAATGCGTGTATAACAGTATTGTACGTACTGCAGTTGACATCTTGGGATGAAGCGACATCAAACACAGTCAAAAAATCAAGCCTGTAGTCCAATGCATTGCCGAGTTATGCTTGTCTGAGGGCATCAGTTAGTTGCTTGCTTACAGGGTACTTGCTTGCTTCCTTCTTTCCTTCCTTCCTTCCTTCCTTCCTTCCTTCCTTCCTTCCTTCCTTCCTTCCTTCCTTCCTTCTTTCCTTCCTTCCTTCCTTCCTTCCTTCTTTCCTTCCTTCCTCACCTGCTTGCTTACTTGCTTGCTTACTTACTTGCTTGATTACTTGCTTACTTACTTACTTGCTTGATTACTTACTTACTTACTTACTTACTTACTTACTTACTTACTTACTTACTTACTTACTTACTTACTTACTTACTTACTTACTTACTTACTTACTTACTTACTTACTTACTTACTAGGGACCCGCCGATTATGCTGGCATAATTATGAGCATAATACAGGTGCTTGAAAGCATTGAGCATAATGCTAGCATAATAAGAAGAATATTTCAACCATACTACAAATCCTTGATGGTCAAACTACAGTACGTATCACAGAAAAAGATCGATATACTCTAATAATAGAACAGTCAATAACTCTAATAGAACAACCAGGCACCTGACTGTTGTATATCGATCTTTTCTGTCACATGCAGTTTTGAAGAGCAAAGATGTGCTTCAGTCACTTATTATGTGCCCATAACTGCAAATAACATGGGAAATGAGGCATAAAGCTTGAGCATAATTTGAGCACAATAGGTAAATATTTTGAACAGTGCAGCATAGCATAATAGGTAAAATTTTGAGCATAATAGGCGGGTGCCTATTACTTACTAACTTACTAACTTACTCACTTACTGTTCTTACTCACTCACTTTGTTGGTTACATATAGTTAGTTAAAATAGGGAATTTTTAAAATTCCATAGAAACTTGTTGGGCCGTTCTGAAGGTATTTTTGGGCTTCATTGTGTTTAACCAATACTGCCAAGCTGTTCTGAAGGAAAGCTGAAGCTGTTTTTTGAAGGCAAAGATAGCCCAAGACACCATGGTCCCTAATATACTACTGTATAGCTGGTAATTTTCAAAAGGGTTTTATTTTCGGATATTTCGAAGAGGCCCTTCTCTTCAAAAATAAATTCCCACATCCGGTTGTTTTCGAAAATAAATTCCCACAAGTGAAAGCAATCGTCCAACTTTTGACGATTCGTTTGTGTATTCCTCTAGTTTTAGCTCAGTATTGCTGATGATAATGGGTAAACTGTATCATTACTGTACCAATAACCAGAAAACAGGTGATCCAGAATGGGAATTGATGCCGTCTGCTCTAGAATCTATAGTAGGATAGCTAGCTATGATCGAGCGTGGTCGTGCCAGTGAATTCACTCCACCCGAGACTCCCTCAGTCTTCTCTCCAGTCTCCAGTGCACAGGAATGGGGATTATTCCATCAGTAAGTCAGTTTTCGGCAAACATTCACGCATCTTCATAATTTGTGACACAAATTTCCGTTTGTTTGAAATCCATCCAGACTTCAAAATATGCACTCTTCAAAATTAAAATCTTTTGAAATTCAGATTTTGCTTCTTGTGTGAAAATTTCTGTTTCGAAAATAACCCGCTATATGGTATACGGTAGCAGTACCACTGATATACATACTAGTATATTAATTTTAAAATGAAGTAGGGATCCAAGTGTTTTAAAGAGAGTAAAGCAAGAGATGAATGATGGAATTATGACATTCCATTAGTATATCCGAAGTGTAGGCAACCGCTCTTGTTCCACTACTCTCCCTTGTTTCACTACTATTTTTTATTCTTTGATCCCTAATTTTTCCTTCTACTTGTATATATTACTAGTGAGTATACAGTATGTATTATATATACAGTGTATAGTTGGTGTCTGTATCTTGTTATAGGAATTTATCAGTTGTACTATCATCGTCTGCTGATTTTGTAAACAACCTTTCCCACTATTTGGCATTGGTAAGTAGAAATAAGTTCAGTGTATACAGGGAGGACTGTAAGATCTTCACATGCTGCAAGTCGTATCATTCATACAGTATGGTAGTTACTGTACCTTTGTAGTAGGGATCATGAAGGTTTACCAAAAATGTTGTCCAAAACAAGTATTGGTTAGAACGCATGGTCAATCCCATAAATGTCTTCATAGTGACCCCAAACCCTTCAAACAAGTTTCTATAACTTGACTACGGATAAGGCTATGGTTTGATTTCTTCATGTCTCTTTGGCCGGAGACATGCCAACTGCAGCTATAATGCATGCATCATAGACTTACTGTAGTTACCTTTGTCCTCCTTTGTGTCTATTTCTTTCTTCGCTAGGACCACTACTGTGTAGGAGTTGATTAGCAGTAATATGCCAGTGCTTTAGTGATGCACCAATTAATCAGTAGACAATTGGAAATTGGTTTATCAGCCAGATTTCAGCAATATGTAGGTATTGGTAATTATTAGCCAATTATTTAGTCAATCTGACCCAATGTTATTGTTTCCATAACAATAAGACAAAACTAAAGTTTAAAAATGGCAATTTTGCACAATAGATGTGAAAACATGAACATCAGATCGTGGCCCTTATGTGAATTTCAATATTGGCTAATCGGATAATCAGCAAAATCTCTTATCAATGCATCACTACAGTACTTTAAATTTTGTTGTTTGATGTAATTGATTGCAGAGGCACTTATGCTGTTTTTCATTTGTAGTACTGTATAAAACAAAGCGAAATGGCCACTTTGTGTATCAGAAATTGATAGTTGGGGTGCCTGTTCAGTCATACGATAATATAGTGTGTAATCACACACATTTGAGTACAATTAGGGAATGATTATGCTGTATGAGTAATGGTCAAAATTGCATGAGGCAAAATTAGGGAATAATTGTACACCTGTACAAGTATCAATCAAAATTTCACAAGACAAAAGCTATGTGCAATTTTGACTGTTACTTGTACAATTATTCCCTAAGTGCACGAGAATATGTGTGATTGCCTACTAATCACACAGTGACCATCCTTCATGCTTTGTAGTGCACGTGTATCCTGCTATGTATGTTTGGTATATGACATTATATCAAGAGTACATAATAATAGAAGAGGGTACTCTTGATAATAATAGAAGAGTCCCTACTCTATTATTATGTACTCTTGATTGTATACAGTAGCATCTTTCAATTTAATATTTCTCAGTTATGTTGTTCCAATACTCACCTATACTGTGCAGTAGTTCCTTAACTAACAAACATTATGCATATACAGTACATGTACACATAACAATTGGTAGCAGTTTGATGTATTGTATGCATATATTTTTGCAATTGCTTTGAGAGTTTTGCACAGTAGTGCTTCATTTGAACTCTTAACAACTTTTCTCACAAATTTTTTTATATCTTGGTGACTGTTCTATTAGAGTATCTTAATATCGCTTGTTTTACATATCATAGCATGGATCTTTTGTGATTTGAAAGTACTGTACCAGGAGTATTAATGAAGGAGATACAGTATAAAGCAAAAGCCAAACATGTGTGCATGCCAATTTTTAAGTTGTTTCTTACCCTGCAGTGGTGGAAAAATCACACTTGCATTTTTGAAAGTTGCTTATAACTTTGTACCACTTCTACTAAAGTATGTTCACGTTGAGCTGAATCCTCAAAAACGTTTAATAACTCATGGATGCAATTACACATGATCTTGAAATTTGGTTCATTTGTAATACTGTTTCACCTGCTAAAAAATATTTCAAAATCTTTTTGTTCAAATGTTTGACATAATATTTACAGCCAATCAAAAATTTTGCAATACATTTTCTATTGGGAAGCCATATAAGTACAGTGTCCATTACAGCCTTTTCCCGAACTTGTAATGAAGCCAAACCGTATGTGTCTGTTGTTGACACCTTTGCTGTTGCCAATAATCATCTGGTTGGCTGAAACGTTAACTCTGTTGAGAAAGAATCCCCTTTTAATTTTTAGCTGTTTTTCAGGATTCAGCTCAACATGAACATACTATAATCTGTGTATGAATTGGATGATGAATGCACTATAGTACGCTCTTTATATTAACCCTTTGGCCCCTAACGCCACTATAGTTCTTAAAAACGAAAGTTATTTTACGAAAAATACGCGTTTTGACATACAAACTTGGGCCCTTGTTACTCCATACAGGGATCACCTATTCCTTTGTGGTTTGCATTAAACTACTCATGAAGAATAGATCTACAACATCATATAACTTTTACTAACCTTATTTATTCCGTTTCTCCTTTGTGTCTGGTAGTATAGTTGTAACTATTGTCTTAAAAATGGCTGAAATTTCTTTCAACGCAGATTCACCTTACATCATACTTGATTGTGCTACAATGCTCGGATAAAGCTAAGGATAATATCCGTTAACCGCAGAGTAGCGTGGTCCAAACCGTATATTCATAGGATATTTCGTTTACAAGATATATGCGTTTGAGCGCATGCGTGTAACAAGAGCCACTATAGTGGCTTTCATGTTTAACAGAACTTTTTTTTTTATTAACTTAGGGGCCAAAGAGATAATAATTATTAATTAATGTTTGTAAGTAGCGTGAAAAGAAAACTACTGTAATGGAAGAAGAGGAATAGAAAATAAGATGAAATTTGAAGGCACATATTGCAAAGATGGCTGAACTGATATAGCTCCAATTTGATATGGAAGATTTCCCACCCCAAATATTAAAGTATCTCAAGTCAGCCTACCAACTTGAAGGTGTGTGGTCACAAATACAGCTAGCGTAAAAGGGGTGTGGTCATCGTGGTCTTGATTGATAGATCGATAATATGTAGAATAAAGAATGGGTGTGATCTTCGGTGACCTATCGTGAAGATACAAGTAGCTATCTAGTACCGGTGGTACCTCCGTACAGTAGCGTAGTCTTAAGCACCTTAAATAATTTTATGGCGTCTATTATGCTACTTAAAGAAAGTGTTGATATGGAAAATTAACGTCTCGATGTGGTTTTGTTGGATGAAGAAGAAGACAAGCAGCCTGATTGAAGATAAAAGAAAAGTGCAGAGGGCACACACTCTTCGCAACCCAAAAAGGCAAGTGAGTTTGTTATTGTGGCATAAAATGGTGGCCGTGCACTGCTTCATTTGGCCTCTAGGCTTGCGAATGTGGTGAGTGAGTGAGTGAGTGAGTGGGTGGGTGGGTGGGTGGGTGGGTGAGTGAGGCAGACGAAATAGAGTTTTGACGATTTAAAAAAAATTATATCTGGCTGCCAGTAAGTGTTTTCTTGTTTTTAACGCTACATTTGATGTTAGATGGACTAATATTATTCCGTAAAAGTGATTTTCGTAACGTAAGACGTTTCTAAGCTGGTTTTTAAAAGGTGGCATTTTTGGTGGCGCATGTCATTTCTGGGGATCCCTACTTAAACAGTACTACTGTACTGTTTGATAGCATTGTTTGATTCATATAAAATGCACACTTGCCTGTTGTGCACTCAGATACATTGGCTTTCCTTGGCCGCACAGCATACTACCATAGGTAGGTCAAGTCACTAGCAAAGTCTATGACCAAGTCTGCGTGTGGGCCATGTGGTGCACCACTGGCTGTCCCCTGTATCTATGACCAAGTCCGTGTGTAGTTGGGTGATTGGGCCATCTTCCCAAGGTGTAATGGCACCAATTAGTGACTTCTTTGGCCACACAACACACACTACTGTTTGTCTTGATAGTTGATAATAAACTTGGTTGTCATAACACATCTGAGGAGTAAAGCAACTCATTAGAAATTGTTTTCCTGCAATTATACTGTAAATTTGAAGAGTACAAGGGGTACATACAGTTGTATGATTACAGAATTTGCTGGTATGGCACTTAAAGTTGAACAAGTGTAAGAAATTTTACATTTGAGTATACATTTGAGTATTGTAGGAATAATAGAAATAAAAAAAATAATAAAACAAGGGTGGTCATCTGCAGCCATACTAGCAGACATTCACTGTAAATCACATACAGTCTGTTATTAGTATATGACTGAAAGAAAACGATTAATAGTATAGCTGCATTCAATTCCCCAACTACACCTGTAGTTTCCTCTATATCCTAACAGCTTTCTTCTGTCCTGAAAGAGGTTATCTACACCTACTCATGGTCTGCTTGATATGTCCACCCTCAGCCATCAGGCCTGCAGCCCTCGTGCTTTGGGTGGACGTATCAGGCAGACCAGTCGTGCCCATGTTACAACTATATAACAGCCTTAAATGTTTTAGTTTTGTCATATTTCTAAAGATATGAGCTGTATTTCTCCATTTTCAGTATAGTACTTGTGGCCTTGAATTCTGTTGAGTCATTTTCACTTTTATATTATTTACATGTTGTTTACTGGTATTTATTTCTTTATTTTTGCAGATTAGAAATGGAGAATCTCGTTTGAAATATTAATGTCAGTGGCATTCCTTGGTGCACCTGTACATGTCTACTTGTGGAATCCTCTGTACATGATGAATCTATCAAGTCGTTCAGTTTTTCTTTTACAAATCAAATTGCACTTATGTATTTGCAAAGAATGTTGTGTTTATGCACAGTACCACTACTTATACATGTCATTGTTGTATATATATAAACTAGCATATATAGCCTAAATATTTTGAGGGGAAATATTGTTGGGGTTGAGCAGTCGTGGATTTGCTAACAAGCCCAAATGAAATGGTGGTCTAAAATTTTTATTGTTAACACCCAAAACCTGAAAGTTTTCCCTCAAAATATATAGGGTTATATAGTACCAAGTAATAAATGTGGACTCTTGACAGTACTGATAAGCTGTTTATTTATCTAAATTCTTTCTTTGTGTCGGTTACTTGACAGCCAGAGCATGTATCATGTATTGAGGTACTTTAGCAAATTCAGTGCTCATCGTGTGGCAACTCCTAAGATCGCTACTACAGTACATGCTTTTACGTGAGTCTTTAACCACACTAGTGCTACAGTGCTACATTCCTGTCAAAACCACAATCAGCTGTGTTGCATGTTAATTCCAAAAGTTATTAACCAACCTGAATTCAATCTCCACTTTTTCAACTCACTGAGCCCTCTTTGGGCACTGTTTTGCATAAGCAAACAATATGCATAGCTATATATATATATTATATAGTATATATAATTTTATGTTTTCACAAGTGTGTTGTTTAGGTAAACTTTGTGTTAATGCAATACGTCTGCATCAAGGTCTTCTGTATTAGTCTATTAGAACATAGACACTGGCAATATAGATGATGCTGCTGCCCAGCAGTGTATCCTATCCTCAGAGTGGATATCATGTAAAGAGTAGCTGGATCCAGTTACTTCATCTGTTTATCTTTTTCATACGTGACAACATATGGCCTTGCCATTTTTACACAGGCTTTTAGGTCATGCTTGCGGTCAGTTCATCATTTATGATGGCTGTTTTCTGTTTAGAGTAGTGAATATGATATTGGGTAGCTAACAACTCTCAGTTTGTGGTTTGTACTGTGATTTTAATGCTTGCATGCCGTAATATAAATTAGGCAGTTGCTATTCGCACAGTCACGTGTGAATAGAATAAAGCTATTCGCACGGTCACATGCAAATAGCACAGAGCTATTCATACATTACCGTGCCAGTATTTATTCTAGGATTTCTTATTTGGGGGGGGGGGGGGGGGGGGGGGGGTGACCAGGTGAAAACCTACATATAGTTGTCCAAGTTCACAATTATGTTAAAAAGTTGAAATAATAAGCTGTTTAGTCATTTAAGGCTGTGTCATCAGTGTTGATTTTGATTTTAGTGTGATTCTATGGTTGGTAGAGCTTGATGCATGGATGTAGTAGTGATGACATAATGATGTAATATTTTTATATGCTATGTATGCTATTAGTAGTCTGTTGAATAAAAAGTTTGTGTGAGATCATGTATTGACCATTATTGTATGATACCACCAATCACTAGCAAATTAAAAGATCTGTATGGGTGGATGTCTTCCAAGAAACTTAGGCTATATTTGAAATTGAATATTAGGGTATTTTTGTGATTATGATGGAAATTTTTTAAAAATCAGGCTTTCTGAGATTAATCAGTGGGTATATTTGCTGGCTGTGCATGCCAGGGGACACCCATTTTGACAGCTATTTAGAAAAAACTAAGAAACTTGGGCTCTCAGGTATTGAATAGCTATCACGTCAGTAGGAATTTTTGTTGGTTATATATGTACCCTAGGAGACTTTTAAAAATTAGATGATCTGATACTAAATCTGAGAGCATTTTAAGATTGTGTTTGCAATTTTTAACCTGGGAAAATATTAAAACACTCTGAGATTGAATCTGAGAGCATTTTGATAAGTTTTGGGTGTCATTTAAAAAATAAGCTTAACCTTAAGTGTCACTCACAATTTTAGGGGGTGAATCTGAAATTTTAGGGGGAGAAAGTTTCCCCCCTAACAGCCCTAGAATAAACACTACCGTGCGAATAGCCTTGCTCAGAGCTATTCACACGGTTACTAAGGGAAGACATGCAGATGCAGTTGGCATGTGTGTACACATAGATCCTTTACTATGGCATACATCTTCAGGGTGTGTACGTGCATGCGGGAAGTATGATGGATGCGTCACCAAATTTGGTCATGTGAGTCCAAGGACACACCATGCATGCACATCATTTCTCTGCTGTGGACTGCTAGCTGTGGGTTGTGTACTTACATATTATAGCTAACCATCGTAAAACATGCAAGCATGCAAATGTCTCTATGTTAGACACACCTATATAGCTACCAAACTGCATGGTAAAATGCATGAAGTTCATAATCAGTTAGTCAGAGTTTATAACCTGATATGGTAAAATTAATAAGTAGAGATTTAAAAAATAGCACACACTGTAAAGTAGCAGATTAATTAGATCAAAATAATCCAATAGGAGTCATGCAGTCTGAGTCAAAAACATCGCCAAATGCATCCTCACATCCCTTAGTTACAAAACCACATTTCTCCAACAGCATTCATTCTCTTGGCCTCTTCCAACGCAAGAGCGATGCCATTCTACAGTAAATAAAGAAATTTATCATTAGCATACAAGCATAGACAAGGTTGAATTTTACCTTAATTCCATCACATACATCACTTTCATTGTTTCTCCAGTAGAACAAGTAGAATCCCCTTGTTTAGTTATCGAACTGTGGCTAGGGGGTCTACAACTCTGAGGAATCATGACAATGGACAGAATTCGATTCTAAAATTGGAAAAATTTCTGTAATACGACAAGCAGGAGTCAGCACCAGGATTCACTGGGCATTAATTGTCAAATCAAGACAATTGAGCCTATAACACTGCTTGAAGTATCTTAGTTTACTACAGTGGTATATCCCCAGTATATGGAACAGTTAATTGTTTGTTATTTTAGTAGTTTTTCAGTAAACCCGCATCACTGATGTTTTACTGAGAGTTTAAAACTTAGTAAAATAATTATGTTCCATATACTTAAGTTTACTGACACTTTACTATCAGTATAACTACAGTAAGGCATCTTAACAAATTAGTAAACTAAGAACCTTCAAGCAGTGTAATGTGATAGAAAAAAATGACACACACCAGGGGCAGATCCATGCAGACTTTTGGAAAGGGATCAAAATGGCATGCTACACAAAGAAAGAAAAATCCCGCTCAAAGCCACGTGTAGTTTTCGGAGATAAATGAACGGTGTACCATCCGTAAAATAATAACATCACGTGACTGGCGTGCGAATAGCCACTCCGTATTGGCACATCAAAAATTAATTTTAAAATAGCGAGATACGGTTTACCAGACGCATAGACATAAACGTTTTCAATGACATTATACAGTAAGACACCACGAGGAGACGGAACAGAAGAAACGGAGGAAGAGGATTTGTCAGTATCTAACAGTTATTTTCCAGCTTCTAAGCTGTTCGAGTATTGTTGGCCATTGTCTGATCCTGAAGCAGAGTGTTTTATGCTGCAAGAACATGTTAGCGAGTTTCTAGAACTTCGAGCATTTCAAAGAAAATACCCAGGTTAATTTATTTTGTGTGCGTTTAAGTAGATTCTGCAAAACCTGGCTCATGTATATTTGTTACCTTGCACCTATGCTTACACTAAATCCTTTTACATATCAGTCCAGGTATCTAGTTTAGTTTTGAATGAACTAGTGTAAAAGCACTTACAGCAGTACCACCATATAATCTAAATATTTTGAGGAAATTTTTTGCAGATTTCGAGGTTTTGGAATATTTAGACCTTAACCTAAAGCAGTTTGACTGCTCAACCCTGAAAATTTTGTCCCTCAAAATATTTGGGCTATATAGGGTAACTACACTGTACTTCAAAATATTGGCTGCAGTGATGGCCAAATGATTAAGCTATTTGAGGTCCTCTTGCATTAGTTTAAATAAATGCTATAGCTATCTGCAATTGTTCTGCAGATATACAGCGGAGAACATTAGATTATGAAGAACGTAAATATCTTGTGGAAATGGGCTATGTTACTGAAACGCAGAGTAATCTTGGCTTGCTAGCTGTCAAGTCTGATGATGTTATGGCTGTAATGCAAGAAGAGTTTCCTGCAAAGTACAAAGTGAGCTTACAGAAGGAATGCACACTAATGACATCAAGGCTATGCTCACTTTGATGAAAGTGACTTGCTGTTTGAAGTAGGGCTGAGCGATACTGCCATTTTAGTATCACGATCGATACTGAAGCCACTATTCACGATACTGAATAGTTCACAATACTTATGAATAAGTCAATCATAGCTGCTGCTACATACTGTATTGCTCAGCATTCCTGCAGGAAGTCCTTATAGGTGATAGTAAACTAGCCACTATCATTCTTGTTTACAGTAACAATTATTGTAACACATGCTTTGAGGTTATGTTGTGGTGTTCACACCTCTCTGCAGGGAAAACCAGGTGGGTGGACTTTATCACTTACAAGGATTCTTAGCCTAGTACAGTATAACAAATGGATTTTTAATGACAGTAATGTACAGGCATGGTATCACGATAGTTAATAACAAAATATTGCGATATCGATACTTTCAAAATATCGCGATATATCGCTAAAACGGTAGTATCGCTCAGCCCTAGTTTGAAGTGAAACCACTTTCCCAGGATACATCTCAATGTATATATACTGGTGTAAATTCCTTTGATCTGAGGTGAAAGTGGTATTACATATGAAATTAAGTTTAAATGAGTTACACAGTACATGTATTACAGTATTAAAGAAATTTAAGCTATTTGATTTTTGTCAGGTCTGAACTATGCAGCTACCAACACAGCTGATCTGTAAAACATGTGTATGTACTATACCACACATACTGTATCTTGTTAGGAATACACTGAGCATCTTAATCAGAAGTACTTAGATGTTGCAGTACAGCAAAATTCTGAGCTATCCAAGCAGATATCTCTTTCCCAAGAGGAGGTAATGTGTGTTTTTTTTTTGTATATTTTGTACACCTGTAGTAGCACATATTGCTGTATTAAAGTTGGTAATTTTGACGTACAACTGTATGCTGTATAATCTGCCACAGTGATTTTTCGAGAAATCCAACCCAGAGGTGGCAATTCAAGGTATTCTACCATCAAAGGGGGGATCAGCTAGGTGGGGTCTGAGCATGATTCCCAGGGTTTTTTTTTAAATTGGCATCACAAGATAGAATCTGGAAGCAAGTTTCAATAAGGTTAACCCATGCATAAACATTTATACATAAACATTCATACATGGTTTCCCATGGGAGTCTGAGGGCATTCCCACATGAAGGAAAACAGGTAGTATGAGATTGAATTTGAAAGTAATTTCAACAAAACTAAATCGCTAAAGTTTTGATAGGAAAAGTAGACGAGCATGCACAACCATTTAAACATGCTTCACCAGGGTGGTGCATCAGTAGGGTGGGAAATCAATAAGAGCGGCAAAGAAAAACAATCTGATGGTAACTTCATCCAAAATACTGTATACGTACAAATTTTCAAGGCACATAATTTTCACAGATTAACAAAGATTTTCATGGTTTTGTTTTCTAGGATCACTCATTTCTTCTATTAAAAAGCATAGAGCTCCTATTAACCCTGATAATAGTTAATTTTCACAGATGAAAATTTTGCAGCAGCCAAGTAACTACAAAATCTGCAAAAATTGTGTCCCTCAAAATTTGTACGTATTCAGTACAAGTGTACTGAACTGCCAATACTGCAAACAAATACACTTCAGCAGGCTTTTATATAGTCGAGAGTCTAATTCACTTAGACACATGTGGATATAATCAAAAACTAATTACCTTCAATACTGTTATAGAATTCATCCTTCTGTTAGTGTTGTAAATTTTGTTCTATCTTGTGATAGTAGCAGGAAGTGAGACAGAAGGGCAGTTAATTCCAGCAAGAGGGAGCAAAATTCCCCTCCTTTCTCTCCCCCCCTTTCCTCCCCTAAAAACTGTGCCATAAAGTATGAATATAGTATTAAGTGTTAGTGTATGTTTTAATTCTTTACATATTTCTTATGAGTACATTTTGCTGTTTGTAATGTATGTATGTACGTACATTAAATTTGGTGTACTGTAATTTTTACCATATGTTAGTAAGTTATCGTTACAAGCTGTGCTTACATAGGACAATTTCATATTGCACATTTTCTCTTTGTATATATGACCACAGTTTTTAAAAGATACTGATTATAAAACTGCAGTTAGAAATGCTGTGCAGCAAGTATCTGAATACAATGGCAAATTACTAAACAACCGGTGGACTAATTACTATGACGGACAAACTAGGGTATGTACAGCAAGCATTGATTATAACGTTTGATCAGTGAGGTGTACACTACAGTACATACTACAATGTAGTGGAAGTTGTAAGCTGCACTGCACATGATGCTTTATTCTCTATTATAATAGATAATTCATCAACCAGTAAGAAATCCTGTTGATAAAGGTTGTAAGGTAAAGTGTCGATATCCTGTTGCTCTTATACCAGGACAGTACCAAGAAATGTATAGAAAGTGAGTTTCCACTTTGTTAACATTTTTCTAAGGCAAAAAATGAGTGCTTGGAATGAGCATGTATCATAAGAAATTTTGGTGAAAGAAAAATTTGATGAATTTGAGTTAAATTTTAATTTGTCAACATGCTGCATGTCCATAAATGCCCCTAAAAGTATGTGATTAGATTTAATATTTAATTCATCAATACTGATGAAGTGCAGATTCATCAAATTTTCCTTTCATCAAAATCTTTTGTTGTACGATAGTACAGATTATTAGCACTGGTACTTGCCCCGTGATGCAGAAGTTGCCCTAGTGAATATGTTATATACATTCAAGTAGGATGATAGATTGCAACTGGTGCCTATGAATGCCCACGTGCAGAACTTTATTTGCCTATAGTTTTTCATATACTTAACTAAGAAAAACAACTAAGCTTTAAACTTTCTAAATGTATAGAGTATCAGTCTGTTCATGATCAGATTTTTATCGTGTTCTGTAAGTTAGCACCTGGCTTGAAGAGCACTACAAACCCAATCATGACTGATGAAGAGACCTACTATAGTCTTGCTTAAGGATGGCTGATAATTCTGTACAAATGTAGTTGTCCGCAAATTGAGAGGTGAGTGTGTAATGGTTTAATGATGAAACTCTCCACCTTTTTCGTGTAAAGCAACATCTCTATCGCAAAATGAAACACACTAATTCTGATGCAAATACTCTGCCCTATGGACCAGCACAAAAGTCAAGTCATTGTGACCAATACAGGGGCATGGGGGACTGGTACCTTTATTAAAGGAATCAGGATTGACCATCAAGTGCAATTCCATCTACACCAATCAGCAGACATGAAGGCAACCTGTAGTTGCTGTATGTACATGCTGAAGAACCCAAGTTATCAACATACATGACTACCTGCACGAAGGAGTACTTATAAATATACAATGTTAGAAGGTCATTCATGATTACTTATATTGTTGATGATGAACTGTACCTGCTGCATGATGACTCTATGCAATACTTGGATGTGGGAACAAACTCCATACAAAGTTTTAACAATTCATTTTCATCCAAATATCATTATACAATCACATGCAAGGATTTTTTTTATATGCACTAAGTATGGTGCTGTGAACTAGCATGTGCAAGTATGCATTTTTGCATGTTTCAGTGCACATACTGTATCTCAAGTGTTTCACATACTGTTACATTGTGTTTGTACTGTAGGTATACTACAGCAGAGTTGAGATGCTTACCCATTAATACAGTACTGGATAAGCCACAAACTCAGTCAGCCAGTGTGATTATATCCTCTAACTCAGCACATTGTACTACTGCTACTACTACTACTACTACTACTATTGCTACCAATAGCAAAGCCACTACTGCTACTACCACTGTTGCAAGTCATAAGCTTGATATTAATCAGAGGTTAATAACTACAGATGCCACTAAGGTACAGTGTATGTACAATATTTTAGTGTGTTTTAATCTTTGTGTGTTGTAGAAGTTCAATGAATCTGATACCCCTGTTAGGAAGAGACCAGGTTTACCTAAAGTACAGTCTGTATATGTATGTATGTATGTACATGAAAACAAATACCTTATATTATGTACTGTTTGTATGTATGCATGAATGCATGTATGTGCTTGTCTTATTTAGCGGTGTTGGGGTTGTTGTGGTTCCGTGACCCCTCTCCGTGAGACCTGGACAGTCCTCCTGCGGATTACTAGCCCTGCCTCAGGAGGATTTGCCTCAATCACCTGAGTAGTGCTTAGGCATCCCAGTGCTGATTTTCTGGGTGACTAATTGTTTTGCATGGCTGCTGTAGGCTTTGGCTTTGCTTTGTTATGTTATGTTATGTATGTATGTATGTACCTGTATGTATGTATGTACCTGTATGTATGCATGTATGTATGTATGTATGTATGTATGTATGTATGTATGTATGTATGTATGTATGTATGTATGTATGTATGTATGTATGTATGTATGTATGTATGTATGTATGTATGTATGTATGTATGTATGTATGTATGTATGTACAGTAGAACCTCAGTTATCCAGACCCCACTTATCCAGATTCTCAGTTAACCGAACTACGGAAATGACTGCTCTATTAGAGTAGTGATTGTTCTATTAGGGTAGTTGATAATTTGTAAGGTTATTTATGCAGTTTCAGAGATATGGACTTTTCAGACCTATGGACCACCCCTGGTCCCAAGAGGTTCGGATAACTGAGTGTGTGTATGTATGTACGTATGTATTTATGTATGTACATGTGTATGTATGTATGCAACACTTTCACACCTTAGATCAAAGGAACCGCTTGGCTACATTTTGTGTGTAGCCCAGATACAAAATGTATATCTGGTCAGCAATTATATAGACATTAAGGTCACATGTGGGGATCGATTTAATGCTCACACTATTAGTATGCATTACCTGGATTTTGCCATGAAAAACACTCAGATGGAGAGAGTTTTGTTATCCTTGCTATCCTATAAATTGAGAAACATTGGGCTAAGGTGAGAACTAGTGCTGTAGCTTATTCACCAAGCGTTTCTGCACGTTTCTATTCTACAAGCAAGCTTACCTATCTAGGCCTTTAGTAAACTCTGCAATTATTCCATAAACGATTTGATAGCACTAAACAAAACATTAAACTCGCATAACCGAAATTCTCTGTGATATCTCTAGTTCATCATAACTGAACATAACCAGCTGCTGACCCATAATTGAAATTTTTAGACATGCATATATAATACTGTATATCCGGTGGTTACACTCATTTAACTGTAACATGGGGCATTTGGTTGCCCACAGGCCTGTGACCATTAGACTGTCGGGCGTACATATAGGCAAAGCCCTTATGCTGATGTCACAACTATTCCATGTATGTGTATATGCTTTGTAGTTTAAGTATGTATTTGTTTGTTTTAGACATTATCTTCAATAAAAAGGCTGCGTGCAACACTTTGTCATATTTGTTATAAAACATCTAATTTAAAAGGTCTTCCTGAAGCTTTATTGCACTGCTCTAAATGTGCCAATGGAGGTTTGTATGTACATATTTATGTACAGTACATGTGTGTATTACCCACGTGTACGTTGTATAAGTACTGTATAGCATTCAAGTTACAATTCAAAGCTTATCAGTTACAGTAGGCCACTTCAGCTAAATCTTTTTGTTTCTCAGGACCTAATGACCCTTTGTTTTTTGGTACAAAATATTCAGTCGTCACATTTTCAGTAGAGGTGTCCATCACAATGTGAAGATTTTACCATATAGCAGGCTATTGATGAGTGACACAGCAATATGGTTGACATGCAGATCATTTTTCAGGTATTTTTATTATTGGGGACCTATCAACCCGTACTTAGCTAAGTTTGGTCTAAGAAACCTAAGATTCAGTTAAAATTGTTACATAACTCAGTAATTTTAATATACTTACACTGGTTTACTATTTGACAGGTTGTATAGGTATCTTAGTAAGTATATTACACTAACAGTGCTTTTACACAAAACAATTATCTATACATGTATACCATGCAATATACAGGTGTATGTAGTTGTACAGTATTTTACTGTAGGTGTGTCTGTACTGTAGTGCATCCATCATGTCTGCAAATGAGTTTGAAGACGGCTAAGGCAGCTAAACATTACAACTGGCAGTGCTTGGAATGTAAAACATGCTCTATTTGTGAGGACCCTGGAGAAGAGGTCAGATTTAATTTAATTAAGGTTAACTAGTTGAATAAGGTTACAGCGACTATTCCAAATTGACTACTACTCAATGCTTGAAAACGATGTTTAAGCCCACATTGATTGTGACACCAGCTACTATTAAAGGTGTGGCATTTAACCAAGGAAATACGGTAATAGGCTATTTATATACAGTAGCAAATGTGTATAATACACTATATACAAGTGCGGAATCTACATTATATAAACAGAAAGCATTACTTGTTAATATGGTCATATTGTACAAGATCTGTGAAATATAGCTACTATTTTATGTAGACGAGTTGCATTAGCTTTTACAGTTACTGACAGTTTCATTTAGTGTTGCTTTGCCCACCCACTCGGTAAACCATAAATTACCCCTGCTGACAAGTGTTAACATCATAACATAACCTCAAAGCATGTGTAAACATGTGATTGTAATAACTGTTATTGTAAGACAGGATGTTGATGGTCACTTTGGTACCACCCTAAGGCTCAACAGGCATGTTTAGTACCATAATGTCTGCAAATTTACAATCAGACAATAACTGGTCAATATCCAATTATTCACCTTCCAATAACCGGTTTTAGTAAACTCTGCAGGTTCACAGCACTAGTTACATTGAATGGTTAGTTCCGTTATTGTCTGTATTTATCATACAATATGGTAGTACTGTACAGTAGGGATCATGGAAGTTTGGATTTCTTGCCCTTCAATATCACCAAAATACAGCCTTCACTTTTCCTTCAAAACAGCTTGGCGGTATTGATTAAACATAATCAAGCCTGAAAGTGCCTTCAGAGTGACCCAAAACCTAACTCTACTTAACTCTGACTAACTGTTTCCTTCAGCCAAGCTATTGCTAATACTATGGACTTGTGTTCAATGTCGCTTTGGCCTGAGATGAGCTGGGAGATAATTTAGATAAAAAGATTAGCTAGATATCTGTAAGATAATGAATTTGCTTATCAAGATAAAACAATATTGGTGGTTCCCTAGACTCTGGGCTTCAAACTGACATAATCCTCTTGGACCTATCCAAAGTGTTTGACAAAATCCGCTTATAGTAAATTTTCGTATCTATTGTAAATCAACCACAGTCAGATGAAAACTTGTGGAAAGGTGTCTAACTAGTTGGGGAAGTGCCGAAGTGATAAAAATTTTGACTTAACAAGTACTACGTGACTTTATGTCAACAAATATGTAAAACTGTGTTTACAAAACTGTCTTATGGTGTCACATCATTATTGAGACAATATCGACTATCGGGATAAAATGGTTGTCACTTATCGAGATATAGGTTTTACCATTATCGCACAGCCCTAGTGGAGTTATCTTTGTCCTCCGTTTTGTCCTATTTCTTTCTCGAAGGTGTTGATTTGTGGTAGAGTGCAAGCTGGCTTTTACAAGAATCTTCCATAATTTCCATAGTGAGTGGATTGATTTGTTCTTAGTTTGTAACACTGTACATATATGATGGATGAAAATGAAAATGAGGCAGAATAGCCATTCACTTTCCAGTAATTGATAATCGGAGTACATTTACAGTAATCACAGCAGTTTCCGTAGTGACTGGATTGATTGCAGAGGCGCTTCTTGCATTGCTCTTTGTTTGTAGTGCTGTATAACGGATGGAACAAAGCTGGAAACAAAGCAAAATGGCAACAACACTTTCCAGTAATTGATATAGTTGGGGCATGCATTCAGTCAGATCGGAGCCATTCTTTCACTATAACAAAAATAAGTTAACACACTAGTACAATTAGCAATTAAGAATGTAGTAGTAAGAGGTAGCAAAACAAGTTATATGTAGTAATGGTATTACAACATAGCTATGTAGGAAAATCCTACTTTGACATTGAGCAGATGGCGGTGCAACATGCCAATGTAGGGATTTTCCCACATATCTATGTTGTAATACATTTATCACTGGAACCCTAATTCATTCTTATATTAACAATTTTTTTAAATTGTACCAATGCATCAAGATGCTGTATATATGTACATGTAAATGAAATCCAACTGCTATCCTCCTTTCTATTATGAATGGCATGATTTACATAAACTTCAGTTCACGTACATACATATCGTATGGATGGTGGCATCATTGCTTGCTATATATAGTGAACATGCTTGTTTTACAACTGTAGTGCTTTAGAATAAAAACAAATATAACGTGCAAATGTAATTAACTCAAATGTTTGTAGTAATATTAAGTTGCGGAGGCTATATATCAAGGAAAATGTAACACAAAAATTGCTATGAATGATTAGAAACTATCCTGTTACTATCCAGATAGTAAATTATTATCCAGATAATGTGGTTATCTGTTTCAGCCTTAATACCTACAATGTACATGTGTAGGATAAGATGATGTGCTGTGATACATGTGATAGAGGTTATCATTCATTTTGTGTTGGCCTAAAAGAAATTCCTTCAGGTGAGATATTTTTACATTACAGCAGTTTGTTTGTCTAGTTATCTATCCTATCCTATCTATCTATCTATCTATCTATCTATCTATCTATCTATCTATCTATCTATCTATCTATCTATCTATCTATCTATCTATCTATCTATCTATCTATCTATCTATCTATCTATCTATCTATCTATCTATCATCTATCTGTCTACTTGTTACAGTATGTCAGCAGTAGTCAATTAACTAGGGGAGTATATAAATCATCCCATGATAATGTATAATTTGTTTGATTGCAATACAAAAGGTTATACAGAAATGAATGAATCTAATTATCTTCATGTACTTGTGGGAAGCAGGGCTCTGTGATATACCTATAATTAGTCATCCCGAGGTACTAATAGAGCCACTATACGTACAATATATGGAGACCTAAAACTGAAACTGTGATACTGAAATATTGAAAGTACTGAATATATAGTAGTAATATGATGTTGTGTCATTAAAATATTCGGCATGCTTACAGTATGTGCAAAAAAAAGTTTGCCTTTCCACTTACTACAGTAAATACCTCTTAGACCAATATTGTTTTTATTTATGGGCAGTACTTGTATTTAGTAATACCATACCAAGGTATTATTTTAACTATATACCAAATAAAGATTTTCAGCAATACTGCAGAGCCTGGCCCCTTGTGGGAAGTGCAACAGCAAGGTAGCTTCCATTTGTGGCATGGTAAGAAAAGTTTGTACTATTATCAATTCTAGGGCCATGTACATGACTTACTGCAATGTGTTACTTTTATTGAATGTGATTTTGTAGTATGCACTGTATGTCTTAATTCTTGTTTCAGGTCATTGGTTATGTTCACTGTGCACCTCAAGTGATAATTAAAGATTTACATATAACTTCAACTACATAGATATTATATAAGGGACAATGACATTTACAGTAATATACAATGTGACTTTGTATACTTTTACAAACTCATTCCTACTCACATTAAAATGTCTTTGAATACCCTGTGCTTACATTTTGTAGCATTTCACCATGCACTTATAACTACAGTTAAGCAACAGTATTTCTTTGTGATCATTTACCGAATTTTGGTATGTTGCACCATTCCTTGCTCAAGTATCCTAGACCTTGAGTATTTAAAGCCACTGTTTGTATCAAGTATACCATTTGAAGTGAAGTGGTATGATCAGGATGAAGTTCTTTAAGCCTAGATCATCTAGAGTGTCGCCGATGGCTGTGTCATCACCTTCTGTCACCATTTCTGAACAAAGTGATAGCAGATATAAGTCCAAGTTTAGTCTGTCAACCACATGGGTGAAAGTGAAGGAGTTATTTACTACCCTGGTCAATGATAAGCAACAAATATCAAGATCAGAGTTTGAAAGGGCGTTTCAAGATTGGATTGTTCCACAGATGCAAACAAAAAGCATATTTTTTCTTTTGCTCAGTGTCCTATGTGTTTCATTTGGCTTTTCAGTATTTGTCAGAGGGGATGATAAGATGTTTGATGACATAACTGAATTGAGCTTTTCGCTATCCCTGTCAGTGATGCCATATATCTTTTCTTGCAGTGGCTTTATTTTTCTTGTAATTCCATTTTTTCCTCAAGTTGTTGAACAACAGGAGCATTATGTGATAGCATTCCTATGGTTAATAGGAATGGTGTTTGTGCCTGCTGGAAGCATTCTAGTGAATGTCAGCGAGTATGGTGCTAGTAACATGGTTTCACTGCTGTTGTATGCGCATGTGCTGTCACTTACTCTTCTGTACTATCATCAAGGGATTGTTAAAACATTGTTAGCTTCAGGAGGTGCCTTCATTTTTGTTATCATCTGCAACTCATTCATTACTGTTGGCTTACAGTATCACCTATCTGAAACATTACAGTGGCAGGTACATGATACACATGTGTTGTATGTAAGAAGTAATAATACCCATATACATCTGTATGTAACTAGTGTGTGACACTTGATCATTCATTATATGCAAGTAACAGTCATTGCATGAAAAGTGCTAAACATAATGTACAGTATAGTGCAACGGGGGAATTTTGACAGTTCATCAATTTCATACTATCACCAGAATGGTAAGGCTTTATATGTGACCAAATTTTGGAGACTCACCCTTATTGTTGATACACATGTGTTGTATGTAAGAAGTAATAATACCCATATATATCTGTATGTAGCTAGTGTGTGACACTTGATCATTCATTATAATATGGCAAACTTGTTATAAACTAAACCTGCTACTAATACGCTGTCTTTACTTTTATTCTTCAACTAAATTATCATCAGCCATTTCTTTCTTTAGATACTCACAGATATTTTTATTCACTCATCATTCTCAGTTGTCAATTTGATTATTCACTTTTTGAAGAAGAGGCAACAAGCCCGGGCTAACAAAGAGTATGATGAAGCTACAGCAATACAAGATGATATTCAAAAACAAGTTAACAATCAGGTATGCATGTATTGTATTGTATTAACAGGGATTGTAGATGTGCTTGTCATGCCTTTTTCAACCAGGCACTAAAATTGACTTCCATATCTGTAAGTCTGTCCACACACCCACATAAGCAAACAAGCTTTAAGCTATAGAATATAATAATAATAAAACATTTGTTTAATGAACAACAGCTGTTTACAAACTGTGTTGAAAGTTAGCTTTCCTATAAGCAGATTTTGTCATGTTTGCTTAAAGGGAGTATGGCCCACAACTGAAACCACTTAAAAAGGGCTTGCATAATGACTAAATACCAGGCCTTGTAAGCTACCATGTATAGCATACCATGATAGACCAACTAAACAGCTATTAAGACACTGTACTACATTTGTGATTTAAAGTGGTTTGTTCAAGGTATACTTCCTTAGCAATACATATTTCATGAATTACAAAATACATTCAATTCAAGTTTAAGGTGCCCAGTTTTAGAAGCTGCTATGATATTGACGTACTAGGCCATAAAACTCTATCTTTGTATGCACATGAGTACAAGCTTACATTTAGTGACTTGTTTTTCTGTATGTCTAGTGTATATTCACATAACATTTTATCATGTACGTATGTAATAGTTGTAGCACGGGCATGAGGGCATACATAGCCCGAATGCCCTATGTTACAGCCAATATGTAACACTTATTAGGCTGATAGCCTGTACAGGCGATCAATCATCCAAGCCAATACGAGTGCAGCCACTGGATGTATTATATATGTATACCTAAAATTTTCGATTATGGGTCAGCAGCTGGTTACGTTTGGTTATGATAAACGGACATATCCAGAAATATCATGGAGAATTTTGGTTTTGCGAGTTTATTGTTTTTTATAAGTGCTATTGAATTGTTTATGGAAAAAGGACAGAGTTCACTAAAGGCCTAGACAGGTAAGCTTGCTTGTAGAGTGGTTACTCCGTGCAGAGTAGTAGCTTTGTGGTGGGGGCGTGTCCGTATTCGAAAATGTGCAAAAATGATCAATAAATAAGCAATAGTGCTAGTTTTCACCTTAGCCCAATGTTTTTCAACTCATAGGATGGTGAGGATAACAAAATGTTCTCCATCTGAGTAGTTTTCATGACAAAATCCAAGCCGTGCATCCTAATCACGTGAGTATTAATTGATCCCCACAATCGATTTTGGCCTCGATGTCTATATAATCACTGCCCAATTGTAGCCTGGGCAGCTCCTTTGATCTGAGGTGTGAAAGTGATACATTTTATAGTCATAACATGGGCATGAGTGGTCTGCCTGATATGTCCACCCTCGGGCCTGCAGCCCTCGTACTTTGGGTGGACATATTAGACAGACCATGAGTGGCTGTATTACAACTATTATGTAACACTTCTATTGCAGGCTAATAGCCTACCAGGTGATTAACCACTCATGCCAATATGAGTGTAACCACTGGATTCATAATACAGTATGATAGTACTGTATACAGCCCCTGTAGGTGTGAGAGTAGCCCTTGAAAAACATCACCCACAAACCAGCCTGATGACAACGAGGCAATATTGGTTAGGTAAAACTAAGCCAAAACAAGCCTCCAGATTGAACCAAAACACTTTCAACAAGTTGCTATGGATTTTTTTAAAATTATTAAATGGAATTTTCTGCTGACTGACTGAGTAACTGACTGAGTAACTGACTGATTTTGTCACTGTTCGACGTTTCTTCAGCCAGACACGTGCTTTTGACATACCACAGTACATACAATGCATTCTTCACAGATTTGCTAGTGTCCTCCTTTGCGTCCCATTATCTTTGCTGACAGCAAAAAGTGTTGATTTGGCGGTAGTGCATATGATGGCTTGAATGTCGTAGCAGAAATCGTTCATATTTTTCATGGTGGCTACTTTGATTGCAGAGGTGCTCTTCGAACAGTTCTTGATTCGTAGTGTTGTTTAACGGGTTGGACATAGCTGACAACAAAGTGTAATGGATACTTCATTTTTCAGATGATAATTAGTAGCTGGGGTGCGCGGCACCATTTCTTTCTTTTGATGCTGCATGCGTGGGTTCACCAGCCATAATAATTTTTAAAAAGGTAAACAAGCACACAAGAAGATTTACTAGAGTAGGGACCATAGCACATCGATAAAAAGTACTGAAACAAGCTGGAGTAGTGCACGATATTAAATCACAGTAAAACAATAAGAAGTGTTATATCCCTACTGTGCTCAAGATGCACAGTAGGGATATAACACTTTTTATTGTTTTATTGTGATTTAATATCGTGCACTACTCCAGCTTGTTTCAGTACTTTTTATCGATGTGCTATGGTCCCTACTCTAGTTGAAAATTCCAAATTTTTCTGTGTACTTGTAAAATAATACCGTAATCACAGGGTAATCACAGGGTTATAATATGGGATAATATCAGATATGTATAACCTAAAATCCTTTGATCTGCCCACGCAAAGTGCTACATACTGTTTTACTGCACATTTTATTTGTACGTGTGTGTGTGTGTGCTTGCTGAGAAAATGTATCGATTCATTTGTGTGTCACGTTTATATCATCTAGGATAGATTGCTAAACTCCATCTTACCCAGACAATATGCTGAGAAAATAAAGTACACTGAAATTACTGCTGGACAGTTCAGATCTCTTCACATGGAGCAATTTGAGGATGTTAGGTTTGTGGCATATCTGTATGTAAGGCATAGTAGACAAATTGCATAATAACCAGAGGAGGTACGACACACTTTAAGCGCTATCCATGTTAATTGCATGTTTCTACTTCTAAACTGATGCTTACTCTGGCTTTACGGGAGTATGGAGACCTTGAATACAATTTCCAGTGCTATCTCTTCCATTGTTTCCGTTTGTGTTCCATTTCGTACGGTGAGCTCTTCAATCACGTGATGACGTCTCCAATCGCCCTGTATATATATATATATATTAAAATCAAACCGGTGGGGTTCAGTGGGGTTCACTGCACCATTAAATTACGTATAAGAAAAGCTTTCAATTGGCACCAAGATTTCAATGAAACTGTTCTAAAGTTGATTTTTAATTGCTCTGCACAAATCTTATATGCGCTTACGTGAGTGTGTCGTACCTTCTCTGCATAATAACTATTAAGACATGAATAACAAGTGTTGACCCTAGACCAGAATTATGCATTGTTGTGATTGAGTAAAAAAGTTCACATAATTGTATAGGTCATGAGATTTGCAAATTACAATTTTAAGTTTGTGATATTCCTAAGTCTTATAAGTATATGTAAAGGTTACTCCTTCTGGGCAATCACATACATAATGTATAGGAAACCACAATCTTATCTCATGACCTATATATGCTATCTTTCAGATCATGAAGCAGTTACCTTAAACATTCACTCCTACAAAAGTGCAAAATTCAGGTTGCTATGGGCAATAGTTATTGTTTTCAGTACGTCTTATCATGCAATTCGTACAAGTGCATATATATATTAATTATAAGAGTACATGTACTGCTGTGCAATGCACGTGTGTACTCTTGTATACCTTATTTATTTATTTATTTATTTAGCATCCTCTTTGCTGACATAAAAGGGTTTACTGCTCTGTCATCAAATTGCACTGCACAAGAACTTGTTCACACTCTTGATGAATTGTTCTCACAGTTTGATAGAGTTGCAGAGGTGAGCATTACATTGGTGAATAAGTACTGTGGGGTACATGTATGCAGAATACAGTGTATGTGTAGTATTATACATTATGATAGATACAGGGGACACCAGGTGGAGCACCATATGGCCTACACACAGACTTGGGCATAAGCTTTGTTAGTGACTTGACCTAGCTAACCTACCAAAAGAAAGCTGTTAGGATAAGGGAGGAAACTGGCTGCTCCTAGTGGGCCCCTGATGCTAGCACCACCTGCAGGCACCACTTGCTTGTAGGTGGTCTCCTTTTGGGGCACTGATTGGGTTGTATTTTTAGCAATTTTGAAATACATCGCAATGTACGTACATGTACATTATGATACATTTCAATAAACATTGTTAATAAAAAAGTTAAGAGAAAAGTACAGGTTATGAGGTACATGTACATACAGGTACAGTATGTCCACCTGTGACTCCTGGATTAACAAGCCAATGTTATAATGGCTGGACAGTTTTGGCCTGTAATAGAAGTCGAGCAGAAATATTGCATTTTAGTACATCTATATTCAGAATTATGGTGGAATGTAAGAGTGTATTGATATTGGTTTAATTATTCCTAACCATTACAATTCCACTGTGAGGTCATGGATTATAGGTATTTCTTCCATCAAGTTCACTAATGATGATTGAGCTGCACCTGTAATTACATGAGTTTGGTAAATGTGATAGATTTTAAAACTAACTAGTGAACTTTTAGTTTGACAAATTATACATGTGCACTCTGAAAAGAAATTGCACACTGCAAACAGAAATGTACACATACACAGATACTGTATCTGTATGCTATAGGTAAATGTGTATGTAGGAGAAATGGCTATATAGATTTCAAGTAATCTTATATACTTGTCAATATATTTCTTTTTACCTTGCAACTGCTCTGCACTACCCTTTTTTTAAAGTGATGAAAAATGCATTGTAGAGACTAGTTACACAAGTCTCAGGGGCGGTGGAGCAGGCCAAAGAATGAAGGGGCCAGGCCAGCTGTAAGCTGAAGACCAAAAAAAAAGGTAACTATCTGTTGACAAAAATAGCTGCCCTCCACCAACTATATCTCCTTATTTATTACTACACATACATAGCTATGTAGCTAAGTACATCTCCACCGCTTATGACAAGTCTTATTATTCATTTAGATGCATTTTATTTTGTGAATAACAGGTATTGGAGTGAACTGCACAAAATGATGGTTGTTTTGCTACTATTCTAGAATTATATTATCTATTATTGACTTTTGGTGTGATTAATTCCTGCAATGTGGAGCATTAAATTCTAATCTGGCATTTCCAGCAGAAATCATCAAACAAAATTAAAATCACATATAGCCATTTTTACACACATGTACATAGCATGTTATGTTATGTGTTCTTTAGCTCTATATGAATTTTTTGTTAGTTGAATTCTTGTGTTCGGATCAAAATTCTTGGTGACTGTTACTTCTGTGTAAGTGGATTACCTGAAAAGAGAAGAGATCATGCTGTGTGCTGTATTGAAGTTGGCCTGGAGATGATGGGCATAATCAAGTAAGATCTATGTATACACACATTTATTAATTTGTACATCCAATGGGATTGCTGGCTGTGGTTGACAGAGATAAATAGTGTGAGCTCTGATTCCATACCAGTTATTAAAGCATTAGAAGTCAATATAGTTGAGTTTAGGTTGAATGCAGAATCTCAGCTACTGCATGTGCTGCTTGGCACATTGGATCATCTCATTTCTGAGTCTAGGAGTTTTTCTGTATTCAACACAAATTTTAGAGTCAATATTCTGACTCCGTCCATTTACAGGCATTAGCCTTGAATTAGTTAACAATTTAAATAGAAGGTGTTTGCATAAAGCTTCACATGAACACTGTACTTCACTGCCATGTAAAAAAATGTTTTATTTCTAGAGCTGTTTCAGCAATGGCAGGTGTGGATTTGAACATGAGAGTTGGAATACATTCTGGATCAGTATTGTGTGGTTTGGTGGGATTAAGCAAGTGGCAGTTTGATGTTTGGTCTAACGATGTTACCTTGGCTAACAACATGGAATCGGCTGGAGTACCAGGGCAAGTTGCTTTTTTGGGTAGATTGCTGTACTGGCATACATAACAAAACACAACACCAGAACATTGCATGGAAGTGACATATATCAAGTGTTACAGTTTTGTAAGGATCTTACACAACTCCAGTTCAAGTCCCAGTTCAAATCCTAGGGGATTTCTTCCTTCCTTTGTCCCATTTTCTGTTTCACCTTGTTGGTAGTTACTGTAGGTTAAGTCTCTAGCTCCTGTTTGTTAGGTTTCAGGGGGTAGGTAATCCAAGCTGCAGCACACTTTGCTGTCAAACCTTCAGTGCTGGCCACTGTAAGGCTCTAATAGCAATAACAACCAACAATCATGGTTCTATCCCAGAAAAAGTTCTTGGAAATCTTGCAAGATGTATTAATGTATTACTGTAATTTTTCTCATTCATTACATGCATGTATAGTACTGTACATTATCCAGGGTATTTAGAAACCTTCATTACAGCTCAAACGCAACATCGTCTCACGAGAGTGTGAATGATTGACAAACTCGCTAATTAAAGTATGTGGCACATGTTTTGCTTGCAAGTATTACGGGTAATTTGCGAGTTTTTTAATCGCTCGCACCTTTGTGAGACGACGTTGCATTTGAGCAGTACCATAGTATCTCAATTTTAACCAAAGTGTTTAAGGTATTGTTTAGAATATGACATAGATAATATAGAGTTCCTTCGAAGTCTTAGTATTAAACCATCACTTCAAATTCAAATTAAAAAAAAAAATACAGGCATGTCCTATATTCTTTGGTACTGTAGACCCCAGTTTGGGGCCTAAGTCTCAAATGTTGCAGGTAATGTGTAAAATTTGGTGTAATATCCAAGGAGGTTTACTGAAACCCCTAGAACCCTCTAGGCATGCAGTTACACTTGTGCTGTAGTGAGTTTTTAACACTATGTACGTATTTGTATATGTAGCCGTGTACATATTTCAAAAGCTACCATTAATTCCTTGAAACAACTCAATGTCATTGGTACTAAGTACTTGGTAGAAGATGGCTATGGAATGAAAAGAAGTGAATACCTAGCTGAAAGAGGCATAGACACCTATTTCATCACAAGGAATGTAAGCTACATAATTTTGTCAGGTACACTATATGTAATCAGTACATCCTAACTATTTTCTCTAAATGACTTAATTTCCATGAAAGGTTTCTTTGTTTGGTTATTTTAAAAAAGGAGTTAACAGTGTGTAATGGTTGGTGATGAAATATTTATTGGCATTGTGAGCACCCTTTTTCTCATTATAAAATTTAACTATATACATCAACTATTTTTGCTTAACACAGCATTGAATATAACACAATTTAAAACGAAGCATGGTAACCTGGGGGATTGATCCACTGTAAGACCAGAAACATCAAATTAAAGGGCTTATAGTTGATGTTGCTGTTTTACTGTTCTTGTACTGTAGGATTATGAAAGTGAAATATTTCAAAATATTGACGAAGATTCAGGGATTATTTCTCTTGGAAGACAAACTGCAGAAATAGACAAATCTAGACAAGACATTGAAGAAATGGACAAAGTTCGTGCAGCACGTACAGTGTGTACGTATATGTGTATCTACCACTTTAGCATGGATGTTCAAACTCACATGTTTCCTGGGAAATATCATGGAAACGTGGTTTGTTCATCGCTTTGATTCTCAACCAGTTCAAAGATACAATACACTTTGGCTCATTACATTAATCGACATGAAACATTTAATTGTGGGTTTGGGTTTACAGGTTTGGCTAGGCTCAATGTAGTTGCTGAATTTTGACTATTTGATACTATACATGATCAGTAAAATAATCATTTGGATGCAAATTTCTACCCACCATGTGTCAGCCATTGAACAGACCATGGAACATTTACATCTAGGACAACTACTTATTGTCCTAAGTACTTAACTTAATATATTGACTTACTTACTGTCTCTATAACTGATGAGTTAGTTGGCTTAATGTAGTACAAAATGGTAAAACTAAAACTCTAGATCCCACATGTACAATCCAATTTTTCTGGCGTTGTCTATAAAAAAGGCATAATGATGTACATCATGTATGAATAATGTTCTGAAGGCTATTATATTAGCTCACACTTTAAAAACCACCATTGATCATCAGATACTGATCTATAAATTAAACTCTGTAGTTCTTATGCTCTTTCACCTATCAGATGAATGTGCTTATATATATATGTACCACTTTCACACCTCAGATCAAAGGAAAGCCAGTGCACATATATCACATATTGCACTGGCTCAAAATGTTAACGAGATATACGCACTGCCTTAACGAGATATACGCACTGATTTTGCTTGCCAATTAGGTGAGTCTGCATGCTAAAGTAGAACATTTTAATTATACCACGGGCATTCATGCTTTGCCTGTATATATGCACTCATGCCCGTGGTTTAACTATTACATATATCACTTATATACACCCTTAGCCCTCAGGCCTATGGCCCTCGTGTTTCAGGTGTATATATCAGCAAAATCTCTTGCAGCCTTGGTATAATGTATACTCACGCTGCCCATGTAATTCAGCTATAGAAGTACATACAGTGTGTATTATATAAGTATTTATTTCTTTATAGGACCGTTTAAATTTGATTTCATCAGCTTCAAACAGAGAAGTGTATGTATAAATAACTATGATCATATCATACAGTTCATGTTGTTGTTGATCGTGATTTGTTTAGACTTGATAATGTTGTGAAAAGCATTGGACGGTTTGCTAATGTTTCAGAAGCAAACAGGTCAGTCTTTTGAGCAGTGAAAATGTACACTAAACCTAAATATGCACATGCACGTATACATTTATATACAAGTATACTGCATTTCTGTGCATACCGTTGTGGCATAATGTATTTTGATATTATTATGTCAGTTTCCAGTATGTAGATGTAGTAGAGGCAATTCTTTACATGTACATGTATATATATATGGACTCTTTCATGATAAGATGAAAATGCAAAAGGCCAATTTTATTTAAATGCCAAGACCAAATTTTTGGTCTGCCAGCCTGCCTGACCATAGTTACAAGGCTAGAGGCCAGCATACACCCACCATTTTCATGCCACAATAGCAAACTCATGTGTGACATGTTCCTTTTCTGTTCCAGCAAGTATCTACCTTCTGTATTATGCCTTTCCTTTTATCTTCTACATGGTTGTCTTCTTCACACAAGGAAACCATACTGAGGCATTAATTTTCTGCATCAACATTTTGCTACTGTAAGACAGTAGTTATGTGTGATTGCACTTATAAAACTACAACCATAAATGATCAGAACATACTGTCACCACATCCCTTAATGATCCTGCAACCAGCTGCAGTTTTACAACAAGACATGCCAACCATACTCCTTTTGTATTGTGTGGCTCACTTGAGATTAGTAACAGTTTGTGTGGGGGCAACAAGTAAATCGCTTCCACTTGAACCATCTGGCACGCAATGAAATAAATGGTGAGATCAAAATACTCTAATAAACCAGATCCAGATAGATATGTGCTGCGATATAAGAAAATAGTAAATATGAAGCTGGGTTCATTGATAAATACTAGAGTTATGAATACTAGCAACATAGCGTTCTTTGGCATTGAACAGACATATCCCAATGTAGGGATTTTCCTACATTGCTATGCATGCTATAATAGTTATAATCATTCATATATCTTGTATCACTACTTTTCATCACTGGAACTTCATTTTTAGATTAATAATTTTTATAGTGTATTTATATTTTCCTTAGGTTCATGAAGGAGAGCACCAGTAGACTGAGCATGCAATACAAAAACAAGCAAAATGAAGCGAAGGTTGGGTATTTTAGTTATTGTGGTGTATATTCAAATTGCTAATATAGTAGAGGTGTGCAATGACAAATTTAGACATACGTATCTCGATATTTCCTTTTGAACTTATCTCGATTATCTAACATATCTAGATAATTGAAACAAGTATTTTTTAGTTAACTATAAAATAATGTAACTAGTGAAGTGAGCAAATTACAATTTGGAGAGTCTAAAAATTAGTTTTAACACTGTGCCCAAATGGTGGGAGAGTTGGAGATGTCTACACCATCAGATATATTCTTTGGTGTACAAGTAATTTACGGAAGTTTATTATTATTATCTAGATGAATAAACCTATCATCCTTATCTCGATAAGTCTTATGATATCTCAATAATTGGATATATCTAGATAATTGCACACCTCTATAATATAGTAGAATGATGCTTTAGCACAAAATTCAATGGTACCAGAATATGTATGTTAGAGCATAGTGCCCTTTGTATCATGTATATACCAAAACAGCCAAGCTGTGAAAAAGTGCCCCCCTCCCCCCACCTCCCCAAAAAAATATTGGGTGAAAAGTTGTGAAACCAATTGTGACAGCCAAGAAATGGCTGTAATGATGTTGATGTCAATTACAACTTTAGTCGTTTTGGTATAGACATCACCTTTTTTATATGTGTAACATCCCAAAGCTGGTTTTGGGGCTTACTTTACCTATCTCGGTTTGTTTTCTACAGGAATAGCAGAATGGGACAGGGTAGAGAGCCAATTTTTTTTTGTATTTTAGTGATTATTTATAATTATGTATAGTGTACTTATGATATGAACATTCTATATATATATATATTTGGATGAGTCTTCTATTATAGAGTGACTGTTGTATTACAGTATCTCAATTATACCTTATTACACACATTAGGCTTTTGCATTATACAGTAGAACTGTAGCTCTTACTCTGTTAGTTGTGGCCACAAGTTGCTTACAATTTCAAGGTAATCACATATCATGTTTGCGTTTTACAAGTACACAAAATAATGGAATTTTCAACTAGAGTAGGGATCATAGCACATCAATTAAAAGTACTGAAACAAGCTGGAGTAGTGCACAATATTATATCACAGTAAAACAATAAAAAGTGTTATATACCGAAAGAAAGAAATGGTGCCACGTGCTCACTACGCTTCGTCGTCGGCTATGTTCAACCCGTTACACGAATCAAGAACTGTTTGAAAAGCACCTCTGCAATCAAAGTAGCCACTATGAAAAATGCGGATGATTTCTGTTACGAACAGAAGCCATCACGTGCTACCACCAAGTCAACACTTTTCGCTGTCAGCAAAGATGAATGGGATACAAAGGAGGACACTGGTAAGTCCGTGAATATGCATTGTACATACTGCAGTATGCCAAAGGCACCTCTAGGGCCGAAGTGACGTCAAACAGTGAAAAAATCATGCCCGTAGCCTTAGCCATTATCATTATTGAGTTACGCTTGTCTGAAGGCATCAGTCAGTCAGAGAAAATTCCATTAGATAATTTAAAAAATAAATCCCATAACAACTTGTTGAAAGGATTTCAGGTCGATCTGAAGGAAGACTTGTTTGGGTTTTAGTTTTGCCTAACCAATACTGCCTCATCGTTGTCAGGGAAGATTGAGGCTGGTTTTTGGGTGATGTTATTTCGTTTGCCACACCTACTTCTTTGTGGTCCCTACTATACACTATGATAGATGGAAGTGGGAAAAATAAGAATTAGAATTAAGGCAACTTTTGGTGATTTGTTTCTCTGAAATGCCTGAAGTAATTATGCTCAAATTTGGTGTGTGGACTACTGAAGGTGAAGGACATTTCCATAGCAAAAAAGCCAAAAATTGTCTTATTTCATAAAGGTAGTATAGAGCTATGTATACATAATTTTTTTTTAATTTTCTTACTGTTAATAGCACACTAGTGTGTAGTGTGTTGGCATCTTGAGCCACATGCACGCTAGAGAGTGTCTTGATGTATAATGTTGTTCTTACAGTAGCTGTATAGCTTGTATGTTTTATTTGGTAACTATGGTACATAATTATAATTAAACACACAAATTCACATCATACCTTTAACAAACACAGAAAATCAATATATTGCACTGCAAAGCTCATTGTCATACACACGTATGGTACATATAAATATGTGGTATTTAGAGTTGTGGTCTATATTATAAAAGGAAAATTGCTGTACATCTGTCTGCATTCCATTTGAGTTCACGAACTTTTCTCACCAGTTGCTGCATATAATGAGGTGGTTTTGTGCCAAATAAAGTACTCTTCATATCTCTTTTAAATGAAGCCTCTAAGTAATGGTTAGAAACCTACCACAAGGATTTTCATGATTTTAAAAGCATGAGGTGAAGCCTAGGTTTTTAAAGCCACGAATATCTGAGTGGGCGGTCTCTAACTGACTTAGACAATGGTGTAGGTGTATTTATACTAGTAGAAAAACCCTTTACTGTAAGGCAGGTACACTGTATCAGTGCTGTAGGGCAGGTACTACATACTGTACATTATATTTCTTTTTGTTGTCAATAAGCTAAATGTCATGCACAATCTGAAATGGTAGCTATAACCTGCATGACAGGTACTGCTAAGATTGCACCATCACCTGTGTGGTAATACAATACTACAGTTGTTTTAGATACAGTAAGCTTGCTACACAGCTCTGCTGTTAAACTTGCTTGCCTGCATCATTGTGCTTACATCATCTCAGTGTACTTGCAGGATGGAATAAAGCAGCCTCATGTTTAAAGTGACATCACTGTGTATGCTATAAATGGTGTTGACGTTTAATGTTTGGTTCCCATTGCATTAACTTAGTATATAACATACACAATACTGCAAGTCATGCACACTGCAATACTATTGTCATGGTAGTAAGTTATAATATAGGACAGGTACTACTAGCATCATGCACATTGTTTGCACCTGCAGGCTGCCGTGTGTTACAGGTGTACACATTACTACAGTAGCCTTAGCTACATGCGGTACTACTGGAGTACCTTAAAAGTGATGCATGCTGTGAATCATGAATGGTGCTGATGTTTAATGCCTATGACTTTTTAGTTAGTGTGGAAATGGTCCTGTATGTAGAGCAAGTACCCATGCTAGTGTTACAGATTACACAATCACTGTAGTACCAAGTTCAGATGTTTGGAGAGCTGAAGTATTATGTGATTGGATTACTGATATTGGTGATGATATTTTTTGCTTCTCAGTTGTTAATACTTCCAGCCAGGTAGTGTATGTATGTACTGCTATTTACATTCATTGAAATATTATTTTAGCGCATCACTTCTCTATTTAGTTTGTACTTCTACTACACTTTCAATAGCATTATTCATAGCAATGGGAAACAAAATTAAGGTATACATGTACAGTACTTGTAGTGATGTTGGCTATATGTAATATTGCAGGTTGAAGAGACATCATATTTGAATCGAGCAACAAAAATTCTTGAGACAAGGCAATCAATCCGTTACTTGTTTTATTTGATACTTTGGGATGTGGTGTTAGTTTCTACTATTTTATCATTGGTAAATCACAGTGACTTTATATGTACAGTGTATATAGCTACATATCACAGATTTATTATAAAGCCTGTCTCATAGTGTAATGAAATGAACTGGCCGGCTATTAACTCAATAAAACCAGTGAAATATTTTCAATATTAAATTGACCTTGGATATATATATCCTGTGGTAGCTAATCAACCTTTTATAGTCATGCCTATGCATACCTCAGTACAACTATTGTAGCTGTATAATGCAGCCAATTTGTTTTATATGATCAGGAAATATGGTATAGATATATAGAGTTGTATATCTATGCTTTCACATAACCCAACGTCAATAGCATAGTACTGTTCTAGAGATTGTTGTTGACTATTTATTATATGCAGCTGAAATACTCCTGTAATAGCTTGTACAGTTATTGATTTAGTATCTATATACATAAATTCCTGTTTTTAGTAGTTATTTTTTAAGTACGTAGGTATTATCAAGACCAATAAATACCAATTATTAACTTTTGGTATTACAAAATTTACCTGTGTAATCATCACATTCATAGCTGAACTGTGTTTCTGATGGTCTGGTTATGCTTGCAAATGAACCGCTTGATCCTGATCATGATGGATGTCACTATTCTCAGGTACTCAATTGATATAATTACAATGCAAATCAGTTGTGTTATCTGGTGCACACTAAATGCACTGCTATCTTTCTTCAGAATTACTACATGTGCACTGTACCTTGACAGGCTGTAGGTAAAACCACATTCCTGTAATGCTAAGTATCCTGTAGGAAATTAATCAGCCATCTACAAAATTTTTACTTTTGTAAATGTGTATCTACACAAAAACAGCCAAGCTGTGAAAAAGGGTACATCCTTAGGTGAAAAAAGTAAAATATGCATTTTGCAGTTCATAGCAATTTTTGCTTAGTGTGCAAAAAGAATATCTAGAACCCTGAAGGAAAATATTGAAACTGGCCGCCCATGTCATGAATGGCTGGAGCAAAATTGCTGTGTAGCGTACTCTACCTGATAGACAGGTATAATGCAAAAAAATGGTGTGCGTTGAAGAAGGGACCATGGAGCTTAACATATTATAGGCATGAAAATTGTGCTTCTTTCTTCCTGTCAATATACATATCTTGGCTGCACAACACACTACCACGGATCTTAATACAATCCTTGCTTAATATATTCAGCATGTGATGCACTCCTCCTCCTTCTTCGCTACCCCCTTCAAGTCATGTGACCTCCTTACATGGAAGGGACAGACAGCAGCTAAAGCAGACAGCCATGCCACCAGTACGCACCTGGTTATTGGCAATGGTCATGGCACAGCCACACGGAAACCAGAGGACCCATTGAACTCCAGCAGTGGCGTGCGCCCTGGCATTATGACAGTCCACCAAGCTGTGCTTGTCCTAAGTGCAGACTTCAGTTGTACCCAACCTTGCGATTGTCATCAGCTTAGCCGGCTAAAAAGCTGTTGCCCGTGGGTCACCTCAGGGAAGTGCTGATCAACATGGTGTTAAAAAACACTGACCCACACACAACACAACACACACACAAGCACACACACACACACACACGCAAGCACACACACGAACGTCCACACACATGCATACACGCACCTGCATGCACTTCTTTCTTCTTCCTTCTCTGCTACTCTGTCCGGTTTGTGTGGCCTCCCTAATTGAAAGGCACAGGTGGCATTAAAAGTGGACAGTCATGCCACCAGGTTTAGTGGCAATGGTCATGATGGTACAGCCACATGGACCCATTGAACCCCAGCAGCCGCGTATGCCCTGAATGTTCGCCAAGCTGTGCCTGTCCGCAGTGCAGACTTCAGTATCCCTGGGAGGCTTGCAAAACCTCCACAGGTGCACCAGGTTGGTGCATCTCAAGTGATACTAACAGCTGGGCTTGGCACACAGTAACCCAACTTTTTGATTGTTGTCAGCATAGCCGGCTAAAAGCCATTGCCTGTGGGTCAACTCTTAGAGGTGTTGACCGACATGGTGTTAAAATAACATCACCACCCCACACACGCACACACATACATGCATGCACACACGTACTAAACATACACAACACGCACAAACACACAGAGGTCTTTTAGAAAACTGTTTTAGGAACCAAGCACTTGCTTGGGTTTAATAAAAATTGAGGTACATTTTACTATACTTATAAGAATGCATTCATACAGAGTGTATGCAAAAATGAGGTGAACTATTATAGTAATACGTACATTACTATGTACTATTAGCCCTTTTACTCTCTCTTTTTTCACTAGTACATCAGTATTCAGATTTTGATAATGGGGATATATCTGAGTTCTCCAATGACTGATATGCCTCTTTCTGGACAACTGCTACATAATTTGGTCACTTTGGCTACTGTGTATTTCCATATTCCATTTGCTCACACTGATATAGTTGCTGCTTATTTTGTGAAAGCATGTAGTATATCATTAGCAATGTAAGGGATTAGATATATCTTGTTATAATTCTCTAAATATTGCTGTTGTGTGCTTATGTAGTGGCTGTTTTGTCCGAACAGTTGTGTTGCAGTTTGCAGTCTACTTGTCTTTGCTTATCCCAACCATTTTGCTCCTTAGACAGGTACAGTTATGTATGTATATATGTATGTATGCATGTATGTATGTTGTTGTATGTACATGTATGTACATACGTACATATACATACATACATACATACTTACATGTGTATGGATGTACTGTATGTATGTGTGTATGAATGTATGTATGTATGTAGGTATGTGTTAACAGAATACCGTATGAGCAGAAATTTTGGCGTGGGATTATAATTGGTGAATTGGCGGATGCTTACAAAATCGCCAAATTAAAATCTCGCTATTAGTGTTTCTAATATTTTAACCAATTGAACAGGTGCAAGATTAAGCAAGAAGCAAGGTGGTGTATCTAGATGTACTGGAGGTCAGCCTGCAGTTATAATCAAACAATTCTACGATTGTCTGTGTAAATATCACGGATTAAGGAGGTCCTATACTATTTCGCCGGAAGTATAGTGAAGCAAAGATACCGCTTGAGGAAGATACACCTCAAGAAACACGCAGCAGAGATCATAACTAGCTGCTTGGCATGGAGAATGTTCCCAATCATTTCTTTCCTTTTGCTACACTGCCAAGGAAATTCTCTGTCCTCTGTCTTACATGAAAGTCTCTCCAGTATATGGGCCAACGAAGCAAACGTACATACATCTTTGTAAAGAGAAGCCAGCTATACAATATGCTACCACGCAGGACTCCACTTTGTATTTCATCAAATTAAACTCTTGCCAAATACAAATTATTAAGCAAACACCAAATATTTTGCTCGCCAAATTTCTGCTCATACGGTATACAGCACAACACCGCTCAAACACAACATCATCTTGCGAGAGTGCAAGCAATTAAAAGCTTACTAATTAAAGAGCATGGTACCCATTTCACTTGCAAGTATTCATCCTGTTTTGTTACTTGTGAGCGAAATGGGTGCCTCACCACCAAGTTTTTTAATCACTCACAGTCTCGCGAGATGACGTCGCATAGTAATGGTACAATGTATAATGGGTAGCTATATGTAGGTACAATGTACAATGGGTACAATGTATAGGTACAATAGGTACAAAGTATAGGTACAATAGGTACAAATTGGATGTAGGTATATACATTTTACATACACGTATGTAAAATGGTTTAAAATGTTTTCAATGTATGTATGTATGTATGTTTATGTGTGTACATATGTTAGTGCACTACTACAGTGAGTAAGAGTGTGGTGTTCATTGTAATATTCTTATTAATTTAATCTCTCTGTGATGCATCTACAGTATCAGTTTTCAAGGAGACTAAATTTTCTCTTGCGTGAAGAGGTAAGGTTTCTGTTTGTGCTGGAATAAATGTATAGAAAGATACAGTACAGCTGTGGATGTGCCAGTATATATTACTTATTTATCATCTGGGCTCTCACTAATTATCTGTAATTGCACACACACACAACACACGTAACACACACACAACACACACATCCTCCTCCTCTCCTCTGTACCACTGCCTTAAAATGGTCATGTGACCCTTCTAATGAAAGGAACAAATCCAAAAAGGTTAAAAATGAAGATGTTGGGTAGGGTCTACATTTGTGCTCCTCTGATCTTGAACCATTTCCGACACTGACTGCATTGAACTGCTCCTTGCTGTTCATTGACAGTGATGTTACTGGAGGAACTGAATCATCTAATGTGCACCTATGCACTGCAAGGCCTCCATTACTCTTAAATCATTAAATGTGTAGTCATTATTATTTTATTTCTTTTATTATCTTAGATCAGTCAACAAAGGGCAGCAATTGAAGATATTCGGTTACATAATATTATTCTGTTAGCAAATATCCTCCCTGAACATGTGTCCGAGAAATTTTTGACTGAACCAGATTCAAAGGTATGCAACATGCTAGTCTTGTTTACTATACAGTGTAAGAACACCAGTGCTGGAACTTAATTACAAATAGTCACCAGTATCTGAGTTATACAGCCCCTCTACCACAGACAGTAATTAAGCCACCTGTTTAATCAGCAAATTGTTTCCTTATAATATTTATAACTAGATCAACATAGCTGCAATAGAAAGCTAATGTACCTAATGCATATCACAAATTGAAGGGATCAGTGGGAAAAGGGGACATGTGCCATTAAATTTAGATTTTCCATTTCTAAAAATTAGAAAAGCCATGTGAATAATATTTTCACCAAGTAAACAATATACAATTTAAAAGCTCAAGACAGTCTCAAATTAATTTTTAGCAAATATTACAATATTCAAATACATGTATGTCCCAAAATTCTATTTAATGCCCACTATGTGGTCACCTAAATTTTCAAATGGCACTTGTCCCCTTTTGCTGCTGGCCCCTGTGAGAAAGATACTATGCACTGTTACATCGTTGTCGAAAATGAATCTATAAAGTGTTAGTAAAAAGCAGTTTGCTTTAAAACTGATTTCCGTGTACACATAACAGTTTGCATCTGAAAAGTCCTATTTTATTTTTATTTTGCTCATAAGTAGTAGCTACACTGTGTAACTATAACATATTGTAGACCCTGTAGTCCAATTTACTTTGTGATTAAACACTCGATTTTTTGTGTAAATTCAGGTGTAAATGATTGAGATATGGTGCCACAAAGAATCTTGATTTAGGATGTATTTGGGAACATTTATTGACATACGTACTGTACATATAAGAACTTATTTTACCAATTGGGAAGTTATACAGTAGAGTTAAATTTCATAGTAAATTACATGTTGGCCTTGGTAGCATAGATATTAGAGTACAGGGATTAGAAACTAGCGCGCGCCCTGAAACACTCCGCTGTTGGTGAATTCTTGAGGCCAAAATGGTGTCTTCTGCTCTGGACTACTTTCTACGGGCGTGGAGTATTTCATGACAATCTCTTTATGTTTTACAAGTACTAGGCAAACTCCTATTGTAAGTCTTGTTGTGAGTTTTTGCCGCCATCAATCATTTTAATCTCAGTCGACACGATTTTTTTGTGTACCTGTTGTGTTCATGGTAAGTTCACTTTCGACTGGCAAACAATGCCACAGTAACCCTAAAGTAACATAGTTTTGCATGGTGTACTTCGTTTTATTATTCCGCTTGATTAATGCCCTTTGGCAGTCTCATCTCGGTTCTTTAAAATACTACTCCATGATTTATCAACTTCAACACAAGCGCTGTTATGCGAGGAACATCTTTCAGTGGTACTGTGCAAAACTTCAAAGTATTGCGAAGACTTCAGCACTATTTCCCCAGTGGAACTAGACTTCTGTTCTTCGTAACAGGTAGACAAAAAACGGAGGTACCCATTGATGATCAAAATCGTAAATGGCGATGAAAACCACCCAAGACGATTAAACAACAGAAGCCAGAAGCATTAAAAGTCTTGTATATCAACTAAAATACCACAAGGTGGTTGAAATCAACTGTAAGACGACTAAACCACAAACTGCCATCCTGTCCGCATGGATTTAATCAATACCGAGGAGTGCTTCAACCACAATCAATGGTAGATATACACGGCGCGCGCTCGGTTGCCTATCCCTGTACTCTAATATCTATGTTGGTAGTTACTGCACCTTAAGCATAGTCCACTATATTTGTCATTCACTCCAGTATAGAATACAGGATTCATCTGAAATAAGTGGTTGCTAGCAACTGCGCAAGCAGAAATTCTCTTCTTTAATAAGAGACTGAAAGGATTATAGTATTCAGTGCACTTAGATTAAAATAGCTGTACATGGGTAATTATGGCTAGCTATAGCTGAACTATCATCCCAAACACATGTTGACTCAGTATGAAAAGAGTGAACAGTAAAAACAAAGAAATTATCTTTATGCAGAAACTGATTAAATACTACCACTGGGTGCATAAGTTACTGTAGTGAGCATGCTATCAGGGTGACTGGTCCTTAGAGTTACACTATTTCTTGATCAGTATTATGTGACAGGATTTTCCACACTCATCCGATTTCTTTGACTATAACTGCTTGTAAAACTTAACCACCCAGTATGTTATTGACCTACAGTTTTCACATAAATAACAGGTCAAAATGTAAAAGTGATAGCATACTCCATACATTGAGTTATGGTCCTTTAAATCTGGATGTGTGTGGAAGCCTGGTTTTGTAAAATCTGGTCACATATGTAAAGGCTAAACTTTACCTAAAGTATTTCTATAACAGTGACTGAAATAATTGATGGCCTATATAATGTACTTAAACTATACCTACATGTACTCCTAGCTCCCTATACTACCCTGCAACCTACAATTATATCTATTATATTGACCAACTTCCTGCCCTACATGCAGAACTTTGGTTAGGTAAAATGCTAAGCTTGAAACTTGACTGTCTGTCTGACTGACTGACTGACTGATTGATTGACTTACTGATTGATTGACTGACTGACTGACTGACTGATTTACATGTATACTTACTTACATTGTACTTATACTTACAGGATTGGTACTTACTTACTTACTTACTTACTTACTTGCTTACTTACTTACTTACTTACTAAGGCCTTTGTACAAGCATAATTGATTTTTTTTACTAGTAGGGACATTGGTTCAGCCTGACAAATGCCTTTTGGTGTATCTGCAGTACATACAACACAAGCATCATTGACTTTCCTTTATCCTCCTTTGTGTCCCAGTTCTTTTCACTGACAATAAGGTGTAAATTTACATTGTGTGATATGGCTTCCCTGTGACATGGCCATCGTGCTTATTGTCCATATTTCCATAGTGGCCGGAATTAGGCACCGGCCTATTATGCCCAAACTTTTACCTATTATGCTTTTGAGCATTGCTCAAAAATTAAGCCTATTATGCTCAAAATTATGCTTTCAAAATCAAGATTATGTTCTAGAACTGACTGTTTTATTAGAGTATATCAGCCTTTCCTGACTGCTGTATTAGAGTAAGTGACTGCTCTATTAGAGTATCTCGATCTTATTTCTGCAAAGTGTGAATAACCAACAAAGAAACGGTTTAATAAGTTATATTACGTGTTTTTAAGTATGAAATGCATTAATAATACTATTGGCAGTGAATATTTGCTTTCTTTCAGGCAAGCGTATTGCGCGTTTTAATTAAATTGTCAAACATCGTCCCTATTATGCTGGCATTATGCTTGATGCTTTTGGTCACCTATTATGCTTTAAATTATGCTGGCATAATCGGCCGGTGCCTAGCCGGAATGATTGCAAAGACACTTCTCGTACTGTTCTTCATTTGTAACACGTGTGGAATATACCTGAAAATGAAGCATAATGGCCACTTTGCTTTTTCAATAATATATAGTTGGAGCATGTGTTCAGAGACAAAATTATTTTTATGGCATGCCTGGTGACATTCGTTCTTTTGATGCAGTATGTGTGGGTTCATTAGTCATAATTATGTTCTTTAAAAAGTAAATAAACAAGCAGAAGGAAAATTAGAAATTTGTTGGAATAGGGATAAAAGAAAAGTAGTAAACAAGGGAATAGCTCTAAAGTAGTAAAACAAGAGGTTGCCTATACCTGCATCCCTGTACTTCAGTCACATGTGTTGATGCTGCAGTATGATTATCTAAATGCTACTGTAAGTGTGATGCTGACACTAAAACCATGGCATTGTTGTTACTCTTAGAAACTCTACTTTCAACACCATGAACAAGCAGGGGTAATGTTTGCTTCTATTCAAAGATTTTCAGAGTTCTACAGTGAGATGGATGTTAACAAGCAAGGCCTGGAATGCATGAGATTACTCAATGAAATATTTTGTGATTTTGATGAAGTTAGTAAAGCATTTCGTATGCACTGTATCAGTGCTTAAGAATTGGCTCTTTTACATTTATTATTATATGTACTAATAGCTCTTACATGAAGAGAAGTTCTCATCATTGGAAAAAATTAAAACCATAGGTGGAAGTTATATGGTTGCTTCTGGTCTCCACACAAATGTTTCTGTGAAGGTTTGTTACTTTCATATCTTCTGCATAATGACACATGTATATTATAAATATGTACATACTTACAAACATACATGCACGTACATTTCTAACAAAAATACTGTTCACAAGTCTCACATGCTTGACGTGTTGTGTAGGGGAGTGGTTACTATTACACACTTCCATAAACAACATTAACTGGAATGCATTTAAAATTATTTACTTTATACAGATGTATTTTTCATGTAAAATTGCATGCTTATAGCTTATAGCTTTGTGTCATCCCTGTGAATTTATCAGAGGGAACATTTAAAAACTAACAGTGTTTCAGTGAAAGTAGAACTGTTATTGAAGCTTATGCTTTACCAATCCAACCATGTTACAGATACTTTTTCTCCTTCCATTGTAAGTCCTGTACAGTATATATATTTTGTCATCATGTGTGCAAATCAATCTGATTGGCTTTAATTGCCAACATCCAACAGTGGTTACAGAATACATGTAATGTAGTGACCAAGTCTTTACTTGCTGTCCCCACACAAATGTCTATTAATACTATATACACACTGTATTTTATAACTATATACTATTAGCATTAACATCATTGCAGCCATTTCTTGGCCACCGCTTTTGATTTCACAACTTTTCTTACCCAGACTTTTTAAGGCCACACCTTTTTTCACAGCTTGGCTGTTTTTGTGCAGATAACTATATACTGTATCAGCAATGCAAGTACGGTATGCTGTACACATTAATGAGCATTAAAATAATGTGAGTGGATGAATTCAAAAAATTGTTATGGTACAAATTGTATGTAAGTAAAAAAAAAACAGCTTTTTTGATACACTGTTAAACCATTTTGCTTGTTGTTTAGTAAACTTTTACACCTGTACATGTAGAACAAAGTATTTTATACCGTAGACATCACATTATAGCAACTGGAGACATCTTGAAGATCTAACTAACTTCTCACTTGCACTGAGAGAAAGATTGGATGATATCAATCTGCATTCCTACAATGATTTTGAATTGCGAGTTGGTAAGTACCATATATTTTATATCATAGTCACTATTTTGCTACTGACAACACATAAATTAAAATGCATGATGATATGTCATGTGGCCCAAGAAGCCAGTAAGACTAGAAAAAAATTGTTATTAACCATAATAAAATTTCAACATGCAATCTGTTGTACACAAATGAAGCTCTCAGGTTAATAAGAAATAACATTGTGTTCTATGTAAGTGTTTGAATTACAACTATATAGGTATCAGTCACGGCCCACTGGTAGCAGGTGTAATTGGGGCTACGAAGCCTTTCTATGATATTTGGGGGAACACTGTAAATGTTGCAAGCAGAATGGAGAGCACTGGAATGAACAGAAAAGTTCAGGTTAATTTATTTTTAAAACAAACTGACATACATTTTTCTTAGTCTTACATTTGAACATGCATGTAATATTGGTTATACATTTGCAAGTCACTTCTGCTGTATAATAATAATACCACACGACTCAGTAATTATTCAAGTTTTGATTTAGGTTACACAGGAAACACAGGCTGTACTTGCAGCAAGAGGGTTTGCATTCACATATAGAGGGCAAGTGGCAATTAAAGGTAAAGGACATGTGATCACATACTACCTTGCTGATTGATATCTCAGTGTAAATATTGATACTGCTGCTGCAAATATTTATGTGCTTATATTTATTACACAAATAATATAATTGTGAGCAATTCATTTATACATTAAATGCTACATGTGATTGTCATGAAGCTATGGTTATTATTGTTTGCAAAGTTGTTTGTTGTAGTTATAAGACTGCTAGCAATTAATCATACAGTATGGTAGTACTGTATATTAGGGACCATGTAGAACTGGGTTTTTGGGGTTGGTTTGAAGACATTTTGGGGCTTGGCTGTGCCTAACCAATACTACCTAGTGGAAGAGGCTGGTTTTAGGGTGATATTGTTGGCTGGAAACCCTTTCAAAAAGTTTCTATGGAATTTTAAATTTTTTTCAACAGAATTTTATTCTGACTACCTGATGCCTTCAGCCAAGTATAACTCTACAATGGATATGGCTACGGGCTTGATTTTTTCACTGTTTGACATCACTTCATCCCGAGATGTGTCTTTTCATCAACCGCAGTACATACAAACACACGCATCATGGACTTGCCTTTGTCCTCCTTGTGTTCCAGTTCTTTTTGCTGACAACACCAGCAAGGTGTCGATTCGCGATAGTGTGAAGCGGTTTCCCTGTGGCTGTGTTGGTATCTCGCCTCTATTTTCCGTAGCAACTAGACTGATTGCAGAGATGCTTCTCATACTGTTCTTCGTTTGTAATGCTGTGTAATGGACTGAAATAGGTGAAAGTGAAGCATAGTGGCCACTGTTCAATCTCGAGTAGTTGAAGCTTGTAAATTGTCCAAATTTTTCGTGATGACTGGATTGATTGCAGAGGTGTTTTTCCTCATTTATAGTGCTGTATAATAGGGTGAACATAGCTGATAGTGAAGCATAATGGCTACTTTACTTTCGAGTCAGTAATTGATACCTGAGGCATGCGTTATTGTATTATTGTATTGTATTACTGCTTTACAGTGACCAGCACTGAAGGTCTGCAGCAACATGTGCTGCAGCCTTAGGATTACCTAACCTACAAGGACTTAGACTTAGTGACTTAACTTACTGACTGAAAAGGTGTAACAGAAAAGGGGCAAACATTAACTCAGACAAAACATTAACTCTGGTGCCATTCCTTCTTTTGATGTGGTATGTGTGGGTTCACCAGTCACAATAATGTTACTAAAAAGTAAACAAACAAGTATAAGGAAAATAAGGAATTTTAAGTTTGATTAGGGATCATAGAAATAAAACGTAGGGTAACAAGGGAGATTGCTTACACCTGCAGATGTACTAGTGGACATTTAATTCCTAATTCAGCCATGGGTATAGGCTGAAGTAGGGATTAACAATGTCCACTAGTGTATCTACAGGTGTATAGGTGACCTCCCTTGTTTCCCTACTTTTTATTTCTATGATCCCCAATTGAACTTAAAATTCCTAGTTTTTCCTTATGCTTGTCTTATGTAGGCACTAGTGCTTAAAATTTGCTCTTTGTTGTAATTGGTTTGATATTATAGTTTTGGAATTTGAACTTGCTATTCCGATTTGGTTAAGGTATGTTAGCAAAATCTTTTGTTGCATACTGCATGCACATATGCATTGTCAAGCAGAAAGTAGATTATACTATATTTTACTATTTTTTCATTGTATGATAAATTTTGTTTGCAAAAATTATGAATTTATGTTTTCACACATGCATTGCAACTCAGAGTTTGTAATAATAATTATTAAGAACTCATGAACTCTTTGTGCGACTAAAAATTAATATTCATTTTATTCTCTTGTTCACCCTTTAATGTTAAAGCTAGCATCAAGAGTTAATTATTAACTCTTGCTAGCATGGTATTGTTAATCTCCAAAATATCAATCAGTAGTATGGAAAATATCATTGGCTTGCTACACTAGGTCATTATAATGAGGTGGTCTCAATAAAAACTGTGTGTGTGTATTAACAATATCCTATCAAGTATCATGGTATCTGTCTTTTCAGGAATCCACTTTTGTTTGCTGTGTTTATTAACGTTTTGCCATATTTCTTCAACAAATTCAACACTGCCATTTTAAACTTTGTCAGCTACCAAGATTATGGAACTCCCTACCTCTAACTGACTTGAATTTACCCTTTGTGATAATTTAAAATCAACTCACCCAGTTTCTATGGCAAAACTTTTTTATTAACATTTGGGACAGTACTCCTCTTGTGCAAACAACACACCCTTTTTGCTAATTAAGTAGTATCAAACGGTACGGTCGTACCGTTTAAGTAGGGATCGTAGTGAATGTTTCGCGCACTGCCCAAATTCCGCCTTTAAAAATCACCCTACAGACATTGTATGCAGCAAAAACCACCTTTACGGAATAGTAGTAGTCCATATAATACATAAAACAGCAATAAATACAACAAAACACTTACAGGTGGCCAGATATAAAATTTTTTAAAATTTCCAAAAACTTTAGGCCCCTATTTGGTGATTATTAGTTTCTCATCCAGCCTTTCTAATTATTATGATGCGGGCGGGAGGGTATTACCATTATGCCATTATTTTATAATATCAACACACTGATGTACAGACCTTGTCCAAATTGTCTTTCTTTCTTTCTTACTACAAACATTTCCTTCAGCAGCTGATTCTACTTTTCGTGATCGCTAACTGTTTTTCGACAGTCAACTGAAAGCCTGCTTTGATGAAGTCGATAGAACACGATTGCAACTGGCACTGCAGCAATTTGCTAAGGAAAACAACAGTTCTCCTGACGATATATAGCGCATTGTAGCGTTAATCATTAAAAAATTATAATAGTTGGTATCACGTGTTCTTCTAAGCATGCACAGAGTAAATAATGACTTACCATGCGGTAGCTTAAGAAGGATGCGGGCGGTGGATGAGAAACTAATAATCACCAAATATGGGCCTTAGTATCACTGCCCTATGTTAAATTATTATCACGAGTTCACTCACCCCTCTCCCCTCCTTTTCAAAAAAAAACAACATACAAAAGATCAAGATGTATACTCTAAAAGAGCAGTCAGTCAATTTCTCCACAGTAATTACAATTTGCATCTGTAGCATGGACATACAGTATGTACACTTAGCTATATAGCTTGCTAGGAATTTAAATGCATTTGGTCCTTCGCATGTCATTCTATATATACAACTGAATTCATGACTGTATGTCACTGCATGATCCCTACAGCTCTTGATCAATGTACACTACTTAGAAAGCATGATTTATTAGATACTTGTGCTTAAAAGTACCCTACATCAAAATTTTCAGTCGTGATATATATATATATAAGATACCTGTAGCTTCCGGTGTTCTGTGCTTCTGCTTTACATACGTAACTACCTACTATGTTGGTCATGGTGCATCCCTCTTGCCAAACCCTGGATCCACCCCTGCTAATGGTGCACATACATTTGGACCAAGATGCCTCTGTGATTTCTGTAATATGAGCACTTTGTTATGGTCCTAGGAATGGAGGGATTTTACCGTATACAAGCATTACTTGCACTTTAGTGTGTGAAATTAATTACGTTGTACTCATGACCACTTTGAAGATCAAACCATAAATTCATGCACATACGTACTCATGCAGGAGGTAAACATATTGACCACGTTTTCATGTGCATTTGCCTGTACTGATCTTGAAAGCGTGAATGCAAAATACTTTAATTTGAAAAGCTATTTTAGTTACAGTACTATAAATCACACATTGAGGTACAAGCAAGTGTTCATAATGTAATAACTCTTGGTACAAGTAATGCATCTACTGTATACAGTGTAACTCTTCTATTCCCTGGACCATTATAAAATGAGAAACCACAGACTTGTCTTGGATCCAAATGTACATACATTTATAAAGTGAGATCATGAAAACATATCAAGGTGTCTGGGTATCCTTTTTGAGGAGGTCTGTTGTACCCATGCAGCCATGTACGTAACTTGAATAGTGTGGAGTGAGGCTATGTATGTAAGTGCAGTAGCACTATGGCGGGATGTGACTTAAAATAATTCTGAAGAGATGGTACAACATTCACGTGTTTATGGATGCATGGTGATCTCATTTAAAGTCCACCTGTTTAATAAGGACCATTTTTTGGATTTCTAGAGTTGATGCTTTGGTGCTATACATTAATATCCAATTAGAAAAGTATAAATTAACTGCATCACATAAATGGTCTTTCAATACAGGTAGTCACTAATACAGGCTGCACTGTACCTAGACACCTCCACTCTGTAAGACAAACTTGGCATGGCCTTGGTGATTATTGAAGATGTACACTCCCATACAGCAATAATAGACTACAAAATTCCACTACATACCACAACATAATTCATTATATCTCTTGAGCCCATCGTAGTCCCACCACAAAAATTTTATCACACATAGACCATGACCCATTCAGTATTCACAAAAAAATTCAAAGAATTTCAAGCAGCAATTTTCAAAATATAAAGAATTAAAGTTTTCGATACAATACTTTTGAACCATAATTGAGTAGATATCCCATAATTTAGGGATCGCTGGAAAGGTCAATCAACAGTCTTCCATCAGAGAAAATTGTGTTTAAAAATATTTTCACCATGCGAAGTTACGGTCAATTTTGTAACTGGAGGTGGAAAAATTCTTCATGGAATATTCAAAATATTTGTGGTTATACATGTAGATCAGAAACTATGGGGTGTATGGAGCTAAAAATTTGCATGAGTGATAAACAACACAGATACTACAAACACACCAAGTTTTGTCAAAATCCTAGAGGTGACCCTAAGATTTGACATGGAATGACCCATATTATAGTAAAGTAACCTACTACTCAGTTTATTGATTGTAAGTACAATAAAATGTTGGTATTTTTGAAACAGATAGGAAGATATACAGTAAGAGAATACAGCATAGCATTGGTACCTGCCCTACATGCAGGACTGTCTTACATTGAACTAATTCAACAAAGGCCAAGCATTAAACACTAGCACTGCCCATGTAACTATGCAGCTTGTATGGTGATGTCACTATTAAAGAGCATGAGGTTTCCTTATGCCATCCTGCAAGTATGTTGAAATGATGTGACAACTTTAGACTAAAAAATTCTACAATGTTACATACATTGGCATGGGAACAAAGCATTAATATTAGTGCCCTATATTGCTATGTGTACACCCTGTAGCATGATATACTCTATTAAAGTACATGATCCTTATACCATGTTTTAAGTACGTATATATGAGCATGAAGAGTTTGTTACAAGCTAAGGGAATTGTACATGCCTAACCGAAGTTCTGCATGTAGGGCTGGAAGTTGGTCAATAAAATAGATATATTATATAGGCCATCAATTGTTTCAGTTATGCTATAGAAATACTTAAGGTAAAGTTTAGCCTTTTACATATGTGACCAGATTTGACAAAATCAGGGTTCCATAGATTTATGACTATAGGAGTATGCTATCACTTTCAAATTTTGACCTGTTATTATATAATGCAATGAAAGAATTATGTGAAAATTTTAGGTCAATGACATACTGGGTGGTGTGGTTAAAGTCAAAGAATCAGATGAGTGTGGAAAATCCGGTCACATAATACTGATAATGAAATAGTGTAACTGCATAAGGACCAATCACCCTGATAGCATGCATACTCACTGCAGCAACTTCTGCATCCAGTGGTAGTATTATATAAATCAGTTTCTACATAAAAATAATTTTGCCGTCAAAGCACTGTTCGCTCTTTACATACTGAGTGAACATGTGTTTGGGATGATAGTTTAGTTATAGCTAGCCTATAATTACCCATGCACAGCAATTTTAATCTAAGTACACTAAATGCTATAATCCTTTCAGTAAATTATAGAATTTCTGCTTGCTCAATTACTAGCAAACACTTATTTCAGATGAATCCAGATTCTTTGCATTCTATACTGGACAACCATATGGACCATGCTCTCTTACCTTCATAACTACACATTGTTGTACAATGCATACCACCATGATTCAGCTGTGACTATAGGTGCTTGACCACTTTTAAGCATTTTGCACATATATATGATTGTGTTTTTTAAACATCTCAATGACACTTAATTCTCTCTTGCTATTATTGAAAGAATGAGAAAAGAAACAGTGTGAATACGAGGAAAGAGTCTGCAATATTGAGCATGAAACCCTTAATTTACACTGCTTGCTGCCATTAGCATGAGACCTATCGCTATTACCAACAATTGGTCTAGCTAGCTGACAAACCAGACAATTTGTTGACTTTGCTACAGTCTGAGTTCTCTCTGTTGTGATCAAATAATGTGTGCATGCTTGCAAGAGGGCAAGAGTTTCATGTACTATTGGCCATAGCTTGCTGATCAGTGATATAATCATATCTGTTGTGTTTAGCAGTTAGAATATAAACGTAATCATGTTCTCGCATAAGTTAAGCACCAGTATATTATTGTATTATTATATTCAATTCAAAATTTATAACTATACAGTGTGCTTTTTATACTCAACCTTAAGGTCTTGCACGAGAAAGAAGAATCATCACTATTGAGGCATGAATATAGTATACATTTATAGGTAAATAATTAATGTGATGTGTCCTCGGACTCATGCAATCTTTTATGGCAAATGCCAAAAATGGGCATGGAAAGGATACCTGTGGTTACAGATGCAGTGGTCTCTGATTATGTAATAGCAAAGCTTTTGACTCAGTACCCCATTTTAGGCTCATTGAAATGTTGAAGGTGGCAGTCTTTTGTGATAAGGCTACTACTTTTTGTGCTATATTTAAATGATATTGCCGAAGTTATCCAGTCTGAACTGGGTATTTTTGCAGATGACACAGATATTTTCAATAATTAGAAGTATATGTGATGTGTCACACAAAACTCAAGAGAGACTTGAATATAACATGCAAGAGTGGAATGGAATTTGGTTACTGAACCTTAACATGGAGAAGCTAGTGCAAAGTGATGCATTTAGGTAAAACACCCAGGTGCAAATTATACAATGGAAACTTTGGGGTCTAGTGTGGAGCTAACAAATGCAGATTCTGAGAAAGATCTAGGCATATGGATTACACCTTGCACTGTGACAAAGCTGCAGCTGGATCCTGGGAATGCTTAAAAGAACATTTACAAAATTCTCTAAAGTTAGACCACATGTACAGCTATTATTAATATTGCATCCAGCAGATTCCAGCTTTGGTGTCCATTTCTAGCCCAGACATTGCATGACACTATAAGAAAATGTACAAAGGTTGGCCATGCACTAGACACTTGTGAATGAGCTAGTCAAAACTACCTACTATGCATGATGTTGACTGCATGGTCAAGGTATAGTCTTTGCATCATGCAAGAAGACACCACATGAAACTACTCAAAAACCATCACACCTATATGCATGTATATGCCAACTCACCACCAACAACTGGTAATTTCTTCGGTGCTCTTGTTACCATAATGTGTATGTGTACTTTTAGCTTTACTGACAGCATTCTAAAGGTATGTTTGAAACCCATAATTTGTGTTATGAATACGTTTGTATATCCCATCCAAAACAACTTATATCTGTAAAAAAGTGCGTGTCCAAGTAAAGCATGCAGAGTAAACTGCGACAAAGTAATGATATCATAGTGTGACCATGTGTGAGGTATGGAAATATTAATCAGACAATGCAATATTATTGTTAAAGTATTAATGAGAACTATGTGATGCTGCTAGTTTTTAAGTGTGTGAGTATCTTCATAAATGCCACTCAAATTTGATTCTCAATAAAGCAATAGATTCTTGATATATAGCAATAAATAGTTTGCCTTTCCTTTATTCATAGCATTACCTTATACAGGAAACGCGGCCAAGCTCAAACTATTTATTGACATCAGAGAATCTATTGCTTTATTGAGAATCAAATCTGAGTGGCATTTATGAAGATGCTTACACACTTTCTTCAACTTTTCAAACACACCTTAAGTAGCCAAAGTCTAGTAGCTAAAGTCTTTGAACAGGCTGTAGGACCAGGTGTCCTACAGACCTTCAGCACTTGTGCTGTAAAGCATTAATAAATTAATTTTTTTTAAAAACACTTAAAAGCTAGCAGCATCACATGCATAGTTCTTATTAATACTTCAACGATAATATTGTATCATCTGCATGATTAATATTTCCATACCTCACACATGGCTGCACTATTATATCACTGCTTTTTGTCGCAGTTAACTCTGCTTTACTTGGGCGTGCATTTTTTGGATGGAATTAAATTTACACATTACATGAAGTTGAAGCATGGATATTATTCATGGGGGTCTGAGTGGCTCAGTGCCTCAATTTCATAATTTAATCAAGTTTAGATGATCTTACTATGTTTTTGTAAATGTCGGAATTAAGTAGCTTTTAAAAGAAAATGTAAAGGTGACTGTTCTATTAGAGTGACTGTTCTATTAGAGTGGTTGATTGCTCTATTGGAATATCTCCATCTTGTATTTACTGAATAAGTTACCCGAGCATTTAACTTGAGATTTAGTTTAGCTTGATATATAGCTATTGCTACTTATTAGTAATATTTTAGTAAACTGCAGCTGATGGACTTTTCTACTGAAATTTTGGACCTTTTGCTGACATTGAGAACCTTTTTTACTTAAATTGTGGACCTTTTCTCTAAGAAGGCGGTTCTTCAGGACTCCCTGGCTACGGGTCTGACTGCAGATGCATTAAAGTAACTTTTTAGTTGCTAGATATATGAAGTGTCCGGAAATAGTGGTCGTTGGAGTAGGTGAACTTTAGCAAGCTGAATCTGCCAGTTGGTGTACATTTCAGACTCCAAATTTTTATCATGGTACTAACATAGACTAAAGTTATATAGTCTATACTAGAGTTTAGCGGCAATCGGTTCTTTTCTTGCGGAATTATGAGCTGTTGTCTGGATATAGATTTTTTTGTCCGGTAATTGATCGTTTTTCCGGACGGACATTTGGGCTTCGTATTCCTACCTGCTTCAACCGATTGGAGTGATTTTTGGTATGTAAAGTGCCAACGCATATGTCCTCCTATGCTGCAAATATCAGGGCTATGGAACCTTTTGTTTGGTTGCTACAGGTGTCCGGATATAAATTCGTCCGGGAATCGATTAATGACTCTACATAGCGAAGGCTAAAGAGAGGGAGGGAGAAAAACTTGCTATGAGTATAGAAAAGTTTAATAATTATTAATCATATAAGTTAATGCGAGTTGCACACAGTGGAAATAGGCTGTCTTGGCCACTTTCTTACAGAAAGTATCAGTGATATGAAAGCTAGCTATTATGAACAAACTATATTCACACTGCAAAAGACTGAGTACCTGATATGAAGCAGCAGCAGCCATTGCCATTTGCCCATAATATAATGCAGGGGCGGTATAGGAGCAGGCCAAGGAGTGAGGGGACCAGGCCAACTGTAAGTTGAAGACCAAAAAAAAAAAAAGGTCGCAGCCTGCTGACAATAGCTGTGTTCTATACCATATGCGTATTTTGTACCGTACGCGTATGGTACATATACCATACGCGTATGGTACATACCATACGCTTACGGTACGATTTTCCGTACCATACGCGTACGGTATAGACATACGCGTATGGTACGTACCATATGCGTATTATGCTTTTTCTCAGTATCTTCTAGCCTTGCCATCACCTAGCTACAATGGGCTATCTTTACAAGCATTTCTAGCTGAGCAAACTTAGAACACAACACAATAATCTGTTTACTACTGAGCTGTAACTATAAATTTATTCATCAGCACACACATGCATTTTATCCTTGCCATGCCCATGCAATACCCACTATATCTCACTTTGTCTGCAGAACTTTACATAAATGGTACTGTGCATGTATGCTACTTTATACTGTAGCTATCAGAAGCATGCAGATGGTCTTATAATATACTCAATTATAAGTGTGACAATTTACAACAGAATTGGGTAAATAAGCAAGGAGAGCAATTACAACATGCATGGTAGCTAGTAAGTTCTAACTGAATTATACATAATTATACTGCTTGTGCAAAGCTAATAACTGGAAAAATGAACTTCGTAAGTGTCATCATGCAGTTGTGCAACATGGCTCCTCACTGTATTTGCATTTTTATATACTATATGTACACTCTTCTTCTTTTGAGGATCCAATTTCTTGTTTACATACTTTTCTTGTTTATACATACTGTAAATAGTATATTCATCACACTGGACCTACAGCACAAATTAATGTGGATGTTGTTAACTCAAGGAGTATACATTCAGATAGGAGTAGCTAAACACATTGTCTTCCCATCCACAAGCATGACAGTAAGTAGCGAGTAGCTATACAACGCACTTAACAATAATAAAACATTGCTACTTAATATACATTCATTACTGAACTATACATTAGAACTCATAAACTCACCATAAAATCTCTGCCATGTTATGTTTTCCTACTTCATCTCAGCAGGCAATGCACATGCTTCATTCAATAGCAAAGATTCAGCAAACAGAACTACAATTAAAAAAAATTATTGCACAATTAATTACTATGCACATCAGTCTTAGAGTATAGCATGTCTACTATTGCTATAAGCTACAGCCATGCAGATTTACATTAATTTGCAAACTAAAAACATTACTTTCTCTACAGTTATATCTCTTTGCTACCTCCCTCAATGTTATTGTATCAGCATTCTCCAGGTCTTCCTCTGTTTGAGCAATCATTATACATTGTACTTCTCGAGCTCATCTGATTAAAATTGTCTGCTCAACTGTGACACACCTTTAGTGCCACCAGGCATAAATATCCATTTTTAAGTGGAAGCTAGTGTACTAACAAATTAAAGGTAAACAATAGATTATATGTAGCAACAATAGAATAAAATATTTAATGAAATAATACACAGTAAAAACAAAGTAGTGAACGTCACTACTAATTAGTAGTGAAACCTCTGCCACAATACTCACTATTTTTGTGTAGTGACGTTCACTACTTTTTTGTAGTGAACGTCACTACAAAAAAGTAGTGAACGTCACTACTAATTGTAGTGAACGTCACTACCAACTGTAGTGAACGTCACTACTAACTGTAGTGAACGTCACTACTTGCAGTGCCATTAGTAGTGAACTTCACTACTATTTTACAGTGAACGTCACTACTTATTTGCGGTGATTTCACTACATCGCATTTGCATCCAGTTTATGTATTCATGCACCATAGAATTCCATTAAAAACAATACTGCATACAAGTAAAAATACATGTATACAAAATGTCAGTTTTTTTGTATAGGTGCATACATGTTAGTCCAGAAATTTCTTGTGAGAAGATTCTGCAGCAGCAAAGATGCATCAGATACTGATACTGTGCAGTGTATATTGCAAGTTTTCTCATTGAACTGCAAGATATAACAATATAATACAAACTATGGTAGCTAAATAAATCTTACCAGCATAGCTACAATAGAGCAGATGTACATGATTTATGCTGTGATAAAATAATTGTTGATACGTAATATGAGATAAACATATATATGCACTTACCAACTATTGCACAACTGTGCGTAAGGGATGGGTTCATGGTATAACCATCTGATATGTTAGATCAGTTCCTATTAGTAACCACAGTATAGTGGTTGCAAATTGTTTCATTTGCTAGTCTTGCAGTATTCGCTATATCAAGAAACAAAGATCGTAAACAATCTCCAATGTAATAAGCCAAAGTATTTACCTGTTTAAAACTGCTACCAATGGAAAGTCAGTATTAACTAAACTGCCAAACAACATTTTAACTGCAGAATGGTTGTTTAAAGCTACAAACCTTAAACACTTGCAGACACACAGCAGTACCCCACAGGTATACACCACTGCAATGAATATCAATCGGCTACTGCATGGAGAGAGAACCATCATTATTATAAATGAGAAAACACAATAAGTAGAGTTAGCTTACAGTATGTGCGACCTCGGTCTCATGCAACCACAATCAGATCGTAGTAAAAGATCTGCGTGGGAACGGCAAGGTAAATACAAGAACAAAACTGACAAACATGCATACATACAGAAAACAAAAAAAAAAGTGATTAGCTAGTAGTGGTAAAACCGTGAAGCTCAGGTATGTCAGAAAGCTAAAATACGTCAGTGTACACTGTGACAATCCAGTTTGTAAGCAACCGCCAGTCACACCATAAGTGTCAGTACTCCATCACTCAATTCAGTTACTATGTGCTATACCTTATGGTATATTAAAATGAAAGCCCCAAACTTCATCACCTCTCTGCTCTGGTACTACAGTGCCGGCGCCGAGAAATTGGCGGGCAGCCAACTTTGCAGGCTGGGGTAGTCTACGTGTGCAAAAGTGTAAAACAAATAATTACAATTTAAGACTTACTTTTCTGAATTGTTAACCACTTGCTAAATGCAACAGCTACTAGGTACGCAGTGCGAAGCTGCTTAGCCTACTCAGTTGACTCGAGAGACCGGGCCACTCTGCGGCCACCTGACCGCACGTCACAATTACGAAACAGTCTCTAGTCAATAGAAAACAGAAGTAAAAGAACAATTATTAGTCTTCCACTTACACGACTTCTACAGCACGTAACTAAGTGAGCAACGATGTTACCAAGTAGATGACGTCATCAATTATATGTGGCATTATTTAGAGTTTCCTTGACATGATGCTACTCGAGGTGCTACTGCTTAGTGCTATGCACTCTGTATCTGAAGATCTATACTGTTTATCGTCTGTAATCAACCGTTCCTGATTAGTCTGTTTAAAATCGTAAGTAAACAAGCTGTAACTGTAAACACACATTTAAATTAATCGGCGTTAGCCAGCCCATAGATAGTATATTCTACGTACAATATACTGTCTATGGCCAACCTTTCATAATTACGAAGGTTTTAAGATGTTATTACCAGGGCTAATAGCACTTTACACTGACAAATTACCGGTGCTTTGATTGATTACCAGGGCTCTAACCCTGGTCATCGCCATCCCTGGTATGGCTGTAGACCCTTCGCAGGTGAGCTGCTGCCATAGCAGCATCCGCCATCTTGGAGTACAACCAGTTTTGCAAACCTGATAGCATTGCTTTTCATAAGAGTAAAACAATACCTAGGGCTGCTTCTCCTGCATTCCACAGCAAAGGTTGACCATGTAGGTTAAACGTACACTCTCCCCTATGCTATCAGCAGTGTTGGGACTCGGGAGTAACACGTTACATTAGTAACGCGTTATGTAATATTACTTTTGTGGTAACTAAGTAATATAACGAAATACGCTATAAAAACGAGTAATATAACTCAAGTTACTTTGCTTACAAATGTAACGCATTACCTATGTAATATAGTTACTGTAATATTACATAATACTATTACTACAAGTAACGAAGTTACTAATCTCGTTCATTGTCCTCTGAGTAATGCCTAGCCACAACGAAGTAACGAAGCCTACTGAATGAAGCTTATTCACCAGCTTCTTACTTAAAACCAAGATTTGCACGTTTTCCAACAACGCAATCATGTCACGTGATAAAGTGGTAATTTCACACGTGACAGCTTAAGGCTGTGGACACAAAGTAATATAATATGTAATATTATTATAGTTACTTTATTTTATGAGTAATATGTAACTGTAACTAAATAGTTCAGTTGCAAGTAATATGTAACTAGTTACTTTTACAACGTAACTTGCCCAACACTGGCTATCAGGGTTGCAAATCAGGTTGTACTCCAAAATGGTGAATGTTGCTATGGCAGCAGCTCACCTGCAAAGGGTCTATATGCTACTGACATTATTTATTGATGGCCCGGGGTCAATAGTCTCTCACTATTATTATTATTATATATATATACTTGCATGGCCAGACTACTGACCTGGAAAATGAATTTATGGCATTCTTTTCTTTTCTGAACCCAATGACACATTGCGACTGTGCCAAAGTTTGTGGATGTGCAGGCATTAATTAGGATACTAGCTGCCAGTCCACTGTGCGACCTGCAACTGTGGTCAATGTCAGCCAGACCTCAATTAATATTTATGGAAAGGTTTGTCCTCACTATTGACTGATTTCATGTACTATTTATTCATGTGCTATTTTGGACATTTTGGGACCCAGAATTTTTATCCATTTTTTGCAGGTTTTCCTCTTTCAGAGGTAAAAAATGTATTAACCATAACTGTTGAGACCAAAATTTTTGTTCTTCCCTTGTTATCTAAGAGTTCTTTAAAGGGTCAGAAATACTACTGAGATCATTTTGTGATAACTTTTTTTATGGAGCTCACTCCAAAGACATCCTAAAGAGCTCACTGGTCTTGTAATGCCATTCCCAGAATATGAAGCCTCGACTTTGCAAGTGCTGGAAGATTTTCATTTCTGGTCAAGTTATTTTAATTCAGTTACTGTATAATGTGCCGGTGCCCATCCTGGTCCGGTTACTCTAGTATTCAAATCAGTAGCATGTTACAGAAAACAGGCTGTGCCAATCAGATTATGTTGTTGGTATTCACAATTTTTTTTAAGTTACCATGCATTGATACTATAGAATTATCAAGAGTTAATAATAGCTCTTGGAATTTTGTAATATGTTTTGTGAAGATGTAATGGCTGCTTGTAGTCAACAATAGGGTGTTCTTTAAAAGAACAAAAGATGGAGGTAGAGGGCCATGTAGTTGGAGCTGATGTACTCGTGATGCCTAATCAATATAAAAACTATTTTTTTGGTTGTGCTTTTTGGTTGAGTTTGTTTAACCTATAACTATGCTTACTTCGTATGGTTGTTAAACATGCCATTCTTGCTGCCATTGTGATCTCATTGTTTAATTATCTTCCATAGTTGCAACTCTGTAATGCTATAGTGAGAGTGACCAGACCCTTCCTCTTTTTGTGAAGGAGTGGGTGCTGCCAGGGTAGTACTCTTTCTAGTAGGGTATGGGTGGAATCCTTACATTGTGCGGCCCCCAGAAGTAAATTCTGAAGTCATTCTGTTTAAACAATTACTATATTCTCCATATGCTGCTGATGGGACCAATGTAAAAGGGGAACCAAACATCTATTCATCGCTTGACTACGGAGACCAGCCATTGTTCTTGTAGTATTGGTATGCTCTATTAAAGTATCTTGCACCTTCATTGTTTACTGTGAGACTGTCAACCATAGTCATATCACTAGGGTGCTTTTCAAGAGAGAATTTATAGAGAGCCATTTGGAGCATTTTGGCTTCTTGGAATGGAACCAAAGCAATGGCGGATTTAGCATGGGGAATTTCCAGAATGAGGTTCCATGGAACCCTTTGAACTCCCTGGATCTGCCCCTGTTTTTATACTTGACCAGCCGTATTTCCAGTCTGTATTGTATCACTTCCAGTAAATGCAAGTGCTGAGCAAATATTTAACATTTCAATACTGCAAGAAACAGGATGATGCTAAACCTGTTATATGCCATCGGCTTTTATTCAATTCAATTCCATGATCGCTTCTGTATGATAGCGATAACCATTCACAAATAATTGAATTATGCATATAATATGTGATTGCCTGCTGCCATGAATACTCTCACCACCAACCCTACATGAAACACTGCCAAATGATAGTGTCACTGAGACATGTACCAGCTTTCTCAGAAGCTTTAAGGGTAAACTTGGAGGTATCAAGAGTTACTTAATACTGTAGCTAATGGATCTCTAGTAATCAGATATAGCAGAGTCAATTATCCACAGTTATAATAGTGAGCGAAAACCAGCTGTTTTTGTATGGTTCTATTTTGTAGTAAAAAAGTATTGAGTATAAAAATATGCATGCTGCATAAAAAATTATGCATGTTTTAGTTTTTATGTACTGAAACAAAGCACGAATCAATAAAACCTATATAAACCATCAGATTTGCCTTTTCATGGGAGTAAGACAATCTTTATTTCATGTATATACATCAGAAGCCATGTGAGTTATGGGTGATGCGGTAAAAATTAAGTTTACCATGGTCACTTCATTGTTGGAATGGTCTTCTTCTTTGTCCACTCCTTTTGTTACTATATATAACGGAGAAGCAATAAAATAGAATCCAAGGAATGGGCGAAAATAACCGGTCTTTGCTCAGCCAATCACATACGCAAAGTCACAAAATATGTGCAATTATTTCATTTTATCTTTTCAGTTTAAAGTATTGTTTTCTATTGCAGATCTGTAATGGCCACTGCGTGATGAAAGATAAAAAAGAAGTTGGAACTTGGAAAGAAGCTGGCAAAGGATGTGTCTTCAGGGTGGCTACGTTGCATTTAAAAACATAACCAGATACTCAGCATTATTATCTTAGATGTTAAGGTACTATGATTTTAGACTATATGTGGTTTATTTACGTAGTATATACTATGTAGCGTAAAATCCTGTATATTCCTTAAAATACATTAGTGTGAAGTTTACAGTTTTTTAAGTCAGGCTAGAAGGGGATTGTATGGTCGTGTGACATAATGAGCTAGTTTGAGTGGATTCTAGAAAGACTGTCTGAGTGAATTTCCTTAGCGAGTAATTTTTTCATCCCTAATAAATACAGAACAAGGCACATTTCACAAATGTCTATGTTTCCAGATACATGTACATGATATATTGTTTTTCATTTACAGACTCGTTCTGCCCACTGCTGGATGAAAGATGCAGAAGCTGGTTAAAGATGTGTTTTTGTTACGTATGTACATTATACGTATATTTCCATTGTTAAACTTAACAGTACGTATAGTTGATGTTATATAATATTTTACATTTACCATTTTGATTACACGAATGTGAAAGTTTAGTGGTTTCATAAATGCAGGTATTTATAGCATTTACATACTAAATTTTATGAGTACAGTTTGACATCAGATTTGCCTAGTTTCCCCATGTCCAGAAAAGTAGTCAAAACTTTTTTTACTTGGCTTACTACAGCCTAGTAGAATGTCTGCAAAGACTTCATTGACGTTCCTGCAGAAGTACATATTGAACCTAATCAATGAATGAAAGTCCTTTGTGAAGTAAATCCTAGCTCCTTAGCATTGACAGCAGCATCCCATACCATATCCCCTGCAAATTTCTAAAGGTTGTCATGTGATCTTTCATGTGCAAACTCATAGTATCTTCTTATAAGCATCCTTTTCACATCAATAAATGGCTTCAGGTGGGAATCTTAATCTTCAGATCAGAAATTTATCAAATGTACTGTATAGTCCCTACCAATAGAAAATCTGAGGCTACAATACATGACTGCTGTTTTCCAGTGTTATCACATACACACACACACACCCACACTCACATATGTACAATCGGATATTTTGTTTGGTTTTGCTACATTTAGCCTATACTACTGTGAATACACAGCAAGTTTACATAGTTGTGGTGAAATATGCAGATGATACTTCTAGTGGACACTTTGTGACCATACTGTTATAAAGAGGTTGTCATTTTTCAGAGGTAACATTTTATTTAAAGAAGTCTATCAACCTGCAATTTTGGTTTATAGTCTGTTATGATACCTCAGAAACTGTCCTTTATATACCAATGTTAAATGTTACTGACAGTAACAGTGTTCTTGACAGTAACAGTGTTCTTGACATGCTGTTATATTGATGTGTAGTAAAAATTTATAATGTAGTGAAGGTCACTACTTTTTGTAGTGACCGTCACTACATTATGATTTCACTACAATGTAGTGAATTAAAATGTAGTGAAGGTCACTACTTTTTGTAGTGAACGTCACTACAGTATGATTTCACTACAACGTAGTGAATTAAAATGTAGTGAACGTCACTACTTTTTGTAGTGAACGTCACTACATTATGATTTCACTACAACGTAGTGAATTAAAATGTAGTGAACGTCACTACATTGGTAGTGACCTTCACTACTTTGATAATTCACTATGTTGTAGTGAATCTAAAAGTAGTGAACGTCACTACATAAAGTAGTGACGTTCACTACTTTGTTTTTACTGTGTATATATATATATGCCTGAAAAAATTGGCTCCATTTGCCAATGGATGCAAATTATTTAATATGGTTGCTATGTTGTAACCAATCAGAATGTATAGTATATGGATAATTATATCAAAATCTTATGTTTATATTTAGCTACAATGCTACCTCTACTGGCTTAGCGTTTATATCACTATGCATTCCAGTTATATTCATTGAAAAATCGTGAATATCAATATGCTGACACAATTCTACAGCCTAAAAGAAATCAATGTCTTTTGTCCTAAATAATGCTTTAGAAGATCAAACTTCAAATTTCAGTTTCTGAGTAAGACAAGGAGCATACTGCTCTTGTTTTATGTTGAAGGGATAATTGCATGGGCACCTTTAAACCCAAACACATTTTTACAAAGTTCATATATACAAGTATAGAGAAACCCCTAGTAGAGTTTTGGGTAATATCGCTCTATATAGCTTTTAATTATTGTACTAATCTTTGACTATCTTAGACTTCAGGAGTATTTGTAAACACATAAATATTATGTGTGGGTATTGTTCTAATTGTAGGGAAGTGTAGGCAGATCATTTATAGGCAAAACAGACTACTGTATATAATATTATTAATCAATAACTGAAAGTACACAATAACAACTAACTCTTACAACTACAGTACACAATATTAATGTTACAGGTATGCATAAATTACATTATATTACATCATGTCACATCATTACATTACATCATTAACTCTATTATAGATATGAAGGAGGAGTAGCATTTGTAATAATGGCCTAGTTTTTGAATTTTCATTGTATCAACAATGGATCATGAATCCAATAAGAAGCAATATATGTGTAGCAATAGCAGCCACAATGTACTGTGTGGAAGAAGAAACAAAAATTAAAATTTACCATACGTTGTCAGTGTGTGCAGTTGCTATGCAACAGCTAGATAATTTGTGACCGGATTTGCAAAAAAGTACCTTTTTCACAGACAAAATTTGACCCATGCATATTTTGAAATTCGGGGTTTTGTAAGTTTTTGAACATATACCTTATAATTGCCTGCATGCAATTATCCATGAGTGTACAGTAGCTATACTAGTATCTATCTGCATTTTGATACTATATAAGAGCAAGTTTATCAGTGTAAGGAGTCAAGTGTTACACCATTTTATTTGCTGGTATGTAAAATGTGTGGAAAAGGTACCTTTTCACAAATCTGGTCATTTTAACTCAACTATTCTAAAGAACGTATACAGTATACCAGCTTGTGTACTTTCAAATCAATTACACTGTGGATAAATGAAGTCATTTATTGTAAAAATGCAAGATGGAAATCCATGACAAATAAGGCAGTAGACAGCAGGATGAGGCAATAAATCAATATGTACAAAAGTCAGAAGACATCAAGAAAATAATCCACAGGTGCTTATACATAAACCATCATAATTATATGGGTGATGGCTCTATTGCATGTATTTTGTGGAACTGTCAGATGCTTTGATGAAATGAAATGTTAAACAGACAACGAGATACATTGTTATAGCTAGATATACACCAATGACTACGTATAAATCAAGACATATTATATTTAATCCCCTTCCTCTGATTTATACTTTTCAGACTTATACTGCATGTATGCAGCTAGGTGTTATCATGTTTTTCGTAAAGCTTCCAACCCAGATGATTGACCTTTATTAGTTTTGACAATGTAGAATTTCATCAGATCCTACCAGATCAGCAGGACTTAACACAATTCAAGACTGGATCTGCCAACAGTGTGATGAATTCATGATTGTTTTTATCATATATTGTCCTAAATCAAGATGTCAGTTTCACCACTTGTATATATAGTCATGCGAGATATCATGTTATTCTTTTATTTTAAGGAATGCTTTATTTTAAATAGGTTTGCATCATGCAGTAAAGTAAATTATATCTTAATCGCAGTAAAGCTAAGTTGATCTTAGCTCTAGAGAATAGAATAACTATAATCAGATTAACTTACCCTGCCATTCACTAGAATTGACACATATAAATTCAGCTTCTTTCCTTCCACTGCTATATGGAACAACTTGCAACCAGAGACTTTTGAAGCTTCATCTATATCACCGTGTTTAACAACCTTCTTATAAATGAACTGTAAAATTGTAATTAGTTGGCTGTAGCTATATATTTTGATTTTTATATTGCATTTATACTCGCTGTGCGAGGTCTTGCAATTATATAATAATAGTGATTGCTCTATTAGAGTATCTCGATCTTCACTGAACAGAAAGACTAGTTCCTCCCCCCTCCCTCTTCCCCGAACAGAAATGAAAGCAGAGTGCCATCAGGCATAGTCAATAGGTACGGCAGTGCAAAAACCTTCTGCTTGATATTATACGCATACCAGGTTAGCTATACTCAGATGGTACGATTTTCCGTACCATACGCGTATGGTTGTACCGTACGCGTATACGCATATGGTATGTACCATACGCGTATGGTACAAAATACGCATATGGTATAGAACAGCTGCATGTTCTCCACCAATTATATCTTCTTATTTATAACTACACTACATACGTAGCTATATGAAGTAACTTGCTACACTCAGCTCTGCTTCTCTGAATACTGTGACTGCTCTATTAGAGTATCTTGATTCAGTTTTTTTTGCAAACAGTGTCCCATAAAATAGGGAAGGGGAGGTGGGGTGGGGCATGCACCCGTCTCCACCGCCTGGTTTACTGAAATTATTTTCGTAAAAGTGTGTGTGTGTACCTATCTACCTATGTTTGTCCGTACGCACCCACGTGAGCAAAATCGTTTAATAACGGTAAAAGCAGCTTTTACGTAAGAAGTAAAAGTGAAATGAAGTCTGTATTAAACTTTTGCACAGGTGAACTTTGCTCTGAGGTGGTTTCTTTTCGGCGGACTGAAATACGGGTGTGGTGACTTTCCTCAGACTACCTTCCCCTTGAGGTTTTCAGGCATTTAGCAACTGAAAAACAACGGTGCAGGCCTCGTACACTGCCAGGAATAGCCTATTGCTTCGAGTTGAAAGGGGGCGTATCCCTTACGTACGCGAACGAAAATGAAGAGTAGCTTTGAGGCTTTGTCGAGAGAATTTGTGGGAAAAAACACGTTAGTCACACTATAAAACAGTTTAGAAGATAGTTTTGTGCGTAATATGTTGGTAAAAGCATAGATAATAGAGTAAAGGGATAGGAAACGCAAGCGATTTCCGGTTTGATTTCCGTTACGCGTGACTTGAAAGGACAAGACAGTTTTGTGAGAATTAGTGTTCTAAGCAGCGTAAATAGTAATCCAACAGACTACAGTAAGTATTTAGGCCTATGTGAGAGATTTTGGCAAGAGAATTCAGACCGTAGATTTTGTAACAAAGCGTATCGCATTAACCTTGATTGTTACACGCTGTGAGTGTCACACTTTCGCTCATCGTACCTACATGCCTCGTCCATACCGCTTCTTTTATAGCCGGTTCCACTTTCGAATCTTGTGGTAAGCTAGGCGTGTCACCAACACAGTCTTTTAGCGTTGCGTTGTACTGCAAGGTGGTTAAAACTTTTGGTTAAAAATGGAAGATACTTAGTCGTTTCTTCAAGCAACAGTTCCTGTGTTGCTCCGATATTTCCTCTGGTTCCCTCTGTTAAATGGTAAGGAATAGGTTAATCACAGTTAAAAGGATAGAATATATTTACGAAGAAAGTAAAGTGGTTTAAAGTAATTTTTGGGCCGTTTTTTTCACTTTCAATCTCCTTTAATTTTGCGTATAACTTCCTTGAGGGTCGGTACCACCCTATTTCCCTCGATTACTTACTTGAGTTCACTGTAGCGAAGTTTCACAGTCGTTGGTTACAAAATTCTGTCGTTACAACAATTTGTTTCTCTTTGATACAAGCGCAGCAAGCGTAACGAGTATGTTCGTGACGTACTACACGGAATTCCAATAGAAATGTACGTATTTTGTGACGTCACGTTATTGCGTTTCCTATCCCTTTACTCTATTATCTATGGTAAAAGCGGTTTATTTAACAAACGCTTCCTTAGCAGTGCATAGCAACGTAATTGAACGAATTACGAATATTTCATGAATTACGAATATTTCATGAATTACGAAATACGAGAAATAGCTAATTATATTATTGCACAACCCAAACTACCCTATTGTAAAGTAGTAATACATAGTTGGTTAATTCATAGTAGTATATACTGTCTATAGTTATTCCAGATGAGTTAGCTAGCTGCATGGCGCCTGGTTTTTAGAAGTAGCACAACATCAACTTGTTTATTTTTATTATTTTTATTTAATCAGGGAAAATAGCATCAGCCAAAAGGCTGTTTTTCAGCTATGCCCTGAGAACACATACAATATGAGTAACTTACAGTACATACATACATACACAAAACGAAGTTACAACATGCAATACAATTTCTTAAATTCTGGCACAGTTTTAGCACCATAAAGTGTTGGTGGTAATCTGTTCCAGATGGCTGTGCCCCTGTAGGCCAATGACCGTTTGCCAAAATAGTTCGAACACTGGGAACATATAACCTGTGTACGTTTCTACCAGAGCGACCAGTGACATCTACAGCAAGCGAAAAAACTCCATGTAAATAAGGAGGAGAAATCCTGTTGACAATCTTGAAAACTTGAAGAGCAGTATGAAAAGTACGCCTTTCAGTTAGAGACGATCGCAAATTAAAGTTATCAGAAGATGGTAGTGATGATGTAAATTTAGAATGAAGTCTCTCTAAATGACGAGTACCAGCAGAATTTGATGGTGACCACACAGTATCACAGTAATCTAAAATGGGTAGAATATAAGCTCGATACAATAACTGCAGAACATTAGAGGAAGCCGGCTTGACTTGATTTACAGCAAAAAGTTTCCTTCTAACTCTACTAAGAACATAATCCACATGAGCTTGCCAAGTAAGATGTTGATCCAAATATACGCCCAGATACTTGGTAGAAGAAACTTGCCTTAAAATATCACCATCCAGCATTACTGTAAGATTCAAACCTCTAGTTCTCTGATGAGAACCAATAAGCATACACAATGATTTAGATACACTCAACCTCAATCTGTTAACAACCAGCCAAGTAAAAATATTTTCTACTTCAGCCTGAAGAGTTTTTTCAACAACAGAAAGGTCACTATGGCTGAAGTGTGTCATCTGCATGCATATTGATATCATAGCGCCTGGCAAATCATTAACATAAATAGAAAAAAAGCAAGGACCCCAGAATTGAACCTTGAGGAACTCCAACTTTGATAGGCCCACCAGATGACAAACAGCCTTGAAAAGTAACTTGCTGCATTCTATTATGTAGAAAACTCCTTAACCCTTTATTATCGAATGATCATGAGTGGGCACTATCACTAAAGCCATAACAAGCCAACTTCTGCAATAAAATAGAATGGTCCACACAATCAAATGCTTTAGCCAGATCCAGAAAAATGGCACCAACATATTCACCGTGATCAATAGCACTAGAGAAAGAGTTAGAAACGTGCAAGAGAACATCATGTGTTGAATGTCCAAAACGAAAATCAGATTGTCTTTGTGAAAACAAATCATGCTTGTTGAAATAAGCAATTATCTGATCAGAAACAACCCTTTCCAATATCTTAGAAAAGACTGGTAGCACAGAAATGGAGTGAAAGTTGGACAGCGAGGAACCAGTGTGAGATTTTGGAATTGGCATTAGATTTCCAGCAGTCTGGAAAGGTGGCTGACGCAATACTCCTGTTAATTAACTTGGCCAAAAGCATAGCCATACAGACAGGGGAGGCCTTAACAAACTTTGTCGGAATGCCATCAACCCCAACCGCCTTATGACCATCCAGACGAGAGATACACTCGACTACTTCCTGAACATCAACCTCAGACAATTTCAAAGGTGACACATCAGTGTTTCTGTTAATATATGAGGTGACAGAGATATCAGAAAATGGTAAATCACTAACAGTTTTCTGAGCAACAGAGAGAAAATGCTGATTAATAAATTATCTTCACTGGTTACATCTAAATTAGTCAGGTATTGACTTTTTTGATGAGAAGACAAATGGTTAAAATGCTTCCAAAACTTTGAAGAGTTATGCTTAATATCTGACGCCAAATTAGATATATATTGTCGCTTCACTGAGCGAGTCATGGTAGTTACTTTATTGCGACAACGTCTATAGCTAGACAAAACACTAGGATCGCCAGATTTTATTGCCTGACGATGCAACCAGTCCCTTTGTCGCCTTGCAGAAATTATCTCTCGAGAATGGTTCTAAGGAGCACTAGTGCGCTTCACTCTCAATCTACATAGTGGTACCAATGCATCTAGAAAGTATTTCAAAACAATAGTAAATGCTTCAGTACAAACATTAACATCATCAACATCAAAAACAACAGACCAGGAATCATCAAGTAAAATCTTATCAAGCAATTCATTGTCAAGTTTATGGTATTGCCTAAGAGAAATAATTTTATGATCAGTAGGCATGAGGCTATTATGCTCCAAAAATTGAGCATTATGCTTTTGAGCAGTACTCAAAAAATCACCTATTATGCTTTTGAGAATTGTCCATTATTCCCAAAATTATGCCACCATAATTGGCTAATAATGCCAGTTTATTGCTGTATCAGGCAATTTTCATTGATGTTTAAGCTTCAAATGGTCTTGAATTCTTTAGCTGGTTGCTGTATTAGAGTATTTCATATCAATGTGACTGCTTTATTAGAGTAAATAATATGTTCTATTAGAGTTTCTGACTGTTCTATTAGAGTATCTCGATCTTTTTAACGGAATTGTGGGTGGGGTCTATTCTACGGAACGGAACGGAACGGAACGGAATGATAGACTAAACTTCGCAACGGGCGAATTTTTTTTTGGGCACACTTTGGACTTAGAAAATTTTCACGAAATATTTTTTTCCGGATAATGTTGTGTACGTATCCTGGATACTGACATGTTGAAGCCGATTAGTAATAGCAGGGCCAACAACGTCGTGTTCTCCGCCAGGCTGGCAGCCGCTAGAAAAGAAGGGCGAGAAAATTGAGCCAGTTTAGAAGAACTCTTTCCTTCTGCCGTTTTTTCAGAAGGACTGTTCTTACCTTGTTTCTCGCACTGGCTGCCTTGCTGGCTGCCTCATCACTATGAACTGATTTGTCAGTGGGGTCTCGCATTACCTGGCAGCACAGAGCTATTCACAGGTTGGTGAAACTGATTTATGTGAGTATGAAGCAGCTTGTGTTTTATTCTTGACACCACTGTGTGTGTGTGTCTCGTTTTTGTGCTATGTATTAAACTGTTTGTACCTCCTGCAAGGAAGAACAACTTAAGCCGATTGCATTGAGGTTAAACAATAAATCAAATGTGTGTGTGTGTGTGTGTGTGTGTCACTATAGGTGTTATGAATTCTCTCATGGAAGAACGGCTCTGTCGAATGTGTTGAGTTAAATTTTTTTTTTAAATCTGACATTAGATAACTTGTTTGTTTTTATCTGTTGTACCAGTTATAACTGAACAAGGGATGGTCACTACCTATGTGTGGTTCTGTAAAACCATCTACGACTGTGCAGATGGTCCTACTGAGTATTGGAACTATAATATTATGTTGCTGAACGTCAGTTGTGGTTTTTGTCATCTTATTAGTATTACCAAATTCTACTTTCTCAGAAAGAAATATGAAAAATTATTTGCTATTCTATTGTAGTAACAATTAAGTGACTGATATTTGTAGTGACATTAAGTCCCAATAGAAAATAACATTTCGCTACTTATAGAGATGTTCCTTGCCCTATAGAGATGCTACTGTTATATACGTTAATTCACCTATCAATGTATTACCCTACTATCCTGCCCTTGGGCATATGTGGGGATTTCAAACAGCTGAATGTCAAATGACCCATAAAAGGGCAAACCTATTGTGTCAAATCCTCACTTATCCACACAGAGATATGACAAGTTACAAGAAAAAGTATACTTGTGTGCTTAATGAATGATTATCAAAATTAATGCCCTATAGTGCGGCAACAGTTTTGTGTCAATTCTCCCTGTAAATACATTGATAGGTGTATTATAGATATTTTAATTTCATCACCACTTTATTACGTATGTGGTAACGTGGTCATGATTTTGTGTGATGTTGTGTGTATTGGGTATGATGTTCTTATTTGTAGGTGGAAACTCAGATATTGCAAGCAACTGGCTAGGGAATTCAACGTCTACTGAGGTAACCTAACACACTACAGAATGCAAAGAAATGCTTATTGGATCGAAGTCATCTCATCTTTATGCAATCACTGTGAGAATAAGGACTCATTGTTCCAACTAGTCTCCATGCCAGACGGTTTGTGTGGGGGTGGCAAATAAGCTTCTAGTCACTGTTGCACACATTCTGTGACCACTGTGGAATGTTGGCAGAGCCAATCAGATTGCCTTGCGGGCTCTATAAAACAAACACCAATTATTCAAATTCTTACTGTAATAAAGGACTGAAGTTTAACAATGCCATAGGCTTAGGATATTTGTTCCCCTTGTACAGAGCTCTTATAATCATTGGATTTGTGAAGTAGTGGAATTGTCGAGGAAGACCTTCAGCAATGTTTCAAATACATCATGACATTACCAGTACAATTTTCGCCTCAGCTTGCTCAGACGTGACTGGCACGATTCATCCTTGCCATAAAATTTACCTCAGCTTGCTCAGACGTGACTGGCACAATTCATCCTTGCCACAAAACAATAGCGTGATGTAATCTAATTGCATGTCAGTTTATTCATGGAAAGTGTACAACAGTGATCAGACTGTTTATTTCTCGCCCCCACACAAACTGTCTGGCATGTGAGAATAGTTAGGTACCTATATACAAATGTTGTATTTTTGCTGCATATTCAAGTTTTTTGTTATTCAGACAAAATAATTGTTAAATCTGCAATAATGGGTAAATATGTGGGAGCTGATGAAAACAGAAAAGAAACTCACTGTAGTTTCTAATAACTATGTTACATACTGTGCAGGAATTGTGATCCACAGATGTGATTACTGTTAACCATTTAATTGAGTGACTGACAGTCTACTTGCTGGCTAATGTATGTAGTACATAGTTCTACGTATATGACTCAACCATACAGTTAATGTACATCTTTTTTATAAAGGACAAAAATTACCAATCTTTAAGAGGTTTCATTGTAGACAAATTTGTAAATTCTCAGTGCTATCTCTTATACAGGTTATTGTACAGGAACATTTCTAATATTATTGGTAATTAGAACTGCTCCTGTAAAGTATGAGTCAAGCATATGTTGAATGACCTAGTGTATGTATGGTATAATTATGTACATATATATAAACTTATCTATTGGAACCACTATGTAACGAACCACTACGTACGTATGTAACGAACAGTTTGAGACCAACTGATGAAATCTTACTGAGAGTTTGTCCTTTAAATTGTATTCTATAGGAACCACAGAAATTTTTCTTTATAGTGGAGGGTACTTTAAGAGAGGTTCTACAGTTAGATAATCCATCAATGCTTTTTAAATTCAGGAGTAAGAGTTACATGGTGCAAGTCAAGGTTGTTGACCAACAGGAAGAATTGTATGCAAAAGAAAATGAACAAGTGGCTACAGGTATCAAAACACACATATCCAATGATTGATAAGTGGGTGTGGTTCCATGGTAGTCTACAGGCTCCCATAAGCAGGCATAGCACTTTTCTTGATGCCATGCAGACTTGTTGCATACAACAACACAAACCCAATAAGTGGGCATAATACCATAGAGGATGTGGGTGTGGCTCCATATATCACTTAAGACACCAAAAACATTCTCAAATGGTGCATGAGTACGGCTCCACATTAAGTCCCTTGAAATGCAACCCAAATGACCTGACACTAACACACTAATAGACCTTCAGTGCTGGACACTGTAAAGTGTTAATAACAATAGCACTTCAAGTTCATACATGCATAAAGAAGGACAGTAGATGTACTCTATAAAATTGACAAGGATGCATTGATGTTTATTGCGGAAATTTCGAATGACATGTGCTCTTATATTATAGCACCTGAGAACTGATACCAGTAGTATATGGGAGTAAACTTCACAACTTCATTTTTTATCCCCTTAATTCTTTAGGCTATCATTAGTTGTACAAGAGATGATATGGTGACACAATTAGTACACACATAAAGCATCCACTATAGCTGTCACAACAATGGATTAAATATATCACACCTAATACTGTAGAAGTGAATACTTGATTATCTGACCTTCGACTATCACTTACTTACAGTAGATGTGTCTGTTCTATTAGAGTATTTCGTCTAAGGCGTTCATTCCATTAGAGTAACTCTGTATAAAAATAGGATTTGATTATCTGAACATGTCTTGGTACCTAGGGGTCAGGAAGCACTGTACAAGTAATTTCTTTACAGCTGTCAGCCATGCAGGCATTATTTAGACAGTAAAGGACAATAAGTTTTCAAGCACAACTACCTTATAAATCATGGAGTAATAAAAGTACTTCTGCAAATTTACCATTGGATAAAATAGCAAATAACTTGCACTAAATCTACTACACTAACACTAATGTAGCCTTCAGGTGTGAGGATACAGCTAGCATATTGAGGTGAGCATACACTCTATGTACAGCAAAATACAATTGGCTACACTCCAGCAAAAAGAATATACCATTTTCTTAAAGAGGGTGATATCAATAACATGTAGCCATCAACAAAAATTAGTTGTGTAAAGGTGCTTTACAATACACACACTGGTGCTATTGTAATATACACCTAAATGCAAAACTTCAATCATGTCTTCTTGTTGCTGTTACCCTTGAATGCTCACAGTCAAATTGTTCATCATTAAACATAGATCAGTCATCTCACAAGATCACCATAGTGCGGACTCATTGTTCCACACCTCATTTAGACGAGAAGTAAATCATACACAATAACAATGTGAATCCACCTACAAATTAAGAACATTACACTCAATCATAGACCATCACACAAAATCATCACCACATAATAAAGTAGTGAATCATTACCTAATATAATATACCTATAATGTACATAAAAACAGCAACATTTCTGTAGTACAAGGAACATCTGAGTGGCAAATTAGGGAAAAATATTACTTTATATTGTGAATTGTGATGCAATTCAGTCTTAAACTTGAAGTCACTTGATATTACAACAATAAAATAACAAACACATAATTATCATGCTTTTGTATGTCTTCCTTTAATACTTAATAAGGTAAAGACAGATGGCTGATCAATTCAAATCACATTTTTTAATTTTTATAGTAATCTCACTTAAAATTGTCAACCATTACAACATGTTTCGGTAGTGCATTCCAATGTTCAATTATTATTTTTTAGAAAATAATTATTTCTTCACAAATTTTCATGCACTGCATGCTTGTACAATTGAATGTCAATGGGAAATGGTGGATCTGGTAAGCTGTAAGGATTGGTGCATGCATGTTACCATTCAATTTTTGATATGTGCATGGCTCTCTAAATTTTCTGTATACTAAGGTGGGTGGTTGTAATCTTTCATAACGATGAAAGTCACTAACTAGTTTTGAAGCTCTGTGTTTAAGTGATTCAACTCTGTTAATGTCACCCTAATAATGAGGCCCATAGATTACAGCAGCATAGTCGTAGAACTGAAAGTTATCTCCAATACAACAAATATCATAGCGTCCAAGGACCAAAACATCTCTTTATTAAACCCATCAAAAGCACAACTGCTTGTTCACACATATATAATACTCCTGTAAAACTATCCACGACAGCGATCAACCAAGAGATCAACACTGTGATGTTAATTTCTACTGACTTAAAAGAGGCAATCAAGTGGCTTGTATTAGCAAAACAGTAAATTAAGCTTTGTCCCCTTTTCCTGAGATGAAATCAAGGTTGATCAAATATCTTGATCACAGTCACAGATGGTTTTACAGGACCATACATAGGTAGTGAGACTAGTGACCATCCCTTGTTCAGTTATAACTGGTAAAGCAGATAAGTTAACAAATGTCAGAATTTTTTAAAATTTAAACTCAACACATTCGGCAGAGCCGTTCTTCCATGAGAGAATTCGTAACACCTATAGTGACACACAAGCACACGCACGCACAGATTTGATTTATTGTTTAAACTCAATGCAATCGGCTTAAGCTGTTCTTCCTTGCAGGAGGTACAAACAGTTATGCACCTATCAATGTCAAGCCCCACCTACCCCAGGTCGGGCAGAGGTGGGGATTTGCAAATGCGAGAATGCAAAATCCCCAACCCTGGGGACAACTTAGAGTTACGAATCCCCTACTAATTATCCCGGGAATCACAACAGTATGGAAAAGTACGGATATTCGTGTTGCAAATGCCCCTACCCTGGGGACGAGCTTGGGTGACAAATCCCCACCTGCTTCCCGACCTGGGGTAGGTGGGGCGTGACATTGATAGGTACATTACATAGCACAAAAACGAGACACACACACACACATAGTGGTGTCACAAGAATAAAACACAAGCTGCTTCACACTCACATAATCAGTTTCACCAATACCTGTGAATAGCTCTGTGCTGCCAGATAATGCGAGACGCCACTGACAAATCAGTTCATAATGATGAGGCAGCCAGCAAGGCAGCCAGTGAGAGAAACAAGGTAGAACAGTCCTTCTGAAAAAATGGCAGGAGAAACTAAGAGTTCTTCAATTTTTTCGCCCTTCTTTTCTAGCGGCTGCCAGCCTGGCTGAGAGCACGACGTTGTTGGCACTACTAACTAGTCTTGAACATGTCAGTATCCAGGATACGTACACAACATTATCCGGAAAAAATATTTCGTGAAAATTTTCTAAGTCCAAAGTGTGCCCAAAAAAAAAATTCGCACGGAAAGGAATACTTTTTCAAATTGAAGCTTGCAGCTTACCATTGCTGTACAAGTTATCGGTGGCACCATAGATACAGTATACCAACAGGGATTGGAAACGGAAGTAACTCACGTGATATCTCTGTACAAACTCTCAATATGACGTAACAGACGTGAAATACCATCCGTGACTCGAGCGCGAGTGACCGTCACCATAGATACCAGTGCAGCGCGAATTCGTTAGAAGCCACTTTTGTGCACGTTGTAGAAGAATTACAGCCTAAGCGTTGCGACAATTGGACTAATTACTGTTCTACTCGAGGGCGAAATTACCTGCGCGTGTTCTAGTACACGAGTGATTTGAAACAATCATTGACGCTCACTTCTGTGGTAAGCTTAATGTAACCCAGCAGTGCTTCTAGCAGTTGTGTTATTTTGCAAGCCTACCAGTAAGAGCAGCTAGAAAAGTGTTATGTTTTCTGGTGTTTATGTTCTATACCATATGCGTATTTTATACCATACGTGTATGGTACATACCATATGCGTATACGCGTACGGTACAACCATACGGGTATGGTACGGAAAATCATACCATCTGAGTATACAGTAGCTAACCTGGTATGCGTATAATATCAAGCAGAGGGTTTTTGCACTGCCATACCTATTGACTACCCCGGATGGCACTCTGCTTTCTTTTATTTTAGGGGAAGAGGGAGGGGAGAGACGCTAGTCTCGCTTAGCGGTTTCTGTTCAGTGAAGATCGAGATACTCTAATAGAGCAATCATATTTAGCTATTCTATTCTCTAGAGCTGAGATGTATTTAGCTTTACTGCGATTAAGATATAATTTGCTTTACTGCATGATGCAAATTAACCACCTTGTTGATATCCCAGCAAATCCATTTCTGACACCCATATCCACTCATAGTACCAGAGGTCATAATATGAGATTTATGCAACCAATGACACAGATTGATTCTTATATGTACTCCTTTTTCCCTTCGGCAATCAAAATCTGGAATGATCTACCCCAAAATGTGATTGATTCCAATGATATTGATCAGTTCAAACAAAAACTAGCTATTATTTAATTTGTATACTTGCATGTATGTATGTTGTGACCTGTGCACTATACTCTAGTAGAGGTCTGCACAGTATTACCAATAATAATAATAAACCTATTTAAAATAAAGCATTCCTTAAAATAAAAGAATATTGATGGCATGATATATTGCATGACTATATATAAGTGATGAAACTGACATCTTGATTTAGGACAATATATGATAAAAACAATCATGAATTCATCACACTGTTGGCAGATCCAGTCTTGGATTGTGTTAAGTCCTGCTGATCTGGTAAGATCTGATGGAATTCTACATAGTCAAAATTAATAAAGGTCAATCGTCTGGGTTGGAAACTTTACGAAAAACATGATAACACCTAGCTACATACAGTATGTGTAAATGCTATTGATTTGAAAATACACAAGCTAGTATACTGTATGTTCTTTAGAATAGTTGAGTTAAAATGACCGGATTTGTGAAAAGGTACCTTTTCTACACATATTACATACCAGCAAACAAAATGGTGTAACACTTGACTCCTTACACTGATAAACGTGCTCTTAGTATCAAAATGCTGGTAGATACTAGTAGCTACTGTACACTCATGGATAATTGCAGGCAATTATAAGGTATATGTTCAAAAACTTATGAAACCCCGAAGTTCAAAATATGCATGGGTAAAATTTTGTGTGTGAAAAAGGTACATTTTTGCAAATATGGTCACAAATTATCTAGTTGTTGCATAGCAACTGCACACACTGACAACATATGGTAAATTTTAATTTTTGTTTCTTCCACACAGTACATTGTGGCTGCAATTGCTACACATATATTGCTTCCTATCAGATTTGTGGTCCATTGTTTAATTGATACAATGAAAATTCAAAAACTAGGCCATTATTACATAATGCTGTGCCTCCTTTATATCTGTAATAGAGTTAATGATGTAATGTAATTATGCATATAGCTATACCTGTAAGTTATTATTGTGTTCTTTCAGTTATTGATTAATAATATTATAATTATTTATACAGTGGCCTGTTTTGCCTATAAACGGTCTGCCCAAGAGCCTACACTTCCCTACAATTAGAACAATACCCACACACATGTGTTTACAAATACACCTAAAGATAGTCAAAGATTAGTACAATAATTAAAAGCTATAGAGCGATATTACCCAAAAACTCTACTAGGGGCTTCTCTATACTTGTATATATATGAACTTTGTAAAAATGTGTTAGGGTTTAAAGGTGCCCAATTATCCTTTCAACATAAAACAAGAGCAGTATACTCCTTGCCGTACTCAGAAACTGAAATTTGAAGTTTGATCTTCTAAAGCATTATTTAGGACAAAAGACATTGATTTCTGTGAGGCTGTAGAATTGTGCCAGCATATTGATATTCACGAATTTTCAATGAATATAACAGGAATGCATAGTGATATAAACACTAAGCCAGTAGAGGTATAGCATTGTAGCTAAATATAAACAAACGATTTTGATATAATTATCCATATAAATACGCATTAAAATACTGCATTCTGATTGGTTAAAACATAGCAACCATATTAAATAATTTGCATCCATTGGCAATTTTTTCAGGCATATATATGTATATTATTTCATAAAATATTTTATTTCATTGTTGCTACATATAATCTTGTTTACCTTTAATTTGTTAGTACACTTCCACTTAAAAATGGATATTTATGCCTGGTGCATGGTGCTAAAGGATGTTGAGCAGACAATTTCAATCAGATGAGCTCAAGAAGTACAATGTAATGATTGCTCAAACAGAGGAAGACCTCACTGTTAAAATGAAGAGTAACCACAACTCTCAAGGAGTTCCCAGAGTAGGGAGGATTTAACACTCCTGGAGAGTAACCATTACTCTAAAGGAGTAACTGGGGAGTAACACATGCTCTGAAGGTGGTGTCACTTACTCTTCAGAGTAATGGTTATTCTCTTCAGAGTGTTGGCTACTCTCCATGGGGTGTTAAATCCTCCCTACAATTGGAACTCTTCAGAGTGTTGGTTACTCTTTATTTTTAACAGTGCATGCTGGAGAATGCATGCTGATACAATAACATTGAGGGAGGTAGGAAAGAGATATATAACTGTAGAGTCAGTTTGCAAACCTACATGGCTGTAGCTTATAGCAATATTAGACATGCTATACTCTATAAGACTGATGTGCATGTTAATTAACTGTGCAATAAATTTTTTAAACTGTAGTTTGCTGAATCTTTGCTATTGAATGAGGCATGTGCATTGCCTACTGAGATGAAGTAGGAAACATAACATGGCAAAGATTTTATAGCGAGTTTATGAGTTCTAATGAATAATTCAGTAATGAATGTATATTATCTAGCATTGTTTATTTGTTAAGTGTGTATATACTCACTACTTACTGTCATGCTTGTGGATGGGAAGGCAATGCATGTTTAGCTACTCTTATCTGAATGTACTCTTTAAAGTTAACAACATCCACATTAATTTTTGCTTTAGGTCCAGTGTGATGAATGTGAGTGGTGGTACTATTTACAGTATGTATAAACAAGAAAAGTACGTAAACAAGAAATTGGATCCTCAAAAGAAGAGTGTACATAGTACAGTATATCAAAGCCATGTTGCACAACTGATGACACTTACGAAGTTCATTCAGTTTTCAAATTATTAGCTTTGCACAAGCAGTATATGTATAATTCAGTTAGAACTTACTAGCTACTATGCATGTTGTAATTGCTCTCCTTGCTTATTTACCCAATTGTGTTGTAAATTGTCAGATATCCACACTTATAATTGAGTATGAAACCATGCATCTGCATGCTTGTGATAGCTATAAAGTAGCATACATGCACAGTACCATTCATTTGAAGTTCTGCAGACAAAGTGAGATAATGTACATAGGAATTAGGTACATCAGTATAGGACTATATATAGTGGGAAATGCATGAGAATGACAAGGATAAAATGCATGTGTGTGCTGATGAATAAATCTATAGTTACAGCTCAGTGGTAGGCAGATTATTATGTTGTGTTCTAAGTTTACTCAGCTAGAAATGCTTGTAAAGACAGCCCATTGTAGCTAGGTGATTGCAAGGCTAGAAGACACTGAGAAAAGGCATAATACGCATACGGTACGTACCATACGCGTATGTCTATACCGTACGCGTATGGTACGGAAAATCGTACCATACGCGTACGGTACAAAATACGCATATGGTATAGAACATTTACATCGTCAGTACCGTGTAAATAGCTTATTGAAATTACTATTCGTGTTACCATACTGGACATTTTAATAATTTTACAATTTACACTTGTGTTATTTTGGAGGACACATCAGTAACTTTGTGTACCAATATACCATGTCGTTAGTTACTATAGTACATTAGGCCACACCAAGTCAAACCTTAGTTTCTGGTCACCCGCCCGCATGGAAAACTGGAACCCCAGTTTATGAGGACTATTATTAATATTACAAGCGCTTAAGTGTACGTGACCAAGGACAGTGATTTTTAAACACTGCAAAAGATCGAGATACTCTAATAGAGCAGTCAGGCATTCTAATAGAGCAGTCACACTACCCTTAACTCTAATACTAGAATAGACATATACTACTATAACGTTTTTGACTTGTCCTTGATTAGCTATATAGCTAGCTATTAGTAATGCTTCTGTTGCCAGTAAGTAACTTCAGTACAGTATGTATGTAGCATTGATCACTAGCCTAATGATCAGATATACCATAGCTTTAAACTTTCCTAACAATTCAGATGTAGTCCTCTAATGATTAGTCTAGTAACTCTTCTAGTGGATCTAAACTTGGACTTCCTTATCACTGATCACTGATATACTGACTAGAAATCCGGTAACATTTGGTGAGCTCAAACTTCAACTTTTCCATGGTTACATAATTGCAAGTATGGTCCTAAATTAGCAAATGCATGACATCCCTTAGTTAAAACATTAACTTAGCTTTCCCACACAATCACTGAAAAACACTAGCCTGGAGCACTCAACAACTCAACTCAAAACTTTGACAGCTACTGTACTCAAGGTTTACTGTATAGAAGGCTGGAAACGCATGCATATATAGTTGGCTAAGACTTCACATTTGAAAGAGTTTCTGATGATGTGTTAATATAGTTTTGGATTATTATTAGCTAGCTAATAAATAATAATTTCCTGACATAGCTAATGAAACATTTCATTTGTAAAGCAAAAGTAGCTACATGAGCAGACCTTTCCTTAGTGTTAGCTACACATTGTTGTGCTCAGCAGTGTAGCTAGCCATCAACAATTTTCCTGGTGCATTTTGCAGAAGCATAATTAACTACTTATGCTATAAGAATGTTGGTTAAGCTTGGTTGTAAACTCAATATAAAATGGGTAAATTTAGCAAAATTAATAACATTACAGTATTACTGGTGTATATGTAAGAGTCTATGATAGTCCTGAAGTCCTGATCATCCGCCCGCCCGCATCCTTTTGTTGGCTAGGGAGTGACCAGAAACTAAGGTATGACTTGGAGTGGCCTTAGTAGAGTGTAACGTGAACATTAGATTGTTCTGAAACCAATCCTACAGGAAATGGGAGGTACAAAGATGGAATCCATACCTATACACAATATTGCTGAATAACCACTGTTAGCACTGAAGAATCTGAGAGTTGTTTACCATAAGGACAAAGAAGAACAGTGCACCGATGTGAGAAGCACAGCTCAAGACCATCAGAAACAAGTTGACATCATATTGCTTGATTTTGCTAAAGCTTTTGACACAGTTCCACACCAGCGATTACTTACGAAATTACAATACTATATGGCATTAGGAACAATACATATAACTGGATCAAAACATGGTTAACTGATCGGACACAATGTGTACTTCTTAATGGCAAATCCTCAACCTCAGTAACAGTTACATCAGGGGTACCACAAGGAACAGTACTTGGTCCTCTGATGTTCTTGTTGTATATTAATGACATTACCAGAAGTATTTTATCCCCACTACGGCTGTTTGCTGACGACTGCTTGTTTTATAGAGTAATTGATTCCCCGAATGATGCTTCCATCCTTCAGCAAGATCTTGAGACCACAACTGGAATATGCTTCAGTAGTATGGGACCCTATTTATAACAGTGATATACATAAACTTGAAAATATTCAAAGAAGAGCAGCAAGGTGGGTATTTAAAGATTACAGTAGATCCAGTTCAGTTACTTCCATGCTCCAACATCTCTCCTGGCCTGAATTTAAAACTTGACGCAAGATATCCAGACTGCAGACATTTTACAAAGTATACTTCATAACCAAATTCCCTTATCTATTCCGTTCAATTATCTCCCAATGACCAGAGAAACCAGGCAATATCACCAGTACCATTTCATACTCCCTACAACATCTACTACAGCTTACCAAAAAGTTTTTTCTCCAGAACAGCTCAAGACTGGAACTCGTTGCCACAACTCCTAATTGATTTAAATGACTCTGACTCTTTCTCAGTTAACGTTTCTAATTATTGTAGTAATGTACATGTGTGATTTTTTTTTTTGAGCGCATCAGCAGTGCTGGCTGCTCAGTAATAATAAATAAATAAATAAAATAAATAGATTCACTACCAATATCTTCTGGTAAATGATACTTCTGTGTTAATTTATTGACAACATGGCTTCAAGTTCACTATCTGAACACTTGGATTGTTCTGCACATACATATACTGGAATATAATTGTTGCTGAATGCATGGGGGGGGCTAAAGCCCCCCCCTTGGTCTGCTGAGGGGGGCTTAGCCCCCCTCAGAATGATATCACACCGAAATTATCTTTCTTGGAGTGGGGCTGAAAACCGTGATAAAGATCGAGATACTCTAATAGAGCAGTCACTCTAATAAAGTAGTCAGTGTGTAGCGAGCTATGAAAGGATTTTTATGTAGTTTATCAGCTAGAAATGGTTAGCTGGTGAGGTGGAAAGCTCTTGTCAGTTGGTTGCGACCCGGTTTTTTTTTTTTTTGGTCTCACCTTACCAAACTATAGAAATAAGTCTGGGTCAGCCCAGCCCCCCCCCCCTCATATAAACTACTTCCTCCGCCGCTGGCTAAATGTGACTTGGTAACTGGTTATATTTGTTTGTTTGCTTTTCTTCCTTTACGTTTTGTTATCTTGTGTAGTGTTGCAAAATTAATGTTAGCTATTCAGTATTTGTTGTACTATTATAGCAATGAGCATGCACATTATCAGTTGGTCACTATAGCTTTAAATTGTGTTATATATAGCTGGTACCAGCTCTGTTGAATGTGTTGTGTAGACAAGCTGGCATGAAGGGTGCATGTGGGTTGTATGAAACCGGAGTCGTTATTATTTTATTATTATTAAAGCTTTACAGTGGCCAATTGAAGGTCTGACAGCAACATGTGCTGCAGCCTTTGGATTAACCGTGCTACCAGCTGGCTGTATGGGATTTCTAAACCCTTGCAAAAACGCTTCCAAATATCAGGCAACGTGTGGAGTCTTTTACGGTGGAATTCACACCAGAGTTTCTCTTTCTTTGTGGAGGTGGACTTGTAGTACTCCCTCAAATTTTCGAATATTTCCTTACTGAAGTGACATCACTAGCTCTTCGCTGAATTCGTCAAAAGCGTCTCCGTTCGTATATGGTAGGGTCCGCAACGTGAAATTTCGACTTCCGAGAAACAACTACCAAACCAACCAAAAATGCTAGACTAGGTACCACTTAGAAAATTCCAGATTGGCGTTATTTTTCATTAACGTCTTGTCGTGCAAATCGGCGAATATGCTTACAAATCACGAGATTTTTTGCTATATCTTCAAGGAAATGTCTTTTAAAGCTACAATACGCGCTTTCAACCTTTCTTATTAACTGTACTCTAAACTAAAACCATCAGTGGCTGCATTGTCTAGAGCAATTTCCAGGCGCAGCATCGCGAAAATGAAATTTCGGACTCGAAAAAAGTTTCGATGCCACTGGAGCACACAGTAGTGATGCCAAAGTAACCCTCCCAGGTAAAACTGATCTGGCATGGGTCCAACTACTACCACACGAAATACCATCGAATTCCAAAATTGTTTGCCATCTGGGTGAGCTCGACGGCTGTCAAAATTCGTCAAAAATGCCGATTTTATTCACTTACGGGAACTTTTGCTAGCCAGATGTGCTAGTTTATTTCTCAAAAACTTACTAGACCCATAACCAGTAGCTTTCATTCTTAGGGTTGGTCTGGCAGCTCTTCTAGCGACCTCAAAAACCACCAAATGCCGATATCCACGAATTTTGCCGATGTTGACCAATTTACAATGCGTTAAAGAAATCTTGCACACCAAACGTGATGCTTTGCCTCTCTAAAGTCATGCTGCATCCTTTTTTAGTTATATTCGTCCATAGGGTCGCACTGGCGACTCTCTAATCGAGGCCAAAATCCATCAAAATGCCCATCTCACCATTTGTCATCAGTGTTAGGAAGTTTTACATGTCAAACATGTTGGTTTACCTCTCTACATCCTTGCTGGACCATTCAATCACCTTCGTCTGTGTAGGTAGCTTTCTTCAGTCTCTTGAAAACGCCAATGTATGCCAATTGGGCGCAACCATCAACACCAGTTAATGCTTAGCTATTTTGTTTCATTGGTTCCACACAAAAATGACAGGAAAACCAGCAGAAATGTAATAGAGCGCAAATGGAGTTAGTTTAGCTCTAAATATTGTACTCTGCATGTTTATACAAATGATTACCGAAATGCAAATGACGATTATCAAAAACCACAATCGAAATTTCCATTCGTGTAGAGTTCCTAAGGTGGATATTTAGAACTAGACTAACTCCAGTTGGGTTATGTAATATTTCTGCTGGATTTTCGTGGAATCAATGAAACAAAATAAGCAGTAAGTGGTGTTGATGGTTGCGCCGCGGCCCAATTAGCGTGCTCTGGCATTTTCAAAAGACTGAACTGAGAAAGGTGCCTACACAGACGAAGGTGATTGAAACGTCTAGTAAAGATTTATAGAAGCAAACCAGCATGTTTGACTTGTAAAACTTCCTAAAACTGATGACAAATGGTGAGATGGGCATTTTGATGGATTTTGGCCTCGATAAGAGAGCCGCCATTGCCACCCTATGGATGAATATAACTAAACAAGGATACAGCATGACTTTAGAGAGGCAAAGCATCACGTTTGGGTGCAAAATTTCTTTAACGCATTGTAAATTGGTCGATATCGACAAAATTCGTGGATATCAGCATTTGGTGGTTTTTGAGGTCGCTTGAAGAGCTGCCAGACCAATCCTATGAATGAAAGCTCCGGGCTATGGGTTTAGCAAGCTTTTGAGAAGTAAACTAGCACATCTGGCTAGCAAAAGTTCCCGTCAGTGAATAAAATCGGCATTTTAGATGAATTTTTGACAGCCGTCGAGCTCAGCCAGATGGCAAACAATTTTGGAATTCGATGGTAATTCGTGTGAAAGTAGTTGGACCCATGCCAGACCAGTTTTACCTGGGAGGGTTACTTTGGCATTGCTACTGTGTGCTCCAGTGGCATCGAAACTTTTTTCGAGTCTGAAATTTCATTTTCGCGATGCTGCGGCTGGAAATTGCTCCAGACATTGCAGCCACTGATGATTTTAGAGTACAGTTAGCAAGAAAGGTTGAGAGCGCGTATTGTAGCTTTAAAAGACATTTCCTTGAAGATATAGCAAAAAATCTCGTAATTTGTAAGCATATTCGTCGATTTGCACGACAAGACGTTAATGAAAAATAACGCCAATCTGGAATTTTCTAAGTGATACCTAGCCTAGCATTTGTGGTTGGTTTGGTAGTTGATTTTAGGAGGTCGAAATTTCACGTTGCGGACCCTATATATGGTGCAAAATTACTTCAAAAACTTTCTACCACTCTCCATCCGGGAAGATCACAAAACTCACCTATAAAGCTACGGACAATTCCACTCGCCACTGATTACTACTGAGTTACGGATGAAAGTTTACGTCATGCGAGACACGGATATGTTTGTGCGCGAGTCTCCGTTTCCAATCCCTGTTGGTATACTGTATCTATGGTGGCACTTCCAGCAGGTACTTAAACGCACCCCAAGAAAGATAGAACGAATTTAAGGATCGGTTGTGGGTTCTTGTTGGTTGTCATTAGTAACGAAGTACTAATTGTGGGAATAGCTGACTCAATGTGTTCATCTTCGGATGTATCAAGTAGGGAACTTAATGTATCACTTGTTGTTGCTAGTATGTGAGTTGTTTTTGCTCACTTTGACTTTAGAATGTACAGTCTGGGGCCCACACTTTTTAATCGGCATAAATCAGTATGTAGCTACACTACAACAAACAAGTATGGTGACAAGCTCACAGTCTAAGCACAATCTAAAGGAATTTTGTTCAGTGTGTGAGGAGCAAACATTCAGATACCTCAAGGAGGCTCTATTGTGTGTACAATGATTCATTAACCGAGTAGTGGACTAATGCCAGATATCTCAGCCTGAGAAGTAAGTTAAATCCAGGATGGGGTCTATTTTACAGAATGGAATGCTTTCTGGATCAAAACTTGCAGGTTGGCTAGCCGCTATCATTGCTGAAATTGCTTTTTATCAGTAGAGCCTCCAGGAAAATGGAATAGGATAATAATAAAATAATAATAGCTGTCTCATGCAGTGATTGTTCTACTACCTGATATATCAAGCAGGTCTCTTCAATTCATTTAGTGCATGACCAAGGCAAGTTTTGTTACTACAATACAGTAGCCGATTGGATGTCAGTTGTTTCTGCTGATCTTGACAAGATAAATAGTTCAGAAGACCACTCAATTTCTTCAGTTTCAGAGTATAATATGCACAGAGAAATTAACTAGAAAGTTACTGGTGACAAGAAAAGGCTAGGTGATCATGACTTTATTCAGTCTAATGAACAGATCGAATAGTATATATGGTTGATTGAGTGAGGTATCACTTGCAGAATGTTCAGACGACCAGCGATGTGATGCATGGATTCATCAAATTTTTGTTGCGGTTGGAGACATTAATAAATATCCAAAAGCAAACTGACTGTATAATGTTAATTCACTTTCTTTATATTTTCTCAATTTTGAGCCTGTATACAAATAATAAAATTTTTCTTAGTCAATAGAAATCCTAAAATAAGATAAGAGAGAAAATACATCTTTGTTTACCTATACAGTAAAACTTCAAAGGAAAATGAAGAAAACATACAGACAAATCAATTAAATTAGTACAACTATAATAAGGTGAATTACAAATTTAAATACTTAATATGAATTAGAGCCTTTAGATAATTATTGTTTCAAAGCGAAGATGGAAAAATCAAAGACTGGTGAGATCTTGGTTAATTAACAACAGTGGTTGGAGTTTAAAAGGGTGGTAACTTCTTGTTCTTGAATATGTTGCAAAGTGGAGGTACAAATCAAAATCAATTTCATTATGAAAAATTTGTATACATAAATAATCTACAGTAGTATTACTGTATTCATTTGTCCTTCATTTAAACATGCTACAACAGTGTCAGTACATTGGCAGTCTACCTTGAAATCTCAACTCTAGAGTAGATCCAACATAGAGCAGCCCGCACTGTAACAAATACGTGATCCCACTGTAATTTCATGGACCAGCTGGATTGGGAATCACTTGAAAATAGACAAACAAATTTAACTTGTTGTGTTTGAAGTGAAACGTGTGACTAGGATTCTTAGGTGGTATGTAATTAATGTGAGTGTTCCATTTCAGGTCTGACTAGATACATTGAAATTACACACACATCTTGGTCCAAATCAAGTATGCCTCGTGGCTATGGCATGGTTTCACATGAGAAGGCTTATAATTGAGGTCTGGTTGATCTTGCAAGTTTTGGCATTTAGCCTGATTCAAGGCTAGCAGTCAGACACATCCTTGAATTTGTGCAACAGAAAAATCAGCTCATTATTGAACATGGCACTAATCCACTGCACCGGCTCTTAATAACTCCATGCATACACTTCAGTGATGTTTGCAGAATATAGCCTCCTTGTGGTCTGCCAAAATATGTGCTCCTCACACACCGCACAAAATTCTTCAAGTTCTAATTCAGCTGGCTCTTTCTGTTACCAGTGTCTTCCTGCTTGCTTTATTTGTACACTTGACTTATGACTTGAAAAGCTGGCCTAGACTGTTTTCTAAAGTCAAAATAAGCAAAACAGCTCACATAAAGTGCCCTTCTTGATATATCCGCAGATGAACCATGGATGAACATCACTGATACAGCTCATCCCACAATTTTTTTTTTTCCCCGGGCTGGATGGACTGCCCTTGCCTACCACCCCCAGCACAAAGAAAGCACGTGCTGGACAACTGAATAAAAAGGACCAGAATGCTAAAAGTTTAAAAGTCCCTGTGCTCATCAATGCGGCCCATCTCAGGAGAGGCATCAGAGGAGCGATGCGAGATGGACCTACTTCCACGTATCCACAATGTAGCTGACCGAAGTAGAGAAATAGACAATGTGCATCGGATAAAAGCCAGAGTCTGACTGTAACTAGTAGAGCCGCGGCGAGATAGATGGTCAGCCAAACGACGGTAGAAAACTATTGCCTCCCTTCCCATACCTCCAGTGGTTGCAAACACAAGGGGAGTGAAGGAGGCCTGCTCAACCTCTCTGACACGGTCACCATACTCACGTTTCTTCTGTGCCTCATGACGTCGATACAAAGAGGGGACACTGGTGTTGCAGTAGCTCGGTGCATTAGGATGAAACACCCTTACGTCAAAAAAGGCACTTTGCCGCTGCCCCCAGAATCCCCTAGCATATATGTCTACCCTAGCCTCATCCTGACGGTTGGCAGTCCTAGGTGCAATGATCTCCCCAGTAAGTGGCTGTAAAGGTGGCTCAAGGGCCACATCATGACATGTCTTGGAAAGCCACTCTGCAGTGATGTTTCGCAAAGCATTGTGGCGAACAAATGTGAGGCCTCCATGTCTGCAAATCATAGCATGATCCGCAGAAAATGGGACCCCACAAACACAGTGACTGGGTATGTTCAGGAGCTTCCAGCCGTATCCAAGATGCAAGGCATCCCAAAATTCTTGCTTCATCAGATGGAATCCCTGCTCTGCTAAAGGCAATGCTGTCAGCCAGGCAGAAGCACCCGGTTCACTGTTCAGGTCTAAAACTCTTTGGGATTGTGACGAAAGATTAGATTTGATCGTAGAAGCCCTCCCCCTCAAAGTAGAGCGACGATCCTGATGAATCTGAGCCTTGATAGAACTAACGTCGGGTAGAGGGGCTAGTAGATTCTGAGCAACAATCAAAGATCTCAGAGAGTGTGTGATTTTGATAGATGCAGTAAACTGAGAATCAGCAATGTCTACAGGATTGACAATACCCAAGCCACCTAGGCGGCAGGGTAGAGAGAGCACATCACGCTCTAAGGCAGAACAAGCACCATGGCCAGTGAGGGCAGGGATCAGCTTCAAATGGATGGCATCCTCTAGAGGCTGAAACAGGGGCCCGACATTGGGGATGGTCCTCATGATGTATACCCACCGGCCTATCATCCCATGAGTGAAAGCACAAACCACAATTAATACTTCGTTACTAATGACAACCAACAAGAACCCACAATCGATCCTTTAATTCTTTTTATCTTATGTTTAATCATAGATGTACTTAGTCTGGCGCCGCCCGCCCCTTCGCATAAAGTAAGGGTCTGGTGAAATACAGATACTAAATCATTTCTAGCGCCCAGATTCGGCGCTAGCCAATTAGTGCATGCCAATGACGTTCATACAGAAATCGCCTTGGCAACACAATGCTTTTATTCGAATTGAAGTGCAATCATCTGACGTAACAAGCATTACGTGCGCTGTCTAATTGAATTCCTTTTGAATGATTAGGTATTTGTATTTCTCCAGACCCTTACTTTTGCGAAGGGGCGGGCGGCGCCAGACTAAGATGTACTATGAATCACCCACTGGAGGTGCCACTGATAACTTGTAAGGGCAGTTTCAGCAATGGTAAGCTGCAAACTTCAATTTGAGAAAGCGTTCCGTTCCGTGGTTTAGTCCATCATTCCGTTCCGTTCCTTTCCTTAGAATAGACCCCACCGAATTGTGCGATCTGCAGATTTTCCTACTGTTAAAGCTTTTTAATCACCTCAAAATGCTAGCATAATTCCTGATTCACAAACATACCTATTATGCCCGAAATTATGCTGGCATAATTGCCGCATCCCTAATGATCACAACATTGAGAGATACCACGAGCACAGAAATGAGTGAGAATAAAATGATGATCGCTACTGCCACCATGGATACTAGACTTATAATACTGCCACAAGGAATAGCAGCAGTAGCCTGAAAATAAGATGGACTATTTGTAAGAATAAGATCCAGATGTGAACTACTGGTTGTAGCTGTTACCCTAGTAGGACTTTTAAATGAAACTGATTCATAAATGAACGTAAAAGCTTAGCCTGTGGAGAACTGGTCAATGTATAGGGTCAGAATTAAAATCACCCAAAATAACCAAATGTTGAGAAAGCTTTTTCACACTCCATAGTAAGATAGTCAAAAAAAAAAAGAGATAATCTGCATGAGGGTGATCTGTAAACACAACAGTATAGCACGTTTACTACCAGGATACAACTCTACCTAAAGTGATTCCACATTTCCATCAGAGAGATCAGAGCACAACCTATGAATTATGATGTAACTAATCATAGGCGGCGGAAAGGGGGGGCTAGGGGGCTGAAGCCCCCCCTTGGTCTGCTGAGGGGGGGCTTAGTCCCCCCTCAGAATGATATCACAGCGAAATTATCTTTCTTGGAGTGGGGCTGAAAACCGTGATAAAGATCGAGATACTCTAATAGAGCAGTCACTCTAATAAAGTAGTCAGTGTGTGACGAGCTATGTAAGGATTTTTATGTAGTTTATCAGCTAGAAATGGTAGCTGGTGAGGTGGAAAGCTCTTGTCAGTTGGTTGTGACCTTTTTTTTTGGTCTCACCTTACCAAACTATAGAAATAAGTCTGGGTCAGCCCAGCCCCCCCTCATATCAACTACTTGCTCCGCCTCTGTAAACTAATTGTACAAATTAATTATTTTTTGTATTTTCCTTGCCATGCCAGTCTGCTTTATAGCTTATAGGCCTTATATATGCAGTTGCATGCATGTGACCAAGGTGTTGTAATTGTTTTGTTTTTATCACTAGCTACATCAATATTGATGGTCTTAAAAAATGCAAACAGGGTTACAAAATGAAGTTTGGATCAACAATAGTAGGCACTAGGCTGCATGGTCTATCATTCCAATATTAAGACTTGCTTTGAAAGTAGAGATAGTTGGTGCTGAAACACTTCTGCTGGCAGCAAGTTCCTGTATTTATCACTCTCAGGGTGAAAATTCAACCTTAAGGCCACATAAACTTAATTATTAGTTTCTCATCCTGCCCGCATGGCCATTTTTCCTACCTTGCAGCTCAATAAGGATTTTTTACATCACTGCACTGTTAAAACAGTTGGTTGGAAGGTTATCCCAAAACAGGGATAAAGTGGCTGACACATATAGCATACCAAATCCAGGGATAACGGTTATCCCAACTTTCAATAGTATGACCTTTATCCCATATGGGTAGGATAAAGGTTATCCCCAATTGTTATTTAGTATTTAAATAATTATTAATGTATTTCAATTACAGAAATTAAATGCTGTTCAAATAGTCAACTCCAACTTCTGAAGTGCTCGTGAGATGTTAGGACCAACATGATCTGCAGCATTGGCAAGCAATATAGTTACAGTTCTTATTCAAGCATACACTATACCTTAATATTGTAAACAGCTAACAACACTTCATATACAGTCCACAGAACCTGCCAAAACGTTATACATAACAATCTGGTACACTCTATGCTTACAATTTGTCATCGATCTGCATTGCAGCAGGGAATTCCACCTGACAGTAGGGGCATTAACAGCAAGACAGATGCTACTATAATTTTCAGGTAACAGGAATAGCTGCCGGGCAATCAATATCCATCACAGTGTGTTATCAAAAGGCAACACCACTAGAATGTCAAGTTGTATTATTAGTATCACAATTGCTGTAATACTTACATTTTGTATACAACATGATGGAGATGGAATATCAGGAGCATACACACTATAACCTGTAATAATAACATGTGAGATGACGGCAATTCTTATTCAACTATCTACCACATCCATACCTTGGCTAATTGTCAAGACTCAGTGCAGAAAGCATGTTGGTGTTGCAACAAGCAGTCAACAAGCCAGTCATTAATCAATTACCAGACACAATACCTGCATGGTGTACCTGCATGTATGTAACTGATAATAGGAATGTGTAACTAACCTGCCGGGCTGTCTCCTAGGTTACTTGGCTGCCACTGTGCACATAGCAGAACATAAGCATGCACACTACACTCAGTGGGTAGGATTGGCATGATGTCAGCTGTTCTGTAAAGGGTACATAATGGCAGCTATCCACTGTAAACACTCACACTTTGTGTAACAGCTGGCAAACTGAAGTTAGATACGTAGCTTCGTCACCTGGCTGAGTTAGGCATTAAACTCGGCATTAAAGAGATTCAAATGTCTGAAATTTCACTATTCGATGTACCAGTCATTTTGAAGCAGCCACGAGACTGCAACTTTAGCACCGTCTTGCCAGTCCGTCAGCCAGTGGTTCCACAGCACTGTAGATAAACTGTTTGCTGCACTTTCCATATCTAAATTACAATTAACTGTACACCAAGCTGAATATTGCTAGTAGAAACGTCACCTTCGTATTCTTCAGTAGGTCAGCTGTTTCAGTCAGTTGCGAACGGCCTTCCTGTTTAACGCATTGCAAAACCCTCCCGCTTAGTCAAGCTGCCTGTTCTTGTAGACACAATAACTCACAAATTTTCAAATATCTTCTTTGCCAAAACCAGTTTATTTTATGAACAAACTGAACGAACTTTCAGAGGAATTTTCAGTAATGTTCGTTACCACGGTAACTTTCGTCGTTAAGTAACGTACGTAAACGCTACGACGTCACGGGGAGTGAGTATTAAATGGAAAAATGAGGTTATTTCCTCGGTTATTTCGTTGCATCAGTGGTTGCATGCTGCCAGCGGGAGACTCTAAGCAAAGTAAGGTTATAAATACTCTAGAGCATTATCTCATCCTGTACTTTTGTAGATCAGAATCATCGAAAATGTTCAGTTGAGTATACGGGTAGTCAAGCTACCGTTCCTTAACTTCTTCTCCTACTCCATTAGTAATCTACTGTGACTAATGCAGTAAAACTAAAAGTGAGACATAAATACTATATTAGTGTTTTGTGATCATGTACAGTCGATTTCGGATTACTTTCTGCATGCAATTGAACTATTTACAATGTGATTGTTCGAACATATGAACTAATTGTTTGCAACCTAGCTCCTTTACTTGTATAACTAAATACTAGTACTATAGTATGTTCACGTTGAGCTGAATCCTCAAAAACATTTAATAACTCATGGATGCAATTACACACGATCTTGAAATTTGGCTCATTTGTAGTACCATAGATTATAGAGAGAGGGGATAGAAAACTAATTTTTACGCGCGTACTCCTCACCTACAGTTCCATTTACACCTTTTTAAAACTCTCTTATAAACGCTTGTAGAGAAAAGTTGTTTTCTTCGGGGTTTACAGCAGCACAAGGCGACTTCATAACTTGAAGCAGAGTTGCCTAATCATTGTTGTCGAGGAGTAAGCCGTGCCACAAATTCGCACTTCAAAGGGCATGAATCGTTTTGAAGTTGAACATGTTTTGCCGCTTTCAATCATAACAACCAAAGGACTCTTTCGTCGAAGTTTTAATACATTTCGGGGTGTATGGCATTCATCAGTGAATGGTTACATCTGTCAAGAATTATCCAATTCCATTCCCGTCGCTGGTAAGGTGTACCACAAGCTCGTGGGCTGGTGTAGGTGAGGAGTGCGCACGGGAATAAAGCTCGACCAGTGGATGGAACGCCTAGATACACAAGTGAGCATTACCAGAGAGTACTATAAACCATTTCGTTCCACTAGATAGCGATAAAGAATCGCGTAGGGATGATTATTTTAATGAGTCACGTGATAGTTTTCTATCCCCTCTCTCGATAATCTATGGTAGTACTGCTTGACCCACTAAAAACATTTCAAAATCTTGTTGTTTGAATGTTTGACATAATATTTACGGCCAATCAAAATTTTCACAATACATTTCCTATGGGGAAGCCATATAAGTACAAGGTCTATTACAACCCTTTCCCGAACTTATAATGGAGGCAAACTGTATGTGTCTGTTGTTGACACCTTTGCTGTTACCAATAATCATCTGGTAGGCTGAAATGTTAACTCTGTTGAGAAAAAATCCACTTTTAATTTTTAGCTGTTTTTCAGGATTCAGCTCAACGTGAACATACTATAGCACAATAGATACTCACCCCTTTACTATCAAACAATGCCAGGAGTGTACATGTAAATCTGCAAGTAAACATTCACATTATCACGTTTGCAAGTCGTGTGTGAATTGTTCAAAAGCAATCTGAAATCAACTGTGCTAGTACTACCTGAGTGTGTACTGGAGTCAGTTCTGACAGTGTTGTCACAGTGTTGCTGCAATTTGTAACCACAAACAAAGTATTTACAATAGTTGCTTATTTTAAGTTCATCAATTCCAGAGGCGTATCCAGGATATTTCCAAAGTGGCTTCCAGATTTAGCTGTGAGGTACAGAGGTCTGGGGCTGTGTTCCCAGCCACTGACAGATTTAGAAAGTGCTCAAATTTACTAGATTTTTGATTTCATGAATAGTAACTATTTCAGTTTGTACTTGGTTCCTCATGATTTGTGGCTGGTCAGGTATATATTGTAGTGACCAAATACATTTCCAATTAAAATGATTTAGGTACTTTAAATTTCAACATTTTTAACACCCTTAAACTGTGTGCGTGCGTGCGTGCGTGCGTGCGTGCGTGCGTGCGTGCGTGCGTGCGTGTGTGGCTTACTACTGATAGGCTGGAGTGCTGCACCAGTATAATGCTAGCATATTAGGTGGATGTTATGAACACTACTTATACTCTCTAATAGAGCAGTCAGTGGAAACTGCAATCGAGCACTCCAATGCATTGTCCAATGCTCCTTAAATTGATACTCTCTAATAGAACAGTCACTTTGTAGTCAATTACTCTAATTGAGCATTCACTGATTAAAACTTTCAAAGATAATTGTAAGAAATGTTTTTGAGCACATTGGGAACACTGAAGAGCATAACAGGCAAAAAGTTCATGAAATTTTACCCAGCCCTCAATCCAGGTCAGTCCATAAAACGGGTCAGATCTGGATTACCTGCCCAGGTGACCCACTGAGCCCAGACAAAATGTGACGTAGATGACCTTGTTTCAACCATGTGTGTATGTGCTGTGCACGCGTGTGTGCATGTGTGTAGTATGTAGAACTGAGCCAATAATTTACAAAACATTTGTTGATTATGTGTCATACACTGTTCCTAATCAGGGACGAAACTAGCACTTTAGTGATGCTAGTATACCCAAAGTGTCCTAATTTTAGAGGTCTAAACAACTACAAATGAAACCATTAATGGTGTCAAGGCACATTTCCTGATTTCAAGTACTGTATCGTCAATTATAGCCCGGACACTTATTATGTTCAGGCAAGTGTTTACCCTAGCCACAAGACTGGTGACTATAATTGACAAGACCAAAAATCATATTCCTTGGAATCAACTTGAGATATTCTCTTCTTGATATATTCCACATAGATTTCAAGTTTAAAGGAATGCTGTAAAATGCACTGTTTTGTACTAGGAGTTCCTGTGAAACCGGGCATTTATTTCTGTTGTACGACTCTATACTGTATCTAGCAACTACTGTGTGTATGATATAATTATATGGGACTGGCCGTAGTGCACCATTAGGAAAAATATGAGTATTATTTTATCATTAAATTTCATGATTTACTTTCTTGTTTGTTTAGCGTCAAATTATGTTCAGCCAATGTAATAGCACTGAGAGAGGTATGTGGACTATTTTGTATATTTCTTGAATTAAAATGTATATTTTCTTATTCACAGGCATTCTGAGAAATTGAAATCAAGATATTGGGCCAGGGGCTGAGGGGTGCATAAGAACTGTGAAGGAAGAGAACATTTAAGTAATATCTAACTGTCACTAGATGATAATAATACTCCATAATGTGTCTGTGGTTGGACAAAAGTTGTAATAATGTATGTGCTTATCATCTGCAAGGCAGATGGATGTGTAGACTATAACTGACCGAACATGCATGTTGTATTACAGTACATTGTCAAGCAGCATCATATTATTTACATACACAAAGTGTGGAACTCTCAAGTTGTTCGTATATAGATCACCACTAGTTCCCTTTAGGAATTGTATTTACAAAAGGTATTGCTAGTATACTAAATAGCCCTTGGTCGTTGAAATACAAACTCAAATCAAGTACAAGTAACACAAACACTAGTTATGCTATAACATTGTGATCACAAGTAATGTTGTTCATTGAATTATGCAATAATATTTCAGTTGAGTTCCTTGCTTGTGAATAGTTTTCACAACTGCTTGACACGTAGCTGATGAGTTACAAACTTTGATCAGACTCTAGAGTCAGGAATGTTCAATCCAGTTGGTAGTAACAAGCTGCTCATTGGGATTCATGCCTCATTTATCCTGCAACAATTATAAACAGTTCACCCTGCAACACTACTAATAAGTACAAGTACACAAATATTGGCTTTCGCAGATAGTGAGGAAGATAATATAACATGATATGCCTTTAGTAATGTTTGACATTGTATTTTGTACAAGCAATGCTTCCTTTTTTATCATGTCACCTTGCAGGACGTACACAGTAATTTTGAAAAGAGTTTTCTCTACAGCTAAGTGACTGTTATATTAGAGTATTATAATTACCTGACTGCTTTATTAGAGTATCTCACCAAAACAATATTCTTCAGAACAAGCATTGCTACAAACACTATTTACAAGGCAAAGGCTCCTGTTTCATGAAAGATCCCATGATTTCTGTATATCTGCGGTTTGAATTTATGTAAAGGGGTTTCCTGAAACTTGCCCCTGCCTTGGAAGTACAAAACTCATGTAACCTAGTAGATATTTTCTGTTGCATACAAGATTGTGTGTAAGAAATTAAAAGTATGCACTAGTCACTCTGAACTGCTTAGCTTTATTTCACTTTTAAACCGGCGATCATACATGTATATGCAAGGGAGTATCATGCTGGTCTGTGTTGCACAGTAATGCACACTACATTTGAACCCTTCGTATGCCTTGAGATTTTGACTCATTGTTACTAGTAGCAATATTGTGTAGTCTCAAGTCTCGTCTTGATTGTATATTGACTTTGGTAGACCATGCAGCAAGTTAGTCTTGTGCCATCCACCCCTTCACAAAAGTAAGGGTCTGCAGCTGGTGAAATACAGATACTAAATAATCTCAAAAGGAATTCAATTAGACAGTGTATATAATTGCTAGTTATGTCAGATGATTACCCTTCAAAAGCATTGCGTTGCCAAGGTGATTTGTGTGTGAACGTGATTGGCACACACTACCAAATCTGAGTGGTAGAATCATTTAGTATCTGTATTTCACTTTTTGCAAAGGAGCAGGCGGTGCCAGACTAGTCCCTGTGGCACCTCCTTATGCAATGTGTATGTACATGCATGCAAAGTTTTAATAGTTGTCCCACTCACTTTACATTAATCTAAATATTACTCCATTTTATAGCTGCCACAAAATTCACAGATGCATATCGCCAGGAGTAATATAATGTACAATTGTAAAGGACCGGTTGTATCATATTTCTACTGCTCTTAATCCTCTTACATCTGTGCCCAGTGATCCGAGGCGATCCAAGGACAGCTGGGTACCCGGGCAGCTGACAAACCACTTAGGTGTCCCGTATTTGCTGGTGTTCCACCTTATCTCTCTGTACTTTCCAGATCATTAAGTAGATAAATCGTGACACTGGTCCGCCAAAGCACCCATCCGGCAGCATAGTAACGAATCATATAATAAGCGCCGCATAAAGATGACGCGCTGCGCTTTAGATTGAAATACGTAGTAAATGCACGGAAGAAAACGGAATAAGGACATCACGAAGGTATAAACGTTATACCTGTGACGTTTTATACCAACTTGTAGGGATAACCTTCATCCCATATGGTATAACCTTCATACCAAGTCTTTTTTATACCAACAAGGTAGGGATAACCGTCATACTCCTTGGTATAACCTTCAAACTTCATTTTTAACAGTGTGGTGGCTGAATGCAGCTACTCAGCACCTTCTAAAGTTAGTACCTTGCTAGAACAGTCTAAGAAAACTGCATTCTGAGTCATTTTAGCTAGCTAATTCAGCTATCTAGTAAGTTAGTAAAAAATAAAATAAAAATCTGCCCTCCTGCATTGCTACACTGTTAAAACAGTTGGTTAGAAGGTTATCCCAAAACAGGGATAAAGTGGCTGACACATATAGCATGCCAAATCTAAGGATAACAGTTATCCCAACTCTCAATAGTATAACCATTATCCCGTATAGGTAGGATGAAGGTTATCCCTATGTTAGTATAAAGGTTATCCCCAATTGTTATTTAGTATTTAAAATAATTATTAATGTATTTCAATTACAGAAATTAAATACTGCAAATGTTGTTCAAATAGTCAACTCCAACTTCTGAAGTGCTTGTGAGATGTTAGGACCAGCATGATCTGCAGCATGATCTGCAGCATTGACAAGCAATATAGTTACACTTCTTATTCAAGCATACACCATACCTTAATATTGTAAACAGCTAACAACACTTCATATGCAGTCCACAGAACCTGCCAAAACGTTATATTTACATAACAATCTGGTACACTCTATGCTTACAATTTGTTGTCAATCTGCACTGCAGCAGGGAATTCCACCTGACAGTAGTGGCGGTAACAGCAAGACAGATGCTACTATAATTTTCAAGTAACAGGAATAGCTGCCGGGCAATCAATATCCATCACAGTGTTATCAAAAGGCAACACCACTAGAATGTCAAGTCATATTATTAGTATCACAATTGTTGTAATACTTACATTTTGTATACAACATGATGGAGATGAAATATCAGGAGCATACACACTACAACCTGTAATAATAACATGTGAGATGATGGCAATTCTTATTCAACTATCTACCACGTCCATACCTTGGCTAATTGTCAAGACTCAGTGCAGAAAAGCATGTTGGTGTTACAACAAGCAGTCAACAAGCCAGTCATTAATCAATTACCAGACACAATACCTGCATGGTGTACCTGCATGTATGTAACTGATAATAGGAATGTGTAACTAACCTGCCAGGCTGTCTCCTAGGTTACTTGGCTGCCACCGTGCACATAGCAGAATTTAACCATATCAGCATGCACACTACACTCAGTGGGTAGGATTGGCATGATGTCAGCTGTTCTGTAAAGGGTACATAATGGCATGTATCCACTGTAAACACTCACACTTTGCTGTAACAGCTGGCAAACTGAAGTTAGATACGTAGCTTCGTCACCTGGCTGAGTTAGGCATTAAACTCGGCATTAAAGAGATTCAAATGTCTGAAATTTCACTATTCGATGTACCAGTCATTTTGAAGCAGCCATGAGACTGCAACTTTAGCACCGCCTTGCCAGTCCGTCAGCCAGTGGGTTCCACAGCACTGTAGATAAACTGTTTGCTGCACTTTCCATATCTAAATTACAAATTACTGTACACCAAGTTGAATATTGCTAGTAGAAACGTCACCTTCGTATTCTTCAGTAGGTCAGCTGTTTCAGTCAGTTGCGAACGGCTGTGTACAGTTGCGAATCAAATGTGCTGTTCTATATATTGTGCATATGTACATTAAGAGTTTACGTATACAACATGTGCATTGCATGTATCTTTGTATGTATGTTGCAATTTTAGATATTGGCACCCATTCGGTTGGGAATTTATTATATAGTTATACAACGGCCACGAGTGCTCTGCCTGATATAAACGCACGAGCCTGAGGGCCGCTAGGCCCGAAGGCAAGTGCGTTTATACAGGCAGAACACGAGTGCACGTTGTATAACTGTTATGTACCACTCACCTAATAGGTGGGGAGAGTCTCACAAGGCAGCTGTAGCATTTATAAAGGCCAGGTTTCTAACATCGATTGTGGGTAACCAAGCCAGACGTTGCGATGACGTTCTCCCTGCAGTACTGCAGCCACCTGAGATATTGAAAGCTAGTACGCTATGGGTTATATCACTAACCTGCATTCGCTGTTCGACTCTCATTATGTAGTGCTCAACATGCCAGCGTGATCACTCAATCGCCATATAGACTAAGCGCCAGACTAATCGCCATAGTGATTCCCTCGAGCGAAAAAAAGTAGCTAAATAGACGTTTTAAGTAAACAAAACCCAACTACTAAACGATACTAATCTAATTCTTACTATTCACACTGGATAAACTCGAATCTGGTAGCATGACAAAACTGGTTACCACAATCGAACGTAAAGGTTAGTATTATTTAGAATATATTTGTTTTATTGAGTCATTGTCGAAGTGGACTACAGTTTAATCTGGGATAAGATGGCACCAGACTAGTAAGGTGTATAAGTACGTTTATATATATGTAGACTAGAGTTGTGGCCACCCGTGTTGGCTTTTTCGATCGCCATTGGCTGCTTGTAAACATTATACGTATTGGTGACGTTATGGCCCACAATCGACCTTTACATGTCAGGCTATAAAAGAATTCGAGTGATCTGTGAAGTGTTCTTCCACCTATTAGGTGAGGTGTCGTAGTGGTCTTCGCCACCGGCACTTGTGCTATGCTGCATAAAACCGCAGCCAGTGCAATATCTGTATATGTGACTGAATTTGACAAAACAAGGCTTCGACGCACAAAGCTTTGTTAGGAGATATGGCGATTTTAAGGAATCATTGTGTAATAACTTCCCAGTGCCTACAGCTGTGCAAACAAAATTTGCACCAATTGTTCATCTGTTCACTAGCTATCACTGAGTGGGTGTATACATTTCTGATACCCAAAATTTGCCCTGTTTTGAGCAGCTTTTTTTCGAGCGGGTAATAATATCACAGATGGTAGTAATAGGGTGGGAGGGTGGGGGTGGACGGTAGTAATAGGGTGGGAGGGTGGGGGTGGACGGTGGTCTTAATTTACGGGTATAAAATGGAGTAAGAAGACGATTGGAATCCAGAGGCCAAGTTTGGGCTCTCCATGGCCCTCAAATTACTCCAAATTGACTGAGAACACTATTGGCGAGCTCTCTGTGAAGTCCCAGCTCACTACACACCATTATCACAAAGCTATGGCCATTTAATGGTGCCAATCTCGCACTCGTGGCTTTGACAGGGTCGGAAGAAAGCTGCTACAGAAACCAGACTTGTCAGTGCTGAAGGAAGTACAGTGTGAAATATGATAGTGTATTAGACCAGCAATCCATTTCTGGTAAAATCGTAAGTTTGATTTTGTGTGTGTGGAAGCCTGGTTTTGTGAAATCCGGTCACATATTGCACTGCGGTCGGTGCATTATAACTTATAATGCACTCGTTGTGGTCTAAAAAACCGCAACTAGTGCGTTATAAGTTATAATGCACTCGCTGCGGTCTGCAGCAATGCAATATACAAATTATGGCACTGGCGGTGCCTTTGAACTGCCCACGCAGAGTGGTACATACATTTATATACTTAGCTTTGCTCAACTACTCTAATGAAGCATACACTTTTTGACAAAATACCTAATTGAGCAGTCAATTTGGTGTTCGGATAATCGAGAGTTCGGATAATCGGTGTTCGGATAATCAAGGTTCCACTGTATTAGTGTTTTGTGATCATGTACAGTCGATTTCAGATTACTTTCTGCATGTAATTGAACAATTTGCAATGTGACTGTTCGAACATATGAACTAATTGTTTGCAACCTTGCTTCTTTACTTGCGTGTGTGCATGTGTGTAGTATGTAGAATTGAGCCAGTAATTTCCTAAACATTTGTTGAGTATGTGTCATACACTGTTCCTAATCAGGGACGAAACTAGCATGTTAGTGATGCTAGTATACCCAAAGTGTCCTAATTTGAGAGGTCTAAACAACTACAAATGAAACCATTAATGGTGTCAAGGTATATGTCCTGATTTCAAGTACTGTATTGTCAATTATGGCCTGGGCACTTATTACTTTCAGGAAAGTGTTTACCCTAGCCACAAGACTGGTGACTATAATTTACAAGACCAAAAATCATATTCCTTGGGATCAACTTGAGATATTGTCTTCTTGATATATTCCACATAGATTTCAAGTTTAAAATGCTTTTGCTTCACGTTTCTGTGCTAGGAGTTCCTGTGAAACCGGGCATTTATTTCTGTTGCACGGCTCTATACCGTATCTAGCAACTACAGTGTGTATGATATAATTATATGGGACTGGCCGTAGTGCACCATTAGGAGTATTATTTTATCATTAAATTTCATGATTTACCTTCTTGTTTGTTTGGTGTCAAATTATGTTCAGCCAATGTAATAGCACTGAGAGAGGTATGTGGACTATTTCGTATATTTCTTGAATTAAAATGTATATTTTCTTATTCACAGGCATTCTGAGAAACTGAAATCATAGCATAAAAGATATATTGGGCCAGGGGCTGAGGGAAGAACTGTGAAGGAAGAGAACATTTAAGTAATATCCAACTGTCACTAGATGATAATAATGCTCCATGATGTGTTTGTGGTTGGACAAAAGTTGTGATAATGTATGTGCTTATCATCTGCAAGGAACATGGATGTGTAGACTATAATTGACCAAACATGTTATATTACAGTACATTGTCAAGCAGCATCACGATGAATTATTTACATACACCACGTGGAACTCTCAAGTTGTTTGTAGGTAACCACTAGTTCCCTTTAGGAATTATATTTACGAAAGGTATTGCTAGTATACCAAATAGTCCTTGGTCATTGAAATAAAAAATTAAGTACAAGTAACACAAACACTAGTTATGCTATAACATTGTGATCACAAGTAATGCTGTTCATTGAATTATACAATAATATTTCAGTTGAGTTCCTTGCTTGTGAATAGTTTTCACAACTGCTTGATACGTAGTTACAAACTTTGATCAGACTCTAGAGTCAGCTATGTTCAATCCAGTTGGTAGTAACCAGCTGCTCATTGGGATTCATGCCTCATTTACCCTGTAACAATTATAAACAGTTCACTATTAATATGTACAAGTACACAAATATTGGCTTTCGCAGATAGTGAGGAAGATAATATAACAGATATGCCTTTAGTAATGTTTGACATTGTTTGCACTTTGTACAAGCAATGCTTCCCTTTTATCATGTCACCTTGCAGGACGTACACAGTAATTTTGAAAGGAGTTTTCTCTGCAGCTAAGTGACTGTTATATTAGAGTATTATAATTGCCTGACTGCTTTATTAGAGTATCTCACCAAATAATACTCTTCAGAACAAGCATTGCTATTGCATGACAAACACTATTTACAAGGTGAAGGCTCCTGTTTCATGAAAGATCCCATGATTTCTGTATACCTGTGGTTTGAATTTATGTAAAGGGGTTTCCTGAAACTTGCCCCTGCCTTGGAAGTACAAAACTCATGTAACCTAGTAGATATTTTCTGTTGCATACAAGATTGTGTGTAAGAAATTAAAAGTATGCACTAGTCACTCTGAACTGCTTAGCTTTATTTCACTTTTAAACCGATCATGCATGTATATACAAGGGAGTATCATGCTGGCCTGTGTTGCACACTACATTTGAACCCTTCATATATGCCTTGAGATTTTGACTCATTGTTACTAGTAGCAATATTGTGTAGTCTCAAGTCTCGTCTTGATTGTATATCGACTTTGGTAGACCGTGCAGCAAGTTAGTTTTATGCCATCCACCCCTTCACAAAAGTAAGGGTCTGCAGCTGGTGAAATACAGATACTAAATAATTTCAAAAGGAATTCAATTAGACAGTGTATGTAATTGCTAGTTATGTCAGATGATTACCCTTCAAAAGCATTGCATTGCCAAGGTGATTTGTGTGTAAACGTGATTGATACACACAACTAAATCTGAGTGGTAGAAATCATTAAGTATCTGTATTTCACTTTTTGCAAAGGAGCAGGCGGTGCCGACTAGTCCCTGTGGCACCTCCTTGTGCAATGTGTATGTACATGCATACAAAGCTTTAATAGTTGTCCCACTCACTTTTACATTAAGGCCCCTATTGGTGATTGTTAGTTTCTCATCCACTGCCCACATCCTTCTTAAGCTACCGCATGGTAAGCCATTATTTACTCTGTGAATGCTCAGAAGAACACGTGATACCAAACTGTTACAATATTTTGTTGATGAACGCTACCATGCGCTATATATCGCCAGAACTGTTGTTTTCCTTAGCAAATTGCTGTAGTGCCAGTTGCAATTGTGTTCTATCGACTTCATCAAAGCAGGCTTTCAGTTGACTGTCGAAAAACAGTCGGTGATCACGAAAATTAGAATCAGCTGGTGAAGGAAATGCTTGTAGTGACAATTTGGACAAGGTCTGTACATCAGTGTGTTAATATTATAAATAATGGCATAATGGTAATACCCTCCCTCCCGCCCGCATCATAATAATTAAAAAGGCTGGATGAGAAACTAATAATCACCAAATAGGGGCCTAATCAAAATATTACTCCTATTTTATAGCGGCTGCCACAAAATTTCACAGATGCATATCAACAGGAGTAATGTAATGTACAATTGTAAAGGACTGGTTGTATCATATTTCTATCGCTCTTAATCCTCTTACATCTGTTCCCAGTGATCCAAGGGCAGCTGGGTACCCGGACAGCTGACAAACCACTTAGGTGTTCGTATTTACTGGTGTTTCACCGTATCTCTCTGTGCTTGAATCCATTAAGTAGACACTGGTCCGCCAAAGCACCCATGTGGCAGCATAGTAACGAATCACTGATATAATCTATGGTTCAAGTGCCGCATAAAGATTACGCGCTGCGCTTTAGATTGAAATACGTAGTAAATGCACGGAAGAAAACGGAATAAGGACATCACGAAGGTATAAACGTTATACCTTTGAAGTTTTATACCAACAAGGTAGGGATAACCGTCATACTCCATGGTATAACCTTCAAACTTCATTTTTAACAGTGTATTTTGAGTACAGGAGGATGAGAAACTAGTAGTTTATGTGGCCTAAACAGTGCATGGGTGAATTGTATAGCTAATATGCTGTTGAGACCACTGACACCTGCCTAATGGAAAATATGCACTTGCTTATTTAGCCATGAGTAGCTAAGCACCAATAAGCAAGTGCATGCATGGCTCCAGTGGACAAGTGCAACAATTGCATGCATGAAGAATTAACACTGCGGTGACTATAAGCAAGCCTCTGTGCTGCATAACTAAATGACAAGCATGCAGCCCATAAAACAGCTGAAGTGGGAAAATATAACATAACGACATCAATATAAATATTTTCATCAATTCAGTGGTAATGTACTGCATAGGGCATAGCCAGACTTAAGGTGCATCTGAGAGCATGCCTCCCAGGAAATGTTTTGAAAATAGGTTGGAAACTTGTGGTATTTTAGTCAATGAAAATAGCACAATTTTTAGGCAGCAAATTCAAGCTCAAGACCAGCTATACGGATGACATCTGGAAAATATCTCTACTGCTACTGCAATTATACCGTCTAAATGTGTTGGAGTGTCACAGTGAATGTGGATGGGAAAGCCTGAGTGCTCTATCAGCAAGGGCAGTGGAGCAGGCCAAAGAGTCCAACTTACAGCTAGCTAGGCTGAAGTTGCAATTCTAAAGTGGAACCCCCCTTTTTAAAAGTCTGGATCCGCCCCTGGTCAATCACAGGTCACAGGGTGACTAATACGCGCCTAATACGCATGCACTAATCGTTACAGTGACCGGAAGAATACTGAAAGTACGTAACCTAGTAACAGAGAGTGCCGGTGGCGGTTACAGAGAGGGGTTACAGCATAGCTTCGGTGGCACCATGATGACTACTAGTGCACTAATGAGTACACAATGGATTAGTTGTCTCGATAAAAGGTTTTCAATGGTTAAGATTCAATTCGTTTATATCTTATTGTTGCGTAGACAAGAATACAGAACTGAGGAGGATGTGGATACTGTGTTTGTGATATTCAGGGTATGCTGTATTGGTGAATGGTAGCTAGCTAAATGTTTTATTTGTCTATTTACATTATACTCACTAACTTGTTCAGGTGGGTTCAAGCTTCTTTTTTCCATGTGTTTGGTGTAAAGGTTCTATGCTCAATACTTAGCTTCAGTTTAGCTACTCCTTGCTTCACAGACCTCTTTGCAGGTCCCTAGACTGATAGTTACTAATACTGTCAGAAGTCAGTTTATTACGCATTTCAGAGTATTAAAAACAAAGTGATTTGATTGTTTAGGTGTTAGATATGCATATGTCTGCTAGATCATAGTGCTAAAGTGCTGTATTGCTACATATTCAACTGCAGTGCTGTAGAAGAATTATCCTAGTTTCTAATACACTTGTTTTATACACAGGAGCTGAAAGTGTTTGAACGTTACCCATCACCTGTTTTAATGGACATATGTCGTTATGTAGAATATGAGAGCTTACCGAGCAAAGTTACATGTAAGCGTTATAGAGTGTTGTCACATGCTGTATACTGAAGCTTGTAGCTGCTTTTTGAAGTCTGATTACTGGTGGTGTCTTTAGTCACATTTGTTTAAGCTGCACCTCGCCAGTACTATAATTATTTAGTTTATTTCTACATGCCAACAATGTGCATGACTCATGTATGTATGTCAAACTTTGCATATAAATTGTGACTGTATTATTTGTTTGATAGTAATACTATGCAATGCATGCACAGCACACATATTGATATTTATGCTGTACTGCTGTATTTCCTAATTTTTAAGTGTTTCATCAGGGTGATGTTGGAACACACTGGTATGCGGTGATTTCTGGCTCTTTAGATGTTTGCTTGGTCGATTCTGATTGTCCTGAGAAGGTACACTGCACCTCCTAAAGAGACGTGTGTGTGTGCGTGCGTGTGTGTGTGTGTGTGTGTTCCAAGCAAGGCTGGTGGTCCAATTTCATGATGTATTTCATGTTAGTGGTGTGTGTGGGACTACTGCTCTAGAAGAAGGCTGCTCTTTTTTTCTCAAGAATATTTCAAGAAATGATTAAAATTGTGGGTTGTATCTCCGTTGTTACAAATGCTTTAATAGTGGATTTGACAATCAGCAGTACTTTCCACTATGGCTTTATGAGGTAATTCTCAATCAAAGTATGGTTCTTTTAAAAATGAATTGTATGGTTTCAAAAATTTAGGTTGGCTTAATTTGGCTAGTTATGACACTGACTTCATACCAACTCAGCCATCATGGGTGTAGTTGTGGTAGTCGAGAGCCACTGTTGTCTACTAATATTAAAATCTACCTTCTAATATGGTGTTGATGATGTCCAACAGTGGCTTGAGCCATTATGGTGTTGCAGATGTAGCTGGACATCAAGACAGAGTCTCAGGGTTTTCATATTTCCTAGGTTGGCACTTCGGTATGTCAAAAGAGACTGTCAGGCTTAAGCGATGTCAAACACTGAAAAATCATATAGTCGTTATCAATTCTACTTGTCTGAAGGCAATAGTAAGTAAGTCGGTCAGGCAGTAGAATATTCCTCTAGCTACTGTAAATAACCGTTTAATTTCATACCAACGTATTGGTCATACTGAAGACACTATTCGTCGTATTGGCATTAAATATTAATTCTTAGTATTTGCTTTGTGTGTGTGTGTGTGCATGTTTATTTTTGGCATTGTATCTATAGCTGTATTTGTGTTTTGTACTCTTCTTCACAGGGCTCCACTGAAAATCAGTATTTGGTTACTGAGTGGACCCTCTGTTTAAAAATTACAATTACGATTACACTTTTGGGCATGATACTGCCAAGGTGCCATGAAGGTATTATGAAGCTGGTTTCTAGCTTACTCTGGATTGTCTGGCAGAAGTAACTACAGTAAGCCTTCAGTTATCCGAACCTCGTTTATCTGAAGTTGGAATGACTGTTCTATTAGACTATTTTGAGTACAGGTGTGTGTTCTGTTAGAGTATTTCAACAGAGCTCTGCATATACCGTATAGAGGGAAACTTTGGTTGGGGAAAATTTTGGCGAATTTGGTGATTTGCTACAAATTTGCCAAAGTTTTAGTCCACCAATTACTCGTAGCGTCTCAGATTAGTATCTTTATAGCTAAACATTGAGCTTGAATTTGCCAAAGTTTATTTCGCCAAATGCAATTTACTTTGCTATTCGCCAAAGTTTACCCCTGCCAAAGTTTCCCTCTATACAGTAAATGCAGTCCAAACATTTCACTTACCTGAGACACATTGGGGTTTGGATAACTGAGGGTCTACCGTATCGCAACAGCAATTGTAGAAAGCTCATAGTTGCTTTAAACAAGAGGCAGTGAAGCACAAAACATAATTATGTAGGTACTAGTAGCTAAACAGAATCAAGTGTTCAGTTGCAGCTATAGCTACATGTATGCTTAAGGCTAACAAACTGTCTGATCTTTAAAATGTCAACGTTACTTTTAGCCACTACATCTTAGTTTCCACTCAAATATTACAGATAAGTGGAGCTAATTCATATGCTATCTAAATGCTTAGTAATATACTAGCTATGTAGCTACAAATTATAAATAGTAACACAGCTACTTCCTCCCAAAGTCTGCACTGGGAATCAAGTAGCACACTCCATTTAGTCTTACCTGAAGAATTTGCTTCCAGCAGACTGATTGTCACACGTGTTCAAATTACTCCTATTGGGTATTGGGACTACTGTACTATTGTATCTCTCCATTCATCAAACACAAACCCTCTGTCTCTTTCTAAACCTTCTTACAACAACACTAAGTGGAGGAGTGGACCACCAAACACAACATCTTAAGTATTACACCCCCTGTACTTGATGTATCTGAGACTTCTTCAACTGCACCCTAAAACATTCTAAATCTCTTCAGCTGTAGCAGAGTCATGTGTACGCATCCTATTAACATACTCTGGGAAAACCGGCTAGTAACATTAAGCGTGCCAGCAAAACCACCTATCCACTAGTTGGATGGCAACAGAAATTGAGGTTGACACTTCTGTGTTGTCTCTAATCACTGTGGAGGTGTATTAGGGAAGTATCATTAGTAATGATGGGGAGCTGTATGCCAAGTTATCCAGGTAATTAGTCAAAGCAACTAGGATAATATTATTTGGATTCCTCCATCAGTTCATCTTTGCCAAAAAGTCTATGTCATGGTGCTCATAGGTGTGTTTGTCTTTCTACTGCAGTGGTCATCTTGTTGTAGTGGAAGTTTTGTCTGTGAAGACAAGGAGACTGGAAGTGTTTCACATTTTATAATGGGGATTTTTTAGAGGTTTCTCAATTTCAATAGTAGTTGGATCACATTTCCTCTGAACAGTTGGCTGTAGAATTTGATTAGCCTAAATAGATGTTGTTTGGAGAACTTTTAAGTGTTATGTAGACGTATTTCATGGACCCAAGTTTCAGTGGAGAGATGTAGTTATTTGAGGGATGGTCATTACAGTAGGTGTGGCAAGGCTCCTTTGTCAATGTTTGTTTGTAACTGTTTGTATGCCAATCATTGTTCATATTTACATGTTATTATTACATAGAATATCAGTATTTGTTCAATTGGAGAAGGAGATACCTTTGGAGAAAGTATTATATTTGGAGGGAAGAGGTATTCAGTAATATGATATGTACAACTTGTAGTGTTGTACTAGTATAATTTTATAGAAAAGTATCACTGTTTTGCTACTAACATGCCTGAGCGAGCCCCACACTAGTGAGTAGATGGTACGTACGTCTTGTCTAATTCATGGACGATTACAATAAAACACGAGTAACCTACAAATGCTTCCATATAGGGCTGGTACGTGCATTCATAACACAAACAATAACTGGCGTGATGTACTGACACTCCATATAAGGCTGGTACGTACGTTCATAACATGAACAATAACTAGTGTGATTTACTGATGTTCTATTAAGTCTGGTATGTATGTTCGTAACACGAACAATAACCGACATGTTGTACTAATGCTCCATACAAGGTTGGTACATATGTATTATTTTTTCGTGCATCATCTAAATGGGCGACACATGATAGAGCTGAATCACTCCCTAGGCATCGCAAAGAGATTAACAGGTTACGAATGAAAAAGAAACATCAGAAAAAGAGGAATTGAGATGAAGGGCATGCAAGAAGAAGGGACAAACAGAAATGCCAGACCAAGCAGAATTTAGAAGAGTTATGAGATATCAGCACGACAAGCACAAGAGAGATCGCTTATCTACAGAACAACCGCATTTTACAACAACAAAGAACAGTTTACAATGCCAATCCCCAACTAGATACTCAGGGTACTCTAATAGATCGTGACAGCAGTTCCATCAACACTGCACAGTTTCCACAGTTTTATCAACCAACTCTCATTGCTAAAATGACAGAATTTCATGCACATATGGATTCGTTGCAATTATGTAAATGTAAAGTGCATCAGAAATAGCTAGCTACATATGCCCTTTATATCTACAGTAAATTATCTAGCAAATTAATTATCTAGTAAATTACTAGTAATTTATCTTTTTAAATTATCTAGTAAATTACTAGCAAATTATCTTTTTCAATTTTGCACAATCTTGTTCATTCTTCTTCACCTACAAAATACCAAACACAACATAGCATATAGCTAATCTTCGACCATGCACAAGTACAATCCTGTGGAACTCAACTCACTCAGGCTCACCCCTTGATGTTGTTAACATCTGTGTAGTGGTATGCTAAGGAAATTAAAACATAATTTACTATTGTTAAAATACTGTAGTTACTTGTAGTTACTAGTATATTTGAGTTTGCTAGTTTTAGTAAATAATGAATAAAAAAATGCCATAACTCTCAAGTGATGTTGCTCCTCTAATTTAACTACATGCAAAGTTCTTATGATGCCATAGACAACAGGACAGAGACTTCCAAGCTTTTGAATAGCTGCTGTGTGATATGTGTTGATTGGTGGCTAAATATACTGTTAAGCCTGCCACGAGAAGACATTATTGAAACTCTGTACAGTAATTGAGAGCCAACTTTGTTTACCCCTACCTCATCACGTGACCATGTTCACCACAAAATTATTTCCACAAGTACATAGCCTTTAGTATCATCTGGCAATTCATCAGCTTGTAGTGGAGTTTATATCCAGGCTGTGGCAGCTTGCCCACAAATCGTTAATGCAGACTTGCTGCATTAAAATGCCTTTATAATAAATAACCAAAAGGGTTGTGATTGAGTGGAAATTTCTATTTGTAGTCTTATCACTTACTATATCATCATAAAAAAACAGTATTGATGATTTTGGCTTGTCATAAGACATGGATATGCACAATTCCCAAAATTTATTCTTGTATAGATCATTAATATTTATCTTTTATCATTGCGTGATTAAGCAAAGCTTCTCTTTAAAAGATAGTAATATAGCACCTGAAAACGTAATAATGACATGGTGTACATTAACTTGTTTATACTATATTAGCTTTTGATTCCTAGTAGGAAGATACAAACAGTACATTTTCATTTTACACATACATACATAGGTCTGCATCAGTGATTACTCTTGAGCCATGTGAATTACTGTGTGTTGAAGCAAACTACATGAAACAATTGTATGAGGTAATTATTGTTTGTACATATGGATAACATGACCATAACTAAAAGCATTGTAATTTTGTTTCTATAAATCGTCCAAATACTGGAGCCTCAGTAATGAACACCAGTTATTCAAACTTCTCTGAAAATGATTTTTTCTAGTAGAGTGGTGAATGTTCTGTGTGATGGTCAGAAACTCTTTTATGGTAATTTTCATAACACAAGTACACAAAAAATTTTGGAATTTTCAACTAGAGTAGGAACCTGACCATAGCACATCAATAAAAAGTACTGAAGTAAGCTGGAGTAGTGCATGATATTAAATCACAGTAAAACAATAGAAGTGTTATATCCCTACTGTGCTCAAGATACCATAATGGAAATGCACAGTAGGGATATAACACTTCTTATTGTTTTACTGTGATTTAATATCATGCACTACTCCAGCTTGTTTCAGTACTTTTTATCGATGTGCTATGATCTCTACTCTACTTGAAAATTCTATTTTTTTGTGTACTTGTTTGTTAACTTTTTTGTAAAATAAAATTATTATGACTGGTGAACCCACATGTACCGCATCAACAGAAAAAAATGGTGCCATGTGCCCTAGCTATCAATTGTCGTCTGAAAAGTGAAGTATCCATTACACTTCGTTGTCAGCTATGCTCAACCTGTTACACAGCATTACGGATCAAGAACTGTTCGAAAAGCACCTCTCCAATCAAAGTAGCCACTATAAAAAGTGCAAATGGTTTCCATTACTAAGGGAAGCCATCACATGCTACCACTAAACTGACACCTTTTGTTGTCAGCCAAAACACAAAGGAGGACCATGAAGAATGCATTGTACGTACTGCAGTATGCCAAAAGGCACGTGTCTGGCTGAAGCGATGTTGAACAGTGAAAAAATCAATCCTGTAGCCTTAGCCGTTATTGAGTTACGCTTGTCTGAAGGCATCAGTCAGTCAGTTGAACATTCCGTTTAAAAGAAAAAAAATTCTGTAGCAATTAATTGAAAGCATTTTGGGTCGATCTGAAAGCTTGCTTGGGCTTAGTTTTACCTAACCAATACTGTCTCATTGTCATAAAGGAAAATTAAGGCTGGTTTTGGGTGTTGTTTTTTTGTGGGCCACGCCCAAACCTTTGTGGTCTCCACTATACAGTACTATCGTACCGTATGATTTCAAAGTTATAGACTTTTTACAGTAGTTGCACTAAATGGTCCTCGGGAGTGTGATTCCACTTTATACCTGTACAGTGGTTTTGCAAAAGTAGAAAGCAAAGGCATGCGTTGTTGCATTGTAATGACATAAAGAAAAATTATAGTCCACTTCAAGCAGTTGTTTACTGTTGACATCCTTAATACAGTGTATGCATGTGCTGTAAAACAACTTTCTTTGGTAAACTAATGTAAAACTATATGTCAATAAAATTCGATCTTTCTTGTGCACATAACTCTGAATATTCACACCAGATTTGGTAAGATAATTCACATCAAAGCATCCTTAATATAATCAAATTTTATGGCAATCAAGTTATGAATTTGCATTTTATGCTGGCTTTTTGTGCAGGGTGTGTATAATGACTCAGTTGATATTTATAATGTGTCTGGAAAGCATCGTTCTTTCTTTTGATGCGGTGTGCATTGGTTCACCTGCTTCACCAGTCATATCAGTGTATCAATGTTACAAAAGGGGAAAAGTTTTGCATTCGTGTAGGGATTATAGAAATAAAAAAGGAGTGAAACAAGGAAGGTCATCTACACTTGCAGCTGCATTGCTCTCTGTTTCTATGATCCAGCTGTACTCAAATGTAATGTAAAATTTCTCATACAGTACAGTAATACTGCATATTAAGGATCATAACTTTTCTGGCCAAAAAATCACCCCAAAGCCATGCAGCCTCACAATACCTTCATGGGGCCTTAACAGTATTGGTTTGGCATAGCCAAGCCCAAAAGTGCCTTCAGTACAAGCTGAAATGCTTCCGAAAAGTTGCTACAAAGGGGGGTTTTGGTTAGGATTTTTTTCACTGTCCGACATCACTTCAGCCCAACAGGTGCCTACTGCAGTACGTACATGCATCATGGACTTACCTTTGTCCTCCATTTGACAGCTCAAGGTATTGATTCGTAATAACACAATGGCTTCCCTACATTTGTAATAGGAATCATCCATATTTTCCATGGAGTCTGGATTGATTGCAGAGGCGCTTTTCTCCTACAGTACTGTTCTTCATTTGTAGCGCTGTGTACTGATAGCTGAAAGCAAATCATAATGACTACTTCACTTTCCAGTCAGTAATTGATACGTAGCTGGGGCACGCATTCAAACAAAAACATTAACTCAGATACCATTCTTTATTATGATGTAGTATGCGTGGATTCACCAGTCATAATAATTAATGTTATTAAAGAAGTAAACAAAGAAGTATAAGGAAAACATCTGCAGGTGTAGGCGATCTCCCTTGTTTCCCTATTTTTTCTATGTTTCCTAATAGAACTTAAAATTTCTAATTTTTCCTTATCATACAGTATGGTAGTACTGTATATTAAGGATCATGAAGGTTTGGGGTTTTCTGGCCAAATATATCACTCTGAAACCAGCCTCACAATATCTTCATGGCGCCTTGGCAGTATTGGTTAGGTATAACCAAGCTCAAAAGTGCCTTCAGTACGACCTGAAACACTTCCAAAAAGTTGCTACGAAATTTTTAAAAATATATTTAGTGGAATTTTCTGCTGACTGACTGACTGACTGATATCTTCAGACAAGCATAACTCAATAATGACTAAGGATTTAGATCGCTAAAGTGATCCTGTCTTAGTCATCTTTGAGACAAAATTTCCTGACATACTGTATTAAGCAGGTGGCTGCTTTAGGTGGGTCACTCTGTACACAAATGTCACATTTGAGTATTATAGTGGCCAGGTAACCTTGTGATCTGATTAGATGGGTTTGCATACAGGCAGAAAACAACCATTTACAGTACTTCAATCTCTTATTACTTTGAAGCTGCTCCATGTAGTGTTCTTGTTTGGCCAGATGCTCTCAATAGCACCTACATAATCAAAATTAATTGTAATTCTGGAGGATTCAACTGCCAGGAGTCTAGTTCTTTTGTAAACACAAGTCTAAAATTGTTATTAGTGTGACATTAAGAACCTGCACAAATAGGATTGTGTTTTTGTGTGGTGCCTTAGATACTGTGCTGTATTCTGTACTAACTTTTGCATACCGTATGCTGGTACCGTAACTATTCACCAACCAAATGTGTGCCTTGTTTAGCAGCCACACTGTTAATAACACCTATAATGACCACATCAAGTGTCCCAATTGGCTATGCTATGTTGTAGTTCTTAAACTTATCAGTAGGTTTATAACCATAGGTAGTCAAGATGAAATTCAAGCACATTTTACACTTTTTAACCACTTATTAGTGGATATAATGCTGCAGTTTAATGCTGCAGTTACTATGGAAGCTACATATGTAACAGCTAGAGAATTGTATAACTTCTTTATGGTGGAGTGCATGCATGTGTATATATATGTACATACAGTAGTGGTTTTCACCACCATGCAGTTACTTGATTACTGCATCAGTGCATTGTGTATAATGATTGAACTTTACTGCAAGAGAGTGCATTCCTTACTTCTTGTTGCTATGATTCCCATTATGATTCTAGGATTTTATACCTGTAATTATATGTAGAGCTTCTGCATTTACAGGTATCTCAATGTAACAATCAATATCAATGTTGTTATGCAAGGATATCATATTACCTTACTCAAATATGTGGTTTTTGTTGTCAAACAGTCAGTCACATGTAGTAGTTGTAACATGGGCGCGAGTGTGTATATTTCAGGCAAATCACTCGTGCCCATGTTACAACTAATATATTCCACTTGGGTGAATCACCTGCAAGTGTACATAGAAACTGCTGGAACGCTTTGCGAGTGTATTTATATGGGACCATGTGACTTTCGATTGTGGGTAACGTCGTAAGAGCAACGACAAGGCACTGCTAAGAGGCCGAACGTAAGTGTATCGTCACGAGCATGCAGATCGCTTCGATTGTGGGTACGCAATTAAACACAGGAAGCCCAAATACGAGCTGAACAGTTCATAATGAAGCTTAAGTGCACTATAAAGTAATTGCTATACTAGTCATGAATAAACTAAAGCAGTGAATATGTTTACAGCACTATAATGGCCTAGCCAATTAAGCGCCACGCCCAGTCATTACGCGTGTGTGACATCGCACCAGGTGTCAAAACGGCAATGTAAAGATGATTCAACTACACTAAAGTACTTACTTTACTAGCCATGAATAACTAAAGTATTGAATACTATTAACACTAATGGCCATATCAATTAAGCGTTACACCGTTACACGCACTGGTACAAGTTATATCACTCCTAGGAGGGATATAACTTGTATATACTACCTCCTATTCTCGTTACTGCATTCCTGAGCACTGCTAGCAGTGCTATTATACCACTTAAACCCCAGTGCGTGGGAGTATCAAAGCGCCGCGCTGGGTTATAACTACCATACAGCTAGACAGAGCGGCGTTGCTACTGTACGATATATTAGTTATCACCCAGTGATAACTAACTTATCACCCTGTTGCGGAGCCACTCAGTCTCTTTCGTGACATCATAATAACCGCGAATGGCATTGTTTACCAATGGAACAAAGAGCCAAATAAGGAAATATTGATACAAAACACACAAATACAGCGCTTAAAACTACCTAAATCTTACAAGAAAACTGCTTATCCTTTACACAATAACACTACAAGTTACCAATACGATAGTTTAACAAATGTCAAGAATAGTACGTGACGATTTTCGCTCCAGCAATCACTCCCAACGGTCACTATGGTGAAGAACTAACTTCCTCTAGCTTCATCGTTCTATCTTGGACTACAGTAGCCACTTGTTGGTCTTTATTTTTCTCTTGCACACCATGCGACAACACTATACCAATTTCTGACGAAGGCGAGTCGTACCTGGAACCGCTGCTTCATAACACTGCCCTTCGCTACAGTTTGTAGGCAGTATGTAAGGTCTCTCTTGTAGCTACGAAGTAGAATCTCCACACAATTCGGATGAAATCTTGAGCACAGTGACAGGAACTCAAACCGGAACTTAATTTATTATCCGTAAACTTCTGCGCACTCCCGCGCACTGGGATATAAAACAGTTATATCCCGTATACTCGGATGATATCATTGTTATTACACTCGTACCGGGATATAACTATAACTTATACACCTTCTCTTCCCTTTGAAGTGAGGTGTGAAAGTGGTATACAGTATATACATTTACGGTGTGCACATTTCCAGATTAATTGTATCCTCAAATGAAAATTTAGTCTCTTCTTTTAGTAATAGTGTCAATATAATTATCAAGCCATCAAATACATGGTCGTAGGTATACAGATCATTCTAAACACATGTAAATAGTTCACTGCTGGAAACTCATTAGCAAAGTTAATATGTAGCTAGCTAGGTGATACACTGATACACCACTACTACTGTATACATACAGTATACAATAATGAAACTACATGGGCATAGCTCTCACATACAATGTGTAGGTTGTGCCCATATGATTAGCAGATTAAATGTCAATACCCACATATATATTACCATACTGTACATATATTACCATATTTATGATATGCAAGTTTTGTGTGTTTTTGATCATTTGCGCGGTCGTATTTTGATGCTATGATGTTAAATCTAATAGATTGATGGGGGTTTCTATTTTGTGTGTAAAGAACTTTATAAATGTTTTGAAACCTTACAGTAGCTAGATAGCTTTAAATATGAGCCTACTTCTTTTGGTTTTCATTTCTATGAAAAGTCATGCGTGCTGTCAGTTCAGTATGAGTACGTATACAGCAACAGCTTGGTTATTGGCTAAAGGCAAGGTAAGTAATGTTCTATTAGTAAAATAGCAAAGTTTTGTATTATAATTGTGTATGGGTTGTATACAGTTTAATACTTTACATTATGTTACTTATGCATTCTAGCCAGCTAGGTGGTATGTTTAACTATGGAGGGATTGTTCTTTGTTATTTAACTTTGATAAATTTAGTTGAACCTACTGTATTTATAAAATGTCTGTAGGGACATTTATTCTTAAAAGTTCAGTATCTTACCATAATGCAGTACATTGAACCACTAAACACTATGAAAGCCACCAAGAATGGTAAAGAGCATCTAATTTATGAGGTGTTTATTACCATGTACTCACAACAGTTGTTGTAGCTACCTGTCCTGTTCATTATATCAGAATATGACTGGCTAGGTCTGTACAGATAATCTTATATTTTTAATGTAAATCACAACCAGGACATCAATTATGTAATTTTCATATTTGTTAACATTGCTATCCTGCATGTTCATATGACTATTATACGATAGTTATATATGAATGAATAATTACATCGTTTGCGTTCTAATATTGAAGAATCACAGTGATGCCTTGAAGGGGATAATCAGTGTTGGAGTTGCTACTGATATGACAGTATCTGGTAAGATACAATATACGTAATATCAAGAGTTAGCAACTCTTGGTAATATACAAATTGTTTTGGACAGTGTAGAGTCTGTCAACTTTGAAGATTTTATTGTTACAGCACTGTCAATTGTATGTGTTATTCTTTATTAGAGTTAACAATCTTACATGAAGTATTGTAGAGTGTAATTAACATTAGCATGTAAATCAAACATTGACAGATTCATGACTATCAGTGTAGCTATACTGTGTGTAGCTAATATGTTTATTTTCACAGATCAAGCAGATGACAGTAATCGAGTTGCTACCTCAAACCTGATTCCTTCTGTGAATTTTCAGGTACTTCTGTTTTACACATCTATGCATTTTTATCTACTCTTGTTACTGACTAAGTGCCATAACATTGCATGGTTGAGTGGTGAAAAAATTTATACGTGCTTCCTTTGTGACTATAGATATTTTGTCCTTTATGGTATCAGACTTATTTCATGGTTCACTGGTAAAGGGAATACTGTGTAGTTAAGGTATTCAGCTGTGCAAATAGCTTTATCCATCTGTAGCATGTTTATTTGAAACTGTAATATAGTATTTCAACCAGTGATACCTACACTTGTCATAAATTTGAAGTGTAGGTTAGAGACCCAGCAAGAGGATTTTCATGGATTTTAAAAACTGAGGCAAAGCCGAGGTTTTTAAATCATGAAGATCTGAAAGTGTGGTCTCTCTAACCAACTTAGAAAATGGGAGCATTTTTTATATGGGCATGTGTGGAGTCATTGTGAGATGACATTTTAAAATCATCACATGGTCTTACCAACATGAGTGCAGAAGACTGAACATGTTTCGTCAATGAGTTGAAGAGAAATCGAAGCTCACACTTATCGCTGCTTCCTGAAGACGGACGCTAGTCAAGATGATCATGTCGACAAGAAACTGATCAGTTACTGCCATTACATGTGCCGTGGCATCACAGCAGTGTGACACAGGTAACAGTTGGCTTGAGTGATTACAATGATGACAAGTTATCACAAGTTGTATTTCTGGCACAACAGCAGTATTGCCAGGCTCAGTTTAGCGTGCGGACCTTCCCACATTTACAAATAATGCAAAACAACTGTTCTACAAAGAAGTTTACCTATCTAGGTCTTCGGTAACGGTTTAAATTGAAAATGAAATGTGCTTAAAACACTCTAGAAAACAGATGGGTGCTAAACAGAATTCTCTGTGATGTTTTGGCTTGCACATTTGAAAAATATATTCATTAGTGAACTTAGTATAACATACAGATTTATTGTATTTCTTTCTCAGTGCACTGTCCACTACAATAATACAACCGTGTACACTTCAAATCTTCAAGTTGGCCTTGCAGTGTCCAAGACAGTATTTCTTGCAGTTACACTATACCAGTTCTCTGAATTCTGTTGAAGCTTCAGCAAGTGTCATCCATAATGGTGTCCATTTCCATCTCTGTCCTTCTGCCAACTCCAATCCGTAGGACTTGGAAGAGACGTCTTTGCTGCTATCAGTACTTGTCCCCAAATATGGCCTGGTTGGAATGATGCATATTTCACATGCTGAAATAGAGCTGCTGTTGAAGGAAGAAGATTTTCCAGCTTTCTATTCCCATAAGAAAAGAGTTGCTTCTTTGCAGTGTTTACAGTGATCAGTTATAAAGTACAGCTGTACAAAAAAATCTATATAATATTATTTCTTTATTATATCACCCTTGTAATTGCCTCTGGAGTCTGAGAAAGGTGACCAAACAGAGTTTTTAAGCTTGGTAAAGATCTCCAAACATCCCAAACAGTTTTCTTCCCTATTCCACAAAAAGATAAGACTGTATCACAGCCTCACCTGCAAATGTATGAGCTGAAATTTTGTTGTGACCAAACGCTAACCAGATTTCACATCCCTGGTAGTGGCAATGGCAAGTACAAGCACATGTGTGTCAGTTGCATGCACCATAATCTTCTCCAGATCATATTGTCGAGCATGAGCACAATGAAGTATAATGCAATGGTCAGCTTCTTATTACGTACAAGGCTGAAAACAGACTCATATAATGTGCTGGTCAATATAATACTTTCTCCTTTTGTGGTGATGAATACTTTGACCTCAGGTGTCACAACAGATTCAATGGCTGAAGCAAGAATCTGTAAAAGCTCAGTTTTGTTGGAATTAACTCTTCCAGTTCTGAGGGATATGTGTTTTCTCTCAAATACATGCAAATGATTTTCAGTACCACAGCACTCTCTTGTATGTGCATTTAAGCTGTCAGCAGTCTACGAGTCCCACACTATGTACATCTATTACTGAAAACATCTACTGCATTCTGCAAGGGTGTTTTGTTCATGATGACTGCACTTTGATTTGCAAGGTTTTCTTAGAGACGAAGTGTCCTTTAAGGAACCGATTCCAAACTGTAGGTATTCACATTCCAGCTGTGTGAGGTCCTTTACATGTACCATAGATAATATATTGAAGCATATACTGAAACATAATGAAAGTGATTCATGACAAATATACATACAAGTGCTTCCAGGTACATCGAGATGTTTGCATCTCATGATGTTTCCATCTCATTGCAATCACATGGATTGGAAGAAGAGGACCTCTAACTTCAGACCTCGTAAAAGAATTAATTATGGGTGACTACTTTACTTTCCATGTCTGCACACCACTCATCAAATGGCTTTGCTGTCATGTTATTGGTCTCTAAATTATCCTTGTATGTAGTGAATGCTTGACTTTGTAGATGGAATAAGACTGCTGCTGTTACTTGATGAGCCCACTGGGCTCTTGAAGTGAGTGAATTACTCTGAATGACATCAGCTCTCCCCTCTGTTGTAACATTTAGCAGAAGCCATATTGGCTGCCAACCACTTTCTTCCAACTAATCACCAAGGACATTTAATAGGGCATTTCTATGTGTAGTCCAACACATACTTCTATTCACCATATGTGTTTTGGCCTAGACCATATTGTATGTATTTGCTTAGCAATGGTATATAATGGTTGAGCAAGGGTCAAGACTGGGATTCACAAGCTCAGTAGCTTTCAAGATGACATCCATTCCATGCTTTACTATGGCTTTGGAGTGTGCGTTATCAAGAAACAAAGACATCAAAGTAGAAATTGCAGGTGAACGGCGAATGGCAAATTGAAGATGTGCAAAGTAAGCTGACCACGAGACATTATCATCTTGGTCAGCTGCTCTTTCTGCAACAACCAATCAACCTCTCTCAGCCAGGAAACTTTCAGATTTAACTTTCAGGGGTAGCATTTCCAGAGTTGTAATGTGTCAATATTAATAAATTTTTGCCTAAAATTGGTAAAATCTCCATTTTGAGCAGGAAGCTCAACCATACAATACCAGTTCTTATACTTTTTGCCAGAAGTGAACATGTTTTTCGCCTATCTACACTATATTAGTAGTAGTATGGCCAAACCAAAAAGCACCTTCAGTATGACCTGAAATGCTTTCAAAAAGTTGGTACGAAGTTAAGACTTGTTTAGTGGAATTTTCTACTGCCTGACTGACTGACTGACTGACTGATGCCTTCAGACTAGCGTATCTCAATAATGGCTATAGCAACAGACTTGATTTTTTCACTGTTCAACATTGCTTCCGCCTGACAGATGCCTTTTGAACATACTGCAGTACATATAATGCATACTTTATGGACTTTTGTGTCCCATTTATCTTTGCTAACAGTGCAAGGTGTCAATTCGTAATTGCACTCCATGATGCCAGTGGCTTCTCAATGTTTAACAGTAATCATTCATTCTCTGTTGCAACTTAATTGATTGCAAAAGTCCTTCTCCTAGTGTTCTTCATTTGTAACACTGTAACAAGCTGAACATAGCTGAAAACGAAGCGTAATGGCCACTCTGCTATTTCAATAATAACCAAAAGCTGTAGCTTGCATCCTAGCACATTGGCAGTATTGGTTAGGTATAACCAAGGCAGGCAGTTAGGAAGTTCCTGCCTGCCTGCCTTCAGGTAAGTGTAATTCAATAATGGTTAAGGCTATGAGCTTGATTTTTTCACTGTTTGATGTTGCTTCATCTGAAGACATGCCTTTAGCATACCACAGTACATACAATGCATGCATCATGGACTTATCTTTGTTCTCCCTCATCTTTTACTGACAGCCCAAGTTGTCAATTTGCGGTGGTGCGATGGCTTCCCTACATTTGTAAATGTGAATCATCTGTATTTTCATTGGTGACTGGATTGATTGCAGTGCACTTCTCCTACTGTCTTTGTTTGTAACACTGTGAAGCAGGCTAAAAGCGAAGCATAATGGCCACTTCACTTTTGAGTCATAAATTGATAGCTGGGGCACACGTTCAGAAGTAATTACAACTCTGGCACCATCCTTTCTATTGATGCAGTATGTATAGGTTCACCAGTCATAATAATGTTACAAAAAAGTAAACAAGGGCAAATTACACTGTAGGAATTTTAAATTAGATTAGGGAGCATAGAAAAAAGTAGGGAAACAAGGGAAGTCGCCTATACACCTGCAGATATACTAGTGGACATACAGTATAATCCCTAATTCAGTCATGGAAGTAGAAGCTTCATAGTTGACAGTACTAACCTCATACATGTCAGCCGCCTCATGCACACCAGCCCTTGACGACATTCATTATTCAAACATGTGCAGAACCCATACAATTGCCATAGTTATACTCTTAAAGCTTTTGCTGTGCATACACGATATTAGTAATGTCCAGACTCTAATACAGGCTTAATTTCTTGTACACTACTAACTTTGCTACTTCATCCAATTGCAGAGTCCATAGTCTTAAACATGAAACATTTAAATAAAAGTACAGGAATTTTCAACTAGAGTAGGGATCATAGCACTTTTATAAAAAAGTACTGAAACAAGCAGTAGTGCACGATATTAAATCACAGTAAAACTATAAGAAGTATTATATCCCTACTTCTTATTGTTTTACTGTGATTTAATAGCTTGATTCAGTACTTTTATCGATATGCTATGGTCCCTACTCTAGTTGAAAATTCCAATTTTTTGTGTACTTGTTTGTTAACTTTTTTTGTAAACAATTATTATGACTGGTGAACCCACACATACCACATCTGAAATAGTGCCGTGCACCCTAGCTATATCAATTATCATCTGAAAAGTAAAGTATTTGTTTTCAGCTACACTGTATGTTCAACCCGTTACACAGCATTTCGAATCAAGAACTGTTCGAAAAGCACCTCTGCAATCCACACATACCGAAAGAAACAAATGGTGCGGCGTGCCCATTATGCTTCCTTGTCGGCTATGTTCAACCCATTACACAGCAGTACAAATCAAAAACTGTTCGAAAAGCACCTCTGGAATCAAAGTAGCCGCAATAAAAAAATATGAACGATTTCTGTTACGAAGGGAAGCCATCATGTGCACCACCAAATCGACACTTTTTGCTGCCAGCAAAGATGAATGGGACACAAAGGAGGACACTGGTAAGTCCACGAAAAATACATTGTACGTACTGCGGTATGCCAAAAGGTACCTTTTGGGCGGAAGTGACGTCAAACAGTGAAAAAATCATGCCCATAGCCTCAGTGGTTGTCGAGTTACGCTTGTCTGAAGGAATCAGTTAGTTACTCAGTCAGTCAGTCAGTAGAAAAATTCTGTTAGATAATTTTTTTAAATACCATTGAAAGCATTTTGGGTTGATCAGAAGGCTTGTTTGGGCTTAGTTTTGTCTAACCAATACTGCCTCGTCGTCCTCAGGGAAAACTGAGGTTGGATTTTGGGTGATGTTATTTCGTGGGTCACGCCGATTCCTTTGTGGTCCCTACTATGCAGTACTATCGTACTGTATGATTCTTCACCTTGAAGATGTATACATGCGATTGTACGTATTTATTTTATTATGGTAACTATTATAGTGCTATTCATACATAGCCTGCAAAGAGTGGTTTATGGATGGTAGGCATGACTCTGTATCAGCTAATTTGTGAGCAGTTTCCTGATCTATTGAAGACATATCAAATCAATTTGTTTACCTACAAAAATTGCAGCAGTGGTGGAGATCTAGTGGATTGGGTAGTAGAAAATTCTGCTGCTCCTAGGACCAGAACTGAAGTAGTTCGAATGTGGCAAGCTTTACTTGAAGAAAGAGTTATACACCATGGTATACGTGTATATGTATTGAATATACTTGTATTATGCTGTAACAAATATGTTTCTCAAATATACAATATAAAATACTACTAGATTGTTCTAGAACATTCTACAGTATGTGTGTTCTATTCAAAAATATGTACGTCATTAGAGCATTACAAAGGTAATCAAATTAATTCTGTAATACAATACTACATGTATTACAACTCCTCTAGTATTTCATCGAAGGTACAGATTGGCGGGATAGTACACTACTATTAAGACGTACTCACGCCAATCGTCATCATCATAATCATCATAAGTGCTATGCTAATAAAACTTGTGACAACAGGTTGCAAATTGTATGCTAGCATAAAAAGTTTGTTTTGTAAAATTGAACCTGCAACTTTTCACATTTTGCATGAAAATATCGAGATACTCTCTAACAGAGCAGTCACTGCAAAACTTAATAGACTAATAGTATACATAACTTGTAAGGAATTTAGTTTTAAAGCATTATTGCAAATAAATACAGGCACTACATATATATTACAACTTTATATAACCATAAACATGCAAGCACAAAATTATATCAGTATAAATTGGCTTTATATCGGATCAGTAGGTAGCTATTTTTCTTTACTGGTAGAGCACTAGTTTGTCATATTCATTGCATCTGTAGATAAAAAGACCAATGATTTGTGTAAAAACAAACCTCAAAGCCAGTTTATGGTTGGCTTTGGGTATATACAGTATTTAAACTGCAAAAGAAGTGAAATCCACACAAAAACAGCCAAGCTGTATTAAAAGGGTGAAAAAGCCTGGGTGAAAAAAGTTGTGAAATCGAAGGTGGCGGCCATGAAATGGCTGCAATAATGTTGATCATAATTCTTTATATTAATGCACAAAGCCATTATTAAAATTTATTATCATCCATATCATTGCAGCCATTTCGTGGCCGCCAACCTTTGATTTCACAACTTTTTTCACCAAAGCTTTTTGAAGGCCCCACCCTTTTTATACAGCTTGACTGTTTTTGCATGGATATAATGTACATAAGTATATTAGCAAAATAGCAAACAGCCTGGGACATTACATTATTTTTTACACAAAAAGTGCATACTAGAAAGACCTTTTTCTGTGTCACGTTGGCTGTTGACAAATTATTGTGATTTATTACTTTTTGTAGTCTTCAATGTTCACTCTTTCAAGGATGACCCTAGTTTGATGTACAAATTCCACAATGGTCTGAAGCAGGAAAGTTCTGAGAGCAATTCCCCAGACAATGTAGTGGAACAACGTCAACACTATTCCACTTCCTCCAGCTTTGATACAGACACAATTTTGGAAGATAGTTTTGAAATGTGGGCTAGTTTGGCCCCAGAAGCATTAGTTTCAGCCTCCTTGACTAAAAGGTAAACTTCACTACATAGCAGTGTATCTAAGAAGCATAGACACTGTTCTTTATAATCTTTGATACATGCAACAATGGTAGCAATTTGGTAGTGCGTTCTTTATGGGTTAACTTCCATTATTAAAACTTGGACCCTATTATTAGCTCTAATAATAATGATTTTGTAATTGCTGGCCACTTTGATTTTGGTACCACCCTACATCTTTCGTGTTTTTTCCTTGATAATCTATACAGTTGGTTAACTCAACCATCTCAATCTAAGTGTGTACAGAGACGTAGTCAAAACCTGGGCATCAATAATTTAAACTAGTATATTAAAAATTATAAATTAAAAAAATGAAGTAGGAATCCAAGCAATAAGAAGTAGTGAAACAAGAGATGAACGATGGTAGCTATGCTGTAATAGCTACCATCGTTCATCTCTTGTTTCACTACTTTTTATTGCTTGCCAAAATGAAGATCTTGCTGATAGAACAACTTGGTTTTTATTTGAAGCCAATAGGTGATTTCATTACAAAGTTATGATCATTTTTACTAGCTGCAAAATTTGATAAATTTACCTACCCTCAAGGTGGGAATTACCTGTAGGAAGCTAATTATGCATCAAATTTTGCAGCTAATAAAAATACTCATAACTTAAGAATGAAATCACCTATTGACTTCAAATAAAAACCAAGTTGTTTCTATCAACAAGATCTTTTGTGTGGTACCATGTTTTAAGAAGTTAATTATTGCCTCAGGGAGTTAAAGAAAAAAATGATCAATTTTTTTGTACAAAAATGGCCACCAAAAGTCAAATCAGTGATGGCACTATATCTGAAAATACATGTATTGAGGACTACTATTTGTGTGGAAAGTTTCATGGCTTTATGAAAAAGTGCACAATTTTTTGGTTGTGCCGCTATACTATACCTCAAGTCAGCCTTCCAACTTGAAGGTGTGTGGTCACTGAAATACAGCTAGTGTAAAAGGGTGTATCATCATGGTTTCAATCGATAGATCGATAATGTGTAGAATAAAGAATGGGCATGATCTTGTGACCTGTATCGTGAAAGCTATCTAGTACTGGTACCTCTGTACAGTGGTGTAGTCTAAGCACCTTAAATAATCTTGTGGCATCAATTATGCTGCTTAAAGAAAGTGTTGATATGGAAAATTAACGCCTCGATGTGGTTTCGTTGGATGAAGAAGAACAAGTAGCTTGATTGAAAATAAAAAAAGACAAGGCGTAGAGGGCACACACTCGTCGGAACCCCAAAAGGCACATCCCACTGGTGAGTTTGTTATGGTGGCTGTGCACTGCTTCATTTGGCCTCTAGGCTTGCGACTGTGGTCAGTCAGGCAGTCAGGCAGTCAGTCTAAAATTCAAGTTTTGGCCATTTTTAAAAATTATATATCCAGCCACCTGTAAGTGTTTTGCTGTATTTAATGCTGTTTTACACTGTATGTATTATATGGACTAGTACTATTCCGTAAAGGTGATTTTCGTCTCGTAAGATATCTCTAGGATGCTTTTTAAAGGCAGAGTTTTGGGCAGCATGCGAAAACAGTACGACTGTACCGTTTGATATCAAGATTGAGATACTCTAATAGAACAGTCAGAAAAATATTTAGCAATAGTGCTACTCTTACAAACTGTTAAAATTAGTCTCACATTCAATTTTAGAGTGTATAATGTAGTGTTGCAAACCAGTATGGAAAAACCGGTTATTAACTGGTATTGTCTAGGTCAAGCCAATTATTAGCTAAGAAGCTTTTAAACTGGTTTTGCCCACCCACTTGGTAAACCATAAATTACTCCTGCTGACAAGCGTTAACATCATAACATAACCTCAAAACATGTGTAAATATGTGATTGTAATAACTGTTATTGTAAGGCAGGATGTTGATGGTCACTTTGGTACCACCCTAAGGCTTCCAACAGGCATGTTGAGTACCATTATGTCTGCTAATTTACAATCAGACAATAACCAGTCAATATCCAATTATTCACCTTCTGATAACCAGTTTTAGTAAACTTTGCAGGTTCACAGCACTTGTACACTGTATAACGTTTAAAAATTTTCCTACGTGGCTTACAAAGTTTGCAATAAAATTGAAGATTGAGTTACCCTAATAGAGCAGCCACCCTAATACCCTAATACAGCAACAAATAGGTATTAATAATTATACTGTTTAGAGGGTCTAATTTTCAAAGTTCCCTGGGGGAGCATTCCTAGACCCCTTAGATTGTCATACACTGTATTTTGTATGCTATAGTGTGCTTCACACACTAAGGAATGCTTTCCCTATACTACGTAGTTACTAGCTACAATGTCATGTACAGTAGCTAGGCCCTGGAATCACCAAAATTTTAGCTACGCCCTTGAGTGTGTGCTATATTAATTATGGTGAATGATAAGAAGTTCAATTCTGTGACGTATGGGCAGAAAGTATACAGTAAAGATGTTAAAAAAACTGAATTCAAGTACTTGTTTCATTAACTCTATTTTATGAAATGAGGCTTGCAGTGTATCATATTTAAAGTTGGACTGCACTGTATATACGTACATTACAGTACTTAACCTGTAAGCATATTAACTGTCAAAAATATGATAGATAATCATGCTTTTATTGTAGATGTACACCTGCATAACGTACATAAAAGTAATTATTTACATTTGTCTATGCATACAGTAGGGGTGTGCGATAATGAAAATTTTATTATAGCGATAATGTACCTCATTATCACAATACTTGACTACACATGTTAGATACTGTAAATGTTTCTAATAAACTATCACTGTGTCACTCATTACAGTGCTCAATATAATGCCTCTTACTTGATCTGTCAAAATGACAGACCAACATGCAACATGGTCAGCCACTGGTACATGATAGTAGCAGTTTACATACAGAGTGTATTTTTAAATGCTTATTTTGATAGGTCATAATGTCAAGCCATTTTAATTTGGTTGGTCATTATGACTTTTGGGTCAGAAAATGACAGGTGACAGGCTGTTATTTTGAGCTTTGCATACAGTTATGCTTGCGTTATAGCTATATTGGAAACCAGTATCATGACAAAAAATTTAAGTGTTCATTAGAATTGTACCTGGATTTGTAACATTTCCTCATTTCAGGTTGGCCACGTGTAGTTTACAGAAATTTCCTATTATCACGATAATGCAATAATGAAAATTTTTGCAATAACGATAATGACTTTTTACGGTTATCGCACAGCACTAGCATACAGTGGTGTCTAGTAAACATCTGTGTTTAGCAATGTTGTACCAGCTTACCAGCTTCTTGGCCAAATGATGTACCATTGTGTGTTGAAACTCTTGATGCTTATAGTTGTATATTCAATCAAGCAAATATGTTCATGTACCTGTAGTGAATTACAAGTATAGAGGTCATCAATTGACATCACACTAAATATTTTCCATGTAATTACAGGTTATCTTCATAAATGTGTGAGGCATGAGTGAGTTACAAGCTGAAGAATGTTGTTGAAAATAAGAAAGCTGTGGTACATTGGTTATGTTATTTGTTGCTTAGTAATATCGCTTCACAGCAGGGCTATTAAACTCCAGTTGCTCATTGGCTTGTACCACAGAATGAACCCAGTCCCATTGTTCAATTGGCAAGTAACTCACTCAGTGTAACGATTTCTCACAAGTCTTTCTTCAATTGTGCACAATTGCAAGTTTCATTTTCTCACATGGGTGCCACTGATTTTTTCCTCAAAAACATGGTGCCTAGTAACCGTTACTAACTTAAAATGATGTAAATAGATAACCTCTATATGTTTTCAGTACAGGAGCCTCAAATTGGTTATTGTGTCACAATGTAGATTTTGAAATTATAATAATGATTTATGTATTAGCCCTGATCAGCGTACAGAAGAAGACATTGATTTCATTTATGAAGAAATGGTCAACATAAAAGCTTTCTCCCACTTTTCTCAGACAGTGAGTACCGTGATCAGTAGTTCCCCATACTTAGGTCTATTGTGTAGTATATACTATAGCATTTGGTTATATTGGTTCTTAAAATTGGAAGTTAGATGTGGTATTTTTAAATGTTCAGATGATATTCAGTAGAACTAACTGTGTGTGTATACACAGGTGAAAAGCGAACTATCCAAATGTATTATTATTGATGAGTTCAAGGAACAAACTGGTCGAATGTGTAAGTAATCTGAGTATAGTGAAACCTAGGTCACTGTACAACATTCGCCTGTCTAAACAGTACCAACTACAACTCTTGTTTCATTATCTAGTGTTTCATCAGGGAGATGAAGGTACATCATGGTATATCATATATAAAGGATCCGTTAATGTGATTGTCCATGGAAAGGTACTTCATTTTCAAAGCAATTACAAAAATATATTTTGACACCATAGGGTATAGTATGTACACTACATGAAGGTGACGAGTTTGGAAAGCTTGCATTAGTAAATAATGCTCCAAGGTACACTGTATGTACGTACATTGTATGTTCATATAGGAAACAGGTTTAATTGTCCAATAATTCACTACTTCTTTGTAAACATATACTATTATTATTATCAAAGCTTTACAGTGACCAGCAATGAAGGTCTGGCAGCAATATTCTGCCTATAGAAGTAGTTACCTGTATTGTATAGGATGCCTGTAGTCACAAAGCATCATGCTTGAATATAGCAAAGAATTGTGAGGCTAAAATTCTGTACAACACAGATTCTCAATCAATTACCAATCATACTCTGTACTGTATCGTACAGTACTGTAGTATTGTATAGTAGGGATCATGGAGGTTTGGGCTTCCTTGCCAAAAACATCACCCAAAAAATCAGCCTCAACTTTCCTTTATGACAGTCATAGTCAAGCCAGTAAGGCCACTATTTTAATTACCTGTTTTTTTTTTCCACATTTCTAGGTTGCTACACTCATGTAGTAGGTAGCTACAGTACCTAGTGCAGTATCCAATAGATCCTTATCGGATTTAAATTTTTGTGTAGTCAACCCTTTGACATTTACATTTGTAGAAGAAGTTTAACTAAATTAACTTTCATGAATGAATAGCTATAGCTACATCTGAAGTGGTCAGTTGTTGCTTTCAGTGACCATATATACCAAGTTATATAAAGTTATATAAATAATTGCTTGTAATGCATAGCAAAAATAAGCTTAGCTAGCAATGTTGTGGCAAGTTCTAGAGATAATGGGATAATGGTAATGACACACCCGCCTGCACTCCATATGGATTTTCTGAGAAAATCACCAAAGAGTGGCTTAAATGTCTTTAGAGTGACCACATCAAATCCAATATTAAAAAATAAGAGAACACCTACAGAAGGTCGAATATTGAACTTTTAAAATGCATGTAATTGCCAAATTATTTTTGGTCTGCTTGCTAGCCTGACCACAGTCACAAGGCTAGAGGATAAATAAAGTAGTGTACAGCCACCATTTCACGTCACAATAATAATGCATGTGCCTTTTCTGGCTGCGACAAGTGTCTGCCTTCTGTACTTTGCCTTTCCTTTTATCTGGTTCTCTTCTTTATGAAATCTATACTGGAGAATATAGTTTTCTGCATTGACACTTTCCTTTGAGGAATGTACTTAGACAACACTGTATTTTCACACACCAGATGCACATGGTGCATGGCTTTAGAATATATACATCATTCTATGGCTTTGTTTATAATTTGTTTACTGCTCAGGTAGCAATATGCTTTGTATTATCATATGTATCACAGACTATGTCATGCATGGTTATTTACTATATCCACAAATAGGTACCAGTATTCAATTATTAACCAAACATACAATAAATAAGCAACAATTGTAGCATGCACACATGACTAAAAAGTGTCACTGGTATCTGACATAAAGATCTGTAATCAATGCACTTACTGATTTTATATAGAGCTGCATCCATTCAACTTCGGGAAGCCCACTGTAGTTTCCTCAGGGTGGACAAAGAAGATTTTAATCGTATTTTGAAATCAGTTGAAGCAAACACAGTTAGACTTCAAGAACATGGTCATGATGTTCTTGTGCTAGAAAAAATTAATGAAAAGTAATGTGTTGTCATTATTTTGGTTGTATTATATGCATTGGTGCTATATCCCAGGTATTCTGTAGTGCTTGGAACTCCTGACAAAGTCATTGATCATTTGATAGATAAAAAAGTGGATGAAAATGAAACTGAAGGTTGTTTACTATTGCAGTGCTCATCATTTTGTAACTAGTGTCTACAGATGTCCCACACACTATGCACATTGCCAACTGTACCACATATGTATACATTACTAAGAACATGATGTGCACAGGCATTCAATTCTCTATAGCCATTTGCAAGGTGTACTGTACAGTATCAATGAGCAATAATACAAAATTAAGTACCCAAAGATAAATTACTATACAAAAGGGTGCTTCAATGCTGATTCAAAATGTGTAGTTGTATGTTGCGCCTTTCTTGATATACAGTATGCTGTCTAACATATGTATTAATACAACAGCAGTGGCAGATTTGGGTGGGTGGTTTTGATAGAAACTCCTTTTAAATTTAGCAGCTAAACAAGTTGTGTATAAAAAATCTATGTACCACCATATTTCAGTACCAAGTGAAATTGCAATAATAGATACAGCAATACTTCACCCTGCGGATATTCTAACAGAGCAGACATGAGCAATGAAAGATACAGCATAGTCACAAGTTTTGGTTTTGGTCTATGGTTAGTTTGCTTATCACAGCTAATTTAAAGCATTGAAATTTACAGTTATTATTAACTGAAAGTAGCCAAAAATTCTATCTTAGAGCTAAAATCTCAATTTTCTGGTAGTATGTCTTCAGGCACCTTTTGATTCCCTGTCCATTACATTCATGTTATTTTCAAAAACCCATTTAAAAAATCTTAGATCCACCACCGAACAACAATAACACTATTAATAACACTATTAATTAGTGACTTTCATTGCGTTTGTATAAAACTACATATGTTTTACAGTATAGAGCCTTAAGGTGGCGGTCAAGTGTCCGCCCACTCAATTAATTAAATTTCAAATATCCTGTGATTTCCAAGTTATTATCGAATTTAGTTTCGCTACCTAAATAAGCACTAAGAAAATGGGCTGTTCTGCACTGTTGTTGTAGCACATCACAAACGGCGAAGGTTCAAGAACGATTTTATAGTAGGATGAATGGCGCAACTTTATTCCATCACGCCAACCATTACGGGGCCCGTATCCTAGTACTGACTTTCTTTTCATGGTGTGTATGTTTCTGCGTATTTAGAGTTTGATTGTGAATCAGCTAAAGGTGGAAGCGAAAGGAGAGCTCGGAAACTTGGACCGAAAAACACTGCACTCACAAGTTCGGATCACTACGACAATACGCGTGCACATTCACATACCTTCGATCTTCTACAATAAAACTTTATAAACCGATTCTGACAATTGCTTTGGCAACAAAGTTGATTGGAAAATCGAAGAAGTTTCAAGAATGCATTGCGCGGAATTACGTAGTATACTGCGTCACCAACACACGTTTCTATTAAATTCGCAACCTCGTGTTCAGTGATTAACGATGGTGTTTACGACTTGAAAACGGTGGACCATTTATGGTCTGATATACTTGACGAGCAACTCTTACCTTTGATCATGAGATAAAGCATGGTTAATGCCGGCTCTTCTATTTGTTGTCTCTGTCACTTTAGTTTTGGAAGCTGGACAATGTCGGTGTATTACAACTTCACTGTTATTATTACAGGCGATACACCACTGAAACGTGTTAGTTGTGTCTCGCTGCAACTGGAAGTATACATGCTAATTCTATCTAGGTCTTTAGCTAGCATTCATAAGAAAATTTGTCTGACAATGCATCTCATGTCAACACATCTGGAAATTCTTCTCAAGGTTTATGTGATGTTTGCCAATAAAACAGGTATGAGTTACAGTATGTATAAGTATGATTTTATACAGTAATAACATAATAAGTATTCGTCGTTAAGGTTGTGTACAAAAATATAATTTATGTATTATACTGTTCAAGGTGACTCAAGGCGCCGAATTGGTTGGCAACTACTAAACACTGGATCAGCTATCTCTGGAAGTAGATATTCTCTGTAGAAGGATCTTAGTTTGGGATACACCGTTGTCCAGAGTTTTTCATCGCGTTCAATTCGCTGTAAAGATGTTCCTTGTGGTGTCCAGATAAGAAAGTCACACCAGGGTAACTGTGTAATTTCTAATTGGCCTTGCACTTGGTAATAGTAGTTGTGTGTTTTCTTTAGCATGACTTGACCATCTGTTAAAGAACTACAAAACTGGTTAACTTCCTGGCATGCGACTTCAGGCGTCATTGTTCTCCCAGAATATGGACATTTTATTTCTAATAGACCAAATCGTCTTCCTTCAGCCTGGGTAGGATCTTCAACAACACCATCAGGAGAAGCAGCCAACCACGGATGCATTGTACTTATATGGATACCAGTTCTACTGACTTGGTATGATGGACCAAACTGCTTGGTCATGTGAGTCACATACCACTGCCTTGCGGTGTCTTCATGTGATCGTCCCCATTCTAGTGCTGGAATTGTACCTGGAGGTGGTTTGTACAAGATGGTTTCTACTAGTTTTTCAAAGTTTTTACGACGTTTTATTACAGTGCCAAATGCAGATGCAGTCAGGCGAGGTCTTCTGAGCTGCTGCCATAGACTGTTGAGGGATGGATCTTGGTCCACAGTTTCTCTCGTGAGTTCAGTAGCCTGTTCCACTGTGACTTGTAAAGATGTTAGGTATTCGTTGCAGATAAGCCGCAGCTCGTCTTGACTGGAGTTGGTTGGAGTGATTGCTTCTGGCCCATAATCTTTATCAGTAATAGCTGGTGTGAGATGGTATCGCTTTTCAATTCTGGCTTTCTTGTATGCATCTGAAGACTTTCTCTGGGTGTCACGCTCATGTTTACGTTTACGACGGTTTGAAAATGTCTCAGTGATAGTTGAGCAGGATCCAAACAGGCGCTTCCAAGTGGTCTCAATCCATCCTGGACCTAAAATCATGGACAATCCTGCTGTCATGCAACGATGCTGGAATGATCCTGACTGAATTCTGTTAACTTGCTTTCCACCATCCATCTTTGCTCTGATCGACATGTAGCATTCACTCAAGTTGGTTGTGCTGTTGCTGATGAGCTGAGCTGCTTTGTTTACCAGACGGTCACCAGCTCGATCTATCTCAAAGAGAAGGTTAGGTGGCAAGTCATGCAGATTAACACTGACTGGTGTTTCTTTTGCAGCTTCTGAACACCAAGATGGATCACAATCTTTGTGGTATCCTATATAGTGCTTTGGATCTGCTCGAAGATCATTTCGTAGCTTTGTGATGTTGTTGGTTTTAGAGTGGTTCCGAATAGCACACCTTGCACCATGTGTGATTTTCATAATGACAGATTTGGTTAGACGACCTCGTCCACGGAAAGATAGAAAGTCCTTTGCTAACTGCTCTAGTCGGCCCCAAAAACACTTAACAGCGTGATTTGCACACTCCACCTTCTCAACATCTCTGCCATATGACTTAACTGTTGTTTGTATGGTGTGAAGAACAGAACTGTCTCCATCTCCAATTACTTCTGTATATCGAAGACCGTGCATACTCTCAGATTGTCTAAATCCTGTGGCAATAATATCTGATTCCATAGATGTAGATGATCCCCACCAGTTTTTAAAGCATTTGTGATCAGGTGGTTTGGTATGTTTCTTGTGTGCTATAGAACATACTGCACAATACTTGTTTTTTACACCTATGTACAGAAGCTTTTTGGTAGCAGCACCAAATATAACTCCTACTCCAGAATTCGCATTGTAGGACTGCCCGTGGGACCTTTTGGACCATCCTCCATCAACTATTACAGTAATAGCTGGTATGTCATGATGGTATTGATTGTTTTGTATTGCTAATTCTCTCTCTTCTCTTCCAGCTTCCAACATGAGTTCATTCAAGTAGTCCTCAAAAGCTGATCCCAAGAGCCTCTCGATGTCGATGAATGTTGGCTTGGATATTGAAGGAACTCCAATGGTACACATAACCTCCTCAAGGTTACTATGACCACCACCTACTGACATCTGTCCCATCACAGCAGCTGCATTAGCTTCGTAAGTAGACCTGATAGTCCCTTCTGGTGTTTGTAACTCTACTTTGTTGCAGGTCTTGAACACAATTTCCTTATTACACTTGTTGCACCTGGCAAGCAATGTACTACCAAGTCCTCTCCTATATACTTCTCTGATGAGTTCGACTGGAGATTGACAGGAGAGGGTGTGTTGTGTGATGGTATGAATGGCATCATGTAACTTTTTCAGGTTGATAATTCTACTACCAGCCAGGTGTGATGTACTTGAAGTTGGTGGTTGACCTACAGGCACCTCTGAAATTGTGCTTTTGGTAATGTGTTCAGAGCTAGTTGGTGGATACTGGCTGTGTGAGCTGTGGTCTTCGGTAGGAGTGGCACTTGTTACTACAAGAATGAATATTTTGAAATATATTTAAAGTGTATGTAAGAAATTGAATTATAATTATTTTAAAATACATTCCTTATTTAAAAGAAATTCTAGCATGGCTGTATGATACACAACGGAAGAGTCTCACCTGGAGCTTCGCTTGTGCAACACTTCGTTTTGCTCCACCTCGCATTTATAGCGTTCCTGCTAGCTGTAATAACTCGTCGCTTTGTTCGCTTTTGCCTTCGAGACGTACTACCCATTATAGAAGTATTATTTAAATAAGTCGCCGTAACTAACTGTGTTTCTTAGCGCACAAGACAACCGCTTTTTCGTTCACTTACTTTTCAAACCGAGTTATTGAGTTACGTGCGAAGAATCGTTTCCATTCATTATTATATTGGAGGGCGTGCGCTTTACCTGAGGCACTTTAGCCGCTTGACCGCCACCTTAAAATAATCTTTGCAGTACAGTAGATTGAGCCTGGAGCTATGCATACTCAGACATCACTCTAAATTACATTTTTATTAACTACTGGTGTACCATTGTGAGTCTTTCCTTTTTGTCTATTGTAGATGAATTGGAGATGGACTTCTTCTTAACCTTACCATGCTTTATTTCAACTAGTGAAGTATGTACACTGTTATTGTCAAAATATCCTTTACTGTACAATTACATCAATTAGTTAGACATTATTATAGATGCATGCTAGTCCATTAGCAAATTAAAAAAATTGAATGTTGAAAATTTAAATGATCTGTGCTCACAATTAAGCTTCTAAGAAATATAGACTCACTTCCTTGTTGAAATAATTATTAATAATGAAGCATTAGTTTACCTCTAATCAGCTATGTTGGGAAACATAGATCTTATACTCACCAGGGTGGCAGAGTATATCACCTGCAGCTGCATGTTCACCTGATTATAGACATCAGACCTGTATTACTAATTTGTGTTTACATTAATAGTATATTTATATATCAAACGGTACAGTTGTACCGGAGAGATCCCCCCCAAATGACACGCGCCGCCTAAAATTCTGCCTTCAAAAATCATCTTACAGACATCTTTTGCAATGAAAATCACTTGTACAGAATAGTATTAGTCCATCTAACATCAAATATAGCATTAAAAACAAGAAAACACTAGTAGGCGGCTGGATATAGAAATTTTAAAAACCCGTTAAAACTTGGATTTTCCAGCCTGCCTGCCTGACCACAATTGCAAGCCTAGAGGCCAAACGAAGCAGTCCACAGCCACCATTTTACACTACAATAACAAACTCACCAGTGGGATGTGCCTTTTGGGGTTCTAACGAGTTTGTGCCCTCTGTGCCTTGTCTTTCCTATTATCTGCAATCAGGCTCATCGTCTTCTTCTTGGTGTAATGAAACCATATCAATGCATTAATTTTCTCTATCAACACTTTCATTGAGCAGCATATTTAGATGCCGCAAACTTATTTAAGCACTTACACACAATTGATACCTGTAACTTCATGGTAGGTTCATGCCACACCTATTTGATTAGTTAACGTGATCTTGTTTGATTAATAACGATCAAGCACCGAGACCACATCTCTTAACAATCTATTATGATGACCCACCCTTTTTTATTGGCCTAGGTGTATTCATAATGCTAGCACAGCAGAAATATGAAATAGTGGCACACCCCCTGGCTGACTTCAGATACTCTAATACAGCAGTCACCCTAATAGAACAGTCACATATATATATAGCTGTATGCTATAACAAAAACCAAACAAACTAGTATATTAATGAAGTATAGATACAAGCAATAAAAAGTAGTGAAACAAGAGATTAATGATAGTATTACAGCATAGTTTGGTGGAAAATCCCTACTTTGGTATCGAACAAAATGATTGTTATAATATGTCAATGTAGCCACTGAGCTATGCTGTAATACCATCATTCATCTCTTGTTTCACTACTTGGATCCCTACTTCATTTTTAAATTAATAATTTTTAATATACTAGTTCACTTATATTCACACGTAAATACACTGTATGTTTAGTTGTAAATTCATATACATACATAGTACAGTAGTTGTCCCTAATATATGTACTGTACTTTGCGTATGTGAAAAGTTTTCCTTAACTCTGTGAGTGGCAAATATCAAGGTAAAGATGTCATCAAAGAGAATACAACATTGGAGCAAAAGAGAACTAGAAAAGAAAGGTTAAACATACATGCATCAGGTCATACTGTAGGTACACGTGTAACCAGCTTATAGAACTGTGCAGTATATATTGCATTCACCAGCTAAGTCATAGTATCAAACGAGCACTATTAAATATTTAGGTCAAGTGGTCCCTAGTATACTCTACTACTTGTATTGTATAGTACATGCATACATTCGTACATGCATGTAAGCCATACATACATACATACATACATACATACATACATACATACATACATACATACATACATACATACATACATACATACATACATACATACATACATACATACATACATACATACATACATACATACATACATACATACATACATACATACATACATACATACTGTACATACATACATACATACATACATACATGCATACATACATACATACATACATGCATACATACATACATACATGCATACATACATACCTACATACGTACATACGTACATACATACATACATACATGTAATAGTTGTAACACGGGCATGAGGGCATTGCCTGATATATATGCCTGACTGCCCGAGGGCCGCAAGCCCGAAGGCAGAGGGCATACATATAAGGCAAAGCCCGAATGCCTCGTGTTACAGCTACTATGTAACACTTATTAGGCTGATAGCCTGTACAGGGCAATCAATCACCCAAGCCAATACAAGTGCAGCAACTGGATGTATTATATATGCATACCTAAAATTTTCGACTATGGGTCAGCAGCTAGTACATTCTGGTTATGTCCGGCTACGATGAGTGATATATCCTAAGAATATCACGGAAAGTTTCGGTTACGCGAGTTTAATCTTTTAATCAGTGTTATAGAATTGTTTATGGAAAAAGTATGGAGTTTACTAAAGGTCTACATAGGTAAGCTTGCTGGTAGAGTAGTTACTCCATGCAGAGAGGTAGCTTCGTGATTGGGGTGTGTCTGTATTCGAAAATGTGTGGAAACGATTGGTGAATAGGCTATAGCGCTAGTTCTCACTGTAGCCCAATGCTTTTCAACTCGTAGGATGGCGAGGATAACAAAACTCTCTCCATCTGAGTGGTTTTCATGGCAAAATCCAAGTTGTGCATCCTAATCACGTGAGTATTAATCGATCCCCACAATCGATTTCAGCGTCGACGTCTATATAATCACTGCCAGGTTGTAGCCCTGTCTACATTTTGTATGTAGACTGGCTAGCTGGGCTACGTAGAAATGTAGCCCGGGCGGCTCCTTTGATCTTAGGTGTGAAAGTGTTACATACACACACACACACACACACACACACACACACACACACACACACACACACACACACACACACACACACACACACACACACACACACACAACACACACAACACACACAACACACACAACACACACACACGCACAACACACACACACAACACACAGCACACACACACACACATCCATCAAAGCCTATGGCAGCCATACAAAGCACAGCTATTGCCGCCCAGTGAACCAGCACTGGGATGCCTGTGCACCACTCAGGTGCTTGAGCCTTGTGCAGGAAAATCCTCCTGGGGCAGAGCTAGTAACCTGCAGGAGGACTGTCCAGGTCTCATGGAGAGAGGTTGTGGAACCTGAAGTTCCACAACAACTCTAAATGAAACAAGGACAGTTGGACATTTGCTTCCCCAGTAAACAGTGATCCCCAGTTGACACCAGACCACCAGGTCCCCACCACACACACACACACACACACACACACACACACACACACACACACACACACACACACACACACACACACACACACACACACACACACACACACACACACACACACACACACACACACGGCACGGTGTACAGAGGTACAGACTGTAGCCACTTATTGAAGTTTTACTGTACATGCAGACATACACTGTATACCCACTCACACATTCCTGCTTGCATGCTTAACTGTATTGGTTGCGATTTGGTTTATAATGATCAATATAAATATTGCATATATTTATATGACCTTTAGGGTTGTGAAGGGTGTTCTCAAGTGGATTGAGATAGGAAGGAAAGAGCTAGTTGCAGAATCCATCTTTATGCGATTCATTAATGTCAGTTCAAACAGTGCTGTTGATGAAATTATATGTACATGTACACTGTATGCATAGTTCAAGGAAAAGGAAAATTTACAATTCCAAGAATTTATGCATTTTCCACTATTTCAAACGTACCTATTTTCTGAGAATGAGCAATATGAGATGATCATTACTAACTTTTCATTTGCTTGTTGCAAGAAAGTGCACTGTATCTCTGAGAATCTTTTGTATAAAGCTTCATGCAATTTGTACAAGGATTTTTTTGCACTATAGTAACATACAACAAGCTAACAACTGGTAATAAAATGTGTGTACTTACGTAGCTCTGAATAATACAGAAAACACATACATGGTGAGCAGACAGTGAGTATATTTATTTATAGGAACTGTGTTCATTTATGTCTGATGACAATTTTAACGAATTGCTCTCTACCATTCAAGAAAAAGTTATCAAGTATTCACCCAGTAGAAGGTGAGAATGTCAGCATACATAGTATGTGTGTTCAGGGGCGGTTCTTGAAGATTTGCTGACTGGTTTCCATTTCCAAATCAGAAAAGTGGCCCTCTTACTTAGCTACAGGAAGTTAAAAAAATTTGCTAACACGATAATTATTTTTAGAGGCGCCTATACCTAAAGATTTGGGTGATTTCATGATAAATCAAATGTATATTTATAAGTTTAATGGTTGTAAATTGTACAATAAGTGATTGATTTAGTCAGCTGAGATTAATTTTGGCTTCAGATTTCATCAACTGTTCTATTAGAGTGTTTCGTAAAAAAGCTAACTGGTTTCCGGAAACCCCATAGAACTGCACCTGTGTGTGTTGCATGCACGTACATACTACTGTAGTACATTAAAAGCTAACTATCTACTTACAGGTGTATTTGCTATCGTAGGCACTAGTAGGTACTGTATTACATGGCTGACTAAATTACACACAGGCACATGCACACACACAAAATCACATATATACATACATTGAATTTATAATGCACCCTGTATCATGAACCATGATACCGTATAGCCTAAATAATTTTGAGGGGGAAATTTTTCACTGATTTTGTGGTTTTGGGGGTTACAAGCAAAAATTTTATCCTTAAACTCTTTAGACCTCCATATAGTCTAATAATACATTTTGGGAGTGTTTGCAAGTCTGCAAAAAAAAAATTTTTTTTTTTTATCAACATTGCTCAATTTGTCCCTTGAAATATTTATGCTATACGGTAATTACAAATCCTAATAGAACAGCACAATGCATTCTGTCTTACAGGATATCAAGCCATATGAAGGCACTTAGCACCACAGCTCAAAGCTCAATTGTGAAGATCAATAAGGTAATCAGTTTGAATGATTATTACTGTGGATCGGGAAATATTTGACAAAAAACATGTTGTAGTTGCTTTGGTCAACTACATGGACAATTTTAACTCAGGAATGTTTTGTACTAATTAACAATAGCTTAATAACTCTAACACAGCTGAGCGGAGGAATGAGCATGCTGTTAGGTGCTTATAGAGTGGCTTACTGAGTGCTGCAAAGCCTTTCTAGTGCACTATGTTGAGGTTGAGCCTAGTTCTGTTCACTTTCACTGAATAACCGATGAAGATTTCCAAAACATCAATAACCGGTGATAAATATTAAATAACTGATACCAACTATTTCACTCAAATACACACTAGCTTTTGAGTGCTGAACATACTGTACTAGTCACTGTAAGTCGGCGACTGAGTCTTAGTATAATGCATTTTGTTATGTATTAATAGTCACCAACTTAGAATTTAATGTCAATCATACAAGCACACATGCTCCATAGTGTTATATAACTATGCCTAAATGGAATTTAATTGTACCAACATTATTGGTGACCAATAAACTGGTGATTAAAATTTTGTAGGTGCACAGCTCTAGTTGAGCCAGAGTTAGCTATCTCATTCATTAAACAGCACTCAAACACTAATACCTGTAGCTCGAAATGTTCTTGTAGATGTGCACACAAGCACCCTATTTTCATTCTGCCACCACAGGGTACAGTACTTGTAACGAAGTATATTGTGTATCTATCTTGGACACATCAGACTGTGAGGGTATATTTTGAACTTTGTTGGGAAATGGTATTCTAACTCAGAGAATAACATGCTGAGTTCAGATACAGGTGATAGATATGGTTACTGCAGCCGATATTAAAAAAATTAATGTGTGTATAAGCTGTCCACTAAAAAGACATCTATTTTATTTGTGCAACAAAATTATTAAATAAAAGCCGATTCACAGTAAAATTCTAGCTGTAACGCATATAGCATAATTATGTCAATAGTGTGGGCTTCCAATTACTTATGTACATATACCTGTCTAACAGTACAAACCTTTGAGCCTCACTGTATGTATAGATTTATAGTTGTGCTTCAAATTGCTAAATAGAAATGTTAGAAAACCTACTATAGTATGTAAGCTTTTTTTTTCTGCAACTTAAATGTTTAGAGTGTCCGAGGTTCTTCAGCAAGTATTACTGTTGGCCTCCCACCCTGTGAACATAGTGACCAAGGTTGGTGTTCTGTGCTAATTTATGCATCATACATGTCTAAGAACTTACCATGAAACACAAATAAATTGCTTGGTATACATTGTGTACAACCACACTTTTATCTACAGTATACTTTCATTACTGTACCTAAGGCTTTTAAACTACTTGTGACAAATTAACAATGGTGAAAATCAGTCATGTGAGTATCATCAAACTCTGCTTCACCAGCAACAAGTTTGCATAAGCTTTAATAATGTTACCAAATTACTCTAATCAATATTTGGAGCTCATTTATATATGATTGTTGGAAATCTTAAGCATTTACAATCCCTACTATTAACAAGAGTTTGCATTACTTAGAAATATTTTTAACTGTTGTTAATATTGAAAGCACTTTTACTGTATCTTTTATCTACAGTATACTTTCATTACTGTACCTAAGGCCTTTAAACTACTTGTGACAAATTAACAATGGTGAAAATCAGTCATGTGAGTATCATCAAACTCTGCTTCAACAATAACAAGTTTGCATAAGCTTTAATAATGTTACCAAATTACTCTAATCAATATTTGGAGCTCATTTATATATGATTGTTGGAAATCTTAAGCATTTACAATCCCTACTATTAACAAGAGTTGCATTACTTAGAAATATTTTTAACTGTTGTTAATATTGAAAGCACTTTTACTGTATATATGAGTCTGTATGTTTGATCAGTAACACTCAATGTGTACACCGCGGATCATCGATCCTGCCAGTTAGTAGTTACCAGGGCCGCTTGTGCCAAGGATGTACTATACCATGTGACTAAAGAGTTGGCATTGCCCTCAACTGATTACAAACTATATGAAGTAAAGTCATCTGGAGGTATTATGCATCTGTGTATACTATCATTGAGTGTATGTAGTTGTAATAACACTTTAGTACAGTCTGTATGTGACCTGTAAGTAATACTGTATGTCCAATAGAGTACTGTACCTGTTGGTTCATGTTCACCTGAGCCCTCGTTTTTTGTTAATAAGCTTCCCTAACATTTAGTAGTTCTGTGAAGCTCTTTAAACTTATATGGGCAAGAACAAGTGAGTATGAGGCTTTAAAAAATATCCCATACAGTACTATTTAATATAGACCATATAGATGGGTTGGCAAACATGTTTACAATATAAAACATGCTTGTTCCAGTACAAAACTATTGGGAATGAACACATAATTACCTTTTTGATATACTATTTGGCAGGGGCTCAAGTGAATGCAATCTGACTATAACAGCTAATAAGTAATCTACAAGTATTTGTCTGTTAGAAGTTTAAGTATATGTCAAGAATTATGTAGCTGCATAAATGTTAGTACCACTCCTTAAGTATCTTAGCTGCCTCTGAAATAAGAGACCCTGGATATAAAGGCTTGTCTGCACACCATTATCCAATGAAACATATACAGTGTAGTACCGCTCAAACATACAGTAGCAGCATCTCGTGAGAGTGTGAGTGATTAAAAAACTTGCTAATTAAAGGGTGTGGCACCTGTTTCGCTTGCAAATATTCATCCTGAACAGAGACGACGTTGCGTTTGAGCAGTACTGTATACCTTTTCATAGTCGTACTATATGTATGTATGTGTGTGTGTAGATGTGCATAATGTACTCTGATGTACTGTATATATATACAAATGAGACTTATATCAAGGCCAATTATTATATATTCCAAAACAGAATATTATCCATTCCACGAGGCAAATGTATCCCTAGATACATCACTCAGTGTTAATGGCAGAATATTTCTTCTTCCAAGTGATTATTCTGGACGTGTGGTATGTTTTTAATAGGATATTATATATAAATACGTACAGTAATATACTTATGAAGTATTTAGTTTAATTCCTTGTTATTTAGCAAATATTGAAAGAACAAGATAATTTGAGTATACCATTTCCATTTGATAAAGAAAACTCTAAAGATATTGCATGTCATTTGATGCTGCACAGCTATGAGCTCCTAAGGAATATTTCATTTGTAAGTACATGATACAGTGTGACTGTTATTATTACAAGTAGAAGGAAGGGATTAGATGTCCACTAGTATATCTGCAGGTATAGGCAACCTCCCTTGTTTCACAGCTTTTTAGCTGTTCCCTGCTTTTTTGTTCTTTGATCCCTAATCCAGCTTTAAATTCCTAATTTTTCCTTCTACTTGTTTGTTGACTTTTTTGATAACACAATTATGACTACTGAATCCACGTGTACCACATTAAAAGAAAGAATGGCACCAGGCATTCTATAAAATAATTTTGCATCTGAATGTGTGCCCCATTAATCAATTATGCACTGAAAAGTGAAGTGGCCATTAGCTATGTTCCGCTCATTACACAGCGTTACAAACGAAGAACAGTACAAGAAACTTCTCTGCAATGAATCCAGTCGCTATGGAAAATGCAGGCGAAAAGCATGACACAGCCAGAGGGAAGCTGTATCGCGCTTATCGTAAATTGAAACCTTGCATTGTCAGCGAAAAGAACTGGAACACAAAGGAGGACAAAGGTAAGTCCATGATACGTGCATTGTACGTACTGCAGTTGGCGAAAAGGCACGTCTCGGGACGAAGTGATGTCGACCATTGAAAAAATCAAGCCCAGGGCCTTATCAACTATATTTGGCTGAAGGCATCAGTTAGTTAGAATAAAATTCTGTTAAATAGAAAAAATTTTAAAAGTCCGTAGAAACTTGTTGGAAGGGTTTGGGGTCATTCTGAAGGCATTTTTGGGCTTGGCTATGTCTAACCAATACTGCCAAGCTGTTATGAAGGAAATTTGAGGCTGGTTTTAGGGTGATATTTTTGGGCAAGAATACAGTACAGTATTATTAGCAAATGATTACAGCTTGTTATCAAACTCGATCCTTTGCAAAGATTAATGGTTTACAATAAACCATACCGAGGCAGCCCATAAAGTGTATATTAGTCATGGACCAAATTGCAGTACTCAACCCAAAGGCGGATTCAGAAATTTTGGTGACAGGTTTCCAAATTTGCATGCACAGGGGGGTCTGGGGACATGCTCGCCCACAGGATTTTTGAAAATTATGCATGCTGGGTGTTCTGAGATGAATCTGGTAACAATTTTCACTAAAACAAAAATTGATTGCTTATTGCTTTTGCTGGCACAGTATTGGGTGCATTCTAAAGAGTTAAGAGGTGGAGCCACATCAAGTTAGAAATACATATAACGGACATGGATGTCATTCTGGAGCACGCCTCAAGAAAAGTGTAAGTCCTTGAAGGTAATCCTAAGGCTGCAGCACATGTTGCTGTCAGACCTTCAGTGCTGGTCACTGTAAAGCGTTAATAATAAAATGCAAAACCCTATTTATTTATTTATTATTGATTTACCACAAGGGAAGGAACAGCTAGTACAAAAGGCACGAGGCACTGTCCAATTACAAAATTCAACAACTCAAAACAAAAGCATGACACAGTACAAACAACCAAATCAAACACTTAAATACTAAAGTCTAAAATCAAACACTTAAAAATTACAACAAAAATGTTTATAAGCAGCATGACGAAATGCAGAACAATGGTTAATTCCCAGTGTGTTGAGGGGAACTTGGTTCCAACAAAAGAAACACCACAAAAAAAAAAAAAAAAACGTGGAGGGATAAGAGTAAGCCAATGGCTATGTGTTGATATATTGTTGTCAGTGTTGGGGCAGTTACTGTATAAAAGTAACTAGTTACATATTACATATTACTGGCAACAAAACTATTTAGTTACAGTTACTGTACACATTACCCAAAAAATAAAGTACTGTAACTATAATAATATTACATATTATATTACTTTGTGTCCACAGCCTTAAGCTGTCACATGTGAAACTACCACCTTATCACATGACATGATTGCGCAATGTGCAAATCTTGGTTATAAGTAAGAAGCTGGTGAATAAGCTTCATTCAGTAGGCTTCATTACTTCGTTGTAGCAAGGCATTACTCAGTGGATTACTAACGAGAGGAGACACTGTCAGGGGGGGCAAGAAGTTTTAGTGCACAACAGTATTTATTCCACTAAGAGGATAAGAATGGAATTCTAGTACACAAGTTATATTCATTTACATAACTTTATTCAACATATAGCTGGATGAATGATGGACATGCAGTTTTTAAGACTGTAGTTGGAATTTTTTTTTTTTAATTAGACCTGCTAGGTTTGAATTTGAGAGCATTTTTGAGCACTTAGCTAACAAAGTGTATACTTTTGCAATGCATACTGCTTTTGCAATGCATACAAAGATTGGTTAGTCTATCTGAGATAAACTTGTTTGATGGTAAAGTTTATACTAAATCAAAATAAGGAGTAGCTAGTTTTGTTATGATTTGTAAAAATTGTTAATTGATGACATTAGAATTGCAACTGTTCTATTAGAGTATTGACTGCTCTATTAGAATATCTCGATCTTTTGCACAAAAATTCAAATTTATTTACCTCACTTTCTTTACAGTGTACAGTTTAGCTATAACTGTAAAGTACAGTTATAACTGTTGTCTTCTATTTGCCCATTGGCTTTCTGTACTTCTGAATACAGTGTGAATGCATGATTGTAGTTTCTGGTATCAATGTATATAGTACTGTAGGTCCAAGGGGGGCAAGAGAAGGGCCGGGGGGGACAGCACCCCCTGGCTCCCCCTCAGATCCGTCTATGAATGAGATTAGTAACTTCGTTAATTGTAGTAATAATATAATGTAATATTAGACTCGTTACAGTAACTATATTACTTAAGTAACGCATTACATATGTAAGTAAAGTAACTTGAGTTATATTACCTGTTTTTATAGCGTATTTCGTTATATTACTTAGTTACCACAAAAGTAATACATGTAATTATTATGTAACGCATTACATAAGTAACGCGTTACCCCCAACACTGATTGTTGTACGTACAATAGTTCAGAAGCGGAATGGAACCAGTATGATGAATGTCCTGAAGGATACAAACTGACAAATAGTTACACTGAATACACTTTACCAGTTTCTGTAAACCTCAAAAACACCCCCTCCCCGAAACCATTAAGTGTAGAAATCTGAAAGTTATGAATTTTAGACTCTGTATGCAATCTGGCCACTGAACCATAATGTTCAAAATTTACATTGTGGTTACTTGAATTGATATGTACATACACAACTAAGTCATAGAACAACAAAGTGAGCATCTATCCAGAAGTGTGTATAGACGATGCAGTCACCTTCTTGTGTATGTACATACAGCTGTACATGCAATAGCACATAATGTACAATACTTGAATTTATCATACGTAACATGTTGATCTAAGCCCCTTTATGTAATCTTCACAAGTAAACTCTGCTTCCTAGATGTATAGTGACACACAGACCATGTTTAGAATTATATTCTATATGCTGTAACAGGCTTTGCTATTAATAGTATGCAATGTTTACAGTAGTAGCTTAACTTTCTGTAATGTTTATCTGTGATTAACTGTGTTTATTGCCTGTTATGTACTTTGAATACAGCTAGTAGTATTGGTACAGTAATTGGTGTTCTCCCATATGCAGAGAGAAGTAATCTACAGCACCTGTGGAAAGCATAAGTTTAGCAGGATCACTTCAAACATTGATCTAATTGTACGAAAATTTAATGAAGTAAGTGCTGCAAAACTAAACCTACAGTAGTATACTAAACTTGTTGGTGTTTTTGTAGATACAATTTTGGGTCATAAGTGAAGTGTGTGGATCACCAGATGTCACTGTACGAGCTAGAATTCTGTCAAAATTTATCAAAATTGCAGCATAGTAAGCTATATTTACAATGTGTACTGTAAGTACGTATATGATGCATTCTCGTGCTCAGAAAGTATACCTGTACTTTAACCTTTTGGCCCTGAATGCCACTATAGTGACTTTGTTCTTAAAAACAAAAACTTATTTTACACAAAATACATGTTTTGACATACAAAACTTGGGTTTCTGTTACTCCATGTAGGGATCACTTATTCCTCTGTGGTTTGCATTAAATTTCTCACAAAGGATAGATCTGCAACATCATATAACTTTTACTAACCTCTTTATTCCGTCTCTCCTTTGTGACAGGTAGTATCATAATCATTGTTGTCTTAGAAATAACCAAAAATTCTTTAAAATGCAGATTCTCTTGATTGTTCTGCTACAATGATCAGATAAAGCTTAGGATAATATCCGTTAACCACAGAGTAGCGTGGTCCAAACCGTATATTCATTCGTTTACAAGTTATATGTGTTTGAATGCATGCGTGTAACAAGAGCCACTATAGTGGTGTTCGAGTTTAATATTGGAACACTTTTAAAAAATAAACTTTGGGGGCAAAAGCACAAATTTTTGTGCAAGGGTGAAACCAGATCACCAACACTATCCTGGATTACCCACTGACCTGGATAGCAATCCAGGTCAGTAGTTGAAGCATGAAGCATGTGCTTTTAAGGTTGAAGCATGTGCTAAGATTTCATTTCGGGCACTAATAATTGGTTCTATGCAAGAGCAAAAGTTAAATGTGTAGATTAGGGCTATAACCAAAATAGTAAGCTTTATTTGTTCAAAAGTGAATGTAGATGACTTATATGTAGCACTTTTCTTGCTGTATTAATGCTTCTCCAATGAGTGATCATTTAAATGTGGGTCATTCCACATCAAATCACCGAGAAATTGTGGGGTCACCTCTTGGATTTCGGTGAAACTTGGTGTGTTTGTAGTACCTATGGTGCTCATCACTCATACCAATTTTTTAGCCTCATACACTACATAGTTTCTGATTTATGACCACAAATATTTTGAATATTTCATGAAAAATGGTCCGTCTTGAGTTACAAAATCAACCGTATCTCACCACTGTGTTAATATTTTAAAATAAAATTTTTAGCAATCAAAGACTGTTAATTAATCTTTCAAGTAATCCATAAATTATGGGATATCAATTTAGTTAAGGTTCAAAAAGGCTCCATTAAAAACTTTATTCCTTAATATTTCAAAAAGTGCTGCTTCAAATTCTTTGAATTTTTTAGTAAATAATAATTACGTTATGGTCTATTGTTGGTAAAATTTTTGTGGTGGGGCCACAATGGGTTCAAGAGATATAATTAAATATGTTATGGTATGTAGTGGAATTTTGTAGTCTATTATTGCTATATGGGAGTGTACACCTCTAATAACCACTCCTAATAAGGCCATGCCAACTTTGTCTTACACAATGAAGGTGTCCAAGTACAGTGCAACCCTGTATTAGTGACCATGTGTATTGAAAGACCACCTTTGTGCTGCAATTTATTTAGTTGTATAGTTTTCAAATGCAGCCAGCTTATATAGCTTGCAAAGGCAGTACAATGACCAGCTAATGACACCACGTCATTTGTTCAATTGAGCATGTAGCAACATATCTGCTGCTTATTTTGGGTATTGTAACAATGAAGATTAAAATGTTGAGACAATAGGGACGTTGCTTTGATCTCTCACGTACAATCCATGGTATGAGAAAACTGCACTCTTTTATGCCTATCTCAGATAGCAGAGTGGAATAAAATTTTACTCGTAATCTGATGTTTTTAGGAAGAGAGAGTTGCTCTAGCAAAGAATGAAGCTTCATCAGAATCGATTGCTGGATTTGTCACTTGTTTACATGAAGAGAATCGGTGGATAGCTTGTGTGCTTGAAGTTTGCAGTGACACTAAGGAAGTGAAGCTGACATTTCTGTATCCACACGGTCCATCAAACTCGTTCAAGTACCCAGAGCCCCAGAATATCCACACTACACCAATGGATGACATTCTAATTCTTGTAGACCCAAGGACAAGAAGTGGTTGTGTGTACTCTGACAAAAAAGAAATGACTTTTGCTACCAAACAGCATCACACTGTATCACCACAGTAACAAACTTGTATTACCGGCATGCCTTTGTCACAACCTGTTTATATGCATACATTTAACTTGCAGTTAAATCAAAGAGTCTTGTGTGTCTGCAAACCTAGAATGGGCTTCAAGGTGTGCAATACTACATGGGATATCTACAGCTGTACTATAATACCACAAACACCTCTAGCTACCTATCTCATAATCCCATAGAGACCCCATGCTGAAACTTTACAACTAATAGGTGAATGTCTGACAAGAACTTTTTTTTGTATTATGAACTCTTGTTGACAAGTATCCACAAAAAATTCTAATCAGCACTTTTTGGTAGAGCAAAAGTCAAAGATTAGGAGACATGGTTAATTATCAACTTCATCAAATTAAGCTGTTAAAAATACCAAACGAAAGCTTTTTCTTTAAGCTTTAAAGTGGTGCAATTCATTTTAAAAACACCCAAGTTATGATGCTTTGAATGATCACAAGTACAGCAAAAATAGAACACTTAATTAATAAGCCATTTCTGGGAAGCCATACAAGCAATGGTTGAAGGGACACATGACCACTTGGGCTACCCACACACCAATTTAGTCCAATTCTGAGGGGGTCATGGGGTGAACTGATATGGAATTACCCATACAGTAAATCCAACTAAATAAATTGTTGCACAAAGGTGGTCTTTCAATACACATGGTCACTAATACAGGGTTGCACTGTACTTGGACACCTTCATTGTGTAAGACAAAGTTGGCATGGCCTTATTAGGAGTGGTTATTAGAGGCATACACTCCCGTATAACAACAAAATTCCACTACATACCATAGCATATTTAATTATATCTCTTGAACCCATTGTGGTCCCACTACAAAAAATTTACCAACAATAGACCATAACGTAATTATTATTTACTAAAAATTCAAAGAATTTGAAGCAGCACTTTTTGAAATATTAAGGATTAAAGTTTTTAATGGAGTCTTTTTGAACCTTGATTAAATTGATATCCCATAATTTATAGATTACTTCAAAGATTAATTAACAGTCTTTAATTGCTGAAAATTTTATCGTAAAATATTAACACAGTGGTGAGCTACGGTTGAGTTTGTAACTCAAGACGGACCAATTTTTCATGAAATATTCAAAATATTTGTGGTCATAAATCAGAAACTATGTGGTGTATGATGCTAAAAATTGGTATGGGTGATAAGCACTATAGGTACTACAAACACACCAAGTTTCGTAAAAATCCAAGAGGGGACCTACAATTTCTTGGTGATTTGACATGGAATGACCCATGTAGTAATAATTGTATACTGATTATATAAAAATGGTTATCTGCTCTGTACTTTTGAGGTGTATGCTGTTCAAATGCTGAATACTCAGTCTCTAATAGAACAGTTACGTATGTAGCTTCTGCCACACTCTAATTCCTTTTATTTCATCTTCAAAATATACTTGCTAGCAATTATCTGTTTCTGAGGATTACACTTCAAAAAGCATAGATAAATAGTGATACAGAGTGTTGACTATATAAACAAGTGTAGGCAAGACTTAAAAATGATTGGAAAATAGTTGTATCATAGATACATGTATCTGCATGCATGTGGACTACTCACGTGATTACTTGTAGTACCTTCATTCCTCAGAAGGCTCTAAACTCAAGTATGAAGAAGCAGCAGCAGTAAGGAAAACAAATAAAACCATCAGTAGACTCAAGTAATAGCCCGGGCCTCTATTTGAGATCAGGCATTTTTTTCCAAGGGTTCTGGAATAATTAAGACACGCGTTTAATCGAATGCGGCTTTTATTCAGGGAAATACGGTATGTACATTTGGTTTTGTACATGTATGCTTGTGTTGCGATTACATTTCCATTCTAGAAAGACATCAACATATGGGTCATTCCATACCAAATCAACATGAAATTGACATATGACCTCTTTGGATTTCTTTGTAATTTGCTACACATAAAGGGTCTATTGAGAAACTAAGTCACACCAAATTTCAACCCATTCTACTAATTACCTTTGGAGATATGACCACTTAAAAGTTGATTGAAAAGCTTCTTGCAACACACAAGCTAACACAAAATTCCCCATAACTTGTGAATGATGCAACGTATAAAGTTGTGGTTTGTTTTATCAAATCCAGCATTAATTGCTCTTTCTGATGATATATAGGTTTTTATGATTGCATAAAGTACAGGGTCAAACCACAAAAAAGTGATATTTTTTTTGATCTCAATTTTCAAAGAAACGGTAGTTTTAATTAGCTTCATTCTGTGTACAAGTTGTGTATATGCACACCTATCATAGGTAAAAGTTTCAAGCTGGGACTGCAATTATAGTAGTAATGATGAGACCAAAATGGTTTTATAACGTGAACTGGTTGAGATCCATGTACTATTTCTTTTTTCCTGTCTGCATAGTGTTCTGTCTTAATTGTTCAACCTTAAAGCTACATGATTAGTCTAATCTTCCAAAACAATAATTTGTAATTTCAGCCTAAGTAGTTGTATTTACTCTATACAAATCACCAAAATTTTTACTTGTTGACTTGTTGTATTGTCTACAAATCTCTTGGAAGTTCTTTACAGTTAAAGAACTTCAATGGAAATCTAAAGGCTCTGTTAGACACCACTGTTACCATCTTTTACCATTGGATACATTGTCAGTTGCATATATAAACACAGAATAGTGTGTACTATCTGCCAGTTTTCGTTTAGTAGTGTGAACATATGGCACAAAAGCACTGGATAAATAGTTGTTGCAATCCTTTTAACAACCCAAGGCACAAGAAGACAAGTTTAAGGCCAGTTTTACCTTGGATGTGTGAGAAGATTGCTACTCTCACCCTTGATCAGAAGATATGTGATGGCTGTAGAAAGAAACTTTCAGAAATGGAGACAGTACAAGAAGAATCAAGTGATGAAGACACTTATGATTATCAGGATCTGGAGAGTGTTAACAAAGGTTTATCTATCATTGGAGAATCACCAGTCATAAAAAGTAGGCTACAAAGTACACGCTACCCTAAGGAAAAGCTAACTAAGATAAAAAGTGCTTTTGTGAAGTCCATGCATATGTCTGAGGATACTGATGATGAAAGTGATATGATCAAGCAGTTAAAAGTAAAGTTCCATGAAACCCAAGAGAAGAGTGTTAAGGTACAAATTTTAACAGTTCTTCCTATGAGTTGGAGCATCAAAAAGATTGAAAGTGAATTTAAGGCTTCCAATTACATGGTTCGAAAGGCTAAAGCCTTAGTTAAATCAGGAGGTATTTTGTCCACGCCAAACCCAAATCATGGTCATGGTTTGAGTAATGAGACAATTACAATGGTTCAAAACTACTATGAGTCTGATCATATTAGTCGAGTAATCCCTGGAAAGAAAGATTGTATTTCTGTTAAAGTTGATGACAGAAGAATTTTAGTTCAAAAGAGACTATTGTTAGGAAATCTGAAAGAAGTTTACCAACAATTCAAAGATCAATTTCCAGCTGAAAAGATAGGATTTTCTAGGTTTGCTGAACTTCGCCCAAAGCATTGTGTCTTGGCTGGAGTTAGTGGAACACATGCAGTATGTGTTTGCACTATCCACCAAAACACAAAATTGATGATGGTTGCTGGTAAACTGGCAGAGCTTACAGCTGGTAGGGAGTTGCATTTACAGCATTATTACCACTGTATTGCACTAGTCATATGTAATCCTCCACAGCCTGCTTGCTACTTAAGGATTTGTCAGTTTTGCCCAGGAATCTCACAGCTCAAAGATTACCTGAATGAAGTAATGGATGACAATTACATTGACAGTATCCAGTACAAACAATGGGTGTCTGTGGAGACAATTACTAAATCAACAATCAACAACTAGAGACAATCAACACTAGAGACAATTACTAAATCAGCAGATGATTTTGTAGATTCATTTTGTGATCAGATAAAACTTTTGATACCCCATTCATTCATTGCTAAGCAGCAATCTCTGTTTCAAACAAATGTTATGTCAAGCCTGCTTCCAGGACAGTTTATAGTAATTGGCGATTTCTCAGAGAATTATTCTTTTGTGTTACAAGATGCAGCCCAAGGATTCCATTGGAACAACTCACAGGCGACAATACATCCATTTGTTGCCTATTACAGAGAATCGGGAAAGCTAGAACATATCAGTTATGTTGTTATATCTGATTGCTTACATCATGACACAATTGCTGTGCATTTATTTCAAAGGAATCTTGTACAATTTTTTCAAGAAAAATTTCTAAGCGTAGATAAAATACTTTATTTTTCAGATGGATCTGCAGCTCAATACAAAAATCGCAAAAACTTTGTGAACCTTTGCCATCACAAGGAAGATTTTGGGATACAAGCTGAATGGCATTTCTATGCTACATCACACGGCAAGGGACCGTGTGATGGAATTGGTGGTACTGTAAAATGTCTCGCTGCTAAGGCGAGTCTGCAAAGAGCATATCATTCCCAAATTATGACTCCTCGTCAGCTATTTGACTGGGCAATTGAGAACATAGAAAGGATCCATTTTAAATACTGCACAATAGATGAGTACAGACGAGAAGAGATCATCCTAGAAGAAAGGCTAAAAATAAGTAGAACTATACCTGGTACACAGAAACTTCACTGCTTTATTCCTCTAAGCAGTGTTAAAATTTTAACAAAGATGTTTTCAAATTCAAGTGTTGCTAAAGAGGAAAGAGTTACTCGTTTAAATAAGACTGAAATTGCAATTGATGACATAAAAGGATTTGTCACAGCTGTGTACGAAGGTGAATGGTGGTTGGGTTGTGTTGTTCACATAAATCAAGATGACAAAATAGTTAGTATAAACAGTTTAATTCCTCATGGTCCATCACAATCATATAAGTATCCAGTAAAAGAAAGAATTATTACAGTGTCTACTGATGACGTCCTTACAATAGTTGATCCAAGAACCAGTTCTGGAAGAATTTACACTATTTCAAAAGAGGAAACTAAGACAGTATTACAGCAGTTAAAGTATAAGTTAAAAACTTCCAATTAATTGCGGTGTCTGTATAAGTTTGTAAATATATAAAGTAGCTAATTGACTTGATAAGAGATTTAGTTCACAAATGTATGTTCTGCTTATTGTCCCAACTTGGAACTTTTTCATGAGAAAGTTGTATATGTACACAGCTTGTGTACAAAGTATGAAGGTAATTAAAACTACCGTTTCTTTGAAAATTGACATCAAAGAAAAAAACACTTTTTTGTGGTTTGACCTTCTACTTTGTACAATTATAAAAAACTATATATCAGCAGAAAGAGAAATCAATATTGAATTTGATAAAGCAAACTGTGGCTTTACACATTGAACCATTCACAAGTTATGGGAATTTTTGTGTTAGCTTGTATGTTGCAAGAAGTTTTTCAATCAACTTTTAAGTGGTCATATCTCCAAAGGTAATTAGTAGAATGGGCCAAAATTTGGTGTGACTTAGTTTCTCAATAGACCCTTTATGTGTAGCAAATTACAAAGAAATCCGAAGAGGTCATGTCAATTTCATGTTGATTTGGTATGGAATGACCCATATGTGATGCAATGCACAGTCTGGGTCATACCTACAATTTGCCGGTTGACCTGGTTTCATGCCTTTTATGTACTGTTTTCATTGTTCAGATAGATTCAGCATCCTGCTGCTTGTAAACTACACATACATCTAATATTGTGAGGTACTCAAAGGAAACGTTTTCCACAGTACACTGTATAGAGGGAAACTTTGGCAAATAGCCAGCTAAATTTGGCAAAATAAACTTTGGTCAATTTGATCTCAAACTTTAGCTATGAAGATGCTAATCTCAGGCACTACAAGTAATTGGCAGGCTAAACTTTGACAAATTTGTAGCAAATCACCAAATTTTCAAAGTTTCCCTCTATATGGACAGTAAGTATGCAGCGTACGTGTACCTACTTGAAAATATTTCGCTTATTCGACTGGTAACCAGAGTAACGGCTAGAGCTACAGTAGATAAGTCATTTAGTCTATTATTTGTCTTATACTGTAGAACACGGAGAAGAAGAGTATTACAGTATTATCAAGTACTGCAGTGTGCCTTTCGTGTTATATTTATTTATCATGTACAAAATTGCTTGAAGGCGGGTGACTAAGTGAACATGTGTAAGTGACTAAGTGAGCATGCCAGGTGACTAAGTGATTTAGTAAACCTGTAAATGAGCCATACCATAGTCTAAACATATTTAGGAAACCCCTACACAGTGTTTGTTCTGCATTTCTCTTTCACCCCACACTCATGCTCTGGCTATAATGGTACGTACTTTAAACCATAATCTAAATAAGTTAGACACCGCGACCAACAGGAACTAAGTGATTTAGTAACCCCTCAGGCCCTTAGTAGCGCCCTCGCTGCACTCGGGATGCTACAGCCTTAGGCCATCGGGTTACTATATCACTTAGTTCCCTTGGTCTTGGTGTCTAACTATTATGTACTGTATTGCAAATGATAGTGGTGATGAAATGCTTTGTATAGAAATTTGACCATAAGTACTATTTAGCGTTTGTACACTAGTACTCAAACATTGTTCCTTGTTGACTCCATACCACTCTCAAGTACTCACACTGCACAGTACACCCCTGGTACACTGTGCATTGAAATGAGCAAATAGTTAACAAATACAGTACAAAGTTGCAGGGGTGTAGTCAGGAAATTTTAGAAGGGGGTTCAAATTTGGAAGTGGAATATCTGGGAATTTCCCAGCCCCTAGGGCATACACAAAGTCTGCCCTGAGGCAGTAACATTAGAATTAGCTGTGTGTGCATCTATATAGCTGAAACCTACACTGCTGTTTATGCAGCTTATCATGTCGTGAACACCATAATCCAACTGTATTATCAATGAAACAAGCTAATCTTTAATTCCGGATAACATACTGATTCCCAACTTTAATCTTCTAGCTGTATGTGCTGAAAATTTATTGCGATTTTTAATTTCAATTTCTTTGCCACTGAAAAGGGGGGGAGGGGTTTGCCCAAACCATTCAAATCCCCCTGCCTATGCCCCTGACTTAGTGCCTATCAAGGCAGACAACATGAACTTCTTTGTGAAATATTAAACCTGGGTGATCCCTACTATGCTAAGTACATACATGTATCACAGCCATACATGTATATTTGTTGTGTATGTAGCTGTAAGGACTTCAAAGATCTCAATTCATTTTTTGCCATTGTTTTTGGCATAATGAATGGAGCTGTTTACAGACTCAAAACCACATGGGAGGTACATTACATATTTTAATATATACGTATTCATCAAGTTTACTGCAGAAAGTTCCTACAAAACTAAGAAGAAAGTTTGAATCATTTGAAACATTAACAGTAAGAATTTGCAGTGTACCAGCATGTGTTAACTTACCATTACATGAATGGGGAGGAATAATAATGAGTGGATGCTTGAATATACCCTACAAAATGTTCAGTGTAACATTTACACAAATGATGTAACCATCTCAGCAAACAACCACTTATAATTTGCACACCTGAATTTTCTCAATATCACCTACAGTGTCGGTTATCTAAGTTTCAGTATATTATGGCGAGTAGTTTTGGAATTATACTGCTAGACAGTAGGAAGAGTAAAGAAATTATTTGTACAGCGGCTATACTGGAAATCAACTACAGGTGTGTAAATTCACAACTAGCCTTTTTTATTTTAAAAATTATTTAAATGGTGGGAAACTTAACTGTTGGCTGCTTGTACAGTGGATGGTCTGGAAGGATAAGCAACCATAACTTTGATTTGGATTGGTATACAGAGTTGGGATTTGGCCATGGCAAATTAATCAAGGTATAGTGTAGTCACTTTGCACTTACACATATGAAGGTATTTATATATACTGCCTTATGAACAAACACACATGATACGCATACCATTGGTGCTACTGAAATGAAACAAAGATATTTGAACTTGCCATGAGTAGGTGAATAAGATGGCATATAGGTTTAATCAATTTTGAAACTTGAGTACAATACAGTAGCTTGATTAAAACTTGTGCATTTTTTCTATGTAGCATGCAAGCATGTACTGCCGACCCTTTTACGCCACTCGCTTTGTGATTAATCACTGTAAAAGGTCTGGTCACAACGGCATACTAAACTTGTGTACACTGCCACCATAGTGGTATCAACAATCAAATCGCAGCATTATTAAATAACTGAATATTTCGTGTGTGATGAGTGAAACCATAGATACTATTGTCCAGAGGGTATCTATGGTAACTATGCATGGTCTTACTGGAAGAGGATAAATTACGCTGTTATAAACTGTATACAAAAGCTTGACTTACACAAGACTGAAACTTGAGTAGATGAATTTTGCTTACCTCACTGCCTTCTGACCTTGAAGCGACATTCAAAACCATAATTCTAGTGGTGTCAGCATCACCATAACAAAACCCACATGATTCACACGTTAATTAAATTCCAGTTACACAAGTCTAGTATGTGGTTGTGACCAGACCCTTTTACAGTGAGTGTCACCCAACTAATCAAAAAGCAAGCAGCGTAAAAGGGTCTGCAGCACTGGACTAGGCAGGTTTTTGCTGAGACTCTCACATTTGTATGAAGTACGTATGTACAGCTGTGTTTTATTGAAGATTCTGCTATACATATGTTTTGAAATCAGGTCACTACTGCCTGATAGCAAATCCAGACCCAGATTTGTGATCCGGATTAATTAAAACTGATGTGTGAGCCAAGAGATATATTTTGAGTACTCCACTAGATTAATTTAAGTAAACAGTTAGCTATACAATAATTAAACAGGTAAATTTTACAGGGTGTATAACTGACAATCAGTCAGTGGGTATGGTTCAAAGTAAGCCTACAGAGAGTAAAACATGTTTGCTATAAATGGGTGTGTCTTCGTACCTTAAACACAGCTTACTGATAAATTAGCATAGAGCTGGGAGATAATTAGATTTCTAAATCACTAATCATAAATAAGATAATGAATTTACTTATCAAGATAATAGTAAATCTACATAATCTATTTTAATTCAATCACAATCAGATGGAAAACTTGTGGGAGGTGTCAAACTAGTTGGGGAAGTGTCAAACTAGTTGGGGAAGTGATAAATTTTTTGACTTAGCAATAACTTTATGTCAACAAATATGTAAAACTGTGTTTATAAAATAATCCTGTGGTGCATTATCAAGATAATATCAAGATAAAATGGTTGTCACTTATTGAAGTTTTACCATTATCACACAGCCCTAGTTCCATGCCTACAGGCAATCATATATTCCAGATAAGTAGGAAAAACATGATAGTGTATTATTATAGTGATAGTCAGCCACAGAGAATCCATTTTGTACTACTACAAAGTGACACTCTTTGCACTGCCAGTGATAAGAAACAGGACACGAAGGAGTGTTCATGATGCGTACATTGTACGTAATGCAGTATGCACTTTTGTTGGACTAAAACAACGTCAAAAATCAAGCCCACTGCCTTAGTCGTTATTGAGTTACATTGGTCTGAAGGCATCAGTCAACAAGTCAATCAATTAGTCAGCTGAAAACCCCACTGAAATTATTATGCAAAATTCATACCAACCTATTGGAAGCATTTTGAGTTGCACTTTTGATTATACCTGACCAATACTGTCAAGGCACCGTGAAGGTTGGTTTCTGGTCAATTTTCTATGAGAAAGTATAGATCTCCATGATCCCTACTATCTATCATACTGTGTGCTATCTGAAGCTTACTGTATGATATGAGAAATTCAATAAAAATGTGCCTGCAGTGTACAAGTAACACTTGAAAGATTTCTTTGCTTCCTTTATTATTAGGATCCATCAAGAAACCACAGGGCTATCAGAATTTACCAAGGTACAGCTGTACTTGCTGTATGTACATGTATGTATGTATGTACATATATTTGTTGATGTATGTGTTGTAAGCATATATGTAATTATATCACTGTTCAACAGTGGCGGAATCTGGTAACAGATTCCACAGCTTGAAGATGAAAGAAAGAGATGTTTTTGCAGGCAGTTGAAAATTTTCAGAAATTTTTTTTTTACTGATACCCATTGTTTGATATATGGCTGGTATAAAGTTTTGAATATAAGGGAAATTAGTTGATGGACTTAGCTTCTTGTATTCCTTGTCGCAGAATTGGCCAGTTCAATTTGCTACACACTATATAGGAACCTTGAGATGATGTAAATGAAAAATCAGCAGTTAAAGGATGTATATACAGTACATGTATGCTGAACTGTAACAAATGATTTCACATAACCAGTCATCAGCATATATCCAAAGGTTTCTACTAGTATTTTTTTAAAATTGTTTATTTAAAAATGAATTAGGGATCTATGCAATAAAAAGAAACAAGAGATGAATGATGGTATTACTGCATAGCTCGGTGGGCAAGTCCCTACTTTGGCACTGAACATAATAATTGTTATAGCTAATGTGCCAAAGTAGAGACTTTCCCACCGAGCTATACCGTGATACCATCATTCATAATCATGTTTCACTACTTTTTATTGCATAGGTCTTTTAAAACACTAGTTTGTATAGTTTTTTTTTTGTTCTAGCACAGCTAGTTACAGTGTAACTTGTGACTGTTCTATTACAATATCTGTTGTATTAGAGTGACTGTTCTAGTATCTTGAGTCAGCCAAGGGGTGTGCAGCTAGCTAAGCCAATAAAGGGTGAGATCATCTTGTTTACTGTTAGAGGTGTGGTTTCCGCACTCTATCACTATTAGTCCACCTAGATCTTTATATGATGGGTGTGGTCGCAACCTATCACAAACGGGATCCCAATCGTGAAGTTGTAGATATCTAGCTAGTATACCTATTATGACTGAGGCGCTTCTGAAATCCAGCTCTGAAATAATTCTGTGGTGTCTAAATATGCTGCCAAAAGAAAGTGTTGATACGGAAAATTAACGCCTCATTATGGTTTTGATGCCTGAAGAAGACAACCAACCTGATTGGAAAAACAAAGCGCAGAGGGCCTACACTTGTTGGAACCCCAAAAGGCACATCCCACTGGTGAGTTTGTTGCTTTGTTTGGCCTCTAGCCTTGCAACTGTGGTCAGGTATGAGGCAGTGAGAATAAAATTTGAGTTTTAATGATTTTTTAAAATTCTATATCCGGCTACCTGTAAGTGTCTGTTATATTTAATGTGGACTAGTAATATTCCATAAAAGTGATTTTAGTTGTGTAAGATGTCTCTAGGATGATTTTAAAGGTGGAATTTTGGGCGGTGTATGAAGTTTTGCCTACTTAAACAGTACTACGGTACCATTTGATATCAGCAATTATAATGAACTGAGTGGCTATCCAAATGGCAAATGTATAGCCAAACAATGGCTAATAAGTATGCAAGTAAGCAAACAAGGTTAACATCACTATAAAAGTCCCCTTGTTTGATGAAACAAGGATCATGTGGCTTTGTATGTATAAAAAAGAATTTTTTTTTGTTCCTGTTGATTTACACACTGGTATGTTTTTGTTCCTGTTAATTAACACACTGGTGTGGCTTCTTGGCACACACACTACCAGGGGCAGTGGAGAAGGGGGGTAAGGGTGACAGGGGGGATGTAGTCCCTGTGGAAAAAATATGCCCTAAAATTATCTGTAGCCTGAAATTCGAGATACTCTAATAGAGCAGTCAAGATCGAGATACTCTAATAGAGCAATCACAATATTTTTAGAGGAGCAGTGTAGCATATAGTTATAGGAGGTATAGTCTAGTTGGTGGAGGGCAACTATTGCCAGCAGGTAGTGACCTTTTTTGGTCTTTTACTTATAACTAGGTCAAGGCATCACCAAGCTAGACTCCCCCCCCCCCCCCCAAATAAAGGTGTTTCCACTGCCTCTGCACACTACACTGTACCTTGTGATCTGATACTGGAAGAAACCTTTTCACATCATTTGTTGCAACTCTGCATGCAATATATGCACTTTTCATGCACAAGCCGTAAATAGCATAATATATATTTATGATATTCTATATAAACATACATGTATGTGCAAGTGTGCTGTGTTGTTGTAGGAAAGCTAGTGCCACCTGCAATTCCTTTTATGCCTCTTCTTTTGAAAGGTAATCAATGTACATCATGTGGTTTAAGTCTATAACATAAAGAAACTTGATTGCATGCATGCTAGCCTGTATGTCAAGACAGTTAGTTTGGAGTGCTTATTATTACTATTATTGAATTGTCAACAAAATGAAATAAATAAAGGTATATAAAGGATGTGTGTGTGTGTGTGTGTGTGTGTGTGTGTGTGTGTGTGTGGGGGGGGGGGGGGGGGGGTAAACATGGAATGAAGTGGTGTTCAATACATGTATTGGCAGCACAAATATACCAAGATATATGGGGCAGTATAGCTACGTAATTATAGGAACTTAATTGAATCTTGATAACTTTTATAAAAATTGAAATAAGTATCCTAATAGACTAGCCTAGTAGAACATTCACATAACAAAAAACTGTTTGTTGTGAATCATTGCATAGCTATTACTTATTTGCTTTCATCAAGTCATTCATTATTTGCTTGTTTTGCTTACTGTAGATGCTACTTTTATCTGTGAAGGAAATGAAACTCACATAGATGGTTTGGTTAATTTTGAAAAAATGGTAATGTTGATGTACTTTAAATAGCCTTTACTTCTAACCAACATTTAATCCCAAGTTTTAATGGAACAAATATTGCATTTGCTAAATGGACTAAGACACCCTATTATTAACATTCCATAAATTTTGTGGGGGGCATTTATTCTTGCTTATGGCCATTTTACGTGCAGTATATGTATAATTGTGTAAGAGAGTTGTGACCTTTAATTAAAGCTACTACCATAGGAGGCATGAAGCCCCCCCTCGCTCTGCTGAGGGGGGCTTAGCCCCTCCTCAGAATGATATCACACCAAAATTACCCTTCTTGGAGTGGGGCTGAAAACTGTGATAAAGATCGATGTACTCTAATAGAACACTCAAATACCTAATAGAGCACTCAAAACCTTCGTGTTCCTAAAAGTAGCTTTAAAAAAATGAAAAAAGTTGCCTACAGTGGGAATTGAACCAGGTACCTCTTACTTTAAGAGTTGGTGTCTTACCACTGTATCAACTATTTCCGGGGTGACTATGGGCTATTTTGTACTGCTTATAAATGCTATATGTTCATTAACCCTGTAGTCAACAGTTAAAAGCTTTGCCACAAAAGTTTTTAACTGGCAAATAGCCTGTTTTAAATATATAGTTTAAAATGTTGGTGTTTAAATGCTTTAAATTATACCTATAAATTATTTTTGGTGAGCTTTGAGACATTGTGAAAGCTAAAATGACTACAGCTTCTGGGGGGGGGGGGGGGGGGGGGAAGCACAGACCCCCTGCTGCCAGAAACCCTATACTCCGGCAGTCCCCGCTCATACCAACTACTTCCTCTGCCACTGGCTACTACTGTCAAATGAGCAAGGTTTTTTTTGTGATATTCATTCGCTAAAGTGAGTATGTTGCAATTATTTATAAAATGCATCGATAATATGTAGTGTATCGTGTCGTGCGGCCCAAGAAGCCGGCGCGCCACACCGTGAGTATATTTACAGAAAGAAAGTAAACGCGATTTTCACACCTTTGCAGCTCTGTGATTCCTTATCCGATAGAAACCAAAGTTGCTACAGAAGTGCCGGCTAGGTAGGGGAGTCCACATTCCAAATTTGAAGAAAATTGTTCTAGCCATTTCCGAGATACGAGCAGCAAAAGTTAAGGGTTTTTTTCTTCGTTTTTTTTCTCTTCTACTTCTTTTTGCACACTTTGCAAAATCTGCCATAAAACACGAATGCATGCTCTAATTTGGCTGAAATTTGGCACACTTAAAGGGCTCATTAAGGCGAATCTCAGTACCAAGTTTGGTAGGAATCTGATGAACATCCACAGAGTTATGACCGATTATTTGCGTAAAATAAGGTCGAAGGTCTGTCATGCCCACAGGGTAAACTGCTTGAAGGAATGAGCTGAAAATTGCTATGTATATGGAGTAACTATCGTAGGAGTGCCTTTTTGTGGTTTGAAAGGAATCCAGTTAAAGGCCATCGAGATATGACACAAAACCCAACCTGTGTCACAATTACGCGATCGATTTTTATATGAATAAAGAACTATTAGTTTTCACGCCTACCAGGCAAACCGCTTAGAGCAATGAGCTGAAAATCGGTGTGTAGCTGGAATAATTATCATAGAAAGTCCTTGCAGTAGTACAGAAGAATCGGATTACAAACCACTGAGTTATGATTCCAAAGCCAACTATGTGAGATCGAGATACTCTAATAGAACAGTCACCCTAATAGAGCATTCAGCTACGTTTATAACTTACTCCATTATAGAATTATATGACAGTGCAAGTTATTCTGTAGGGAGTTCAGCTACAAACAGTTAATCTTATAGACAATTCAGCTACAAGCAAGTCACCCTGTAGAGAGTTCAGCTACAAATATGTTGCTGTAGAGATTCAGAACGTTATAAGTCTCACTGAAGAGAATTCAGCTATAAACAAGTCACCTTGTAGAGAGTTCAGCTACAACAAGTCACTCTGTAGAGAATTCAGCTACAAACAAGTCACTGCGTAAAGGGTTCAGCTACAAAAACAGCTACCCAGTAGAGAATTCATCTAGATCAGCTACAAACAAGTTACTTTATGCAATGTTCAGCTACAAGTAAGTCACTCTGTAGAGAGTTCAGCTACAAACAAGTCACTCAGTACAAACAAGTCACCGTGTAGCTGGAGAGTTCAGCAACCAATCAAAAAAACCACTCTGTAAAGAATTCAGCTATACAAACATGTTATAACTCTATAGAGAGATCAGCTAGAAACAATTAGTCATCAAGTAGAGAGGTCAGCTACAAGACATCACCTTATAGAAAGTTTAGTTACAAAGAAACCACCATGTAGAGAGTTCAGCTGCAAACATATCACCCTGTGGAGAATGCAGCTATGAACAGATCACCCTGTAGAGGGTTCAGCTAGAAAAAGTCATCCTGTAGAGAGATCAGCTAGAAGGATCACCTTGTAGAGAGTTCAACTACAAACAAATCACCCTGCAGATAGTTCAGCTACAAACAAGTCACCCTATAGAGAGATCAGCTAGAAGAAGTTACCTTGTACAGAGCTCAGCTACAAAGAAACCATCATATAAAGAGTTCAGCTGCAAACAAATCACCCTGTAGAAAGTTCAGCTACGAACAGATCATCCTGTAGAGAGATCAGCTAGAAGAAATCACCTTGTAGAGAGAGCAGCTACAAAGAAACCATCCTGTAGAGAGTTCAATTACAAACAGATAACCCTATAGAGAGTTCAGCTAGAAATAAGTCACCGTGTAGAGAGATCAGCTAGAAACAAGTCATCCAGAGATCAGCTAGAAACAAGTCATCCAGAGATCAGCTAGAAACAAGTCATCCAGAGATCAGCTAGAAACAAGTCACCCTGTAGAGAGATCAGCTACAAAGAAACCATCCTATAGAGAGTTAAATTGCAAACGGAAAACCCTATAGAGACTAGAAACGAGTCACCGTGTAGAGAGATCAGCTAGAAACAAGTCATCCAGAGATCAGCTAGAAACAAGTCAACCTGTAGAGAGATCAGCTAGAAACAAGGCACCCTGTAGAGAGATCAGCTACAAAGAAACCATCCTGTAGAGAGTTCAATCGCAAACAGAAATCCCTATAGAGAGTTCAGCTAGAAACAAGTCACCATGTAGATAGATCAGCTAGAAATAAGTCATCCAGTGGTCAGCTAGAAACAAGACACCCTGTAGAGAGATCAGCTACAAAGAAACCATCCTGTAGAGAGTTCAATTACAAACAGATAACGCTATAGAGAGTTCAATTAGAAACAAGTCACCGTGTAGAGAGATCAGCTAGAAACAAGTCATCCAGCACAGTAAAAACAAACTAGTGAAGGTCACTACTAAATGTAGTAAACGTCACTACTAATGTCTGCCACAATACTCACTATTTTTGTGTAGTGACGTTCACTACTATGTAGTGAGGGTCACTACAAAAGAGTAGTGAAGGTCACTATAAAAGTAGTGAACGTCACTACACAAAAATAATGAGTATTGTGGCAGAAATTAGTAGTGAAATTCACTACAATTTTTTTACAGCGAGAGATCAGCTAGAAACAAGTCACCCTGTAGAGAGATCAGCTACAAACAAACCATCCTGTAGAGAATTCAGCTACAATCAAGTTACACTATAGAGAAATCAGCTAGAAACAAACCATCTTGTAGAGAGTTCAGTTGCAAACAAATCACCCTGTAGAGAATTCAGCCACCCTGTAGAGAGTTCAGCTTGAACAAGTCACCTTGTAGAGAGTTCAGCTACAAAGAAATCACAATGTAGAGAGTTCAGCTGCAAACAAATCACCCTGTAGAGAGTTCAGCTAGAAACAAATCATCCTGTAGAGAGTTCAGCTAGAAACAAATCGTCCTGAAAAGAGTTCAGCTAGAAACAATGAGAGTTTCAGCTACAGTTCAGTTATGTAAGAAGTCACTTTATTAACTACAGTATGTGACAATCATCTTTCAATATTTCATCAGACAAAACCTATACACACAATTACTTCCTTTCTTCCACAATTCCTTACAAGTTAAAAAGAAGCATCAAAGCCATATGGCCAGCTTTGTGGCTTGCAATGCAAAAAGAAGTGATATCTAAACCAAAACAGCCAAGCTGTAAAAAAAAGAGTGCGGCCCCCAAGGTGAAAAAAGATGTGAAATTCAAGGTGGCGGCCAAGAAATGGCTGTGATGGTAGGTTAATGACAAACATTTTAATTACGACAATTCAGGTGAATTTGGTGCCGAATCCTAGTGGAGGAGGCAACACAAATTCACCTGAATTGTTGTAATGAAAATTTTTTCCATTAACCTACCATCACAGCCATTTCTTGGCCGCTACCTTGGATTTCACATCTTTTTTCACCTTGGGGGCCGCACTTTTTTTTTTTACAGTTTGGCTGTTTTGGTTTAGATACACTGTAATTTAAACAATGCTTTAAAAAAATAAGTTTTACATTAAACATTATCATATGGCTGTAGATGTTTTGTAGTGCATCCAAAATCTTAAAGATACCTCTATAATACTTCACTTTAATTGTAGTAACATACTTGATACACTACTACATAGTTAGAGTCACACATGACAATACTGGCTACATGCCTATAAACAAATTCACACAAGTTCTAGTATGAAGATCCTATCATAATTTGAATAGGTATCTGTGAATTTGTGTGAACAGTTTCTGAAAGTTTCTCTGCAGAATTTAACTTTTATTGTACATGCATTATGGGTTGAAGGATAGTTTTGTGTGCATATTACCCTGTAAGTCAGAACCTGTAGTGTACATGTATATGTTACTGCATCACCCCTTTCAATTGATACAATTTGCTCCTGTGACACATTCAATTTTCATGATGACTTAGGCTCATCTCATACCCTGTTTCATCAAATGTGACTGTCTCTGAAAAAATACTAAAACAGCTGCCATGAAAAATCCCAGTATTGCTTGCCAGTGTTTGACACTATGATTACCAAAAGTTTTCACATGTTTACGTCATTTTCCAAAGCATCAAATGTACAAGTAGCCAACAGCTACTGTAAGTTTCTGCCATGTAGGTTATTTCTCAAGGTTGACTATACCAAGCAAGCTGCAATAGGAAGGGCAAATGGTTGTTCTTTGGAAGTTGACCATGTGGAAATGAATTAGGCCAACTTTTGGTGTTCATGACTCAAAACTGGCTATCACGAAAGGAAGTTTACAGTACAGGTCTTTATTTATCACCTAAAGCCATCCCCAGGTTAACCAGAACTCCATCTTCTGGCTTATCTTGATTATCATGTCTCTAGCCTCCACCCCACTACTTCCACTCTCCACCCTGATGTAATAGACTTATATATAACACTAAAAGCTAACTGTTTTTTTACTTTATATGCAGTCATGATGCAGTATATACACGGTGAGAATGTCTGAATATGTATATAGTATATATATTTATATATACAGGTACTAACACTGGTACCTGCCCTACAGTGCAGCACTATTTACATTGAGTCACTTTACACTAGGTTTAATCTTGTAGCTATCTAGTGACAAAAATTCCTACACAGCAATGGAAACCCAAGTATAAAACATCACTTGTTCATACTTTAAGCATATATACTGTAGATAATATAATTATGTTTCAAGGCACACATTCAGAAAAAAATGTAGCACCGATAAGGTTCATGTACAATAAGATACCAACCAAAATGGCTGATACCAATAATATTGAAGCCTGTATTATGTAGGCTGTAGTATATTGTGCATACATAGAGTGTTTACTATACAGGTACAAATGGTGCTGGTAGCACCTGTCCTATTGTGCACACTATATATGTAAAATAATTTAAAATGCTGACAATAAAAGACATGAATTTGTACATACTGTTGCAGCATTGGTACCTGCTTCACAGTGCAGCACTTTCCGTACTGTGTATGTTACGTGCTAAGGCCTATGTGCAGAACCATCTCCACATTAACTAAGCAATGAGAATCAATCATTAAACATCAGTACCATTCATGTAACTATATGTGTAGGTGATGTAACTTTAAAGAACGTGAGCTGTGTGTATACACAAAGGTGCGAACTATAAATGTAGTGTTAGTAGTAACTGTCATGCAGTCTATACTGTACATATAATGGTACCGTTTCAGATTCTATATGACATTTGACTTTCTCACTACAAAAAGGAAGAATTTGTACATAATGCAGCATGTTAGCATCAGTATACAGTGCCCTACAGCACTGGTACCTGTCCTATGGTTCAGGGGTGTTATGCATTCAAGTAAGGTGATAGATTGTTGTGACTGATACCAGTGGATTCCTTACACGCCATTAGTTACACTATTAAATTCTGTATACTTAAGAATATCTTATTCTTATTAAAGCTTTATGGTGGCCAGCACTGAAGGTCTGACAGCAACATGTGTTGCATCCTTTGGATTACCTAACCTAACAAACTGGAACCTGAGACTTTACAATTACTTAACCTAGCTAACAATAAGATCAAACAAAAAATGGGCCAAAACACTGAAGCAATTCATGTTAGCCTACATGTATATCTAAAACAATACTACCTTGTCATCACCTCAACACCTTCCTCAGTCAAGTATAAGCTGTATTGATTGCAAACAGTGTTGAAACAGGTAAGCATGCAGTTGCCCAGTGAGTGAATAATGGTATGGCATTAAAGAACACATACATGTAGCAGAAAAAAGGTGTAACCGAAAGTAGAATGTAACCAATAAGGTTGTTGAAGCAACAAAAAAAAGTTGTAACCAAAAAGGTTGGAAGCAAAAAAAAAAAGTTGTAACCAAAACGGTCAGGTAAAAAGAAAAAAGTGCCATCATGAGAATTCAATCTGGGGACTGAACACTCACAAGTTGATACTATATAAATTTGACCAAATGTGATATGTGATTTCCTTTAGCAGGCCAGCTTAAATTGAATGGAAAGCTGTTTACTTGCGGTTTGCATGCGGTTTACAGAAAGAATTCCAGCAAGATTTAGGTTACACCCTTGCATTCAATGCACTATAAACGACGAATGACAGTAGTTGGAAACTTCATTTAAAAGTGATACAATTCTTAAATGATGAGCACTTTGTTTGATGCTAAAACTGCACTGACTCGTGCATTGGTTGATGAGATAATCGTTGGACGCCATGAAATACATGACAGACAGATGGCTTTTCAGCTTTATATGTATAATATATATATATATATATATCTCCTGTACATGTACACTTATGCTACAACTGGTTACTTTCTTTAAAACAAAATTAATTTAATAAATAAATATATGATTGTTTTTTTTTATACAGAGAATGTTGTCGGCAAAAGCAAGAACACTCAAAGATCTCAGTTGTGGAGCATTAGGTGAGGCTTTACTTCGGATATCTGGCATGTAAATTTGCAGTATGGTATAGCGGCATATCCCTCAAAATTAGCCAAATTGTGCACTTTTTCATAAAAGCATGAAACTTTCCACATAAATAGTATTCCTCATGACATGCATTTTTTATATAGTGCCATTGCAGATTTGACCTTTGGTGACCTTTATGGCCATTTTTGCCCATAAATTTGATCATTTCTGTCTTTATCTCCCTGAGGCATTAATTGACATGCTAAAACATGATACCAAAGTAAAGGTCTTGTTGAATGAAACAACTTGGTTTTTATTTGAAGTTAATACTGTAGGTACTTCGGTTTTGGAGTTACGGTTGTTTGTATTATCTCTGAAATTCTCTGAGTTTACTTGCCCTTGGGGTGTAAATTACCCATGGGGAGGCAAATTATCTCAAAATTCATCGGTAATATAAATGATCATAACTTTGGAATGAAATCACCTATTAACTTCAAATAAAAACTAAGTTGTTCTGTTCGACAAGATCTTTATATTGGTACCATGTTTTAATGAGTTAATTAATGCCTCAGGGAGATAAATACAGAAATTATCAAATTTCTTGGCAAAAATGGCCATAAAGGTCACCAAACATCAAATCTGCAATGGCACTATATCAAAAAAATTAAGTCATGGGGAGTACTACTTATGTGGAAAGTTTCATGCTTTTATGAAAAAGTGCACGATTTTTGCGTTGTGCCACTATACTAATATATGCTCTTGAGCCCACAAAAGTTCCAGATTATAGGAATTATAAAGTACTAATATTAGTACCTGTCCTACATACACAGCTGTATTATGCACTTTCTCTTTTTGCATTGTCTATGGAATGTGGCCACTACAACTACACTGTATAATAACAATAATTGTGTGTAAATAATGTCCCATCCTTCCACTAATGCAGATCACCGTAACAGAACACTCCATACAGAACAGTCTGTGTGTATATGTCCAAATTACGTATCTACAGTAAGTCCATAATGACTTGCTGTTTGCAAGCAACTACAAACAAAAATTGTCATAGAAATATTTTACATGGCAAAAATGCCTCTACTGAAATGTCTTATTGCATCTAACATCAACTCTACCGTTATAAACAAGGGATTATTCACAGAAGCACTTAATATCATTAAATGTCTAAGGTAGCCTTAGTTGGAAAATGAGAACAGAAAGCAGAATTATATGACTGTTAACGTATGATACCATCTAAGCTCAAAGGGAAAAGTGTGCTTTATATTCCATACTATGCTAAAGTGTACTAGATTTTCCATCAAAGTTTCCTTTGTATGGCAATTAGAGCATACAGGCTGTACTTTGTGTGAATGTGACACAACCATAAACACAACCCATGGAGACACTGGAATGACACCACTAATATAGCTGTCAACAACATTACCATAGCAATTTACAACAAATTAATGGCTACCCACACAAATGTTTGTAAATTCATTACAATAATTGTACCGTTCAGTCTTAAAATTTTCACTAAGTTGTCTGTTATTATAAGTCCAGCAACTTCTAGGTTAGATTCAGTGGCTTCTTCCTATTGATGCCTTCAACTTTGTCACATTGATGGTTACACTTGCAAACAATGATTAGATAGCTGTACAACATCATTCTCCTTGTCCTCCTGTGCCACTATTAAGTGAATTCTCGATCTGACGGATCACAATTTGTGTGATAATAGCTCGTGGCTTGGCAAGGATGGCTAAAAATTAGCCTTCTGCAGCTAATCACAAGTAGGCACTAGTTTCTCAGTGCCATTGTGGCATTCCGGGTTGTGATAAACTGTAATACTTGATTGCAACTCCGGATTCATACATTAAACCAATTAAAACACCGCTTACGCTCGTGCACTACAGAAAATATAGCAATGACGCAAATTATTTGTCTCTTGACCACACCCTTGTGCTATATTTCCTTATTGCAGTAGCCACGGTGCTTTAAATAGCGTATAATAAAGCTGGTTGGTTTTAAACCAAAATTCCTCTTTGCAGGATCAATCTTGTACGGCAATCAAGCAACTCTAATAGAGCAGCCATTCTACACTAAAATATTAACGGTATAGACTAGACAACTCGTGAACTCTGAAATGCTGTGAAACTAAATGCACTCAACAAAGATGAAATATTCATGAAATAGTTTAATTCATTGACAGCGCCTGTACATATATGCTGTAGATATGAAAAGCCTATCCCTCTGCCTAAGGATAAGATAAAATGTGCAGCAGCATGCTTCTCAAACTGAAGTAATTCCAATGCAGATGGTTTCGTTTAGTTTGTAAGGACTTTTTAGTCCAATCCTTTTCCATTACTAACTTTTTTCAGAGTAAGCTCAGTGACAGTTACTACAGTTCTTGTCAGAAACTTTGTGAAATGATTCTTAGGCATTTATGCTTTGCGCTGAAAGGATGACACAGACTGGTGATGTAATTACTTACAATAAACCTGTGTTAACGGTCTCCATATTAAGCGGTCACCTTTGAATAACAGCCATTGTCGCGATCCCCTATTATTTTCCCATATAAATGTATGCATTGTGGTCTGTATTAAGCAGTCATCTGTTTAATGTGTATAGCAGCCAACCAAGAGTTAACCTATGAATCACTGTACAGTGTATACACAACTTCAACTCTTGTATAGCTGATTGTATAGCTGCTGCCTTATAATGAACTGTAAGTGGTAAGGTTAGTAGCTTAATTCAACCAATAATCCAATAGTCTGGGATTGGCATGCACCATTTCATTAATCACAATTATCACACTTTCTGCCTTTCAATGAACATTATACTGTAAATTATACAAATGCAAGTACACAAAAAAAATTTAGAATTTTCAACTAGAGTAGGGACCATAGCACATTGATACAGGTTTTTGCAATTGAATTTGGCGACTTTGCAATTGAATTCGTCCCGTTTGCAATTGATTTCGTCGCTTTTGCAATTGAATTCGTCCCGTTTGCAATTGAATTCGTCCCGTTTGCAATTGAATTCGTCGGTTTTGCAATTGAATTCGTCCCGTTTGCAATTGAATTCGTCGCTTTTGCAATTGAATTAGTCGCTTTTGCAGTTAAATTCGTCCGTAACAAGAATGGCAGCTGGAACAAACACGAAAACATGATGTAGCAGCTGCTACAAGAACTTGTTCAAGTACAACAGTATAGTAAACAACTCTTTATAAGGCAATAATTCTTCCTCTACAGCCTCTCCAGCAACATTCCAAACTCTACTACGCCATTCGCGATGGTGGGTGTGGTCACTCGCGAGCAAGCTAATTAACTTGTCAGACAGCCATCAGCTTCGCATACTACCAGCTTCGCATACTACCAGCTTCAATTACCTTCTAGTGTCTCAAGTGTAACTCTCCAAGGCATAAATAGTTCATCTCTTAATGAACGGGTTGGTTTCTTGGAGCCGTTTTGTTTATGACGAATTGTAATGCAAACGCGACAAATTCTATTGCAAAACAGACTAATTCAACTGCAAAACCGACGAATTCAATTGCAAAACCGACGAATTCAATTGCAAACGGGACGAATTCAATTGCAATACCGACGAATTCAATTGCAAACGGGACGAATTCAATTGCAAACGGGACGAATTCAATTGCAAAGGCGACGAATTCAACTGCAAAAACCTGTAAAAAGTATTGAAACAAGCTGGAGTAGTGTATGATATTAAATCACAGAAAAACAATAAGAAGTATATAAAAAGTACTGAAACAAGCTGGAGTAGTGCACATTATTATTAATTATTAGTACTTGGTTATATAATTATTATTAACGCTTTACAGTGACCAGCACTGAAGGTCTGACAGCAAATTGTGCTGCAGCCTTAAATCACAGTAAAACAATAAGAAGTATTGTGCTCAAGATACCATAATGGAAATGCACAGTAGGGATATAACACTTCTTATTGTTTTTCTGTGATTTAATATCGTGCACTACTACAGCTTGTTTCAGTATTTTTATCGATGTGCTATGGTCCCTACTCTACAGTAGTTGAAAATTCCAATTTTTTTGTGTACTTGTTTGTTAACTAATAAAGTTATGATGACTGGTGAACCCACGCATACGCATTGAAAGAAATGATGCTGCTCGGCCCAACTATCAATTATTGTCTGAAAAGTGAAGTATCCATCACACTTCATTGTCAGCTTTGTCCAACCCATTACACAGCATTACGAATCAAGAACTGTTAGAAAAGCACCTCTGCAATCAAAGTAGCCACTATGAAAACTACAACGATTTCCATTACGAAGGGAAGCCATCTTGTACTACTGCCAAATCAACACCTTTTGCTGTCAGCAAAGATGAAAAGGGACACTAAGGAGGACACTGGTAAGTCCATGAAGAATGCATTGTATCTACTGGTGTCCAGCTGAAGCAACGTCAAACAGTGAAAAATCAAGCCTGTAGCCTTAACCGTTGTTGAGTTACGCGTGTCTGAAGGCATCAGTTACTCAGTCAGTCAGTCAGTCACTAGAAAATTCTGTTTAATTTTTTTTTTAATTCCATAGCAACTTGTTGAAAGCATTTCAGGTTGATCTGAAGGCTTGTTTTGGCTTAGTTTTACCTTACCAATACTGCCTCATTGTCATCAGGGAAAGGTGAGGCTGGTTTTTGGGTGATGTTTCTTTATGTGCCACGCCGAAACCTTTGTGGTCCCTACTGTACAGTACTATCATACTCTACGATAAGGAAAAATTAGGAATTTTATGTTTGATTAGGAATCATAGTAGAGAAAAAATTAAATGTTCACTAGTATATCTGCAGGTGTGGGGAACCTCCCTTGTTTCCCTACTTTTTCTATGATCCCTAATTAAATTAAAATTCCTAATTTTCCCTTATACTTGTTGTTTACTTTTTTTGTAGCGTTATTATGACAGGTGAACCTACACATACAGCATCAAAAGAACGGATGGCGCCAGAATGAATGTTTTTTGTGTGAATGTGTGCCCTAGCTATCAATTACTGACTCGAAAGTGAAGTGGCCACTGGTCAGTATGCTTCGCCACTGGTCAGAATGAAGTAGGCCACTGGTCAGAGTGCTACAAATGAAGAACAGTAGGAGAAGCGCCTCTGCAATCAATCCAGTCACAACCAAAAATACAATCGATTTGCGTGCCCCAACTATCAATTACTGACTCGAAAAGTGAAATGGCCATTTTTTACCTATTTTCAGCCCGTTACACAGCATTACAAACAAAGAACAGTATCAGAAGCACCTCTGTAATCAATTTAGTCACCACGGAAAATACAGGCAATTCCCATTTACAAACGTAGGGAAGCCATGCATCGTGTTACTGCGAATTGACACCTTAGGCAGTCAGCAAAAAGAAATGAGTCACAAAGGTAAGTCAATGATGCGTGCATTGTACATACTGCGGTATCCCAAAAAGCACATCTTGGGATAAAGCGATGTCAAACAGTGAAAAAATCAAGCCCATATCCTTAGCCATTATCGAATTATGTTTGCCTGAAGGCAGGCAGGCAGGCAGGCAGGCAGGCAGGCAGGCAGGCAGGCAGACAGAAAATTCCATATTAAGATTTTGTAACAATCTACTGGAAGCTTATAGGGTCTTACTGAAGGCACTTTTGGGCTTGGTTATACCTAACCAATACTGCCAATGCGCCAAGATGGTATAGTGAAACTGGTTATTGGGTGATATTTTTTGCCAGAAAAACCTAAACCTCCATGATCCCAAAATACTGTACTACCATACTGTATGATAATCTATATAATGTATATATCTGGCTTCATTACAGATTCTGGCTTCTTTACTTACAGTAAAAGTATTCACTGCCCATCAGCAACATTCATAACAATACAGTTGGCCTTTTTTTTCTTCTCTATAACAACCACTTGTACATGTATATAAAGGTCAAAACTTTCTGGCACTCTATTTGTATGCAACAGTAGAAGCAAACTGTTAATCTATTGCAATATATGCTCTCTACCACCCACACAAAAGGAAATTATAAAGTACTATTATTCATTGGTACCTCCATATTACACACTTTCTCTTTTATTAACCACAAGTCCTATAGTAGAGGTCCTATCATACAAGTAACATAGTTATGATATTTTACTTGGAAGAGAACAAATTAGCTACTACAGAAGATATATTAGAAGTCAGTAAAAGTTCAAGTGGAATTGCTACTGTATAGCAAGTAAAGATTTGAGCAAAACTAGCTCAATACATATATGCATGTACACTTACTGGCACACAGGTTACAAACTGCATGTTCTGTAAGTATCCACTTATGCATGCCTTTATAAACAGTTATTATAGAGTGTGATTCAATGTGCAGACAAGCTCCCATCTCTTTCACTCTAATTGATTGTCACATCTCCTAATTTGATTTTAAATTCAGTTTTGCAGACATAGTATAGTGGTGTGGCCCCCAAAATTAGCCAAAATCGTGCACTTTTTCATAATACCATGAAACTTTCCACATATATGGTACCAGCATGATGGCTTCCCTGGTGGGAATTGTCCATATTTTCTAGATTGATTGAATAGGAGCATCTCGTACTGTTCTTCATTTGTAATGCTGTGTAACAGGTTGAACAAAGCTGAAAACAAAGTGTAACGGCCACTCAGCACTTTTCAGTCATTGATTGTTGGAGTGTGCATTCAGACAAAAATCCCTACATTGGCATGTTATAACATTACTTTGAATGCCAAAGTAGGAATTTATTTTCCACACCAAGCTAGGCTGTAGCGATCACTCATCTCTACTTTTTATCACTTGGATCCCTACTTCATTAACAACAGAGACAGTATACCAAGGTACTAGTTTGTTCAGTTTTCTGTTATAGCACACAGCTTGACAAGTGTGACTAGGGTGACTGCTGTATTAGAGTATCTCAAGTTAGCCTCTAATAATCTACCAAGATTATTAGAGGCTATTCCTTATTTTCACTGTGCTATTATTATAAATACACACAGTAACGGGTGTGGTACCCAGTAATTATGTTCAGGTAAATAGATTGGTAAGAGCTCAAACCTATCGTGAAGTTACAGCCTAAAATGCCACCTTTAAAAAAATCATCCTACACAACAAAAATCACCTTTACAGATTAATAAAATTAGGCCATTCAACATCTAATAAAACAAGAAAACACTTGCAGAAATTTCCCAAACTCAAATATTTGTCAGATTCTTGACTGCTGCGCTCTATTAGAATATTTTGTACAGTGTGACTGCATTTCAATTGTTTTCATGCAGCAATGATGCATAGAAGCATTTTCATGTAAAACCCATATTTTGAGACAACCATTTTCTGTTTCCCCATTCTTACCCTTGCACCTGTCAGCCTGCCTACTTGTAAGTCAGAGCCTTAAAGAATGTGTTGGACAACCTTGCAACAATTAAAACCCACTCAGATATTGAATATTGTATCATTTATTTTAAAGCTCCAATCATTGTGCACTGTTTGCAACTTGTCTTTACACAATTCTTTTCATTGTTGTGAGAAAACCATATTAATATTTATTATTTACGCTTCCTTTACACACCATAAAGTTATCTAAATCACCAGCTAAGTTATTGTGAATAGAAGTTGATAGCCGACAAGCCGAGAGTTTTTGTTTTTCTTTATTGTGCAATTCCCCTTTTATTACAATAATGTATACAATTCTTGTGAAGGGGTGACTGAGTATCATAGCAACACTTATGTAATGCTCTTTTAAAGCAACCATTAACATCTGACAATCATACAAAAAATTATTTTGGCAGATGCAGAGATAATTTCAACTACCGTACGGACACCAGAACTGAGACAAGCTGTTAGGTTAGTATATTATTATCCAAGTATTGCACACTGTTGTTGTTAATGGTTTTACAGGAATTTAAAAGTAATTGACAATCAAAGAACATTAAATCACATGTCAAACTCTATTGAAAAAAGATATTAATATAATGTATAATGCATACTGTAATTGTGTTTTATTGGATACAGTACTTTCTGTAATTAGCTAATTACATTTTATTTTGGCTGTGCTACCTAAAGCTGCTTACAAGAGTAATATTTGAGTTTCAATGAAGCAAACCAGGTAATTTGTAAAAAAAACAACACTATATTAGGGAAAAAAACCGGTATAAAATAGACATATTAAATTACAACATATTAATTATGCATATTAAATTGTGGACTAGTAGAGTTATGGTTGCTTAGATTTTAGTATATGTGATGTTAACTACATCATATATAAATTATTGTGGGAAACTGGTCTTATCATTCATGACAGTAAATTTGATTTTTCACCATAAACACAAAACTACATGAATACACTTTCAAATTTCACTATTAAAATCAGCCATTTTTGAGTGGTCTGCTTTTCCCAAGCCCAGAGGCAAGCCATATGAGCAGTTTGGGGAGTCAACCTGGTGATGACTTTATGTGGTTGTACAGCTCCATGAATAAAGCTTTACCTGTGCTATAAATTTTGTTTCATTTTGAGACCTGAATGGCCCATAATTTGGCTTAATTCGTCCCTACGCATTCCTCTTTCATTTTGCAAATTCCTATCTGACAACCACCTCTATTGGAGCTCGAATGATACTGTCAACCTCGAGGTAAAAACAATCAAAATGGAAAATTGTTGGCTACTTTACAGTAGATGCTCACAAGGTAATGAATGGGTGTATTGTAAAACATGTGAAAAATTTATACTTATGGACACCAGAACGGAGACAAGCTGTTAGGTTAGTATATTATTATCCAAGTATTGCACACTGTTGTTGTTAATGGTTTTACAGGAATTTAAAGGTAATTGACAATCAAAGAACATTAAATCACATGTCAAACTCTATTGAAAAAAGATATTAATATAACTTGAACCATTGGTGAGCTACAACACTATGAATACTTAAAACCGGCATTTCTCAATACTTTTAGATAATTTCGATACCCAGTCACATAATTATGTCACTATTGGTTGTGATAGTTGCTGTAGTAGATATAATTCATTAGTTATTGAGTTTAAGGATGCAGTGAAACCTGTGCTACAGTATTAAGGACACCGACCAAAAGTATCCTGATTATCAAGGTGTTCTGATTTTCCAGGTTGATTTACAGTGTACATGTTAAGGGATACTTTGGGACCATTACTGAGTATCCAGATTAAGCAGGTGTCCTCATTTTCAAGTGTCCTGATTAAAGGTTCCACTGCATTGTTTGTGATTAATTTTGATGGTGAGCTAGCTAACTAGAATACTTATACTGTGCATAGGAAAATATTTGTTGATACTGTACATTGAGCAGCATGTCAGTCCTTATTGTTCATAGGAGGAAAGATAAGCTGAATATTGGTAGAAAGTAAAAGCAAGACAAACTTAATGTGTGCAGGAATTCAATGTATAGTTCTGTATAGGTAGTCAACAGCAAACTTATCCGGTAGGTACAAGAATAGTTAATGCATAAGTGATCAATCTTTAATGGTACAGTTTGTGGTGTTCTCAAGACTGCTGCTTTTTTTTAAAAGTCCCCCTGTATGTTTCCACTTGGTAATGGTTAAGACAATGTTGCACAAATCTGTCATTACCCCATAGCCAGCCAACAGCTGAGTAACTCCACTATAATAGTCCAGTTTGCATGGGCTACACCATCACACATGAGAATCACTCCCACCCACTGTTAGTGACAGACTGGTGTGACTAGGCCCCAGTTGATTATACCAGGATAATTAAAATCTAATCCAAAACAGCCAAGCTGTAAAAATAGTGTGTGGCCCTCAAAAAGGCTATGGTGAAAAAAGATGTGAAATCCAAGGTGGCGGCTAAGAAATGGTTGTGATGTAGGTTAATGGTAAAAATTTTAATAACGACAATTCAGGTGAATTTTGGTGCCGCTTGGTCTTGGCACAAAATTCACCTGAATTGTCGTTATTAAAATTTTTACCATTAATCTACCATCACAGCTATTTCTTGGCCGCAACCTTGGATTTCACATCTTTTTTCATCATAGCCTTTTTGAGGACCGCACACTTTTTTACAGCTTGGCTGTTTTGGATTAGATTTCATTTCTTTTTGTATTTGTATACCCCAAAGCCGGCCTATGGCCAGGTTTGGGGCTTTTTAAACCTATCTTTTTTCTTTACCACAGGAAAAAAAGATGAAGCAGATGTTAAATACTTTAAATTTATCAGTAAATGTACAAGTTATATATATAATACATATATTAATAACAGAACTCTCTGCATGGTGGTTTCTTTGTAACTTAACACTCTACAAGGTGACTTCTTCTAGCTGATCTCTCTACAGGGTGAATTGTTTGCAGCAGAACTATCTACAAGGTAACTTCTTCTAGCTGATCTCTCTAAGGGTGATTTGTTTGTAGCTGAATTCTGTACAGGTGATTTGTTTGCAGCTGAGCTCTTTACAGAATGATTTCTTTGTAGCTGAACTCTCTACAAGGTAGTTTCTTTGTAGCTGAAATCTCTACTAGGTGAATTATTCTAGCTGATCTTTCTACAGAGTGATTTGTTTGTAGCTGAACTCTCTACAAGGAAACTTCTTCTAACTGATCTCTGTACAGGGTGAATTGTTTGTAGCTGAACTGTCTACAAGGTAACTTCTTCTAGCTGATCTCTATTTGTTTGTAGCTGAAATCTGTACAGGTGAGTTGTTTGCAGCTGAAGTCTTTACAGAATGGTTTCTTTGTAGCTGAACTCTCTACAAGGTAACTTCTTCTAGCTAATCTTTCTACTGGGTGATTTGCTTGTAGCTGAATTATTTTCTACAGGGAGACTTGTAGGGACCCACCGATTATGCTTATAATTTTACCTATTATGCTATGCTGCACTGCTCAAATATTTACCTATTATGCTTAAATTTATGTTCAATACTTACCTATTATGCTCAAATTATGCCCAATTATTTATCCATCAGTTTTCATGCTCTGCTAATAATTTCCAGTTTATGGATAAATAATAAGTGGCTGAAGCACAAACTTACTTGTCAAAATGCATATCACAGAAAATATCGATATACTCTAATAGAACAGTCAGCTATGTGATTGTTCTATTAGAGTTACTGACTGTTCTATTAGAGTATATCGATCTTTCCGTGATAGCTATTTTGATAAGCAAGAATTCATACTATTATACAAATATTCTACCTATTATGCTAGCATTATGCTCAATGCTTTCAGATACCTATTATCCTCATAATTATGCCAGCATAATCAGCGGGTCCCTAGAGACTTGTTTGCAGCTGAAGTCTTTACAGAATGGTTTCTTTGTAGCTGAACTCTCTACAAGGTAACTTCTTCTAGTTGATCTTTCTACTGGGCGATTTGTTTGTAACTGAACTTTCTACAGGCTGATTTGTTTGTAGCTGAACTCTCTACATGGTGGTTTCTTTGTTGCTTAACTCTGTGAATTCTCTAGCTGATTTCTCTACAGGGTAATTTGTTTGTATCTGAAGTCTGTACAAGGTGCTTTTTTTGTAGGTGATCTCACTGTAGGTTGATTTGTTTGTAGCTTAACTCACTAAAGGGTGATTTACTTGTAGCTGAACCCCTTACATTGTGTCTAGTTTCTAGCTACTAGATGAACTCTCTACATGGTGGTTTCTTTGTTGCTTAACTCTGTGAATTCTTTAGCTGATTTCTCTACAGGGTGATTTGTTTGTAGCCGATCTCTCTACAAGGTGATTTGTTTGTAGCTGATCTCTCTGCAGGTTGATTTGTTTGTAGCTGAACTCTCTAAAGGGTGATTTGTTTCTACCTGATCTCTCTACTGGTTGATTTGTTTGTAGTTGAACTCTCTATAAGGTGATTGTTTGTAGTTGAACTCTCTATAAGGTGATTTGTTTGTAGCTGATCTCTCTACAGGTTGATTTGTTTGTAGCTGAACTATCTACAGGGTGATTTGTTTGTAGCCGATCTCTCTACAGGGTAATTTGTTTGTAGCTGAATTCTCTATAAGGTGATTTGTTTGTAGCTGATCTCTCTGCAGGTTGATGTGTATTAGCTGAACTCTCTACAGGGTGATTTGCTTGTAGCTGAACTCCTAACATTGTGTCTAGTTTCTAGCTGATGTCTCTACAGGGTGATTTTTTTTGTAGCTGACCTCTCTTTAGGGTGATTTGTTTGTAGCTGATCTCTCTACAAGTTGATTTGTTTGTTGCTGATCGCTCTAAAGGTTGATTTGTTTATATCTGAACTCTCTGCAAAGTGTTTTGTTTGTAGCTGATCTCTCTACAGGGTAATTTGTTTGTAGCTGAACTCTCTCCACAGTGACTTGTGTGTAGCTGAATTCTCTAGAGAGTGACTTAATTGTAGGTGAACTCTCTACAGGGTGCATGACTTGTTTATAGCTGAACTCTCCTCAGTGTGACTTGTAACGTTTAGGGACCCGCCGATTATGCTGGCATAATTTTGAGCATAATAGGTACCTAAAAGCATTGAGCATAATGCCAGCATAATAGGTTAAATATTTGTACGATAGTATAAATTCTTGCTGGAAAAATGACAAATTGCAAAATAAGATCGATATACTCTAATAGAGCAGTCAGTAACTCTAATAGAACAATCATCAAACTGACTGTTCTATAGGAGTATATCGATCTTTTCTCTTACACGCAGCAAGAATTTATTATTTGTGTTTCAGCCACTCATTTTTTTTCTTTCTATACAGCGTTAAACTAGTAGCAAAGCATATGAACTAAGGCATGAACATTGAGCATTATAGGTAAATATTGAACATTAATTTAAGCATAATAGGTGAATTTTTGAGCAGTGCAGCATAGCATAATAGGTAAAATTATGAGCATAGTCGGCGGGTCCCTAGTAATGTTCTGAATCTCTACAGTGATATATTTGTAGCTTAACTCTCCACAGAGTGATTTGCTTCTTGCTGAACTGTAACTGTTTGCAGCTGAACTCCCTACAGAATTACTTGTAATGTAATGGAATTCTATAATGGAGTAAATAAATGAGCATAATGCTCTATTAGGGTGACTGTTCTATTAGAGTATTTCGATCTTGCATTTGCTACACCGAGTTGACTTTCAAATCATAACTCAGTGGTTTGTAATCCAATTCTTCTATACTACTGCAAGGACTTTCTATGAAGATTATTCCAGTTATTCACCGATTTTCAGCTCATTGCTCTATGCGGTTTGCCTAGTAGGCGTGAAAACTAATACTTTTTTATTCATAAAAATTGATCGCGTAATTGTGACACAGGTTGGGTTTTGTGTCATATCTCCGTGGTCTTTATCTCGATTCCTTTCAAACCACCAAAGGGCACTCCTACGATGGTTACTCCATCTACATAGCAATTTTCAACTCATTCCATGAAGCGATTTACCCTGTAGGCATGACAACAAATCGATCTTGTTTTACACGAATAATCGGTCATAACTCCTGAACCATTCATCGGATTTGCACCAAATTTGATGCTAGGATTCGCCTTTGGACTCCCTTTCTGTGTGCCAAATTTCAAGGCGATCAGAGTACGCGTTTGTGTTTTATAGCAATTTTTGCAAGTATGCGAAAACACGAAGAAGGAGAATAAGAAGGAAACAAAAACGAAGAAAAAAAATCGAAACTTTGGCAGCTCGTATCTTGGAAATGGCTGGAGCGATTTCCTTCAAATTTGGAATGTAGACTCCCCTGGCTAGCAGGCAACTCTGTAGCAAATTTGGTTCCAATCGGATAAGGGATCACCGAGATACAAAGGTGTAAAAATGACAGTTTTTTTCTTCCTGTCAATATACTCACGGTGTGGCGTGCCGGCTTATTGGGCCGCACGACACACTACCGTGTGTCTTGATATACAGTAAGTAATAGGTAACCTCCAGCAAATTTTTATATAGAAACAATTTATAACACGTGTAATGCACATGCTAATGAACAAAGATCAATATTATCACCAACCCCAACAACATGCCACACAACGAAGCCAACAATTTCTTCGCCAATTATTCAGAAATAAGACAGATATACTCTAATGAGCAGTCAGGAAATATTGAAATGCTTAAACAGAACAGCCAGCTTTTAGATAAACTGCTTTGTACACTGTACAGTGATAGAAGTGATCAATACGTATAGATACCTAATGAAATGAATACAGTGAACTGTTTTGACATGATGTCCTGACTACCCACTTAATTAAACTTATTTTTGAAAGCATGAGTATAATGGGCTATTTTTTGAGGACTGCTCAATAGTAAAATAGGTAAAGGCCACTGGAATAATGTTGTCACTGTCTTTCAGGATTAGATTAATCCCTGCTCACAGACAACCACAGCATGCTCCACTGGATACAACAATGAGATGCCATATTAATTTACACAATAACATGGTCCCACACTGTCAACTCTCAAACCCAACACCTGCATAACCAAAACTCTCTTTTACTGTTGTGTACCAATACTATGTAATCTAACACTAAAATGCACACACATGTGCAACGGCCCAGGGCCAGAACAAAATCTCCTAGCAACAAAGACCAACAAAACAAGTATACATAACGGTTGCATCAAATAACATTTCAATGCACTGACTGATCCCCTATAACATAGCTATGTCTGATTTTTCCAGACATGGAATATGGCTTGAAGATGATCCAAGGCGTTGTCACAAGGATTTCACATTTCACAGGTAATGAAAAATATTAGAGTCCATTATCCACCACAAAGCCACACACGAACTCTTGGATATATACCTGTATGTTTGCATGATGCATATGTTACTAAATTATACTTTGATACAACCTGAGTTACCTGACTCATGCATTTCTTAATGCTCAAATGAGTTACACACATATTGTACTATACAGTCTACATGAAAAAGAAATACAGGAAGATATAACAACTATATTAGACATACATACATACATACATACATACATGTACTTACACATAACTAAATGCCACCTCTTGATAGTGCAAAAATTAGTTTGAGTACCTATATACTCCATCTCCTTTAGTACCCATATATGTTGTCCAGCTTTGTTTTTCCATTGGTAAGAATACTGAGAAATCTATCAAATGACCTTGGTCTGTTGGCACCATTGTTTCAATAGTCTGGACATGTAAATCAAGTACTGAATGGCTAAGTGAATACATAAAGTAAGTTGGATCACTGGTATATTGAAAAGCATAAATGAGTTCCAGTTTTCCATCATGATTTAGATCAGTCACTACTGGTGTAAGTGGTGATACTGAAGCAGGTGACAAAACATAACTGCATCTCCAACCATGCTTTGAAATGTCATCATTTTTTGGCGGTCCCATTTGGGGAGGCGAATCTTCATGGCGTTTGATAGTACTGTGACTTGATACAATTCCATAACCTGGAACTAATAGTACCATTACATGTACGTAATGAATATCAGCATTATTAAGAGTAAATTATTTCCTCTTGCTATTATTAATGTAAACTACAGTACTGGCACTAGTACTGATATTGGTAGTACAGTAGTACCGTTTAAGTAGGGATCACACCTAAAATGATGTGAACCACCTACAGTAAAATGCTACCTTTAAAAATTATCCTACAGACATCTTATGTGATGAAGGTCACCTTTACGGAATAATATTGGTCCATCTAACATCAAATAAAGCATTAAAAACAAGAAAACACTTACAAACAACCGGATGTAGAATTCAATTTTAAAAATGCCAAATTTTTGTCTACCTACCTAGGTACCTGGCCACATTTGTAAGGCTGCAGGCCAAACAAAGCAGCATACGTCCACCATTTTGTGTCACAATAACAACTCACCAGTGGCATGTGCCTTTTGAAAAGTGTGTGCCCTTTGTGCCTTGTCTTTCCTTTTATTTTCTGGCTGTTGTCTTCTTAACCATATCGCGAGGCATTAATTTTCCGTATCAACACTTTCTTTGAGCAGCATATTTAAATACCACAAAAAAGCACTTATGTTATGCCACTGTAAAAAGTACTGGACAGCCGGTAGATACCTGTAAATTCACCTTGAGACCACGCCCATTAACAATCTTGGTTAACAACAATTTAGTACAGTTAACAAGAGATGAAGGATGGTGTTACAGCATACACGTAATTTGGTGGAAAAATCCCTACTTTGGCAAAGAACATGTTAGGGATATATATTATTACGATGCAACTGTCATGTGTATATATGCGCATGCGTACCAATTGTTGTGTGACAATTATTAGAATTATGAACATGTGAACGTGAAACATGCTGTCAGAAGTAAACTGTCTATTATTTGAGATGTCGAATTGTCAACTGCCTACCCCCGACACAATCAACTGCACTGGGAATGTTTCAGAGAATTGGAAGGCATTCAAAGAAGCCTATGAAACTTTAATTTGCCATTGCCTTGCAACTAGCCTGCGAAGATAAGTTGATACAAGCAGCAACATTAAAGATGGTGATGGGTAAAGAGTGCTGGTAAATACTTTCACACTTAGAGCTCATCAACGCTGACAAGGAGATTCCCAGCAAGATTTTCGAGAAGTTTGATTATTTTGCAACTAAACAGCACGATGAAATGCCAGAGAGTGACAAAGTGATTTACACTGTTGAGCATGTGGGAGCTGTTAAACATAATCGTAAAGGATAGTTCTTTGTACCATTGTGTTTCAACCATGAGCTAGAGAGCACCACTATAAATTGTCAGCTGGACACGGGAGCTACCTGTAATGTGATAAGCCTGGAAGATGTGCGCACGATCCTACCCCATCTCTGCAACCAGAAGCCACACAGCTAAGATGCTATGACAACTCAGTCATCAGCACCTTAGGCCAGTGTACACTACAGTGGAGTTATCACAACAAGACATACCAGCTGAGCTTTAAAGTTATCGAAGGAGACCAGAAGTCACTACTCTCACGTACCACATGTATGGCATTAGGCCTATAACAGTGCATACAGTACGTAACGTTAAAAGTACAAAAATTGTTGAACAGTACGATGTGTTTAAGGGCTTAGGGTGTTTGGGTGATGAGTACCACATTGAGGTAGATTAAGTCAGTAGTACCAATACAGCATGTGCCCCGAAGGGTACCAGTGGCAATGAAAGAACATTTAAAGCAAAAGCTATCAGAACTTCCTAAACAAGGCATTATTATGAAGATGGAGGAGCCCACTTCTTGGATCAGTAACATGGTGGCAATTATGAAGCCTGGTAAACTCAGACTCCCAGAGACTTGAACAAGGCGATAAAACGACCTAAATACCAAATACCAACACTAGAAGAGATTTGGCCAACAGTGTCAAAAGCAAGGATATTTTCAGTGCTAGATGCCAAGAATGGCTTCCATCAGGTGAAGTTGGATGATGCCAGTTCTTACTTGACCACTTTTTGGACTACATTTGGTCGCTGTTGGTATCTGCACATGCCATTTGGTATATCATCAGCTCCTGAAGAATTTCAAAGGAGAATGTACACAGTATTACAAGGACTTCACGGAGTGAAAGTTATTGCTGATGACATCTTAGTTTATGGCTGTGGGGATACTGACAAAGAGTGTCAGTATGATCAGGATGCCAACCTAGAACACACCTGCTTCAGCAAGCATGAGAGCAAAATCTCAAACTCAATAAGGAAAAGGTAAAATTTCGTCTCTCAGAAGTTTCTTATATAGGACACCGCTTGACAAAAGACGGCCTCAGTCCAGACCCAGCCAAGGTGAAAGCAATCATTGATATGCCCAGACCAGACAGCAGGAAGGCAGTGGAGTGCTTTTTAGGCTGCTTGCAGTATCCCGATTTCTACCTCAACTAGCAGAAATCGCAGCCCCACTGAGACTACTAACTGAACAGTCAGCTATATTTACCTGGCAAAGTCAACAAGAACAAACATTCCGAAGACTATGATCACCAAAGCACCAGTTGTAAAATTTTATGATGCGAATGAGGAAGCTACCATAGAATGCAATGCTTCAAAAAAGGGCCTGGGTGCTACACTTTTACAAAATGGACAGCCTGTTGCCTTTGTCTCACGCTCATTGACAAAAGCAGAACAAAACTATGCACAAATAGAGAAAGAGTGTCTTGCCAGCATGGGAACGCTTTAATCAGTGTATCCATGGCCAGGAACAGACAACAGTAAACACTGATCACAGACCATTAGTACCCATTTTCAGCAAACCGATTATAATGCACCAAAGCACCTGCAGCAGATGTTCCTAAAATTGCAGAAATACACACGGAAAGTGCAGTATTGCCCTGGAAAGAAAATGTACATTGCAGACATGCTGAGTTGGGTATATTTACATGAGCAGTCATCAGCTTATAAGACTGAGTACAAGATTTTTTTCAACAACACCAAGAATCCAAACTGCACAAAGAAATCGAAGAAATAGACCCGGCGAATCATGTATGACTCAGTGAGAATGGCCTAGCAAGCCTCAGAGAGGCAAATTTTTAGGACAACACACTCAGTGAACTTCCAGTCACCAAAGACCAGAAGCTTGTGTTAGACATGCAAGAGATGTTATATTTTGGCCTGGCATGGCAAATGAAATCCGGCATCTAGCCAGCCAATGCTCCATCCCCACTTGTAATGATTACACAGCCAAACAACAAAAAGAACCTCTACAGTCACCAGAAGTACCTACTAGACCATGGGCCAGACCTGTTTACATTTGCAGGAAAGTCATATCTCATCACTGTTAGCTATTACAGCGATTTTTGGGAATTGGATGTAGTAAGTGACACTTCTAGTGAGACCACACTAAAGCTCACTTTGCCCGTTATGGCATACCCGAAAAGGTGACAACAGAGCGCAACTGTATGAAGATTTTGCTAAGCAGTGGGAATTCAAGCATGTCACCAGTTCCCCATATCACAGCCAAAGCAATGGCAAAGCTGAGTCAGCAGTGAAGATTGCCAAAGCCGTGCTGAAGAAAGGAACTCATGACAATATGGACGCGAACCTGGCAATACTGTCATGACACCAACAGAAGGAGGACATTACAGCCCAGTGCAGAAGCTGCATTCACGAAGAACATGTACACAGCTACCAACATCTAGCAAACTGCTGAAACCAAAAGTGGCAAGTGGGGTAGTCCAGTGCCGAAGATGAAAAGCTAAACAACAATATGATAAAACAGCAAAGGAACTTCCAACCCTGGAAAATGGAGAAATAGTTCACATTCAGCCAGTTAAGCACAAGGATCAGTGGAAGAAGGCCACAGTGATAAAGAAAGTTGGTGTCCGATCATATATAGTCAAAGCTGCTAATGGGCAATTGTACAGAAGAAACCGAAAGCACCTACGCCAAACCATTGAAAGACCTATAGAAACTTCCATCACAGCAGAAGCGTGTGCCGAAGATGAAATGACAATACCAATTACAACTGAATTCCAACAAGCTAACGAGAATGAATGACCAGTAGATAATAACAAACAACTTGACAATCAACCGTGTCAAGCTCAGCACCCTGAACTTGTAGTCTCTAGAGCTGGCCAAGTTTCTAAACCACCATGCCGGCTTAGGGACTACATCAAGCATTCATCAACTTAGAGAAAAGTTTAACTATTTTTGCACTGATCTTGTGATTATATAGTGATCTTGATTTTTTACTGTAAAGGGAGATGATGTACATTTTTTAAAAAAAATGTTGTAAAGGAGGGATATGTTAGGGATATCTAATCAAAAACAACCAAGCTGTAAAAAAGGTGCGGCCCCCAAAAAGGCCATGGTGAAAAAAGATGTGAAATCCAAGGTGGCGGCCAAGAAATGGCTGTGATGGTAGGTTAATGGTAAAAATTTTAATAACAACAATTCAGGTGAATTTGGTGCCAAGACCAAGCGGCACAAAATTCACTTGAATTGTTATTAAAATTTTTACCATTAACCTACCATCACAGCCATTTCTTGGCCGCCACTTTGGATTTCACATCTTTTTTCACCATGGCCTTTTTTGGGGCCGCACCTTTTTTTTACAGCTTGGCTGTTTTTGATTAGATATCACTTCTTTTTGTATTTGTATACTGCAAAGCCAGCCTATGGCTGGCTTTGGGGCTTTTTTTAACCCATGTGTTTTTTTTACCACAGGAAGAAGAAAAGAACTTACAGAAGATTTTTAATACTTCAATTATTATTGATTTTATTAGTAATTATACAAATTATATACATATATTTATTACATGCCCATTATTCCCCACAGAATATTTTTTAGCAGCTGATCTCTCTACTTGGTGACTTAAAATATAGCTGAACTATATACAGGATGGTTTCTTTGTAGCTGAACTCTCTACAAGGTGACCTCTTCTAGCTGATCTCTCTACAGGGTGATTTGTTTCCAGCTGAACTCTCTACAGATGATTTGTTTGCAGCTAAACTCTATACATGGTGCTTTCTTTGTAGCTGAACTCTCTACATGATGGTTTCTTTGTAGCTGAACTCTCTACAAGGTAACTTCTTCTAGCTGATCCCTGTACAGGGCGATTTGTTTGTTGTTGAATTCTCTACACGGTAATTTGTTTGAAGCTGAACTCTCTACATGGCGGTTTCTTTGTAGCTGAACTCTCTACAAGGTGACTTTTTCTAGCTGAACTCTATACAGAGTGATTTGTTTGCAGCTGAACTCTCTACATGATGGTTTCTTTGTAGCTGAACTCTCTATAAGGTGACCTCTTCTAGCTGAACTCTTTACATTGTGTCTAGTTTCTAGCTGATCTCTCTACAGGGTGATTTGTTTGCAGCTGAAATCTCTACAGGGTGATTTGTGTGTAGTTGATCTCTCTGCAGGTTGATTTGTTTGTAACTGATCTCTCTACAGGGCAATTTGTTTGTAGCTGAACTCTCTATAAGGTGATTTGATCTCTCTGCAGGCTGATTTGTTTGTAGCCGAACTCTCTAAAGGGTGATTTGCTTGTAGCTGAACTCCTTACATTGTGTCTAGTTTCTAGCTGATCTCTCTACAGGGTGATTTGTTTGTAGCTGATCTCTCTGCACGTTGATTTGTTTGTAGCTGAAGTCTCTACAGGGTGATTTGTTTCTAGCTGATCTCTCTACAGGGTGATTTTTTGTAGCTGATCTCTCTGCAAGTTGATTTGTTTGTAGTCAATCTCTCTACAGGGTAATCTGTTTGTAGCTGAACTGTCTATAAGGTGATTTGTTTGTAGCTGATCTCTCTGCAGGTTGATTTGTTTTAGCTGAACTCTCTACAGGGTGATTTGTTTGTAGCTGATCTCTCTGCAGGTTGATTTGTTTGTAGCTGAAGTCTCTACAGGGTGAATTGTTTGTAGCTGAACTCTCTACAGGGTGATTTTTTTTGTAGCTGACCTCTCTTCAGGGTGATTTGTTTCTAGCTGATCGCTCTACAGGTTGATTTGTTTCTAGCTGAAATCTCAACAGGGTGTATTGCTTGTAGCTGAACTCCTTACATTGTTTCTAGTTTCTAGATGATCTCTCTACAAGGTGATTTGTTTGTAGTTGATCTCTCTGCACGTTGATTTGTTGTAGCTGAACTCTCTACAGGGTGATTTGTTTCTAGCTTATCTCTCTACAAGTTGATTTGTGTGTAGCTAATCTCTCTGCAAGTTGATTTGTTTGTAGTCGATCTCTCTACAGGGTAATTTGTTTGTAGCTGAACTGTCTATAAGGTGATTTGTTTGTAGCTGATCTCTCTGCAGGTTGATTTGTTTTAGCTGAACTCTCTACAGGGTGATTTGTTTCTAGCTTATCTCTCTACTGGTTGATTTGTGTATAACTGATCTCTCTACAAGCTGATTTGTTTGTAACTGATCTCTCTGCAGGTTGATTTGTTTCTAGCTGATCTCTCTACAAGTTGATTTGTTTGTTGCTGATCACTCTAAAGATTGATTTGTTTGTAGCTGAACTCTCTGCAAAGTGTTTTGTTTGTAGCTGATCTCTCTACAGGGTAATTTGTTTGTAGCTGAACTCTCTGCACATTGACTTGTGTGTAGCTGAATTCTCTAGAGAGTGATTTAATTGTAGGTGAACTCTCTACAGGGTGCATGACTTGTTTATAGCTGAACTCTCTTCAGTGTGACTTGTAATGTTCTGAATCTCTACAGGGATATAATTGTAGCTTAACTCTCCACAGGGTGACTTGCTTCTTGCTGAACTGTAACTGTTTGCAGCTGGACTCCCTACAGAATAACTTGTAATGCAATAGAATTCTATAATGGAGTAAATAAATTAGCTGAATGTTCTATTAGGGTGACTGTTCTATTAGAGTATCTCGATCTCGCATTTGCTACACCGAGTTGGCTTTCGAATCATAACTCAGTGGTTTGTAATCCAATTCTTCTATACTACTGCAAGGACTTTCTATGAAGATTATTCCAGCTATACACCGATTTTCAGCTCATTGCTCTTAGCGGTTTGCCTAGTAGGCATAAAACTAATACTTTTTTATTACTAAAAATCGATTGCGTAATTGTGACACAGGTTGGGTTTTGTGTCATATCTCCGTGGTCTTAATCTCGATTCCTTTCAAACCACCACAAGGCACTTCTACGATGGTTACTCCATCTACATAGCAATTTTCAACTCATTCCATGAAGCGGTTTACCCTGTAGGCGTGACAACAAATCGATCTTGTTTTACGCGAATAATTGGTCAGAACTCCTGAACCACTTATCGGATTTGCACCAAATTTGATGCTAGGATTCGCTTTTGGACTTGCTTTCTGTGTGCCAAATTTCAAAGCGATCGGAGCACGCGTTTGCGTTTTATAGCAATTTTTACAAGTGTGCGAAAAGACGAAGAAGAAAAAATGAAGAAAAAAAATGAAACTTTGGCCACTCATATCTCGGAAATGGCTTGAGTGATTTCCTTCAAATTTGGAATGTAGACTCCCCTAGCTGGCGGGCAACTCTGCAGCAAATTTGGTTTCAATCAGATAAGGTATCACCGAGATACAAAAGTGTGAAAATGACGTTTTCTTTCTTCCTGTCAATATACTCACGGTGTGGCGAGCCGGCTTCTTGGGCTGCACGACACACTATCGTGTGTCTTGATACAGTCATGTGTATATGCGCATGCGTACTAATCATTGTGTGACATTTATTAGAATCATGAACATGAGAACGTGAAACAGAACAAAAATAATTGGTATAACATGCCAATGTAGGAAAATCAGAGCTATGTTGTAAAACCAACTTGTTTCACTACTTTTTATCACTTGGATCCCTACTTTATTTCTAATTTAAAACAGTATAGTGTATATAGCATACAATTATTTAGAAAATGGTATGCATAAAATGGTTTGATCTTTGGTAGATAATGAGGTTTTTAGAAACTACCAAGACTTCTGGAGAGGTTCTCTAAAACAGTTAAAGACCTCAGAAAGGTTGTCTAGAGATCTCCTATATAGCATACAGTATCTCCAGTCAAGGGAGTCACCACATAGCACACCTCACTAATGATCACTGATGTACTGAGTGGCATTGCAGATCTTACTAATAATAACTTATCTCCTATGCCTCCCAAAATAATAAAGAAGTAATTTCGTGAACAATAACTATTGCCCCTAGCAATTATGTAGGTGTGAATACCTAAAGTAACAGCATACATAACAGTTAAGAGATATGACATCTAAGTTTGTGGTTACATTATGTAAGTGATTGCCCAGCTTGCTTATCCCCTTGTTTAAACACTATTCTAAGGATCCTACTAGCTTGCAAAAATTCTAACTTCACTTTCTACTTGTACATAATTTATTATAAATATATTAATAATAAATAACAAAAGTTTAACATGATTTGAATTTTGCAAATCAGCATCTAAGCAGTCTGGTGCCATGGAACCAATATTGAAAATTAATTGGCAAACAAAATTTAGCAAATTTCCTTCAGTTTGCCAAATTTTCGACTAAACTTTAGTTTGACTAAACATTAGACACTTATGCATATGACAATATGGCTCACTTAAAATTCCAGGATAAGAAGCAGCAATGGAATTATCTATGCCATTATCATTAATATATTTTGTTAGGAAGTACAAATATGTGTTCAATTTAAGCGGTAACATATTAGACTCAAAATGACAGCTTTCGATGAAACCTTTTGGGTCAGCAATAGGATCAGGAAAGGAGGAATTGGACAGATTCCAAAATGGTTCATCAACATTCTCTAGTTTAAAATCATCAAAATCATCAGTGTAGTTGGTATCTTCATCAAATAAACCAGCCTCTCCAATTTTAGTAAACATATCTGCCGGAACTGGATCATTTGTATTATCACTCTCTGGCACAATATTGTCGCCATGATTGCTGTTTGTTTGCCTTTTTTTAATACCATCTATACTTCCTGTATTAGTTGGATTGTAAGCAAAGAACAGTACTGCATCCTGAACATGATTTTCTGACACCAATGTCACTGCAGATTGCATTGTTGCATATGATGAATTCATTGCCCATAATGCCTCTCCATTTTCCCCATCTACTATTACCACATAGGAGTAATTATAATCAGTCCATTCTCCAACATTCACACGCAAAAACATATCTGGAGTGGTGTCATTGTTATAAAATAATGGAGCAGGTATGCTATTCATAAAGAAAAGAACAATGTGACTCTTAAAACAGTTAGTTGCACAAATATACAGTATGCCTACACAAGCTAAATGTACGTACTCAGGAGCTTATGAGCCACCAAAGGCAGCTAAGGAGCATGAAACTCAGTTTCATGACAACCCAAATTATGTCACTACGTTTGCTTTTTCATGTGCAAATGGCGCTCCAGCCGTACTAATTGAAGTAGAAGTAGAGACAAATTGACCACCATCAAAGAAGAGAAAGACCTCGAGGAAGACTCAGCCAACTTCACCATTGCTATGTGTCACAGGTCACATGCAATTTCGTATATGGCTTCAAATAACAAGATTTTACTTTCCTTATATGGAAACTAATTGGCAATTGATTTGGATTGTGATGGCACCTGGTAGGCAGTGTAAGTTTCATGCTCCTTTGCCACCTTTGGCGGCTCATAAGCTCCTGATATACTGAGACAGTAAACCCCTGATATAATATGTTTTTAAAAGTCTGAATACAAAATACATCGTACAGCTCAAAACTAAAAATACTTTACTTCTCAACCACTTTCCTTCAATATACAGACCTTCAGCACTTGTGCCGTAAAGCCTTAATAAATAAATATAAATTTACCTACACTGTAGTTAACAGATCAGGTAGTTGGAGGTGCATGGGGCTACATGCCATGAGATAGTGGCTACCATTGAGAGTCCCAGCTGCTGGCAAGTTACCTGCTCCAGACTGAAAGTGAATCCCTCATAGGCAATCAGGTGGGTGGGAAAGCACAGGATTTGACAGTATTGGGTGCACTAGAGCAGTGACAAACTGGCATTCTAGGATGGAGGGGTGCAGTATAATTGCTTGGTAATTGCTTGAAAATACTATAATACTGAGAGGCATAACCATTTCTCAGTTGCAGCATGTACTGTAACCTCGACTATAATTGATAGTAGAGTTGCAACAGCCTCTGTTAACTGAGAGATTTGCACACTCCAGCAAGGTCCTTGGCTTGGCCAAATTTCATCCAAAGTAGCCTACAAACATAGGGGGTAGAAGGGGGGGTGGGCTAGAACACTCAAAATCCTTGAACAGTGGGGATTGAACTACTGACCTCTTACTTTGAAATTTGGTGTCTTGTCTTAAAGCTGTTTTGTACTGCTTTAAATGCTGTATGTTTATTAGCCCTGTAGCCAACAACTAAAAATATTGTCAAAAGAGGTTTTTATTGACTGCAAAGAGAGGTGAGGGGGGGGGCTGCTTAAATACTTTTGACTATATTATTTTTAGTTAAAATGCTTCAAATTGAATCTATAAATTAATTCTGGTGAACTTTGAGATATCGTGAAAGCTAAAATGGCTAGGGGTTGTACCCCCCCAGACCACCTGCTGCCAGAGATTCTATACCCTGGTCAGCCCACTCTCACATGAACTACTTCCTCTGCCACCGCCTACAAGCACAACAGGTTGAATGGCTTGCCTGGCCACATTAATATTAGGCTAGACCACCTCATTCATTAATGTTGTCAGGTCCTGAAGGTGGCCCTATTAACAAGGTTTCATTGTATTAATATAGTAAAAATTAAGAAAAATTAGGAATTTTAAGTTCGATAAGGGAACATAGAGAAAAAGTATGGAAACAAGGGAGGTCGCCTACACCTGCAGATATGTAATAGTGGGCATTTATTGTCCCTACTTCACTCTATACACATGACTGAATTAGAGATAAATTTACATTACAGTAGTACTGTATTTTCTCTTGTAAAAGTCTGGGCGTTTATTTCTTATAATCCATTCGCGAACTAGCTGAAAATTCTTGTTGCTTCTTGCAGCAGCTGCTGTTGACACACTTTTGACAAGTCACGGATTTCAGTAAATGTTGCTCTACAAATTATGCTACTGTAATCTTACCCTGGATTGATTACAGAGGGGCTTCTCCTTTGTTTGTAGCACTGCTGGACATAGCTAAAAGTGAAGCGTACTGCCCATCACTTTCGAGTCAGTAATTGATACCTGGGGTACGTGTTCAGACGAAAATATTAACTCTGGTGTTCTCCTTTTTTTGATGGGGTATGCATGGGTTCACCAGTCATATATTGTTACTAAAAGTATGAGGAAAAATTAGGAAATTTGTGACCGGATTTGCGAAAAGGGGTCTTCCACACACATCCAATTTACGAACTTTGGTAATTCATATCTTCGGATTAGAAAAAGGTAGTGCTTTGAAATTTGGACAGTAGTGAGTAACAACATAGGTTAATGAATGGAGAAAGTTTCAGATTTGTATCTTTCTTGAACACAAAGTTATGGTCTTCCAAGTTCATAGAATTGGATGTGTGTGGAAGACCCCTTTTCGCAAATCCAGTCACATTTAGGGATCACAGAAAAGAATAAGGAAACAAGGGAGTTGCCTACACCTGCAGATATACCATATTTCCTCGTACAAAAGCTGCATTCAAATAAATGCCTAGTCCTAAATGAAGGCCAGGGGTGCAACCTTAATACAAAAATATGGACGATTCTCTCATGCCCCAAATATCTCTGAATGACTGACTTGGAAGTGGCTACTATGTGTCACATGTATGTTCAGCCCGTTTCACAACATTTTAATCAAAGAACAGTAGGAGAAGCACTTCTGCAGTCACCAAGGAAAATACGGACGATTCCCATTTACAAACGTTGGGAAGCCATTGTGCTACTGCGAATTGACACATTGGGCTGTCAGCAAAAAGAAATGGGAAACAAAGGAGGAGGTAAGTCCATGATCCAACCACGCTAAGTAGTGTGTTAGGGTCCTGCTGTAACTCAGAAGTCTAAATTTTACAGGTAGGGGGTTCCTGAGCCCCTTGGAATCCCCCTCTCTATGCCCCTGATTGTACTTCTTAAACTGCTCATACAGACAAGTATAACTTATATCCTCTACATTCTCTCAATTGCTCTCTCTCCCTCTGTTGTTGAAATGGGCCTGAACACAAAAAAACCTTGATCAGTGAGTTTTGTGCCCATCTGGGATAAATAGGTCTCCAGTATTGCTAATGGGAGTCATGTAGGGTTACCAGTCCTACTCATCTCCTTTTCTAAGATGGTCGGTTTTGCTACCAATATCAGCTTATCCTGACAGCTCAAATGGTCTAATGTTACATTGCCAATGAATGATTCTGCTTCAGATTTGATACCATCTCCAGCATGACTGCTGTCAACATCTCTTGCTTTGATGATTCGATGGCATCCATCAAGCCTTTGAACTGATCTGCTACCATCTTCTAAGCAACCAACTAGCCCGTTAAACACAAGACACAAGGCGATTTATTGCACTAGTTATAGATACACAGGTGTGGCTGAGATTGCTATATAAGACTCAAACTCACTGTTGATCAAGTTACGCAATAGATTAAGAGACATGGTTAAATGCCAAGTTTTGTTTTCTACAGCTGAATGCAGCTACTGTAGATAGTATGGTCACCCAGAATTGATCTTTAAGGGCATGGTGGTATGTTCTAGGGATGCAACAATACAGGTAAAGACCATATTGCGTATTGCCTTAAAACATATTGCAATATATTGCTGTATTGCAATATTTGGATTAGGGCCTTTGGTGATGTTAAAGTGCTATACTTGTGTAAATAACTCATGGATTTAAGCTTCATAAGATACAGCAGATAGCATTAGTGTCATGTGGTGTACACCCACCAGTCAAAAGCTGCTTATAATGGCCAACAGTTATTAAATAGGGGTAGGTAAAAACAGTGGACCCGGGGACCAAGGACCCGTGACCAGACTCTTCTTGGAATTTTATACACTTCACAATATTCTATATACTTGTACTAGGTACCTTTGCAAGCAGTTTTGCATGACAAATCCACTTTTTCCCCCGTCACGGTATCTCACACGATGTTTACAGAAATTATAAGCGCTTCTGAGAAAAAGTGTCTGAAGCTGTAGGCCACTCACCTGTTGCATAATGAGCATACTAATACAAGTATAAGAAATTCAATGCACAGTAGGGATATTCACTTCTTATTGTTTTACAGTATTTGGACATTACGTACTACTCCAATCCAGCTTGTTTCAGTACTTTTTATTGCAGCATTATACACTGTCCCTAATCTAATTTAAAATTCCAAATTTTTTCTTATACTTGTTTGTGAAGTTTTTTTGCAAGCTCATGACCACTACATATCTGCTGAGTTACTCACAGCACTATTATACTAGATTATGACTCATACAATAACAACTGATCAGTGGGCGTGGCTCTGCATAAGCCTGCAGACAATAATGGACGTGGATTCGTGTATACTTACTGACTGATGAATGGGCGTGGCTACCATGTCTACAGACAGTAATTTACGTAAGTACACGGGCGTGGATTCGTGCATACCTATGCCCTGATGAATGGACATGGCTACCATACCATGTCTACAGACTGTAATTTACATAAGTGGGCATGGCTCACGAAAGAAGCCGAGCTACGCGATGACGTGTAGTAACACGTCCACATTTAATTCAGCACGTGGGGTCAGACCGGAATAATCTGTAAAGTTAAACTATATTTATTGACTTACACATTACTATATAGTTCGCCGTGAGTTGCTCTCTCTGATCGATATCAACAGCGAGTCATGTACGCATGTGTTTTTGGTGCACGTGTATTCGAATAGTTTGATGCAATATACACTGGTATGGAAGCCGTACTGTAATCTATTAACACTCAGTGGTAGAACCTTGACTGATGGCCATGGTAAAGAAGGATAAAAGGTAAGACAATAGTGCAAGCATTGTATGCTTATCAATATACCAAAGGTTTTTTCTTAAGCGAACTAGAAACGTTCTGCGAAAAAATTAGGGCTGTAGCTGTAGCCACTTTTCCGCTACGCTTGACTGAAGGCATCAGGCAGGCAGGCAGACAGGCAGGCAGGCAGACAGGCAGGCAGACAGGCAGGCAGAAGAAAATTCTGTTGAATATTTTTTTTCTAAATTCTGTAGCAACTTGACGCAAACGTTTCGGGTCGATCTGAAGACACTTTTGGGCTTGGTTTTACCCAACCAATACTATCATGTCGTTGTGAGGAAAAATCGTGGCAGGTTTTTGGGTTATATTATGTCACGGATCGCCCCCACACCTTCAATGTCCCTAACATACAGTACTATCGTACTGTATACTACCTTTGCAAGCAGTTTTGCATGACAAATCCACTTTTTCCCCCGTCACAGTGTCTCACACAATGTTTACAGAAATTATAAGTGCTTCTGAAAAAAAGTGTCTGAAGCTGTAGGCCACTCGCCTGTTGCATAATGAGCATACTAATATATTATTTCAACTTGCTACTAAAGTTTAGAAACATTGTGCAAACAAATATTCACAGGAAATAGCAATTACTAGCTAAGCAAGTTTCAGCTCAACATTCAACCAGACTTCATACATCATGGTGCTTTTGCACAATGTTTCTAAATTTTAGTAGCGAGTCGACATAATAGACTAGTATGCTCATTGCGCAGCAGCCAGCAGGCAAGTGGCCTATAAATGCAGTCAGCTTCAGACACTTTTTCAGAGGCGCTTATAATTTTACACATTGTGTGAGATGCCGCGACAGGGAGAAACTGGATTGGCCATGCAAGACTACTTGCAGAGGTACCTGTACAAGTATAGAATATTGTGAAGTGTACAAAATTTCAAGAAGAGTTGGGTCCCCTGGTCACGGGTCCTTGGTCCCCAGGGTCCACTGTTTTTACCTATCCATTAAATAGGTATTACAATGTAGTACTACAACCAGCACTGTTTGTTTAGGATATGTGGCTTCTAAAATATCAACAATTACATTCTGGTGACTTTGATGCCTGCCCTCCAGGAGGGTGGCAGCTGAATAGGTTAATTATCCACAAGCCACAGCTCATTACAACCCACCAATATTATGCAATATATTGCAATCAACAATATATCGTTGCCCAGCTTCAGCTATGTACAGAGGTTCTAATAGTTATTGCATGTCAACAAATCTAAACAGAAGTCACATGCAGTAATAATGGCAAATATTCTGTTTCAGTACTGAGATATGACCTGTAGTGTGACGGGGTGTAGTTTGTGCCACGTGCCCTGTTTTCGCAGGCCTGGTCACAATTATAGTTTAAAGTTCAAAATGAACCAATTTGATTGGTTGAAATCTTGTGCATGTGATTTACTTGTTATTGCTGTCGTGCAAAAACTATAGAACCTTTGTATCAGCTATGGAATAGCAAGACAGTTAACTGTCACCACTTAAGTTAGCTGACTCCATGACTATAACTTGTAGGATACATGGTTACTACAACACTACATACACATGTGCTGTATGGTTTGTACTTCATGACAAGACAAATGGTAGTTGTACAATAGAGATTATGCCAAGAGAACACAATCCTAAGATAATTAACAGACAGTACCAAGTAGACAGCTTCACCTGCATATTTTACATTCAATGTATCAATAGCTACAACCAGTTTCCCAAACATGTGCCAAAATGAAAACAAAAATAAGTCCAGTAGTCCAGTCCACCAATCCAGTCCACTAGTTCAGTCCAGTGATTGCATACAACCTTATCTCACTGTTATAGGAACTATGAATCCACTGATACAAAACAAATGGAATGACTTACATTATAACTACAAATATGCATATCATTTTGCATGCCCAAGTGATAAATTACTGGAGTTCTGTATCTATAAACACTGCGCACCAAAACTACTGTATAGCAGTATATAAGGTTATGCTCAGTTTGCATTAATGATAGGGGCATCTCCAAACTGATTTTGACATGCTTAACATGACGTTAAGGGGGGAGGGGGGTTCAGCCCATGACGTTACTAAATTTTATTAAAGCAGTTATAGTGTAAACAGCTAGGAATAGAGAAAGTGATGTAATTAAGCAGCTATACTGTTTGTAGATTATGTTTTCAGGTAAAGAATACGTTTTGCACTTCTATTGCTAATGCATTGTATTCATAGTGTGACGTTAAGGAGTGGGGGGGGGGTCTGAAGTTAGCATCATTATGACATCAAGCGTACCAAAATCAGTTTGGAGATGCCCCCTTAGAATGTCTGAAAAACTTCACTAATGAAGCCACTAATGAAGCATGTTCTATTAAAGTATACGCGACTTCTCTATTAGAGTATATCAATCTTTTCAAGAGTACCTCTGTATATCTTTCCCTGATAGATGAATGCAAGCTTTATAAATTTTTGTGCTGTGCCATACACTATTACTCACTCATTTTGTCCTGCCACACTAAATGGTGTGTTTATAGGGTCCTACTGTAAACTCAGAAATCTAAATTTTACAGAGGGGTTCCTGAACCCCTTGGAACCTTACGCCCCTGCAATACATGCAACAAAGGTAGGTGACATGACTAGTAATTGTAGTTGCTGTTACTGTATCTAAACACTTACTTGTAAGATTCACTGTATGGAATATTTCTTTCCCATTTAATCTGGCCATTTTTACCATCTAGTAGTACCACATGGCTAGCAAAAGTCTGTAGTAGTATATCCTGTATTGTGTCTCCATTCATATCTATAATCACTGGTGGAACTATTAACCCTTTACTTTCTGATTTGTACAGTTCATAAAGACATAGTTGGTACTTGTTGGGAATGGGAGGATGATGGCCATATGAAGGGCAATTATGATCAGTAACCTGGTTACTAAAATCATAAATAGTATCATCATAGTTTGGTCGGTAATTATCTACGTGAAATAGAAAGTTATTCTGACAACCATCTGCTTCAATTGGTGCAATGGCGATATTAGATTTTAATAATTCTTCGATGCTGTCTACTGTAACAGCCCATAAAGAACCAGGAATTGTTTCTCCACCAGTCCCAAATAAGACTACATTACTTTTAAGGTCAACAAAGTTAAATTTAACTGGTGACATATAACTTTCATGCCCATCTGGGACAATTATTGGATTACATAGCTTCTTGCCAGTTTTACCAGATATCACTACTATCAATGCCGGTGAGCGATCTTTTTCATTGGGTTTATAAGTTTGGTCACCACCATGAATATTAATTATATCAGTTACACCATCACCATCAAAATCTTTAATAGGTAGCGGGTAATAAAAATTATATCCTGGGAAACATGTACTTTTGTCTACCTCCCATATAGTTTCACCAGTGGTCCTATCTATGGCTTCCCACTGAGCATAGCGTCCAACAATAAAACAGTCAATCTCCTTATCATTGTTAACATCTATGCTGCATTGTACACCAAATACAGGACGCGTCAAGTTACGTAGCCAAATGATTTCACCATCATTCCCACTGACAGCCAGTACAGTAGAACCGCATACATGCTGACCAGTATCTCTCAAACAAACTTCTTCATATGTTTTAGAAGAAGTACAATAGTAAATATCTAAAGAGGAGGTATAGTGTTCATATGTATATATAATGTCATCTATTCCATCATTATTGACATCAATCACAACTGGTGTAGCTTCTGATGAAACATCAAGCTCCATATTGTGCCAATTTATTGGAACAGGATCTTCAGGTAAGTTACTAGTAGCTGGTAATACACTGGTATACGCATGTAGACTATTCTCAGATGTTGACTGAATGGTTATATCACTAGAAGTAGCCACAATATCAACAGTGACACTTGACACTTTGGTGCTATGAATGTTCAATGATTGAGTGAAACCAATACTATTAGTAGGTGCTACTGCAACCATTGGTGTAATAGGTTTATCATCAAGATTTCCGGTTGAATGGTCCACTAATGTAGTTGGTATCACATTAGTTTCAAGTAAAGCAGTGGTAATTACTATTCCTTTGGTTACTGCACTCTTCGAAGAAGTGACTTCAGTACTAGCCTCATACTGTGCACTTGATATACTCATAGGTATACTGGACGTTTCATAGGTAGTAGTATAGGTCAACGGTAATCCTGGAGCTGGTGACTTTGTGCTCAACACGATAGAGAACGCTGAAGAAATTGCAACAGCGGAAGGGTGTGATACTGGAGCAGACTGTGTGTTGTTGCCTTTCATATTGTTGAAGGAAAACCCTGACGAAGTAAACAAGTAAACAACCAAGACGATAACTAACACAACAAAAATAGTGGAGACTGCAGATACGAAAATAGCAGGGAACGAACAAATTGGTTTACTGATTGCAGGCTTACGAAGCAATTCAACTTCAATTTCGTCATCGTCAGACTTAGATTTACCCAAATTTGACAAGGGTATACTTCTCTCATTGTGATAAAGCACTTCTTCGTCCTCATCGTCTCGCTGCGAAACTGGCTTGTACTTGAAAGGGTTGAGCATGATGACAAAGGTACGCGGCAACGCCTCCTAGAACACTGAGCAACAAAATTGGAACAAACTCCACCCACTGTATATTCTAATGTTTTAACGCAATGTGGCGGGTCTTAGCGCATGCAACTGCAATTTTCAACCACTAATTATTTTTTGCGGCGCGTCGTGGAAGGAAGTTTAGTACGTTTAGCAGTGAACCGACGGCTAAAAACAGTAAGTTTACCATTACTGTTAAGCGTAACACACTAATTGTACACATATATAGGTTATAGGGGTAATATTCTACTTCCGATCTCCCACGTGTACATAGCGCCATTTTGAAAATGGCTCTTGAAACTTTTTAAAAGTACCTATTGCTGTAGGAGCCATAGATGATGTCGTATTTACTTCAAATAAATAGTCGTGAACTAGCCTAGTTCTGTAAGGGTGACACTCCAATAATGCCTGTACTCCACAGGTCAAAATTGAAGTTTTAATATAAATATTAGGACAAGCAAATCCTATGCCAGTATTGAAAACTGCAAACAGTTTGTTGGATCCCAGTCAAGTACCACTATCAGAAGCAATACTTTTTTTCCATGGTGATCAGCTTGAGTACAGTATAAAATTCTGTATTAATAAAGTGCTTTGTGTAAAAATGTACTGCTGAGTGGTTACAGATTTCACCACTAACACTTCACTGGTATTTGACAGCTCCAATAAAATGGGTCTTAGGTTCTGCACAATTAAGCTTATAATGTGATAGATTACTTTTTGATTCCTACAATTATTTAGCTATTGAACTATAATTATAGCAGATATATCCTGTATGAATAGGGGGTAGATACTGTATATACAAGAATTTAATAAATATCTGTGTTCCTGTTTGAGTGTGTTATTATTGCACCTTTTAAAATCCTTTTTGCTTTCTGTATCAGTTATATCTTACATGTGTACCTAAAGCGTTGTGTGTTATCATTTGAACTTGCAACAAAGGAACTGTCAGTGAACTACACTGTACAGTGGAGTATCACAATTAGCTATTACAAGTATCGTTGTAGGTACCAAGAGTATAATTAATTGGCTCATCATACTGTATGTGAAAGGAATCATGTATAGCTACCGATTATGATGGCACAATGTTGCCACAAAAACATCAAATATATTGAAATTTCTCTGTGAAAGTGCTCTTCAGAAAAAATATATCAAATACTCTAATAGAATAGTCAATAACTCTGATAAGAGCTTGCCATAGCAGTTGTTGCGTGCCGAAGTACAGTGTATACTGTAGTAAACACAGAAAATTACTTGATTAGCTGCTATAATGTCTCTTGTTTTACTTTTTTAGATTATGGATCCATACAATGTACTTCATTGTGTAGGAATATTGTAATATGCATATTTGTTCTAGGTTGTCCAATGAATTCAGGCAAGAACGATGATGATGTGAAAGGAGAAAAAGAAGTTGAAACTCCATTAGCTACAGTTTTGCAGATGTCTCCTAGCAGAGAAAATTATGCACGGAGGACTGCTAGTTTAAATGCTGAGGCTGCTCTAAAGTGTCTTACTGAAGCATCACGAAAAATGCGTTCTTCTCCATCGTATGTAAGTAGGAAGAGAAATTCTCAAGCTGATAGTCCAAGTGCTAAAAGATCTAAGCCCGATGTAATCACTGCTATGCCATACTCTATGTCTTCGTTTGGTGAAAATTTACCTAATACTTCCATTAGTGATAGTGAACAGCAGTCTTTGAAGCCAATAGCTACACATAGTACAGGAGATGAAGAGATTGAAAACAAGTCAGTTGTTTCATTGCCCAGTTTATCACCAGATTTTTATGTAAGGCGAACTGCTAGCTTAAATGCTACAGCATGTATGTCTGCTTTACTGAGCCCAGCTAAGAAGCCAAAACTCAGGGGCGATAGTTCTAGTAATTCTGCAGCAGTCTCTGCTGTGGAAGATAATGTTAAAATTGAACCTGTCGCAGATGCAGTTACTAAGGTTATAGAAAATCAAGACAATGCAAGTGACTCAGATGTTTTGGAGATTGTTTCTGTTGGTGGAGTAGAAGATGAAGTGCAACCTACTTTGGTAGATCCTTTGCGAGAATGCTCCACTGAAGTGAAAAAATCTCTTGTTGTACCTGTTAGTGAAGAAGCTGTTAAGAGACTAGTAGAAGAGGGTGTAGAAGTGGTTGCCAAAACAGCTCAAAGAAAACCATCCAAATTTTCAAGAAGAGTAAGGACAAAATTTAGTGCAATGTATTTAGGTATATAGATGTATTTTATGGGTTGAAATCATGTTTAAAAGAAGGGTGTATCCATTCACTGGACTGGATTACTGGACTTAAGTTTTTATTTGTTTTCTCGCCATTTATAGCCAGACTTAACCACAAGAGGTGTTTTAGAAATTGACACTATTCACCATGAAACATAAAACATGTACATCGATGCACTAAGACCTTATACTGTAGTGCAGTTTGTTATCGAAAACAATTTGCCTACTACTAGCAATGATACAAGTACTGTGCCCTGTTAACACATCTGTCTGTCTTCCCTAGTAAATTAGTGCACAATATATTATATGTTTTACACCATACAATTACATAATGTAACATAGAAATTCTGTACATTCATTTTAGCTTTGCTGGCCTTTTGGTTTATGATGTTTGTAAATAGAAACGCGTGCACAGTGTTACATTTTAAAAAGAATTGCTTCCCAAATGTGCATACTTTTAAACAGAGAGGTAAGGTTACACAAAAATGCAGTAAGTGTAACAAGAGTTCAAACCAAAGTTATATACCATTAAATATATACCCTTTGTTCCATGTGTGGTATAGTACTCTATGTATGTAATCACGTGAAATTTTAGTGGCTGAATAAGGTGCTTGAGCAAATTTTATGCGAGTCCAGTAGTCCAATCCACTGAATGGATACACCCTAAAAAGAAGTACCGTATAGCCTAAATATTTTGAGGGGGGAAATTTTTGCTGATTTCGTGGTTTTGGGGTTTACCAATGAAAATTTTATCCTTGAAATATTTAGACCTCCATATAGTCTAATACATTTTGAGTGTTTGTAATCTGCAAAAAAAATTATTTTTAGCAACATTGCTCAACCTTGAAAAATTTGCCCCTCGAAATATTTAGGCTATGTGGTATGCAATGGTTAGATTTTTATGTGACGTTGAGAATCGTGTAATGGAAATTTATAGTCTGCAGTGGAGAATTGAATATAATGTGAGTAGAGAGAACGGTGTTCATATAGTTAATAAATTATGTAAAATCAAACACTTGCTGTGCAGACCAAATCAATTATGCAAGTGTTCTGGAAAGCAAAAAAAAACAACATCTAATTAATGTACATACAATTTACATACAGATCTCTGAATCTGTGCAATGGAACGAATGGCTCTATTAGAGCATACATTGTTTCTTATAGAGTGCAAAAACTATATCATTGTTGCATTAATATTTGGATAATTAAACCCTTCACTGTTTTATCTAGTGTTAGTAGCAAACTTACAAATAGTGGTTGTGGTACTGTACGTGTTTGACATGTATTTTTCTGAAGTTTTTCAGTTGCATATATATGTGTACAATATGTATCATATGGTACGGTAGTACTGATTGTAGTAAGTGGTATTCCTAAAAATGCTCCAATTGAAATTGTCATAGAAATATTTATATAACTAAAAATATGTATGGTACCAAATCTAGCATTTATTTACAAAAGGACCGATATTGATTTTTGTTGATGTGACAAGGCTAGAATGCATTAATTACATTACCACCCTTTTACACCATAGCAGCAAGCTCATGTGTGGCAAGTGTCTTCCCTCTCCACTTTGCCATTACCAATCTTGCCAGTTGTTATCTTCTTACAAGGAAACTAATATCAACACTTTACTTAGAAGCGCATATTTATTTGCCACATATTCTTTTGTCCTCTACTGTATATCCAATGAGAGGGAGTAAATAGCTGTACTGTTAACCTTTTAGGGACCAGTGTCATACATGTACGTCCAAATATGACCTTACGTGAAAGACCGTTATCGTACATGTATGCCCTGGTGTATACAAACTAAACAAAGGGCTGTAATTCTGTAGCGATTGAAGCTACAGGATTGGAACAAAGACCATTTTATTCGTCATTAGTAGGCGATTCTTTTGTTAATATATTTTGAAAAAATACGTTAGTGAAAAGTTGTAATCTATCTAAAATTATATTATGTTTACACAACAATAAAACTAACCTTGTAGAATTTGCTCCATAACTTCCACTCTGATTGTCTGATTTACTTAGAATAAAGCTTAGAGTGCTCTCTATTTAGAGAGGAATAAAATGATATAGAAAATCACGTGATGGCACACTTTAAATAGAACAAAAGACATTTAAAAGATTGTGTAACAAAAGATACATATTGTCAATGATGTTAAGAAGTGACATGTACATTGTTGCTTCAAAATGGTAAGTTGTACACACTTGTAAATTAGATAGTGCTGTTTGTTATTGATGGGCAGGTTTTCCCATATATAATGCATTAACCTTTACTACTTTTTGGAGTTCTGTTAGCGCTACAAACTTGCTAAGTAAAAGAATGCATAATTTCATAAAATTTATGGGCTTTCAGGATAGGAACTGCGTAAATTACTGTAGTCCTTAAGAGTTTGATTAGTTTACCCTAGACAATAGAGCATGGTAACTACAGTGTATACCTTCTTAATGGTCAAGCTGCACTTTATAACAGTTGGTTATAGTGCAGCGACTATGCCCCTGTATGACTTACTGCTCAAGTTTTACTGTGTAAAACTTGCTGTATAAAACTTGGCATGGTTACCACTCCCCTTGATATTTATGTAGATTGAGATACTCTAATTTAGCAGTCACCCTAATACAACAACCATGTACAACAGTCATATAGTATGGTAGTACTGTATAGTAGGGAACATGGAGGTTTGACTGTCTTACCTAAAAATTATCTCCGAACCCCAGCTTCAGTTTTCCTTCATAACAGCTTGGCAGTATTGGTTAGACATAATCAAACCTTAAAAGCGGCCCCAAATCCTTCTGACAAGTGTCTGTGGAACTTAAAAAATTTCCTCTTTAACTAAATATTCTGCTGTGACTACATGTAACTAACTATCCTTCCAACAAGTTTCTATTGACAGTTTTCTAGTAATTGACATAATTAACTGACTGATGCCTTTCAGCTAAGCATAACTTGACCATGGTAAAGGCCACAGTTTTGTATTGTTCAACATCACCTTCGGCCCAAAATGTGTCTTTTTGTCAAAAGAGTGCAGCCCTCCAAAAGGCTATGGTGAAAAAAGATGTTAAATCCAAGGTGGGGCCAAGAAATAGCTGTGATGGTAGGTTAATGGTAAAAATTTTAATAACGACAATTCATGTGCCGCTTGCACACACTTTTTACAGCTTGGCTATTTTGTATTAGATATCAATTCTTTTTGTATTTGTATTCCCCAAAGTCGGTTATATTCCCCCCCAAAGCCGGCCTATGGCTGACTTTGGGGCCTTTTAACCTATCTTTTTTTCTTTACCACAGGGAGAAAAAAAAAGATAAAAGCAGATTTTAATACTTTAACTATTTCTGATTTCATCAGTAAATTTACATATAATACATACATTAATTGCACGCCAATTATTCCCTACAGGATAACTTGTTTGCAGCTGATCTCTCTACTGGGTGACTTAAAATGTAGCTGAACTTTCTACAGAGTGATTTGCTTGTAGCTGAACTCTCCACAGGATTCTCTTTACAGGGTGACTTGTTTCTAGCTGAGCTCTCTACAGGGCTATCTGTTTGTAGTTGAGCTCTCTACAGGGTGATTTGTTTGTAGCCGAACTCTCTACAAGGTGATTTGTTTCTAGCCGATCTCTCTACAGGATGACTTGTTTCTAGCTGATCTCTCTACAGGGTGACTTGTTTCTAGCTGATCTCTCTATAGGGTGATTTGCTTGTAACTGCACTCTCTACATTGTGTCTAGTTTCTACTGTAGCTGATCTTTTTATAAGGTGACTTGTTTCTAGCTGATCTCTCTACAGGGTTACTGTAGTTTGTCTGGTTGATCTCTTTAAAGATTGATTTGTTTTTGTAGCTGAACTCTCTACAGGTCACTGGTTTCTAGCTGATCTCTCTACAGGGTGACCTGTTTTTACTGTAGCTGAAATATCTACAGGGTGATTTGTTTGTAGCTGAATTCTCTACAGGGTGACTTGTTTCTAACTGATCTGTACATAGGGTAACTTGTTTCTAGCTGAGCTTTCTACAGGGTGGGTTCTTTGTAGCTGAACTCTCTACAAGGTGACCCCATAGAGGGGTCACCTGATCTCTCTACAGGGTGACTTGTTTCTAGCTGATCTCTCTATAGGGTGATTAGCTTGTAGCTGCACTCTCTACATTGTGTCTAGTTTCTACTGTAGCTGATCTTTTTATAAGGTGACTTGTTTCTAGCTGATCTCTCTACAGGGTTACTGTAGTTTGTCTGGTTGATCTCTTTAAAGATTGATTTGTTTTTGTAGCTGAACTCTCTACAGGTCACTGGTTTCTAGCTGATCTCTCTACAGGGTGACCTGTTTGTACTGTAGCTGAAATATCTACAGGGTGATTTGTTTGCAGCTGAATTCTCTACAGGGTGACTTGTTTCTAACTAATCTGTACATAGGGTAACTTGTTTCTAGCTGAGCTTTCTACAGGGTGGGTTCTTTGTAGCTGAACTCTCTACAAGGTGACCCCATAGAGGGGTCACCTGATCTCTCTACAGGGTGACTTGTATCTAACTGAATTCTCTATAGGGTGATCTGTTTGTAGCTGAAATTTCTTTTGTTTGCAGCTGAATTCTCTACAAGGCGACTTGTCTCTCTATAGGGTAACTTGTTTGTGGCTAAACTCTCTACAGGGTGGATTCTTTGTAGCTGAACTCTCTACAAAGTAACTTAGCTGAACTCTCTATAAAGTAACTTCTTCTAGCTGATCTCTCTACAGGGTGACTTGTTTCTCTGTGATATCTCTACAGTGTGACTTGTTTCTAGCTGAACTCACTACAGAGTGATCTGTTCGTAGCTGAAATGTCTACAGGGTGATTTGTTTGTAGTTGAACTCTACAGGGTGATTTGTTTGTTGCTGACCTTTATGCAGGGTGAGTTGTTTCTATCTGATATCACTAGGGTGATTTGTTTGTAGCTGAACTCTTTGCAGGGTGACTTGTTTGTAGCTGATCTCTCTACAGGGTGAGTTTTTTTTTTGTTGAACTCTCTACTGGGTGATTTGCTTTTAGCTGATCTCTGTACAAGATGACTTGTTTCTAGCTGAGCTCTCTACAGGGTGACTTAATTGCTTGTAGCTGAACTCTGTACAAGGTGATTTGTTTGTGGCTGAACTCTCTACAGGGTGAATTGGTTCAAACTGATCTCCCTACAGGGTGACTTGTAATGGTCTGAATCGCTAGAATGATTTATTTGTAGCTGCATGGTGACTGTTCTATTAGCCAACTGAATGCACTATTAGGGTGACTGTTCTATTAGAGTATCTGGATCTATCTTTCACTACACGTAGTTTGCTTTCAAATCATAACTGAGTGGTTTGTAATCCAATTCTTCTGTACTACTGCAAGGACCTTCTATGATGATTATTCCCACATAGCCTATAATCCTTGCTATAGTCAAGAAGACAAGGCAGCTTAGTTTCTGACGATTTTAATTTGACATCATAAAAAGGTAGCATCTGCTATTTACATCCCAGTGAAGCCATACTTCAAAGAATTTAAAGCATCGTCAATAGATGACATATAAAAGCATACTGTATGTCACAGGAAAAGGTGGTACTTAGAAGAAAAAGTAAGCAATGGGAGGAATTGAACCCTGGATCTTTGGGTTGCGTGCTAACGCTATGGCTGTTTGTTCATGGCTTTGACAGGAATGTAGCACAAGTTTTCCTCTACACCAACATTTTCAATGCCCTGTAGAGAATGAACAAAAGCACATAGCAATTTGTAACAATAACAACAAAAAATACCGAGTCTAAAAACCATCATAGAATATCATACATGACAAAAGTCACCTTTTCGGAACAGCCTTAACATCAAATACAGCATTAAAAAAACAAGAAAAACGCTTACAGGTAACCGGATATAGAATTTTGAAGAAACATCAAAACCTGTATTTTGGTCTGCCCTACCTCACTGCTTTACTGACTGCCTGTCTGACTACAGTCGCAAGGCTAGAGGCCAAATAAAGCAGCACATGGCCACCATTTAACGCTACAACAATAAACTCATGCTAGTATGTGCCTTTTGTGATTTTGACAATTGTCTGCCTTCTGCGCTTTCACCATTCCTTTTATCTTCAATTTAATAGTCATCTTCATGCCAAGAACATCATGCTAAGAAACCATACCAAGGTGTTACTGTACATGTATTTTGCAGTCGAAACGCAACCGTAATAAATTACGTTTTAAAATGCCATTTTAGTTGCAAGCGCTTCAAGATGCAGCATGATAATTATTTCTGTGCTAGTATTTACCCCTTGTTTGCACCGCCATAGTTAATACACCATGCATTATATGGCTTTGCCATTTGTTAAGTACTTAGCCCCAACAAATAGCTATCTCACAATCCCTAACAGCTGCGTGCACAAAAGAGCAAGAAGGCGTCGAAGTAGCGTGAATGAACTTGGTGAGTCGTGGATAGGTTAACTTTACTTGCAGTACAATTTTGTTTGGGCCTAGGCTTGGCTAAATAAATAGCATGAAATAGTTGAGTAAGAGTAGAACTAAATAATGATGTAGCAAAATTTTTGTTCCAACGCATGCAAATTGCTGTGGTTTAGCTACAAACGCATCTAGTAAAAAAAAACTGAATATTACACACCAACAATATAATTATTTTGCATACAAGTCTTGTAACAAATATTTATATATACTATACAGCAAGATGATGATCATCTTCACTTGTCTGGTGACTCAAACCAGGACTGTGCCCTGTGTGGAGACAATGGAAGACAAAAAGTTAAAGTATGCCACTTGGGGAGAAATGGAGCGTACTTACTTAGAAAAACACTTGGGAGCGTCCCTTGATAACAGTGCACTTGTATGCATGAAGCACTTCCTTGAGGCCAAGAGACACTGCCAAAACAGTGAACACATTCCTTCTTGGAAGAGTAAAGCCAAGTTCGCTGATCTGAGTGGTCTCCCCCTTACTGAGCGATGTAGTAATCCTAAGTGTGAGAACACTTCACCTCAAAGATTAATCTGTTTACAACAAATGACAAACTGGCTGAAATATTCCAAACTGAACATACAGAGGAACCATTTGTCCTCTGTAGATAATGTTATAACAAGGCACATGCCACAATTTGTCCCCTTTCATGCAGCTCTTGTGGAGCTTATCCAAAAACTGGTGCCACTTTTAGTCGACACAGCCCAGATGCTGTCAAGATTTCACAGCACTTGTCAAACACTTCTGGTGAAACTGTTGCTATTACCCCTAAGTGACAACATATGCTTCGATTGCTACAAAACTCATTGCTCTATCATTGAGTCTTTCAAGTCCCAACATGGCAGTGACACAATGCTACAACACTCTATTCATGAATGGGTTAGCAAGAAAACTGATAACAGTACAAACAGGCTAACTAAAGCCATCCTCGACACTGTCATATATGTTGCCAACAATTTGCTTTTGGGGAAGCTGTATTGTTACCATGGGCTAGCAAAGCATTTCTGCATGCATATGATGCTGAATATACCAGTTGTATAACATCAACACCAAGGGTTTCCATGTATCAGGGGAAAGCTGCTTATCGTTTTCTGGAAAATGGCTATTACATCAATTGATACTGTATCTTAATTTCTATATGCTGTACAAATGCATGCATATGAAATTTGGTACTATCCTTTACTGTAGGGGTATTGATATTTTAGTAAGACTTTCATGGGCCTTGTCTGCCCAAAGTACTCTGGAAGAAACTGTGGTCCTTGCACACATTACACCTACCAAACAACAATCAGATAAAGTGACAGTATTGCATGATGCTGCTTACTTGGTGAACGATTTAATCCACGAAGAGATTGACAGACAATCTACTGTTAAAAGCAGTCCTATCTCATTTGACATTGACAGTGAGTTCATACAAATAAATCCTTTATTGCTAAAATTTATCAATTCAATAACAGCAACCGTCCGTGAGCGAAAGCCTCCTGTACTGGGAAAACCAATTGATTCCAATAAACACCTGAAGAAAGAACGAATATACAACATTTTGGGCCTTTTACAGTTCTGCACAAATCCCTACCGACCGCTACCAATTCATGATCTTATAGCAGATGTGGTCGAGATTTGTGGTGGGCCAAGACAACTGTTAAGAATATTTAACAGACTGGGGTGTACTAGTTCACCCGATACTCACGATCGGTTTATCACTCAGCATGCTAGTGACCAAAGAACCAAAGGTCTTTGGAATGAATTCCCAGTGGTATTCACAGATGCTTCCATAGACAACTTTGACATGCTGCTGCTGTCTATTGTGGCAATCAGCATCGGAGTTATCACGGCACAGGTCATCCAACCTAATCCTGAACTTGAAGTACGTTGTGATAATGAAATGTGTGTGTCCACCACTGTTCTTCCATTTATGTGTAGTGAACAGCAGGAAGTACCTAATCAACCACAGTCCTCTAATCCATCAGACAATTTTGCTGCTTTATCTAAATGTACACTTCAACAGATGCCAGGCAGTTCACCACACAAGGTTGCAAAGAGACTACGGACTATCCAAGTAAAAAACTTGTCTTGTTCACTTTCCAAGGACACTACCACCTACACCACACAGCTATACACACCCATCCACTAACCATGGAAAACTCTGAGGAGAGTATAGAAGAAGAAAGTGAAAACTTGTCAATTAACTTTAAACTTTTTTCCTACATTGTGTTAAAGTATGTGGCTCACCACTGTCAGGATTTTTGCTGTACTATTAGTGACTTGAGAAGCTTTATACATGGTGATGGAAACATGATAACACCACCATCACAGGTATATTACATGGAACTGATTAATGAGAATCCTGACAGTGATGAGACCATGTGCTTAGTGGCTGAAGATCTACTGCAGAAGTTTGACATCACAGAACAGGATGGATGGGTTGTGCTAATTGGGGATGGGAAAACTTACCAGCACTTAATGAATATCATGCAGTGGCTTTACAGAAATTGATTATTAAACCAGGCGCGCGCCCACGTTTACTGAAATTGTTTTCGTAAAAGTGTGTGTGTGTGTGTACCTATCTACATATCTACCTATCTACCTATTAGGGCTGGGGGATAGTATGTGCATATCGGAATATCGGGATAGTATCACTATCGGTATCGCCTATATCGCTTGAAAATTTACTATCGGACAGTAATTAACAAGTAAAATATGGAGAAATATCTGCAAAATACTTTAAAATAATAACTTTTTGGAACAAGAATCAGCCTAAAAGGCTGTTTAATATCTTATGCAAAATACATGCATGGGTCTATCGTGAACAGTCGTGAACAGTGTCTTGATATCGTTCGGACAGTGAAAAATTCACTATCGCTCAGCCCTACTACCTATGTTTGTCCGTACGCACCCACGTGAGCAAAATTGTTTAATAATGGTAAAAGCAGCTTTTACATTAGAAGTGAAATGAAGTCTGTATTAAACTTCTGCACAGGTGAACTTTGCTCTGAGGTGGTTTCTTTTTGGCGGACTGAAATACGGGTGTGGCGACTTTCCTCAGACTACCTTCCCCTTGAGGTTTTCAGGTGTTTAGCAACTGAAAAACAACGGTGCAGGCCTCGTACACTAGGAATAGCCTATCGCTTCGAGTTGAAAGGGGGCGTATCCCTTACGTATGCAAACAAAAATGAAGAGCAGCTTTGAGGCTTTGTTGAGAGAATTTGTGGGAAAAAACACGTTAGTCACACTATAAAACAGTTTAGAAGATACTTCTGTGCGTAATATGTTGGTAAAAGCGGTTTGTTTAACAAACACTTCCTTAGCAGTGCATAGCAACATAATTGAACGAATTACGAATATTTCATGAATTACGAAATGCGAGAATTAGCTAATAATGTTATTGCACAACCCAAAACTACCCTATTGTAAAGTAGTAATACATAGTTGGTTAATTCATAGTAGCATATACTACTGTCCTACCCTATTGTAAAGTAGTAATACATAGTTGGTTAATTCATAGTAGCATATACTACTGTCTATAGATGAGTTAGCTAGCTGCATGGCACCTGGTTTTTAGAAGTAGCACAACATTAACTTGTTTTTCTGGGAGATAGGCATACGCTAAAGAATTACCAGCCAGTCTTAACGAAGGTATATTACCATGCTGGCTTAAAGGGACTAGCTAAAAGCTGTGGATTTTGAAGCACAACCTTGAAATCCCTGGAGACTTACAGTAATTTTAAAAGAACACATTGCTTTCTTTTGCAGGTATGGAAAGCTATATACCGAGGAATGTTCCACACATATACAACAAACACCAACCCATCTTACCTTGTTGAGAATATGAAATGTATTTTAACAGCAGCGATTAATAACTGTAGGTCACCACACCAGTTGATGGTACGTATTGAAGCTCTTTTACAGGATAGTGCTTCCCTTACTGATTTTAAGGAATTTGTTAATCGAATTGCACAAAGAGATGCTATCTGGCGTCTCTGGGTAAATTTTGTGCTTACCAACTGTTATTGCTACATAACATTGTATTTAGCGATATGAAGTAGCAACTGGAACTTACGGGTGTCTAGTCTTAAGGTTACGTTATAGTCACGGGCAATCATTCAAATTTTTGAATGCCTATCGATTCTTTTTGAGAAGCCCATAAAACCAGTCTAGCTGCATGAGAAGTTTTAAATGAAAGTGAAGCCCTTCATATTTAATGTTTTTATGTAGCTACAGTGTAGTTTGAGGCAGGTGGAACACTACTCTGAATTTGTTGTAGTAACACAGGTAAGCCAGCCCTACATCGCTCGGCTCCAGCTGTCACTACTATGTTTTTCCGCTGCCAAATACAGCAAAAGCTGTAGGCTCTAGTGGCATTTCTGGGGCATAGTGATACCATATATTAAATTTATTAGGTTCTGTGGAAGTGTTTTTGACGTATTTCTTCCCAGTGACTCAGATACAAGCCTTCAAAGAGCTTATTTCACTCGAAAAAAACTACTAAAAGTTCAATAAAATGTCTATACAACCAGTAACTTAAAAATCGCTTCCACAGGACCTAGATATTTTAGTTGTTTAGTCACTTGTGTTGAAATTATAAGGATTCAGTAATCTGTTAGTCTGGTTTTTGGTGGCACATTTTTATAAAACATTGCTCTATTGTGGACCACACACCCAAGAACAGTCGTTGTTCTGTAGTAAAAACAAACAAGCACAATTAGTTGTATTGCTAACACAACACAGTTGTTGAAATTATTTATCCCTGCTTGGTTTAAAGCAGGTTTTGTAATTTGTTCCGCCCACGTATTTTAAACTATTCCGTAACCTTAAGCGAATGGCTCCTCTCTTCGCTGCATTTGACTGCGATACATATGAACAGATCATCCCCACAGACCTGGCAGATCTCAAGCAATACCCAGTGAATGTACTACAATGTCTAGAAGCAGGAGGGTTTACTGTGAGCATAACAGGAAGAAAGTTCCACTCTGTTGCCTTAGATGAAGCACACGAGATGTGTATTAATAAAGATATGAAATCTGCTGTAACCCACCCTTCTGATGAATATTTGCAAAAGATATCACTGTTCTTCAACTGCCGGATCAAAGCTTTTTTCTAGAAAGGTTCAAAGAGTCTACGAATCCAAACACCATTATTGATGATAAACCTTGGGCTAAACACTGTGAAGAGAACATTCAGAAAATGTATTGTCTAATTGAAAGTAGCAAGATGGTAAGCATGCACCAGGATAGCAGAGAACTTACTAATGTGTTCAACGGACAAGTAGCTACCCCAGAGCAAGCAGCTGATATGATGAGTTTTCGAGACATTGGATTGGAAGCCTACAAACATTACATCAACACTAGACTAATACAGAGTAACATGATGAATGCACCACTTCAGCTGCTAACTATGTCCTCCATGAAAACCAGAAAGAAGAGAATGACACCCAAAGAGTTAGAAGCTAAGCAGGTAATTAAATGTTTGAGACGTCGTCTACAGTGGTGTAATGATAACCAGATGTCGTTTGATTCTGGAGAGGAACAGTACTCCGTACTACCTCGAGCTTTAACAGATGAAGATGGCTGTCCACATAAATCGAATAAAAGTCATTGGACAGACAAATTACAGCAACGTTACCAGTCAGTAGAGCAAAGCATAATAGTAAGTTTGCTACCATGGGTGCCCCAAGTTGCAATCGTCGATGTTATGTTCATTATCAACACAAGGCCACTGAGAAGAACGACAACAATCTCTGAGTACAGTAAGCTACTGTTCAATCAATATATATTGGAACACTTTAAAAACATTTAATCCTAAGATATTTGAGCAAGCCAGGTGCTACAACCATAAACAAACATCAAAATTAACATAACCTCTTTTAGATTAACTCACCAATACCCTCTGGATGGCAGGATTTTTGGAATGCCCAATCTGTAAAAGGAAAATAGTTGAAGCAATTGGCCTATACTTTTTACAGAATGGTCATGTGCTACTACAAGGCCAACAACATTTAGTATTAGCTGGATATTTTACTACTGAATATACAGCCCCCCCTGTACATGGCCATTACGTGCAGGAGCTTTGCCAGAAATAGCTTGTCTGTACACATATAATGCTCATGAGGCAGACAACAGGATATGGCGGCATGCTATTCAGACTACTGCCAATAAGATACTTGTGTGTTCTCCAGACACTGATGTGTATAACATAGGTTTAAGTATGCCCAATAACAAGGACTACATTGTACAGCTAAATGTACATCATTCCGCAGATAAGAAATACCTTATACTAAAACATTTGATATTGGCATTTCAAGGAGACCCAGACCTACAGGTATACACACTCTATCATGGGACCACCTAAGGTCAATTGTGCAATCACTGTACATCAGTACAGGATGCGATTATATTTCTTATTTTAAAGCATTTGGCAAAGCTAAAATAATAAATATTTTCACTCAGTATGCTAGTTTTATTTCTGGAACAGATGCTGGAAGCTTGCACCAAACTGATTTTATCAATCAAGACAGTATCATTTGTGCACTTGATAGGCACATGCTATTTTGAAAAGCATATTGCAGCATTTATTGCAAACTGGTTATTCTATACCTCTCCATCTGTATAGCTCTATTGACAACAGTCTACCTGCACTAGAAAGGCACAAAGTTTGGCTGCAAAGAATTCGGCAAGCTGTTTGTAACAGAATATTAAGTGAAGAGGGGAGGGTTCCAACTAGTGTTGCACCGATATGCATTTTTTTACATTTGCCGATACCGATTATTTGCCTATTCCTGTAACCGATATGCTGATATTTACCGATATTCTTCAATTCTTCAGAACAGAGGTGGAGGAGCGGAAAATCACCTAAAGTTTATGTGTATAAACTGCATTTGTAATGATAATGTAATCAATGTAATTAATTGCGTGGGAGGCCGACTTTTACAATGTTTTATACAGTTTCGCTACTATCTCCTTTCATGGAAAAAGAAGCCAAGTAATTATAAAACAGCTAAGCCAGCTTATCAAACTGTTTTTAGTGGGACTACAGAACTTTGTAAAGAGTGATCAACTAATTGCGTGGGCGGCCGATAAATATACACAGCCTATTATAGCCTTGCAACCATACTTGTGCAAACAGACAAGCCAAAACAGTTACAGCAAACCACTTACTGCTACATTCACCACCTTCTTTACTTTCACCTGTTCATTGCTGTTGATTTAACAATTGATTGTGGGTTTCGGTTAATCGGCAAATTATTTCTGCTTCGTAGCCGATACCGATACTTGTAAAATTAGCTAATATCGGTTGTTACCGATAATTCAACCGATTATTGGTGCAACACTAGTTCCAACCTATACTTCCCTATGGCGACACTGCTGCGGTCATGTTGGATCCACCAGATGTGGCAAAGATCAACATACCCTGACATGTATTCTTCTTTACCAGCCCCTGAGCAAAGTGGGTGGATCAAAGATGCAGTATTGATTGGGAAGCTGCTGATGTGATCGAAAAAATTAAAGGAACTATCAAATTCTTGACAAAAGGCTGCAGCTGTAAGAAGGAGTGTGCTACCAACAATTGTGGCTGTAGAAAAAGATCCAACTGTTGTGGACCAGGTTGTGAATGCCAGGCATGTACTAACTTACCTGTCCAGCAACCACAGGAGCTAATAGCTCCCAGAGATTACATCAGCAGTAGTAGTAGTAGTGAAGATGACGATGCTGTGACAGAGAATGATCACAACTCTGATGAGGAAATAGAAACGGAAATAGTAACAGACGAGTTTTTATATGATACTCCAATCTAGTTTTGTTTTATATTACATAATATCTCATTTAGTGCTACTTTTTAATCACTTGTAACTACTTTATGTATGTTAAATGTAATATTAATACTGTCCTGAAATAAGGAAATAATATTATACAGTAGCAGCAATAATAAACTCTTCATAATACCTTAGGACAACACAAAATGATATTACTGCATGTCACGTTCTCAAAACCACTAGAGACAGTGAAAGACAGTATCTGGAATGTCACATTGCTAAGTGCTGCTTGCCTCAAAACTAACCAAAATCTTTTTACAATGCATGAAAAAGATTACTAGGTAAGGAAATTTAACACAGGATTTGCCTCGTATCAAGGAATCCAATAAACTTGACAGTGATTTTCATATGAGTCACACATCAGCACAACATGATGGCGTGATGGACAGAGATTGAAGTGATACACTGGTGAACAACCTGAGCAGTAGTAGCAGGTGTAAATAATTCATTTAAAATAATAGAGGAATGCACATATTCATGCAATATCTGTGTGCAGGGCCGTAAGGTATGGGCGGAAATACAGCTTTCAGTGAAGTACAAAATTATTTGAGACAAGCTGTAACTTTCACATTCACATTATAGATAGTTTACACAACAGAGAAACAATAGATACAATTAAACAGTTGTTCCAGATACCTCTGGTCTAAGATGAGACAATATTCCAAGACGATGCGTTTCTTTAATATGGGGAAGTGCTTCACCGGATGAAAGTGATGTTAACAATTAGGAGGAAAAGACACAGTAACGGTTGAATACACTTTAAGGTACGCTACGGTCAACTTTCTAACTGGCAGAGCACAATACACAACCAGTACTCTAATCTTAAATCCAGGTCGATAAATGCCATTTTCGTATGTACGCGTGCCGCAACCAAGAAACTAAATTGTTGCGGTTGCATTTTGACTGTTTGCATCAACACATTCTTTGAAGGAACGTTTTCTGAAGCCATGAAACTATTTGAGGTGCTTCACGGACTGTAGCATCCTTGGTAGTATCGGGTAGCAGCTAAACTGGTCTTATAATGGGCCACATCATGATTGTGTAGAAAATCTTCAATATTAAATTACCATGTTTAATTTTTGCCATACCCTAGCTGTTTGTACCTAATTAATTTTTAAAGTTTCTACAAGATTGTATTACACAGTACATGAATAGGATAAATACACTGTAATGCTGTATAGGCTTTGTTTTCATAACCATGTCAACTAAAAGTGTGGAGCAGACTTGGATGAAACATGATCATGAATTTCTACCCTTTCCTTGCACACAACAGTTTACTTATTTAATAAGGAGAGTCATTAGAATATTATTAACTTTATTTTCATGTACTATAAATTTTTGTGTTGAAGTATCAAGACACACGATAGTGTGTCGTGCGGCCCAAGAAGCCGGTGCGCCACACCATTGTTATATTAAGAGGAAGAAAATAAACGTCATTTTCGCACCTTTGTACCTTGGTGATCCCTTATCCTATTGGATCCAAATTTGCTAGAGTTACCCACCAGCAAGGGGAGTCTACATTCCAAATTTGAAGGAAATCGTTCCAGCTATTTCCGAGATACAAGCTGCCAAAGTTTTGATTTTTTTCTTCATTTTTTAAAATTTCTTTTTCGTGTTTTTGCACACTTGCAAAATTGCTATAAAATGCAAACACATACTCCGATCGCCTTGAAATTTGGCACACAGAAAGGGAATCCAAAGGCGAATCCTAGCATCAAATTTGGTGCAAATCCAATAAATGGTTCAGGATTTATGACCCATTATTTGCGTAAAACAAGATCGATATGTTGTCACGCCTACAGGGTAAACCGCTTCATGGAATGAGTTGAAAATTGCTATGTAGATGAAGTAGCCATCGTAGGAGTGTCTTTTGGTGGTTTTGAAAAGAATCGAGATAAAGACCATGGAGATATGACACAAAACCCAACCTATGTCACAATTACGCGATCGATTTTTATGAATAAAAAGTATTATTTTTTACGCATACTACGCAAACCGCTTAGAGCAATGAGCTGAAAAACGGTGTATAGCTGGAATAATCTTCATAGAAAATCCTTGCAGTAGTACAGAAGAATCGGATTACAAACCACTTGAGTTATGATTCGAAAGCCAACTCGGTGTAGCAAATGCGAGATCGAGATACTCTAATAGAACAGTCACCCTAATAGAACATTCAGCTAGTTTATTTACTCCATTATAGAATTCTTTTACATTGCAAGTTATTCTGTATGGAGTTCAGCTGCAAACAGTTAATCTTATAGACAGTTCAGCAAGAAGACCAAGTCACCTTATAGAGAGTTCAACTACAAATATGTCGCTGCATTGATTCAGAACATTACAAGTCACACTGAAGAGAGTTCAGCTACAAATATGTCGCTGCATTGATTCAGAACATTACAAGTCACACTGAAGAGAGTTCAGCTATAAACAAGTCATGCACCCTGTAGAGAGTTCGGCTACACTCTCTAGAGAATTGCTACAAACAAGTCACTGTGGAGAGAGTTCAGCTACAACGAAACTACCCTGTAGAGAGTTCATCTATACAAACAAGTTACCCTATAGAGATCAGCTGCAAACAAGTAACCCTGTAGAGAGTTCAGCTACAGACAAGTCACTTTATAGTTTATACAATGTTCAGCTACAAGTTAGTCACTCTGAAGAAAATTCAGCTACAAACAAGTCACTCTGTAGAGAAGTTTGCTACAAATAAGTCACCATGTAGAGTGTTCAGCAACCAAAAAACCACCCTGTAAAGAGTTCAGCTATACAAACAAGTTACTCTGTAGAGAGATCAGCTAGAAACAAGAGAGAGCTCAGCTAGAAGAAGTCACCCTGTAGAGATCTCAGCTGCAAAAAAAACCCTGTAGAGAGATCAACTACAAACAAATCACCCTGCAGAGTGTTCAGCTATAAACAAATCACCCTGTAGAAAGTTCAGGTACAAACAAATCACTCTATATAGAGTTCAGCTACAAAAAAAAATCACTCTGTAGAGAGTTCAGCTACAAAGAAACTATCCTGTAGAGAGTTCAGCTACAAACAATTACCCTACAGTGAGATCAGTTTGAAACAAGAGATTTCAGCTAGAAACAAATCACCCTGTAGAGAGTTCAGCTATGAACAGATCACCCTGTAGAGAGATCAGCTATACAAGTCACCCTGTAGAGAGATCAGCTAGAATAAGTCACTGTCTAGAGAGTTCAGCTAGAAGCAAGTCACCTTGTAAAGAGTTCAGCTACAAAGAAACCATCCTGTAGAGGGTTCAGCTACAAACAAATCACCGTGCATAGAGTTCAGCTGCAAATAAATTATCCTGTAGAGAGCTCACCTACAAACAAATCACCCTGTAGAGAGTTCAGCTAGATAAAAGTCACCCTACAGAGAGATCAGGTCACCCTATAGAGAGACCAGCTAGAAAAAGTCATGCACCTTGTAGAGAGTTCAGCTACAAAGAACCCACTCTGTAGAGAGTTCAGCTAGAAACAGGTCACCTTGTAGAGAGTTCAGTGACAAAGAAACCATCCTGTAGAGAGTTCAGCTACAAACAAATCACCCTGTAGAGAGTTCAGCTGCAAGCAAATCACCCTGTAGAGAGTTCAGCTACAAACAAATCAACCATCAGCTAGAGGAAGTCACCTTGTAGAGAGATCAGCTAGGATCAAGTCACCTTGTAGAGAATTCAGTGACAAAGAAACCATCCTGTAGAGAGATCAGCTAGAAACAAATCACCGTTTAGAGAGTTCAGCTACAAACAAATCACCTTGTAGTGAGTTCAGTTACAAACAAATCACCCTGTAGAGAGATCAGCTAGAAATTAGACACAATATAGGGAATTCAGTTACAAGCAAATCACCCTTTAGAAAGTTCAGCTACTAACAAATCACCCTGTAGAGGGATCAGCTACAAACAAATCACCTTGTAGTGAGTTAAGCTACAAATAAATTACCCTGTAGAGAGATCAGCTACAAACAAAACACCTTGTAGAGACTTCAGCTCCTGTAGAGGTTTCAGTTACAAACAAATCACCCACTGTAGAGAGATCAGCTACAACCAAATCACCCTGTAGAGGGATCAGCTACAAACAAATCACCCTGTAGAGACTTCAGCTACAAAAAAAATCACCTGTAGAGAGATCAGCTAGAAGCACATTACCCTGTAGAGAAATTAGCTACAAACAAATCACCTTGTAGAGAGTTCACTTACAAACAAATCTACCTGTAGAGATATCAGTTACAAACAAATCACTCCCTGTAGAGAGATCTGATCACCATGTAGAGAGTTCCGCTAAAACAAATCACCCTGTAGAAAGTTCAGGTATAAAAAAAATCATCCTGTAGATAGTTTTGATACAAATAAATCACCCTGTAGAAAATTCAGCAAGATAAAGTCACCCTGCAGAGAGATCAGGTCACCCTATAGAGAGATCAGCTGAAGAAGTCATGCACCTTGTACAGAGTTCAGCTACAAAGAACCCACTCTGTAGAGAGTTCAGCTAGAAACAAGTTAGTAACCGTATAGAGAGATCAGCTAGAAACCAGTCATCCTGTAGAGAATTCAGCTACAAACAAATCACCCTGTAGAGATTTCAGCTACAAACAGATCATCCTGTAAATAGTTCACCCATAGATACAAGTCACCCTGTAGTAGGAGAAGTCACCTTGTAGAGAGATCAGCTAGAAACAAGTCACCTTGTAGAGACCAGCTACGTACAAAGAAACCATCCTGTAGAGAGTTCAGCTACAAACATATCACTATGTAGAGAGTTCAACTACAAACTAATCACACTGTTAGAGAGATCAGCAGAAACAAATTGCCTTGTAAAGAGATCAGCTAGAAACAATTCACCCTCTAGAGAGAATCCTGTGTAGAGTTCAACTACAAGCAAATCACCCTGTAGAGAGTTCAGCTACATTTCAAGTCCCTTAGTAGAGAGATCAGCTTCGAAAAAGTAATCCAGTTGGGAATAATAGACATGCAATAAATATATGTATATAATTTGTAAAATTACTGATAAAATCAAAAGCAGTTGAAGTATTAAAAATCTACTTTGTCTTTTAATTCTTCCTGTGGTAAAGAAAAAGAATAAGTTAAAAAAGCCGGCCATAGGTATACAAATACAAAAAGAAGTGATATCTAATCAAAAACAGCCAAGCTGTAAAAAAAGGTCTGGCCCCTAAAAGGCCATGGTGAAAAAAGATGTGAAATCCAAGGTGGCGGCCAAGAAATGGCTGTGATGGTAAGTTATGGTAAAAAATTTTAATAACAACAATTCAGGTGAATTTGGTGCCGAAACACAAATTCACATGAATTGTCGTTATTAAAATTTTTACTATTAACCTACCATCACAGCCATTTCTTGGCCGCCACCTTGGATTTCACATCTTTTTTCACCATGGCCTTTTAGGGGCCGCACTTTTTTACCAGCTTGGCTGTTTTTGATTAGATATATATATATATACTTTCACACCTCAGATCAAAGGAGCCGCTCGGGCTACATACGAGATGTAGACCGGGCTACAACTGGGCAGTGATATCAGTGTGCGAAATAACTTTTCAGACATGTCCTTTCATACTGTCAGGGCATTGTGAAATTTGAGTGAACATCAAGCAATTTGACCGGACATTTTAACTTTTACTGTTTCTCCATTCCTGTGTATCTACAGTACCACTTGAATGTTTGTTTCAAACGTTGGGGCCACCGATGTACTGTAGAGCTGATTACTTATCAAACACTCACTGATACTGACTGATAGTACAGCAATTAAAGAGTAGCTACTGCTCACATGAAAGGGCTTCTATGGAATCAATTGGGCCTTTGTAGGAAAGGAAGTCATAAGGACTTCAGTCAAGACCTTCTGCTTGCTTTGGAATGATATAGCTATATGGTCAAACTTAGCTTATACTGCTATGGCTTAGAAAATGGTATGCATAAAACCCTTTGATCTTTGGGAGATAATGAAGCCTTGTTCATTCTAGCTTAAAAACTGGTTGTGTAGGTGTTCATGAATACCACAAGTAAAAGTACTAATGGTAATCAGGCTATAATACATTTTACTACTGCAGTACAGGTGACTGATACAAGTAGGCTGGCAGAACATAGTAAACTGTTAACCTCAGTTGGGCATACCCTTGTGGTCAGTACAAGCCAAAAACACATAATTTAATTACATGTCAATACCATCATGTCTGGCCTCTGTCCTAGCTCAATCCTAACTTTGAAAGGACAGTATTTCCGGGAAAATTCAATTATGGGCTGACACCTGGTGTAATTGACAGGAAATTGTCAGGTGACCAAACGTTATTTTGCGCTCTGTGTATAGATGTTGATGCCAAAATCGATTGTGGGGATCGATTAATACTCACATGATTAGGATGTACGGCTTGGATTTCACCATGAAAACCACTCAGACGGAGAGTGTTTTGTTATCCTTGTCATCCTACGAGTTGAAAAACGTTGGGATAAGGTCAAAACTAGCTACTGTAGCTTATTCACCGATCGTTTCCGCATGTTTTCGAATATGTACACACCCCCATCACGAAGCTACCACTATGCACGGAGTAACCACCTTACAAGCAAGCTTTCCCATGTAGGCCTTTAGTAAACTCCTTCATTATTCCATAAACGATTCAATAGCACTGATTAAAACATCAAACACGCATAGCCGAAACTCTCCGTGATACCTCTAGGATATGTCTGTTCATTGTAACCAAACATAACCAGAACGTACTAGCTGCTGGCCCATAATCGAAAATTTTACGTATGCATATATAACTAAATGAATAAAACATTGAAAATATCAAATGGGGAATAAGGATCGCTGAAAAAAAACAAGAAGGGATCGCTGAAAAAAAAAAACAAGAAGGGATTGCTCGGGTGGTAACGTAAACCACAAATCTCTATTTTGACTCTGTCACAGCAATATTTTGCTACTCATTAGTTAGCTAAGTCAAAATAGGGAGTCAAAATAGGGATTTGTGGTTTACATTACCACTCCAGTGATCCCTTCTTGTTTTGTGGCTTTTTTCAGTGATCCCTATTCCCCATTTGAAATTTTCATTTTTTATTCATCTAGTTAATGTACTTTTTTCTAAATCTAGTATGCATGGATTAAATTATTAGACATCTTGGTATAGCCAACAGAGATTTATCAGAGCAAAAGATTAACCATGCAGATTGACAAATTTTATTATTTTTGTAGCTAATTTGTGTTACATGTAATAGTTATACCATGGCTGCGAGGGATTTTGCTGATATATACACCCAAAGCCCGAGGGCTGCGGGTGTATATGTCAGCAAAATCCCAAGCAGCCATGGTACAAGTGATATATATATCACTTGGGGCGCACTCACCTAATAGGTGAAAGAACTAACGAGAACTCATCCCATTTCTTTTATACAGTAGCATCTGAAGATCGATTGTGGTTTTAATAGCGTGGGCTAATAGCCATCAAAATGTTGTCCATACGTTAAAACGTCATTAATATGTTACTATGCTCTGTTAGTTTTCAACACGCAATGTTAGAAAACTTGCGATTGTGGGATGGAGTTTATATTGTTATCATTTTTGTACTAAGTTAAGCCAACTAACTTCGCTATTGGGACAGTAAGTAAGTTATTATATTAAGTTAAGTACTTAGAACTGTAAGTTACTAACCTATTTCAACGTAGCAGTAGTAGCTTTGCTGTTCCATGGTCTGTTCAAAGGCTGATACGCGGTGGGTAGAAATACACCTCCACAATCGCCCAAACAGTTATTTTGTGCCTTCATTATCCTTTAGTAACAACCAACTACTCTATCTTAGCCTATGTACTAAGCTTAGCAACCTCTACAAAACCGAGTCCCACAATACAAAGCTCTATGTCGCTCAATATAACGAGTCAAAGCGCATCGATTCTTTGAACTGGCTGGGTATCAAAGTCATTGGCAAACCGCTTTCCCATGATATTGCCCAGGCAATATGCGAGTTAAACACCGAGCGGCGTCTTTGAACGCCCACGCTAAAGTGGTATATAGACCTATACATAGCTGAAGACAGCAGCCTGACTTGTAAAAGCACTAAGGCAGATACCACACATGCATGTCTATAGCTATGTATTGTCATGATACGTACATGCATGTGAAATTATAGTCTTGGCACTCTCAGTTGTCATCATTACACTGGCATCCTTAATACTAATAGTACAAGGGCCGAAGTTGTTTCCTTGATTCCCATTTCAAACATTTCCTAAACTGATGTGTCATTGTTATGGCTAAACCTTGAAGAAAGCACTAAAATAACCCACTAACACAGTTTGAAAGGTCATGTTCAAGATGGAAATAGCGATGGAAATTTTGTGGTTCTACAGGAAATGGAATCTAGGAATAACAACTAATGAAGACACACCAGATAGCTATGTATACTGAGCTAAGTAGCTAACTGTCAAGAGACATGGAATCCTGACAAGTAAAAGTTCAATAATCTAGGTAGTAAGTTGGCTATTAATGCATCAAATGCAAGGTGTGGTCACCAGCTGTAACTTACACAAACCACTGCAGACATGTGGCACTACATGTAATTAGTTCATAAACCACAATATTCCTTCGCGTAGGGGAAGGTGCTTGGCTCAGGCCTGCAGCAATAAGATCGAAGCTATTAGTGAACACTCTAGTGTTTGTAGCCAACTTCGTGCAATGCATAAGATCTAGTGAAGTTTACTCAAGTAATGTCACAGTAGCAAGGGGGTGACACACAGGCACTCACTGTGGGTAGATCTGCGACCGTGGTCAAAGTCTTAAAGTCAAAGGTCAAGGCCACCAAAATCGTGTCAATTCAACAGTCAAGGGTAAAAGCTTCCAACCCACAATCGAAAAGTGCTGAAATATTATCGCTAAGTCACCGGTCAAAGGTCGAAAAAGGCTCTTAGTCACAGGTCAAAAATGAAATTTCGGCCGGTCAATACTTTGACGGCGGTCGCAGATCTACCTACAGCGCGTACCTACATGACACCCCCTTGAGTAGCACGTCACAACGACCCACCCACATATGCAATCACGGTATGAAAACTATCTATATATGAATAAACCTTTTTGCACAGGAAAGGCTTCCTGAGTTGTATTATGCTTTAAAATAATGGATAACAAGCTGAATATGCAAGCGAGTCCATCTTCAAGACCATTTAAGCACGTCATTGTATGGCTTCTCGTATGGAATGGCAGCTGAACAAGAAGAAAAGTGCCTGGTTTGGACTGTTCCTGCTCGAAAACGAAGCCAAAAATACCTCACAGACACCCATACTAACTCATTCAACAAGCCTTGCTACTTTTTATCTCAGAATTGTCCTTGTATAATTCATTATGTCTGTGAATATTATGATGAAGAATAATAAAGATGAATAAAAAATTGGAAATTTTAAAATGGGAATAGGGATCGCTGAAAAAAGCCATGAAACAAGAAGGGATCGCTAGGGTGGTAATGTAAACCACAAATCCCTATTTTGACTCTCTGACATAAATCATTAGTTACATGCTCTGTCATTTTGAAGTGAGTCAAAATAGGGATTTGTGGTTTACATTACCACCCCAGCGATCCCTTCTTGTTTTGTGGCTTTTCTCAGTGATCCCTATTCCCATTTTAAAATTTCCAATTTTTTATTCATCTAGTTTGTGTACTTTTTATTAATCCAGTAATGGATTATGAAGAAGACTGTTGTGAATAGTGTAATTTTGCATTCTGCATAGTAACACCGTCAACATTTCAGTACACACATGAAACTGATCAAATTGCAATGTGCATACAGACTGAGAGTCTCCTAATATGAGCTACAATTTACATTACTGGTGCCTTTAATAGTTATCAAATTCAGTGCAAGGATTGTTGTTATACACTTGACTGCATTATACATCAGGGTGAACTCCCTTCAGACTGGAAGAGGGAATATGTAACACCAGTACACAAGAAAGGCCCGCATACTAATCCATTGAACTATATAGACCTATTTCATTGACTAGTATTTGCTGCAAGTTGTTGGAACACATCATTTCCTCAGCAATGTCTTCTGACTCTATTGACTACAATATCATGTGTACAAATTAACATGGATTTCTTTGATAGATAATGAAGACTGTGGTGAATAGTGTAATTTTGCATTCTGCATAGTAATGCCGTCAACGTTTCAGTAAAAACATGAAACTGATCAAATTGCAATGTGCATACAGACTGAGAGTCTCCCAATATGAGCTACAATTTACAATTCTGGTGCCTTTAATAGCTATCAAATTCAGTGTAAGGATTGTGTTATACACTTGACTGCATTATTACAGTATTTACATGACTGCTGTATTAGAGTATTTAATCTGGATAACCCGCCCATGTACAATAATCATGGAGCGAAAAAACCACCTTGCAACAAAGTAATCAGCCCAGATTAAGCTTCCTGGCCTATACTGAGTTTAATAAAGACAGATTCTATTAGCCACAAGCAGCGCACACCAAAAAACCAAACTTTGAATGTGATCTTGTATGGCTTCCTGAGCGTAATGGCATTTTGGCAAGAAAAAACAGCCCAGTTTGGACTGTTTCCATCCAAACACGAAATCAAAAATAGGTCATGGACATGCACAATGATCCATTCAGCAAGCCTTGCTACTTTTTATCCCAGGATTCTCCTTGTAAACTTCGCTATGCCTGTGAAAGAATAATAAGAATAATATTATGAATAATTATACAACCAAGTACTAAGAATAATACGAAACGCGGTTAAAATTATGTCATTAATAATGAATTAAATAAATAATAAATAATGTTTGAGAAAACTACAAGGCCTAAGGCTTCGCACTCACCGGGAATAGAATCCATGTTGTATGAAGAGATAATTGTATAATGGGTGAATGTTTCCATGGAGGTGATAGAAACGTACGACAATTCTATTTAATGCTGATCAAAACAGCACGTGATATACCCACTACCAATCGAGCAGATTCAAGTGGATATTTACAGGAGCGAATTGCTGTGTTTGAAAGTGTTGCCAGCTGGCACACTAAGTCTCAAGTTGCCATGCCAGCTGCCAGTGGATGCGCTCGTGTATCTATGGCTGCAGGACACCTGAATAGGTTTGACATGCCAGCTGCACAAGGACAGGTATGTTTGTTTGTATTGTAATGTACATATGTCTTGTATTTTATATTTTTTTCTGGCTTACTAGGCTCTGGTTGGTTTGGTTGTCTGTTTGTACTAATGTATTGTAAAGAGCGTGGTATGTTATAAATGTTTTCTTGTATTATTGTACATTTTTCTTTTACCTAGCTTACTAGGGTCTGGTTGGCTTGACTGTCTTCCTTTATCTGGTTCACCTGGCTTGTATACTCCTACAGTATTGTGCATCTCCTGTAGGTTCTGTATGCATATACTTTGTACACATCACTGTGCCATTACCACACCAATGATGTACTGGCACTTAGCTACTGGTGGCCTTTAGTTATGATGCCACTATTGTGTTGTATCTGTCACTACTGTGACATATTGAGTTGATTTGGGGATCTTGCCTTCACCACCTAATAGCCTCACCAGGGGGCTGTCACGTTGGTGTATGTACTTGGTTGTATGTGACGCGGTCCTAGTAATAATTATACAACCAAGTACTAAGAATAATACGAAACGCGGTTAAAATTACATCATAAATAAATAAATAATTAAATAATTAATAATTAATGTTTGAGAAAACTACGAGGCCTAGAGACATAAACTAACCGGGGATAGATTCGCCTGTGAATGAAGGCACAAACGTATAATCGTCGCTCCTGTTTGTGCTGATGACTTGACCATACGTGTAATTCTATATAACGCCCAGTACCACACCCTTACATATTGCGGAAGATTAGTGATGCTCGTGCAGGAGAGCCAGAAGCCACTTGTGTAAACAAGAAGATTACAAGTAAGTTTTTATGTTTGTAACATCTCAAGTCTCCATGCCAGCTGCCAGTGGATTCATTCACGTAAATAAACAATACAAGAAAACATTAAACTGACACTGATATGCCACGCTCTTTACAATAAGCTTACAGTTACATATAAAATACAAGTAAACAAGTTTGTCTTGTGCAGCTGGCATGGCAAACTTTCTTTGTGTTGGTGTCAGGCAATTCAATACGTGCTTAATCTTTTTTGCCTTCACCTGGCGTAGCTACTAGGCTCTAGTGGCTTGGCTGTCTTCCTTTATCTGGTTCATCTGGCTTGCATACGCCTACAGCATTGTGTAGCTATCTCCTGAAAGTTGTGTATGCATAACTATAGTGTGTCACCCATCACTGTGCCATTGCTACATCACTGATGAACCTTACCTTAGCTCTAGGTGATGTTGATATACATTGCTGTATATTGGCTAATAATTTTTATCTGCATGGTGATGTTGCCTATAATGTATTGCTGCATACAATACTGCAATAATGTATAGTTCTCTCCTGTATGTTTTGTATACATATACTTTGTACACATCACTGTGCCATTTATACCACACCAATGATGTACTGGCACTTAGCTACTGGTGGCCTTTAGTTACGATGCCACTATTTGTGTTATATCTGTCACTACTGTGACATATTGAGTTGATTTGGGGATAATGCATTCACCACCTAATAGCCTCACCGGGGGGCTGTCACGTTGGTGTATGTACTTGGTTGTATGTGACTCGGTCCTAGTAATAATAATAATAATAATAATAATATGAACAAACGGGCATATTTCAGTTTTGTCTGAAATACACATACTGTTTCCTTTTCACTTGATACTTACTAGTGGACCTATACCACCAGAGGGTTGTTTTGAGTTGAAGGATACTTTTCAAGGTGGTTTTTAGGTGTGTGTTATATTAGAGTTTTTGCAAAAAAAAACTTGGGCAATCCCTATTATGAACCCACTATCGTGGTTCATGATATGAATGAATATGAAAAAAATGGCAAATTTCTGAAATACACATACTGTTTCCTTTTCACTTGATACTTGCTAGTGGACCTATACTCTAAGGCTCAAATGATTATCCGAATATTCGGATTAATATTCGTTTGCTTTGTAGCCGAATAACAAAATCAACAAACGATTATTCGCACGTGATCATTTATATGGTGACATGTGATTAGCTGTCAGTAATTAACGAAGCGAAGGCGATACTAATGAAAGTAACAAAAAGGAAAGGACTATGCCGATAAAGCGAAGAGTAGTAGGCAACCACTAATTGGTGAAAATGTACTAATTCCACTGTGAATCACCGTAAGCACAAAACTTTGTACGGATTTGTGGCTTACTCCAGGTACTTCTACTTTGTTACAATCACTTTCTATCACAGTATCGCTGTGAAAATCCTTTCAGAAAGGCCCTTTCTTGGTAAAGTTATTCATACGAAGCCACAAAGCTGTTTGTGGTTATTTGTAGGCTTCTTGGCAGTTGCCACCTTAATTACTGAATTGCAATGAAACCTTACGCCGATTATTCGACTAATTTCATTAGAGCTGAGCGAATATTCGAATACGGTAAACCAGTATTCGTTTGAGCCTTACTATACTCCTTCCAAAGAACCACCAGAGGATTGTTTTGAGCTGGAAGGATGCTTTTCAAGGTGATTTTTAGGTGAGCTAGGATTTTTACAAAAACATGGGCGATTCCTATTATGAACCCACTATCGTGGTTCATGATACATCCAGTGGCTGCACTCATATTGGCTTGGGTGATTGATCGCCCTGTACAGGCTATCAGCCTGATAAGTGTTACTTATTAGCTTTAACACTGGGAATTCGGGCTTTGCCTGATATGTATGCTCTCATGCTCGTGTTACAACTAGCTATTTAAAAATTTCTAAATTTCAAAAGGAAGTAGGGTTGAAATACATGCTACAAAAAGTAAGAAAACAAGCTCAAAAATGTTACAGTTGAAATGATCCAGCAGTAAAAAGTAAGAAAACAAGATTAGACAACTACTTGCTAAAATAGGACACACTTTAATACCTGCTATTGGCTAGCATCTTGAAATGAGACCATCAAATTAGCCAAAAGTAGGGATTAAAGTGTGATAGCGAGTAGTCGTCTAATCCTGTTTCCTTACTTTTTATCATTTCAACTGTAACATTTTTGAGCTTGTTTTCTTACTTTTTGTAGCATGTATATCAACCCCTACTTCCTTTTGAAATTTTTAATTTTTTAAATAGCTAGTGTGTTTACTTATTTTTGTCTAGCTAGCTAGCTATATTGTACTGTTTTCCACATAGATAAATATTACTTGAAACAGCTCTTTTACCTTCGTACGCAATAAGCGCCTCTAAAAATAATTATCGTTTTGTCTTTTAGAGCTATTACAACAACTGTTGAAGGCTTCAGCTGCATTTCTAATGGCCTAAATGTTGATGAATTTACAGTAAAACATCGCTGGAGAGTCCACCATTATAAGGGTGGAACCCTCACTTTTAGAAGTCTGGATTCCGAGGTGGATCCGCCCCTCAAAGACATTATTAGCTAGTTACCTCACAAAAAAGCTAAACTGGTAATTAAGACTATATAAAATAACTACCCAGTGTTAATAAATGCTAGAGACGACTCCTTGGGTACTACACACCCGTTCACCCTCATCTTAAGCACACGTATTCACACTTCGTTAAAATCACGTGGCACATGCTGCAACTATTAAGCGCCTCAACTATTAATTATCCTTTGAGAAGAACACAAAGAAGTGAATGAATGAAGAAAGCAAACAGCATGGTGCAGTGGACAGAACGTAATCGGAACAACAGATTCATGAATCCCTGTCATTACCTTGGTTGTCTGAAATTTCTGGAGCCGTACACCTAGCGCAACCGGGTCTTACAGCAGGCAGGCAGGCAGGCAGGCAGGCAGGCAGATGAAATGTAGGTTAATTTTGAAGTTTTTAAAACTCACTGTACATGGAAACATTCGACTTCGCTTCGTTTACCCAAGGTACAGCATCATTATAACAATACTAATACATTCCAGGTAGTTTTTTCAGGTAAAACTTATTGTAAGGCCGTTTTTCAAGGTGCGAAAAATCCACGAAACTATATGAGTTCTTACCAACCCCTACTATACAGTACTATCGTACTGTATGATATAGAGAAAGAGCTGGATAGTACATACATATACACTGTATGTATGCTGTATGCGATGTATTTGATGTGTTTCAAGAAATTTCACAGTTCACAAGGGATCATGCTTGGTACTAGTCTGGCAGCACCCACCCCTTTGTAATATAGAGGAAGGGTCTAATGACCGTAGTATGGTACTTGTGCAACTACCAGTATAGCAGTAATTGCCAGGCATGGAGCAAAGTACATTTAAGTAAAGTACAAGTACTTTTGAGATTTATTTAGGTATAAGTACAAGTACAGTACATATGATTTTCAAGGTTATGTACTTAAAACACAATGCAAGAGTTAAAGCAAGGGAAAGCAACAGAGTTTTGTCACTGCATGACGAGCAGATCCCTCAAGTTATATGAAACAATATGCCTGTTTGTGCTACCGCCAAGGGTTTATTGAGTGCATGTTAGGCCCTTTGTAATACATTGGTGGTATGATTTATCACCTACATCATATGACTGATCACTGTTCAGTAATAAAATACTGTATTTGCCCAAGTGTGCTGTATTTGCCCAATTAGCTGTGCATAACTCTGTATTACTCATACAGTACAGTTATGCTTCTAATTAGTACTGTATGGACAATGAAGTATGCGGCATTGCTTTGATCCTCCCGCGCAAAGTACAATATCTCTATGTAAAGGGGCGGGTGCTATCAAATGAAGTTTTCATTAATGTAAAATTTTGTTTAGGAAAATAATGGATGGTCATGGATTGGCAAGCCTATTGAAACTGTTACTATTGATGAGGTAACTTAATAATGTGGTACGCTTTTACATGTATGTCGATTTCTTCATGTGATCTATATTAAAGAGTACCAAATTGTGAATTAGTTCATGATAAATGATTGCGTAAAGTAGCATGGATATTTCAGCAATTGTTGCCTTTTAATGGTTGCTGTATTCAGCTGCTAAATCAAGTAAAGGTCATTATTGTTTGTATAGAGGAAGAAAAGAGCATAAATTGTAAGCTGTGTACAATCTTTTAAATCAGTCAATTAAAGTGTAGAGCTGGGCGGTATTGAAAAATAGCAAACAGTATACATGTACCTTCTGCATTACATATGGTAACTAGCGGTAACTAGCTACAAGGATCAGTAGCTAACACTTGAATTGGATGATATTTCAACAAAGACCACTGTCCAAGGGAACATGCTCCAGCTTTTATTGGTTTTTTTTAAACACCAAAAATTACATAGCTAATTGTGATCAATAATATCTATACAGGGGAGAGAATAATTACCTCTGTCAGTTCACTGTTGAGTGTTGATAAAGTCAAGCATTTATTCTGAGAATAGACTGAGGTGTTGCTTGCCACAGTGTGTCTTGCACTCTCTAAGTTTCTGGCCTAGCCAATCTAATGCTATATAGAGTGCCATTATAGAATATTTGCTTATTTTGTGCTGAACCTTGCTTGTCTTTTGTTGTCTGTTTCTTGTGCCCTTCTTAGCCTGTCATGTTCTCTTCTCCTTAATCTCTCCTCTCTTTCCATATTTTTCTTCAAGAAATTTTCATACAAGTGATTCAACTACCAAATGTAGGGATTTCCAGTTTCTTCAGAATTTTTTGTACTTAAGAAGTACGTACCATACTCTACTGGCAATACTAAGGTTCCCAAATAACACGAAAAGTACTACTGTATAGTAAAAAAGTTTGGCAAAAACCCATTATTGCAAAATTGACAACAACAAAAAAGTTTGGCAGATGAAGACTCACCTGAAATTATTTTGCTACCACATACTGTACCGCTCGAATGCAACATCGCTACATGTGAATGTGAGTGATTAAATGACTCTCCAATTAAGGGGCGTGGCAACCACTTTGATTGCGAGTCTTTATACCTTGCATTGAGGGATGACGACTCACAATGGAAACGGCTGCCACACCCTTTAATCAGTCTTTTAATCACTTCAGCATGTCTTTTAATCACTTGTACTTGCGCGTAACGATATTGCATTCGAGTGGTATCTACCGTACAAGTGTAAGTATCGTTTGCTGGTTCTAGTAATGTCGTTTGGATTTTCATGAACTCTTGTGCGACAATTGAAGGGAACGCTGGGAATACCCACGATACCTATCATGATACTTCGATACTCATCCTTTCAACATGGCTAATCTGTCATGTGATTGCTAAAAATAATTGGTGGATAAAACTTTGACGATTGCAATGCTATTCGCCAAATTCATCAAAGTTTTTTACTATATAGTAAGAAGACCTTTTGCCACATATGTGTTTCAAATTACTGTACCATTTCACGTACATTAATAATTACTTAAACATCCTTGTTGCTGTACTTTACGTAATCATTTTTCACTTGCTGATGCACTGTTCAATACTCTTTGTTACTATAATTTACATTTACTCTTGATACTTCAGTTTGCATTTATTTTTAGAAATCAATAAGAAAGTATTACATTGGGATGAGAAGAAAAAGTGAAGTATGTTGCACTGTATTTTACTATTATTGTATTGTTAAATGTATGCATGGCTACTATAAGAAACACTTTTGGACAATAATTATAGATATGTGTAACAGTATGCTTGTGTTGCTACAAGAATGATTCTAACTACATAGGTGTAACTCTCAGTTCATCTAAACAGTGCTATTCTGTGCCATTTCAAGACTTGATAAATCTGGTTGTTTTAGAACATTGTTTTAGCACAGTATTAACACACATGTTTACTGACAAATGGCTGACGATGCATGTATATTGATGAAAACCTAGAGGATGATGAAAATGTTGAAATTGTAGAAGAGCATGCTAATGATGGGTATTTTCCACTAGAGAAAACAAAAAGCCCTGTGTGGAGACACTGGGTTTAAAACAAAAGACAGTCAATTCGTGGAAAAGGACAAGTGGAAAAGAATGACAGTGTATTATATGCTGTGTAAGAATCCTTCGTCCTACAAAGGGAACACAACGAATTTGATGGTTCATTTGCAGTATCACCACAAAGTGGAGTTTAAAGAAGTTAGAAAAAAGATAGGAGCACTGGAGAAAAGGCAAGTACAAGTTCTGGAATGCCTGGAGTGCCTTTACAACCTCTATTGAACATTCATTTGAGCTTGCCAGCCGTATTCCAAGAAATTCAGCTAAATAGAATACCCTGACAAATTCGATTTGCTACTGTATCATGAAAGACATGCTCTCAATTAATACAGTGAATGACAATGGATTTCAATACATGTTAAACAAGTTTGAAACTCCAAATGATAGGACTGCTTTTGCTAGGTATTTTATTCCGGTTATGTATGAATGTGAAAAGGCAAAGGTTAGTAGTGCACTATTATCAGACGTGCAGTAACTACTAATCTATACTAACTGCAGATATGTTAGCCTATGAATACAAGGATTGGGAGATGTGCTGCCACTTGCTGGAAAGTGCTGAAATAATAACTCCCAACTTATCAGCTCCAACTAGCTCCAAACTTAGCAGCGGGCTTGAAGGAGGATGCACTTGAGCGATGGAAGCTACCGTTAGGGAAGCTATATACTGCTGTTTCTGATATTGCCAGAAATATTTGTCTGAATTTGGATGTCGAGCATGTTGTTTTGCCCACACCATTCAGTTGGGTGTCCAGAAGGCAATGGATTTGTCAGAGATGTCAAAGGTATAGGTGGAGCCAAAAGGTTGGTGAGTCACTTTAACAAATGTTCTGGGTAGTAAGCAACAAGATCTGAAGCATGACAAGCAGCGCTTGATCCAGAGCATTCCAACGAGATGGAACTCTACCTATTATACATACGATAGAAAGAAAATTGAAACAGCAGCAGCCTCTTTTTTTGCAGCACTGATTGAAATCCACTAGTCTGATTTTTGATACCCAGTGATGCTGAAATTATGCAGTAATAGAAGCTTTTATCTCCGTCATGCAATCCATAGTTCTATGTAATTTGTGGGGAGAAATGGGTAACCCTCTCTGGGGTTCGGACACTGATGTACAAGCTTACTGTTAAACACCTTGTACAGTACAGACATCAACTGACAGCAGATCGACAAAACAAATGAAAAGGGTATTGTGGACTGATTTTCAAAGTAGATACACAGATTTATCTGTTGCAAAAATTTTACAGAATGCTTGCTTTTAGATCCAAGGTTTAAATATTTTAGCTTTTTGTCAGAAGAAACTAAACAGAGTGTTACGCTAGCGATCAAAGAGAAAGTGACAGTTTTTGCAAGCCTAGCTGCTACCGAGGAGAAAAACAAATGGAAGTGGATCCGAAACCTGCCCCCAAAAAGAAGAGTAAATTTATGTCATTGTTAGAGGATGTGTGGGAACCAGAAGTAAGAGAGAACGTGCCTAGAAGAAAGTAAAAAATACTTGTGCATTGACAGTGATCCAGAGCAAAAGCTGGTGGAAGCAATATTCAAGTCAATTTCCTGTCTTGTCAAAACTATCTAGGTATCCCAGCAACTTCAGTTTTAAGTGAAAGACTTTTTAGTGTTGCTGGCTAGTCATGTAATCAACTCCTGTTTACTTCCAGAGCATGCAAACATGCTGCTGTTTTTGGCCCAAAATCTGAAATAAGTTTCATTACTTTGTACTTACTATCAAGTCTCAAAATTCATTATGCATGATTAAAGCTTTTGTTGTACATTGTACATAGTACAGTTGTGTGTATGTGTATTGTGTATAATATATTTCAATATATACAAAGATTGCACCTTTGCTCAGTTTAGCTGCACCTGTGTAAAAACAGAAATTTTAACATGTGTACTGTACTGTGCATACAGTGTTGAGTGGTGTGATTATTGTACCCATTATTATGATAATCGTGATAATCAACTTTATTATCATAATATTGGTTTACCCATTATTGTACAGGCCTAGTTTTGGTGGTTAACAGTGAAATTTTTATCCTTGCAGCTCCATATACATTTTGGGATGGTTTGCTAGTCCACGAAAAAATTTTATTTAGTAGCATTGCTCAACTTTGCCCCTTAAATACTTTTATAGAACTTTGTGTGGGCGAGATCAAAGAAAAAGTCTACTTTAAAATTCGTAAAGTACACATTAGGGCAAACAGTGCTTTATTGCCCACAAAGAGTGCTTTATTAAAGCATAATTGCCCACGTACTCTTAGTGCAGGCTAATAGCCTTCAGCGCTTGCACCAGTATGATTAATCACCCAAGCCAGTGTAGGCTGATAGCCCTTGCCGCACTGAGTAGTCATGCACCCCAGCTATTATGATTTCTACCACTGGATTGCTTTTATAGACATATCTAAATACTTCGATGATGGGTGGGAGAAAGTAATATTGCTGTTACATTTATTAATGTAAACGGACAAGTCCTGAAGATAACATGAAAATACTTAACCATATGTGTCTCAAGGCAAATACAGCATGAGGCTTTGCTTCGTGCTGTATTAGCCTCTCGACATGCCCCCTCGTGCTGTATTTTCCGTACACACGTGCGGCAGTGCTTTAACTATAATGTATGGTATGTACAAAAAGTGTGTTTGGCTAGACTGAGACTTTTATTTCCTTTTAATGTTAATCATCACTATAGGCTCTCTTTGTCAGAGATAATGCAACATTCTGGTCAGGAGGACATGATAAATTACCTTATGTTGGGAAGATTCTTAGCTTTTGGCAGGAAACAAGTAAGTTAATTGCTATGCATTTTATGTGCATGGTGACCATGAAAATTGCAGATACTTACTTTACATATCCATTATCCGTATAATGCACTGTAATTTTCATATATTTTGTAGTTTCCCAATATACTTACTTGGTTAATTAAATTTGTTACTATGGAACGGAGATGTAAGCTGTTACTTTAAATCCCTAGCATTTGATAACTGCATGCCCTCTATTTATCACACACAGTACTACTGTACACGGTAATACTGTATAGTAGAGATTTTCCAAAATCAAGGGTATCCACCACATTGCTACTGCAAATATCTTATGTGACATAATGCACTTTTACGGAAGAGTCTTTGTGTATCTAATTTAACCTTATATACTATACCTATTGAAAAATTAAAATTTTAAGATAAGAAACAGAGATCAATCAAAAAAAACCATGAAACAAGAAGGGATCGAGTAGATTGACATTGGTCATGGTTATATCAGGTAAGACTCTGGTAAAGTTAAAAAGAGTTGAAATAGGGATTCGTAGGTTTACCACTATTGGTGTGTTGATCCACTCCAGCTTTATCCCTTCTGGTTTTTTAGTGATCCTTTATTTCCATTTATGGATTGCAACTGGCCTTGTGTAACAGACATTCAAAGATTAACCAGAGAATAGAGTTTGTGGGAGGCATTCCGGAACCAAAACAAATTATAAGTGGATTGATTACTGATACCCACAATACATTAGAAAAGTTGGACCAATATTTTCTTGAGGACCGGAAGGCAGAATGGTATTTTGCACCTCTTAACATACCTCTGTGCTTGTTTAAAAGTCACTGTAGAATTCTCCAACCACTGTTTGTCCGCTCATTACTTGAAGATAATCTGTATTTGTATGCATGCATACATGTGACTCAGGAATGCCTCCTGAAAAACCTCTATCAGATTTTTACTAGATGAATAAAAATGGAAAATTTTAAATGAGGAATAGTGATTGCTGAAAAAAGCCTTGAAACAAGATGGGATTGCTGGGGTGGTAGTGTAAACCACAAATCCCTATTTTGACTCTCTGTCATAGATTAATTTTACATGCTCCACTCATATTGATACTAGTCAAAATAGGGATTATTATCATCCCAGTGATCCCCGTCTTGTTTCATGGCTTTTTTTTCAGCAATCCCTATTCCCCATTTACTATTTTCAATTTTATATTCATCTACTTTATGTACTTTGTTAAAAATCCAGTAATGGATTTGTTTTATTGATAATGATGATTGTTGTAGATAGAGCTTTTAATTTCTGTTCAGTGCAAGCTTTGTTGTTATCAGACACATTTGACTGCATTATTAGAGTATTTATGTGACTATACTCTTGGCTGTGTACATAAATCTTAAGCAGCTGTTGTCATACATGAGAAGAACATATACTGTACATTGTAGTCTCAGGACTCGTAGTCATTGTCGTCACATTAGCATCCTCATGCAGTGCATGCTCATAAATACACACTAATACTGAGCTACTGTAGCTACCTGTCACAATACATGCCCTTTGACAAGCATATAATTAGAAGTTAAATAGTCAGTGGTTGTACATTATACAGGTGTATTTCAGCCAAGACCGTACACAATAAGAAGAATCACATACAGTTTTTTCCAGGGGTGCAATATTTTATGCTGGATGAACATATTATTATGATTGGCTCACCGGTGCACAGTAGTACAAACGATCTGTCAAAAGCTAATATATACGTACAGTAGTTTGTGCAGAGTTTGTTGTTCATGTTAGTATTGTATCCGTTGCATAGGTATATATACTAGCTATTTAAAAAATTAAAATTTTAAAAGGAAGTAGGATTGATTATACATGGCAGAGCTTATGATAACGTCCGGACACCGGACAAAATCCGGTCAAATTGCATAGATGTCTGACCATAATGCAATTTGTCCGGACACAGTGTCCCATCAAAGCATAAAGAAGGAGCCTAAGGGCTGAGCTGGCATGCTATCAACAATAACATTCACTTGGTTGCCAGGAGATAGTATACATTCTTACAACCCAAGGGAGTGACCATAAATGTACCATTGCCAACCCACTGGTGTACTTTAACCACATAACAGCTGCAGTAAGGCATGTGATGTCTTACCACTATAATGTTTATTTGCTATGCTACAGTAGACATGTTGGGCATTCATCTCATGTCCAGTCAATTTTGGCAATTGTCCGGCCGATTTTGGTTTGTCAGGACATTGTGGCAGGACAACAGAGAATTCTTATCATAAGCTCTGACATGGTGCTACAAAAAGTAAGGAATTGTTTCTCATTTCAGCTGTAACGTATTTGAGCTTGTTTCCTTACTTTTGTAGCATGTATAATCAATCCCTACTTCCTTTTAAAATTGAAAAATTTTTAAATGGCTAGTTTGTTTACTTTTTATGTCTAGCTAGCTATATTATACTCTTTGTTTTCCACATGGTATAAATGTCACTTGAAGCAACTATCTTTTACCTCCGTAAGCAATAAGCACCTCTAAAAATAATTATCATATTTGTCTTTAAAGTTATTATAGCAACCGTTAAATGCTTCAGCTGCATTTCTAATGTCCTAAATGTTGATGATTTAACAGTAAAACATCGCTGAAGAGTCCACCATTAAGAGTTGAACCCTCGCTTTTAGAAGTCTGGATCCCTAGGTGGATCCGCCCCTCAAAGGCATTATTAGCTAGCTACCTTTCAAAAAAAGCTAAACTAGTAAGACTATTAAACGACTACCCAGCGTTAATAAATGCTAGAGACAAATCCTTGGGTACTACACCAGTTCACCCTCGTGTTACGCACACACGTACTCACACTTCATTAAAATCACGTGTTTGGGTTGTGGCACGTGCTGCAACTGTTAAGCGCTGCAATTATTAATTATCCTTTGAGAAGAACAAAGAAACTAATGAACGATTAAAGTAAACAGCATGATGCAGTGGACAGAATGTAATCAGAACAACAGATTCGTGAATTCGCCGTCATTACCTTAGCTGTCTAAAATTTCTGGAGCTGTACACCTAGTCTTACAGCAGGCAGGCAAGCAGACGAAATCTAGGTGAATTTCAAAATTTTTAAAGTTCACTGTACATTGAAACATTCAACTTTTTGCTTAGCAGTACTAATGTATTCCAGGTGGTTTTTTCGGGTAAAGCTTATTGCAAGGCTGTTTTTTAAAGTGCAAAAAATTACGAAGCCACATGATTTCTTACCAATCCCTACTTAATAAGTACTAGCGTACTACAAACAATAAGTGGCATCCACAAATAAATTATTTCACACACCACACCATATATAGCTAGTCTGTACAGTAGCTAATCTTGAATACACATACATAATTCACAACAACAAAGTCAAATACTGTGTAGCTGCAATGTCAATCATGGAATGAAGCCATAATGTTGTTTACACAATGTGGTCAGATAATTATGGCACTCACAAATAGTTTTAATTTAATTAATACTATACTGACTCCACCCAAATTTAGACTTTACGTGGAAAGGAAATGGTTTATAGAAACTATATTCATAACAATGAATAATCTCTGGTATCAGCGCATCACTTCCATTACATTAGTTTCGCGTGGCCAAATCGCTTTTTCTCAGCATGGCACTTATCAATTAGAATTATAAGCACCTGCTCGAAAAAGGGTCTGGTTCAGAATCAATATGCCAACTCGGTTTTCACACCCCAAGCTAGAGCTCGGGGTGTTTAATCAACTTTTGTCATAAAACGTATACTTCCTTTTAAATGTCAAGCCTCGTGCACACTGGAAATGCCACAAACGATTGCTGGTAGCGGTGATGAGAGACACTGAGGTTGGTTTTCTAAGGCTGAAAAGGATTACTTGCTCAGTTTACCTTTAGCCTTTTCATTTTCACAAGGAATTGATCTGTGTCCATTTCAACCATAGAAAAACAGCCTTAGTGTCGCTCATCACCACTACTGGCAATCGTTCATGGCATTTCCACTGCATGTGTGGCTTGAAATATAAAAGGAAGTATATGTTTTATGACGAAAATTGAGTAAACACCCGAGCTCTGTGAAAATGAGTTGGAATATTAATTCTGGACCAGACCCCTTTTCAAGCAGGCGCTTATAATTCTAATTGATAAGCACCATGCTGAGAATAAGCAGCCTGGCCAATCGAAACTACCATTACATCTCTGTGAGAGAGTGCTTGTATGGTTGCTTGTAGTAAATTGCGAGGTAGCTTACAGGAAGAAGTATACTCACCATGCAGAGACCATAGATTATAGATCTATGCAGAGATGCTATGCACGATCTTAGAAGTTTAAGAAGTGCTGCTACAGCCTTGAATACTTACAACAAAGCCCGAAGAAGCTCACACAATAGAATCTTGTAATTTTATTGTTATACGGTTTCTTTTATATACGGAACTGCTGCTATATTGTAATGGCAAAGAGAACTTAGAAAATTTTCGAGGTGTAAGGTGACTCGTGATCTGTGGAATAAGGGCTTACTAATAGGCCATGGGACTCAGTAAGCATGGCTATATAGTTTTTAGCATAAAAAGTGGATAACTTTTGCTGTACATGAGTGAAACAAAATAATAATTATACAACCAAATACTAAGAAGGATAAGAATTGTGGTTAAAAGTATGTCATAAATAATGAATGAGTAAATTAATAAATGTGACCAGATTTTACAGAACCGAACCAAATCGCACATCAGGCAAAATCAAACTAACACCACCAGTGGATAGCTACACTATCGTACTACAAGTTTTGACCCTCAGCACTACTCAAACTACACGAGGCTGGTTTTCACACACGTCTTTTCTGGGTGGTGTGGAGTGCTCAAATGGCGGTTTCAGGCCTTGTGAAGGACCTGGCTTGGCAAGAGTCAGTGGTTTACTGGTGGACAGCCTTATAATGTTGGCCAGACATGTTCTCTGTTGATTTTGCTACATATCAGCCACTAAGGATCCAGCACAGCCCTGTAATCTCGTGTCTGGACTCCAATTGTGGTCTGCCTCCATTTTGAGGTCTATCTCTTGCCCTCCCCGCCACCCCCCAGCCTCCACCCCTTTGTGAGCACTCGTGATACTACTTCGCTCGTCCAACTGCTCAGATTTTCTATCTTATTTGGCAGGAAACTGTACAAGCAGCTACAAGTACTGGAAGTGGCTTGAAAGATAACAGATTGATGCATCTTTTGTGTAAATTTCATACGCGTGCTTGCCATCCTTGGAGAGTTATGCTGGCTTCAATTCTTTAAAACCGTTTATCTCGGAACTTCTAGTGTGCGATTTGGATCGTTTTTCCAAAATCCAGTCACAAATAATATTCTCGAAAACTACAAGGCCTACAGACATGTACTAATTAGGGATAGATTCACCGGAACAAAGGCACAAACATATAATAATGATGCCTGTTCATGCTGGCAAGTGAAATGATACAACGATTCTATTTGACACTGATTTAAACACCTTAGCACATGACCTGCATTCCATTGCAGGTATGTGTTCACTTGCTCATTGATCAGAGAGAGATGACGGTTGCTAGAAAGATAACGGGCTGGAAAGCAGATGTACAACGGGTTAGTGTTAAATAGTCAGGTTGCATGTGTTTTATTACAGCTGATGGTTTATAGGCGACATATTAATTACCGCTAATGGTGTGTTTATGCCTGTAGGAGAAATGGCGCTTGCAAGATAGCTAATGTAAGAAGGCCGAAGTAGGTCTCTTATTAAATACTGTACAATCGAGATATTCTAATAGAACAGTCACTTTAGGGCACACACTTTGGTTCATAATAAGGATTGCCCATGTTTTTTTGCAAAAACTCTAATATACTGCACACCTAAAACCACAGCATCCTCCAACTCAAAACAACCCATTGGTTGTTATATGTAATGAGTATTGGTCCACTAGTAAGTATAAAGTGAAAAGGAAACAGAATGTGTATGTGGGACGAAATTGAAATTTGCCGTTTTGTTCATCTTCATGTTATTATTCATATTACTAGGACCGGGTCCATACAACCAACAAATGGGACAAACTAACAACAGGGCAAGGCATATATCATGTAGCTAGCACACTGTGGTCAGGAGAATAAGCTTCTCCTAGTGGTGCAATATAAACACCAGCTATTATGCAATTGCATGAGACCAGCATGGTTTTCTAAGCTGGTAAATGTAGATGTGACTGCTGCAACAAAATTAAAATTTAGAAAGTGACTGCTATATTAGGGTAAGTGACTGCTCTATTAGAGTTTAGAGTACAACAAGTTTGATACTGAAATTTGATTGGCTGAAAACGTGGTCTCTAAATCTCGTAGAGCCACGGTCATGTCCAATAGAGACCACGCTCTGAGGCGATACGAAACACGATAATTACGCGCCTGTAACATTGGCAACGCATGGGCATTTAAATGGCTAGTAACAGCCGTACTGAATTAGACGGAGGTGTAATGGGCTTGTTTGTACTAATCAACACTACATTACTTGCTTACAAGCAGCTGTCGAGGCACAACAACAGCAACAATGAGTTGTAGTCCACTCGCTGAGTCCAGTACTTCGATACATAGCACGCGCCTGTAACATTGGCAACGCATGGGCGTTTAAACGGGTGGCAACAGCCACGCTGAGGTCCCGCCATGTCGGGAGGTGTATAGGGCTTGTTTCTAGTATCTAGCCATACATTTCCTATTTACAAGCAGCTGTCAACTCAAGGTACAATAACGAGTTGTAGTCTAAATAAGTTAGACGTCAAGAACCACTGGGTTCTACGGGATTTAGAAAACCCTCAGGCCCTTAGTAGCGCCCTCGCTGCGCTCAGGCGCTACAGCCCAGGGCCTTCGAGTTTTCTAAATCCCGTAGAACCCTGGTTCTTGACGTCTAACTATTATATATTCAATCTAAGCTCATCTGCAAGATGAACACATACAACTTAGTTACTGTAGTGATTTAATTTCTTGTAGTGTAGGGTGAGCTAACCAAAAACATGGCATCATGTGAGTACTATCGTGGTTCATGATACTTTATTTTGTTTCAGTATTGACACCCAGATTTGTAAATGTATCATACAGTACTATAGTACTGTATAGCAGGGACCACAAAGGAGTAGGTGTGGCCCATGAGAAAACATCACCCAAAAACCAGCCTCACTTTTCCCAGACGACGATGAGGCAGTATTGGTTAGGCAAAACTAAGCCCAAACAAGCCTTGAGATTGACCCGAAATGCTTTCAACAAGTTGCTACAGAATTTAAAAATATATACATTTAACGGAATTTTCTGGTAACTGACTGACTGATTGAGTAAGTAACTGACTGACTGATGCCTTCAGACAAGCGTAATTCGATATCGGCTAAAGCTACGGGCTTGATTTTCTCACTGTTCGACGTCGCTTCAGCCTGAGAGGTGACTTTTGGCATACCGCAGTACATACAATGCGTTTTTCATGGACTTACCAGTGTCTTTATTTACGTCCCATTCATCTTTGCTGACAGTGAAAAGTGTCGATGTGGTGGTAGCATGTTATGGCTTCCCTTTCATAACAGAAATCATCCATATTTTTTATAGTGGCTACTTTGATTGCAGAGGTGCTTTTAGAACAGTACTTGATTTGTCCTAGGGCTGGGATGAAGCTTCGAATGTTTCATGGGTTCGAAGATTATAAGTACACTTCGAATTTTAAAAATATCCTTCGAAGCTTCGTAATGCATTCATAGTCTAAGAAAGAATTGCAAATAAACATCATTGTCTTTATGGCAGCTGTTTATTGATCTTGCGCAATTGATGTTCGTCTCTTCACGAGTGCCACTCCCACTTTTAAGCCATCGCAGTTTAGCTTGCTACCATAGTTATAGCATTAAAACACCTTATAAAGTGATAGATATTGCAGGAAAATGTCTGTTTAGCCATTAGTTGGTGTTTACCTATGCATGATTGCAGTATAGCAGACACACCATCTGCAATCAATCACGTCATTCAGTACTGCTGCTATGCACTTTCCAAATGCTTACAATCTTATTAAATAGGATTAGAAAGATACAGTAAAGCTTAAGAAGGATGCTAGTAAATACAAGAAAACCTGTAACTTGAAAGCTAACACCAAGGCTTCGAATGTTCAAACATTTTATTAGCGAATGTTCAGACATTTTATTAGCGAATGTTCGAACATTTTATTAGCGAATGTTTGAAGGTAAAGTTCACTATTTGTCCCAGCCGTAATTTGTACTGCTGTGTAATGGGTTGAACATAGCTGACAACAAAGCATAATGGATACTTCACAATAATTGATGTAACTGGGGACCATTTGTTTCTTGTGATGCAGTATGTGTGGATTGCAGGGGTGCTTTTCAAACAGTTCTTGATTCGTAATGCTGTGTAACGAGTCTAACATAGCTTACAATGAAGTGTAATGGATACTTCACTTTTCAGGCAATAATTGATAAAGTTGGGGTGCACGGCGCCATTTCTTTCACAGTATGCATGGGCTCACCAGTCATAATAATATATTACAAAAAAAGTTAACAAACAAGTACACAAAAAAAATTTGGAATTTTCAACTAGAGTACGGACCATAGCACATCGATAAAAAGTACTGAAACACCAACTGTGAACTGATGCTGTGGTTGCGCCTGCACGTAACCTAATTACTAGCTGCCATATATTGTAATGTTGCTGTAGCCAAGCCAACTAGAGCCTAGCAAGCCAGGTAGAAATACAAAATAATACAAACAAACGTACCGCTATTAATCTTTTTCCTGGTCTTGTGCAGCTGGCATGGTGAACTTCTTTCATGTTGTTGTGTTGGGCGTGGCCGCCTTAATTACTTTCCTTTACAGGGAGAGCGCATCCACTGGCAGCTGGCACGATGACTTGAGACTTGGTGTGCCAGCTGGTAACAATTCCAAAAACAAATGATCAGCAGTTCGTTCATCTATATCGCTGTTTGAATTCGCCTGGTTGATTAACTGCATTGAAGTGGGCGTCACGTACTAGCTGTTTTGATCGGCATTTAATAGAATAGTCGTACGGTTTCTATCACCTCCATGAAAACACCCGTCCATTATATGATTGTCTCTTCATACAACATGGATTCTATTCCCGGTGAGTGCGAAGCCTTAGACCTTGTAGTTTTCTCAAACATTATTTATTAATTAGTATTTATTTATTTATTCATTATTAATGACATAATTTTAACCGCATGTCGTATTATCTTTAGTACTTGGTTGTATAATTATTTTTTTCTCACAGGGCTAGAGCAAAATGTGAGTACTTTGTGGGGATAGAAACTACATAACTTTCCTTCCTATGTCTTTCTTCATGTCCATGACCAATTTACGAATGGCTCAGGGCACGAAGTGCCTGCATGCTATTTGGAATTACATGAGGAAGGTGAAGTTGAAATATCAACATGTATTTGGCACAAATACAAGGATGTGACAGCCATTTTGAAGTCTATACACGTGACAAAATAATTAAAATGACGACAAATGACAGTCCCACTATAAAAGCGCCACGCGGTCAAGTTCCATTGGTTTCTTTGTAGTTCTTGATTTACAACTTTCACAATGCAGTGACCTACAACTCTTCAGCTGGAAATTGTGCAGGTGAGCCTAAAGAGAAACTGGAGAAAATATACCAATTAGTAATTAAAAAAACAGGGTGTGGTGGGAGGGACATGTTGATATTTCAACTTCACCTTCCTCATGTAATTCTAAATAGCATGCAGGCACTTCGTGCCCTGAGCCATTCGTAAATTACATTTCGGAAGGCTCCGTTTCATATCAACATGTATGGTTTGAAGCACCATGGGATGCCAAAACACTTGTTCCAAACTTAGTTTTGTCATCCCCATCCAAATTCCTATGATAAAACTTCTGGAAGGTGCCTTCTGAGGACCAGTCTGCAGCCTCCAGTATCTGCTTAGTTGTAACACCTGCTCCAGCTGCTTTAGAACAGGCAGCTCCTCGCACAGAGTGTGACTTGAAAATGCTGATATCTATCCCAGCATCCTTCATAGTCTCCTTAAGCCACCTGGCAATTGTAGAGGAGGTCACTGGGTTGTGCTTCCCAATCCAAGAGAGGAACAAACAAGCTTTTGGCTTAGATGATTGCAAATCTCTAAATTCCTTGGTACGCTGTTCATAAGCCCTTAGTGTCACTACTGGACATAATATAGGGTCATCCTTGAAGCACGGAAAGAAAAAATCTGGTATGTGCTTAGATGGCCTGTTCTGCTTTGCTAAATGAGTTGGTCGGAATGTCACCCCATCTGACTGATAAGACCTCCAGTGTATATTCAGGTTGGACAGGTCAGCTGATCGAGAAGGTCTAGTCAAGGCTAACAACATTACAGTCTTAAGTGTTAGTTGCCTAAGGGTCAGTCCCTCATTGTTACCCAAACTCTTGAGGTAGCTAATTACTGTACCTACATCCCAAAAGGATGAATATCTAGGCATGGGTGGTGTTCGATGAAAAGCACCCTTCAATAGTCTTGCAACTGCGGGATGAGTTCCAACACTGACTCCATCCACCACTTCATGTACTGAAGATATTGCTGAGCAGTAACAATTAAGGGATTGATATTGGTAGCCCTGAGAGGAAAGGTCAGCCAGGAAGTTTATGACATCTGCTATAGGTCCTGAAAGGGGATTTCTACCCCGCTGGTGACACCAGCCAGCCCATTTAGCAAAGGATGAGCTGTAGCTGGAGTTAGTCTTGTCTCTCCATGAGGCGAGCATAAGGCCTGAAGCCTCTGAAGAAAAACCCTGTGATGAGTAGGATTGCCTGAGATAGGCCACGCGATCAGTTGGGGCACTCCCTGTTTCATGAGAAAGTCCTGACCTACTGGTGTCACTACCAGATCTGACAGGGTCGGTAGAATCAGAGGGTAATCCTCCAGGACTTCTAGCACTATTGGAAACCAAGATTGGGTTTTCCACAATGGCGTTATTAACACCAATCGAGCTGATTGTATTTTCACCTTGGTGAGGCAACGATGGATCAGGCACCAAGGTGGGTTGGCATTGCCCCGCTGTTGAGACCAATCCTGCATAAAGGCATCTGTTGCTGCTGCTTCTGGGTCTGCTTTCCAGCTGTAATGAGACCAATCCTGCATAAAGGCATCTGTTGCTGCTGCTTCTGGGTCTGCTTTCCAGCTGTAAAACAGGGGAAGTTGCTTGGTCAGGTGAGAGGCGAATAAGTCCACCTCCAGGGGCCCCAGCTTCTCCCTTATTCTCTGAAACACGCTTGGGTTCAGCATCCAATCGCAACGGTCTCGAACTAACCGAGACTCCTGGTCCGCTATGGTATTGAGGTGACCCGGGAGGTGTTCTGCAGTGAGTGTGACGTTCCTGGACATGCACCATGTCCACACTGTGATCGCTAATTGGCACAAGAGGGCGGAGGTAGTGCCTACCTTCTGGTTGATATATGTTACTGCCGTTACATTGTCCAAACGGAGAAGAATTGTTGTATTCGTCCAATTCTTCCCGAATGCTTGGAGAGCCAGAAATGCTGCCAGTAGTTCCAAGTAATTGATGTGATGTTTCCTCTCCTCTGCTGACCAAACACCTCCTGTTCGAGTCTGACCATTCAGTACTGCACCCCGGCCAGCCCTTGCTGGATACATCGGACTCTATTGTCACAGACGGGACTGTTGGTGCAATGGGGTTTGACGTTTGACACGAACTTCCTGTCCAGGGATAGCCACCAGGACAGATCGGCTCTGCTTAATGGGTTCAGCTGTACTACAGTATCGAACTTCCCATTCACCCCTTTCTGTGTGTGATTCGTCGGGTGCACAGAATTCATCAGAGACTGTAGTGCTCTGTAATGAAGGGGAGCTAATGGCAATGCTCGCATGGTAGCAGTTGCTTTGCCTACAAATTGGGCTATCTCCTTCACTGACACTGCTGTCTGGGCCAACAGTCTGCGGGAATCCTGTTGGATTTTCCTCATTTTCTCCTCGGGAATTGATAGCAACATTGACTGGGAGAGTATTTCGAAACCCAGAAACTCTAGCTTCTGGGTTGGTTCTAAAATAGATTTCTTGTGATTGACAATCAGACCTAGACTCTCGAATAGTTGGCAGATGGATGGGATTATCTGCTCTAACTGGACTCTGTCTTGATGTAGAATTAACAGGTCGTCTAGGTATATTATTAGGCGACAGCCCACCTGCCTTAGGAAGCCCACTACTGGCTTCATTAATTTGGTGAAAACCCTCGGTGCGGATGACAGGCCGAATGGTAGACAGGTGAACTTGTACCATTTCTGCTCCCATTGGAAGGTGAGAAATGATTGATGGTCTGGGTGGATTGGGACCTGCAGGTATGCATCATTTAGGTCCATTTTGGCCATCCAGTCCCCTTGCTGGAGGAGGTCTGGAAGGAGGTGAAGGCCCTCCATCTTGAAGTGCTCCATCTTCACGAATTGGTTGAGGCCCTTCAGATTTATCACTGGCCTCTGACCTCCATCCTTCTTCTCCACCAGGAATATCTGGGACACATAATTGTCTGGTGATAGATGGGTCTCCACTATTGCTCCTTTGGCCAGTAACTCTGCAACCTCTGCTGTTACTAGGGTTGCATTCTCCTTTGTGGTATGTATTTGATGTGGCATGTGGGTCTGGCATGGTGCATTTACTAAGTCCAGTTGGTAACCAGCCACACAGTTTGTACTACCCACTGATCTTGTGTCAACACTTCCCAGTTTGGTAGGAAGTGTGATACTCGCCCAGCCAATTTTTGGCAGCTTATTAACAGGTTCATGTTGTTTATGAGAGCCTGTATGTGATGTGCTTGTGAACCCTGTAACTGAATATTGGTCACAGCATTTAATGAATGATTTTGCACATGAGATAAATCGTGCACATGACTTATTAATTGTCATTTCTTTGATGACTGTTTCTGGGCAGTTTTGCTGTTGCTGGGTTGCCATCCCCTCTGCTTGTAATGGCCGCTGTAGTGGGCGCCACCCCCACGACCTTTGTATCTTTGAGAGTGGCCCTTGTGAAAATCCGAGCGAGGCTTTTCTGTGCCCAGGGTCTTAGTTAAGGCTGCAGCTGCTTCCAGCCTCTCCCTTGCCAGTGTGCCAAGGTTCTCGCCAAACAGCATAGGAGCAACATCCTTGAAGTCTCCATCTCTCACCAGGTCCTTCAGACGAGGGTTCATCTGTGTGAGTAGAGCCTTCCTGCGAGCAACCGTGTTGTGAGCGTTGGCATTGCCCAACAACCGAAGGGATGTCTGAATGGGTCCGATCACTTCGGCTGGTAACTCCAGCTCCTCTGCTCTCTCCAGAACATACACTAGCGGGTTTACCGCGTCCAGCCAAAAGTTGTGAAGTCGACTCGCAGCTCTGTCCGTACGGCGAGCTGCTACAGGAATAGTACTGCTCACTACCGGATCCAGCTCTGGGCACTTCAGCCATCGGGAATCGGGTACTCCGTACTTCTCTGCCTGCGAGGTCCTGTCAGTGTTTTTCAGTTTGGAGTTGAATGATGTCTCAATAAACGCACCAGCCTCTTCAGACATTGGAACCATGCAGCTCCTTTGAACCCTCGTTCGAATCAGTAGCGGTGCGGCGAAGGTCGACAAACTCGTCTTCCTCATCGTCATCCTCATCTCCACTGGCCCCTTCAGATACAGTTTTTCGCCTCTTGTTAGGAGGGGGGCCAGAGCCGGATACTAGGTCGCTGTTTTGCGAACCGGCATGCGAGTTACTACCACCATGTGTGGTCTCGCTCTTGAGCGTCAGGATTTCAGCCTGCATGGCCTTGACGCTTTCGCATAAACCTGCGATGGTCTTCTTTGTCTCTTCGTCCATCGAACGTATCAGCATGTGTCGACTGTCACAGCCAAAAAAAATGCCAATGAAACTTGACCGCGTGGCGCTTTTATAGTGGGACTGTCATTTGTCGTCATTTTAATTATTTTGTCACGTGTATAGACTTCAAAATGGCTGTCACATCCTTGTATTTGTGCCAAATACATGTTGATATGAAACGGAGCCTTCCAAAATGTAATTTTTAAATGCATATTACAATGATAGCACCCATTCTCAAGCAATTTTGCTTCTGTAGGTTCACTTTGCGTTAATAAGTATCCAATCTATTTATGTTAACAGGTTCATTTGGAAACCTTGTATCATTACCTATATTTAACCACAGCATATTAAGCTCCTATCAGAGCAACAATGTTATTGTGTACCACTGTATACTTAACTTAATTGTGATCACATAGCTGCACAAATCAGAAGCCATACTATTGCTGACCACAACATGCTATACACTGCCTATAGTTGGATATGTCAAAGCTGTATAGTACAAAGTACATTCAATAGTATGGAAACATTAGCTGACTACTTAATAGCTACTGTACATGGTGACTAACTTGATATACATGTTTAGTACTGTGTAATATCAAGCACCACCAGCACCTCTAAAAAGCAAAGAAACACGGGTCAAACAAGCCAGCATATTAAACACACAGAGATCTCTATTTGGACTCAAATAAACATTTATACAGAAGCATTCTCAGTGCTTACTGATTATTTTCAATACTTATCTGCCCCTATCATGAACCACGATAGTGGGTTCATAATAGGGATCGCCCATGTTTTTTGCAAAAATCCTAATAGAACGCACACCTAAAAACCACCTTGAAAAGCATCCTTCAACTCAAAACAACCCTCTGGCGATGAGTATAAGTCCACTAGTAAGTATCAAGTGAAAAGGAAACAGTATGTGTATTTCAGACAACACTGAAATTTGCCAGTTTGTTCATATTATTCTTATTATATTCATAATATTATTATTCTTTCACAGGCATAGCGAAGTTTACAAGGAGAATCTTAGGATAAAAAGTAGCAAGGCTTGCTGAATGGATCATTGTGCGTGTCCATGACCTATTTTTGATTTCGTTTTCGGATGGAAACAGCCCAAACCGGGCTGTTTCTTCTTGCCATTACGCTCGAGAAGCCATACAAGATCACGCTCAGAGTTACGTTTTTGGTGTGCGCTACTTGTGTCTAATAGAATCTGTCTTTATTAAACTCAGTATAGGCCAGGAAGCTTAATCTGGGCTGATGACTTTGTTGCAAGGTGGTTTTTTCACTCTGATTATTGTACACTGTACGTGGGCGGGTTATCCAGATTAAAATATTCTAATAGAGCAGTCATGTAAATACTCTAATAATGCAGTCAAGTGTATAACAACAATCCTTGTACTGAATTTGACAGCTATTAAAGGCACCAGTAATGTAAATTGTAGCTCATATTAGGAGACTCTCAGTCTGTATGCTCATTGCAATTTGATCAGTTTCATGTGTGTACTGAAATGTTGATGGTGTTACTATGCAGAATGCAAAATTACACTATTCACAACAGTTTTCTTCATAATCCATTACTGGATTAATAAAAAGTACATAAACTAGATGAATAAAAAATTGCAAATTTTGAAATGGGAATAGAGATCGCTGAAAAAAGCCACAGAACAAGAATGGATCGCTGGGGTGGTATTGTAAACCACAAATCCCTATTTTGACTCTCTGTCATAAATTTTTAGTTACATGCTCTGTCATTTTGAAGTGAGTCAAAATAGGGATTTATGGTTTACATTACCACCCCAGCGATCCCTTCTTGTTTTGTGGCTTTTTTCAGCGATCCCTATTCCCATTTTAAAATTTCCAATTTTTTATTCATCTATAGTGTATATAAAACTACTCATTTTCCTTAGTCTTTAGCTATACCATATCCATTGAGTCTAAATAGAGATCTCTGTGTGTTTAACATGCTGGCTTGTTTGACCCTTGTTTATTTGCTTTTTTCAGCGATCTCTATTCCCATGTTTTAATTTTTGAAAATTTTAATGCTTTCCTTCAGCAGCATATTTAAATACTACAAACTTATTTAAGCACTTACATGTACACACTTGGGGACCATAGCACACCGATAAAAAGTACTAAAACAGGCTGGAGTACTGCATGATATTATATTACAGTAAAAGCATCTGTAGCTACTCACTCTGTCTCATCTTTGGCTCGGGCACTTTTTCCTTTTCTTATAACATGGCTTTGGAAACTGCAACATCAGTTTATTGTTGTCAATTTTCAACCTCTTCCTTCTACATCGTGAAGCTACCTTGCCTGGCCCATCCAGTTTCCTGGGATTGCCCTCACTCAGCAATCTATAAATACAAAGATGAATGACAACATGTACAGAATAACTAGCTTGCCAGATTAAGGCCTATCCTACATACAACAAACATGCTCAGAAATGCGATACACCTACACAATCCTCTACGTACCTTCTTTTCCCTGTTGTATGCCTCTGCACTGAATCATCCATGATGCTCGCCAAAGAAAAAGCAACAAACTATGGTGCTTGCCAAAGAAAAGCAATCGACAAAGATCAACTAATGATAAAGTGATCACGAGATCTTGTAATTTATGGCAGGCAGTGCCAAACTGTTATGGCCATAAGGCCACAAGGTCGCCTTTTGCAATAACTCATTTTATATCACAATGTATCACACACGTATCATGGTTATCATGGCATCACTATCTCCAACCTCATTGTTCAATTGTATCACAATAATAAACTGGAACAATATACAGAGTATCTATATAAATAAAGCTGTCTGTCCGTCTGCATTCTGTCTTTGTGATGCCACTAATTTGACAACCAAAGCACGTATTAACACGGGACTTTAACGAAATTAAGCACTCATCTCCAAGTTTGTTGTTACAAATTGCTATGTGCTTTCGTTTGTTTTCTACAGAGCATTAAAGATGTTGGTGTAGAGGAAAACTTGAGCTACATTCCTGTCAAAATCACAAGCAAACAGTCAAAGTGTTAGCACATAGAACTGTAAACCCAAAGGTCCAGGGTTGCCAATGACAACTTTTTTTCTTCTTAGTGCCACCTTTTGTGACACACTTTTCATATGTCAGCTACTGGCGATGCTTACTTGACAATCTGTACACGTATCGACACAATTCACACGTGAAATGAAACACTCACCATCTGGCTATGTCGCAAAGTTTATTGCAAGTTTCTACCTGCATTCCTTTGTCACGTTGAAGGCCATAATGTAGAGAAAACTTCAGCTGCATTCCATTGCTAACCACACTATTAACAGCTCAGCTGGTAAAGAACCTCCCTGAATTTGTTGCGGTTACTGCTGTGTAGGGTGAGGGTTTGAATCCTAAACTGTTTTATATACTTTTTTGGTGCATACTTTTTCTCGTATTAATTAAGTTCATAGCATCCTGGCATTGTTGGAAAAGTATATAGTAGTACATTTGATAGGTATAGGGCAGGCATGGGCAGGCCAATTGGGTGCATGTTCATTTGTCTGTGTGTTTGTCCCGTGTGTTCTATTAGAGTAAGTGCTTTCTCTTTGTAACTCTAATTCTTTGTGATGTTAGCCACTTGCCTAAATTATAAAAACAATTATCCAGGAAGTGCACCTGTGTGTTACATGTATGTTAATTTTGCTCCAACCTTTGCTTGCAGTATGGCTACAGTAAATAGCACTGCTTCAGACATTCTTTGTTGACCACGTCATTACAGTGCCTGCATGATAGGACAGCACCACATAATTTGCGTGTCTCTTGATATTATTGGTTTAGCTTACATGTAATTCTGCTGCTTGCATGTTCACATCTTTTAACTATTTGGCTTGCATGATGATTCATGCAGAAGATATCATCATGCATGCTACTTTAGGACATGATCTTTAATGCTTCATTCCCAATGCATTGATTCATGTTATTGTGGAATATGAAATGGTCCTGCACGTAGGGCAGGTACCAATGCTAGTATGCAATAACTGATATTCTAGGACAGGAAAAGTAGCCAATGGCATTAGTACTAAATACTGTGGCAATATCAATATTGTGATAATGTTGAAATTTGGAGAATACAAGTAGTATTTTGTGGTTTTTAAGATAATAAAGAGTTATGTTACCAAGTTAAATATAAATTTTAGTGACGAAAAAGTCTAAGATTTATTGTGCAAGTGTGGCATGCCTTTAACGCAAGTGCTTTGTTTTATTATTGTAGGTGAAATGATGTGTACTGTTTACTGGTATTATCAGCCTGATGATGAAAACCTTCTGGAAGTAAGTACATGCTTGTTGTTCTTTTGTTTTGTTTGGACAGTTCCTGGAATTTTGATAACTGCATTCCAATCCATTTTTGTACCTGGCTACATAGGATAGTATATATATGTGTTGGCTAAATTTATGCCTTAGTGTGAGTATGGGGGGAGGGGTCTGGGCCAGGGAAACTTTCCCCTCAGAAGGTAAATTTGAAGAGTAAATTACTACAGTAAAACCTCACTTAGTGGCCAGGTCCAGAAAGTAAGTCCAGGTATACCTTTGCTATTACATTGATTTAATTTTTAATTTTCATTAATAAGGCCAATAGCCATGTACTGCAGATCCAAACTGGTACAATATTAAATTTCAAGGGTGCCAGCTGAGCAGGCAGTCAGTCAAGGTACAGTATCTCTGCAGAAGTTGCTGCTTCTAAGTGCCTACCGTATATGTGACTCGCTGAGCGAAACACTGACTTGTTTGCATATACTATTTGTGAGATAAATGCCATTGAATGTGCATAAATAATCTACATACATTTTAGTGTTTTTAATTGCTTCAGTAAACAGCGAAGGAGGATATAAATTGATATATTATACAAGTACACAAAAAAAATTTGAACTAGAGTAGGGACCATAACACATCAAAAAGTACTGAAGCAAGCTGGAGTAGTGCACAATGTTAAATCACTTATAAGTGTTATATCCCTACTGTGCATTTCCATTGTGGTATCTTGAGCACAGTAGGGATACTGTATAACACTTCTTAATGTTTCACTGTGATTTAATATCGTGCACTTCTCCAGCTTTTTCAGTACTTTTTATCAATGTGTTGTGGTCCCTACTCTCGTTGAAAATTCCTTTTTTTGTGTGTACTTGTTTGTTAACTTTTTTGTAAAATAAAATTATTATGACTGGTGAACCCACTCCAACTGCATCAAAAGTGAGAAATGGCGCCACACATCCCAACTATCAATTATTGTCAGAAAAGTGAAGTATCCATTGTGCTTCGTTGTCAGCTATGTTCAACCCGTTACATAGCATTACGAATCAAGAACTGTTTGAAAAGTACCTCAGCAGTCAAAGTAGCCACTATGAAAAATAGACAATTTCCATTAGGAAGAGAAGCCATCACTTGCTACTGCCAAATCGACACTTTTCGCTGTCAGCAAAGATGAATGGGACACAAAGGAGGACACTGGTAAGTCCATTAAGAATGCATTGTATGTACTGCAGTATGCCAAAAGGCACCTCTTGGGCCAAACTAATGTCGAACAGTGAGAAAATCAAGCCCGTAGCCTTAACCATTATCGAGTTATGTTTGTCTGAAGGCATCAGTCAGTCAGTCAGTCAGTCAGTCAGTCAGTCAGTCAGTCAGTCAGTCAGTCAGTCAGTCAGTCAGTCAGTCAGTCAGAAAATTCTTTTAAATAATTTTTTTAAATTCCATAGCAACTTGTTGAAAACGTTTCAGGTCGATCTTGTTTGGGCTTGGTTCTACCTAATCAATACTGCTTCATCGTCATCAGAGAAAAGGGAAGCTGGTTTTTTGGGTGATGTTTTTCATGGCACCTTTTTGGTCCCTACTATTGTACTGTATGATACCAATGGATTTGTCTCTTCTTGTAGAGTAAGAATATCTTTGTTTCGTTTCTGTACCATGAAGCAAACATGAGTTGTGTGTTTGTTTACGTTGTGGTAACTTTGTCACTGTTTCTAAGCCTTCTTGTTTGATAGCATGGATATATTTAGCTCAAAGGATGAATGCCCCAGTTCATGGTTCCAATTCTATAGTCCGTTGCACTCGACACGTATGATTTATTAAACAAGTGCCTGTAATTTTTTTTCTGTATAGGCACTGTACAAATCAATGGTTCTGCTCTTGTTGTCTATTGCTATAACTTCAAAAGCTCTTACCAGATAAGGCTGAAATTTTAAGTCATTGGTTTTTCCCTCTATACAACAAAAAAGCCATGAATTGAAGTTCAACAACATGTAAACAAGTCAGGTTTTTGCTCAGCAGGTCACACATATCAGTATTTAAGCCGGGCTTATAATAAATAAATGCCAGGTCCTATGTATGGTACAGCAGGTTGTTATTTATTGTGAGGTGCAAACTTTTAATAATAGTCTCCAGCATAAATTTCTGTGATTGTGAAATCTACAAGACATGAACGATATTTTATGCATCTGTTTGGATACTATGGTAATACAGATAGTTTACATAAAAATCTGCTCACTCAAAAATATAAGAAAATTTAGTCAGCCAGCAGACACTTTTGCAAGTTAAGCTTTGATTCACAAATTTTGCAAATAAATTCGATCTTGTACACATACCCCCACTGTGTGGTAAATGAAGGCCAGGGATTGCTATGTTCTTGTGCAAGAGTGCTATGGATTATAGTAAGGTAGCTTAGTGTCGAATTTTGAAGAAATTATTATGAAGCGGAGTAAAGTACCAATTTTGTATTTGACCATTTTTAGGAAGGGTGCCATGCCCCCATTATTATCAATCACTGCTTGTAGCAAAAATCTAAATACTGTCAACCACTGTATATTGTATAAAAAGCTGTAGCTAATAATTTGTCTGTAAAGCCCTGTCTACAGGCAGTGAGATGGTTACAGACCTGTTATTCTAGGTCTGTAAATCTTGCTGCATTTCAAATCCCACAATGAAACATGGGTGAGGATATAAATACAAATGAAACCTTTATTATAATAAGATGGTGTAGTGTGATGTGTGTAGGCAGATAAATCCATTTAACCCTTTCTTACCGAAGTTATTTCGTAAAACCACAAAAAAAACCTCAGGAAATGATATTGTATGGCTTGTGTGATCTTTGCATGATACGTGAGGACCCCACCCATTACCCATTAATTAACATGGAACACTATATACCATATGAAAGCCCTCTTTCCCTTCTACCCAAACATCTAAAAACCTTACAGGAAAACACATAACTCACACGCTTTGAAGTGAAGAAAGGCACACTGTTATTCTTCACCATAGCAGCGAAAGATGGGCGCCGCCATCTTGTTATAACCCCAGGTTGCATCATACTGTATATTTTTAGAATCCTTATCACGTGAGGAACATTTTTATTCTTAGTAGAACACACCATGATGCTCAAAGCGAAAGTTATCGAAATTTAAACAAGTACAATTGTTTTTGATGGTGTTGATAGTTCCCCATAGTCATACTTATCGCTTCGTGTTAAACTTTATTAGAAACGCCTGGGCCTACTCAACAAATTGGTGGCTATTTCAACTTTGTAGCCCCTAGGATGAAGGAGTTATGGGTCCATTTATATATAGGGCACCTGTAACACGCGTTTTTTGGCAATATATTAGCCATTCGGTAATAAAGGGTTAGTGACATATTGTATTGGAACCATTTTTGCTATTGCATTCTTCACTTTACAATATTGACTTTGTCCTGATTGCAATTGATTTGGTTGTTTTTGTAGTAGAAATTGTCACTTTAAATAGATTTGTCACCTTGGCAATTGAATTCAACCTGCCTATGGTGCTATTGCATTTGCAAGAAATTGTCATGACTGATTGTTGGTTTATAGTAGTACTGAATACAACTAATTACTACAAGTTCTTGTTAGACAACAATCGTTTCAGCTGCTACACATAGTGTTCTTGGTTAGCCAGGTAGATACTCACTAATTAGTTGTGACAAAATTTCCTGCAAATGTGACTAATTCTAATGCAATAGTGCCTAAATGCATCAAATTCAATTGCAAAAGCACAAATTCTACTGCAAAAGCAACGAATTAGATAAACAAAATGGCAAATTTCAAATTTGTCTGACCATATTTCTTTTTACTTGATCCTGATACTAGTGAACCTATTCTACTTACAAAGAACCCCCAGAACATTGTTTGGAGTTGAACGATGCTCTCCTATGTGCGTGTGTGTGTGTTCCATTAGGATTTGATGGGTAATTCTTATTATGAACCCACTGTCATGGTTCATCATATTGTATAAGAATGATGCAGTAGTTTTCAATGGCATCCATTGTTAGGATTTTTAGGAAAGTGGTTGGTCCGTATGGGTGGAGTGGCAGAAGGTTATTATTATTATTTTGCTTGTTTTGTATTATTATGTTCTGGGATTGCCGGGTTAATTTGAGGGAGATATTTTGAATGGTAAAAAGTTTCTCAGTCAATTGGTGTATTCAGTCGGGGGTTGTTTATATTTTATTATATTCCTTTTCTCTAACAATGCTTTATAATACAAGTACACAAAATATATTATATAGAATTTTTAACTAGAGCACATTGATAAAAAGTAGAGCACATTGATAAGAAGTACTGAAACAAGCTGGAGTATTGCATGATATTAAATCACAGTAAAACAATAAGAAGTGTTATATCCGTACTGCATGTGCTCTTTTTGTGTACTTGTTGTTAACTTTTTTGGATATTAAAATTATCATGACTGGTGAACCCACACATACCACATCAAAAGAATAAAAATGGCGCCGCATGCCCCAACTACCAGTTATGTCTGAAAAGTGAAGTATCCATTATGCTTCATTGTCAGGTATGTTCAATCTGTTACACAGCATTACGAATTAAGAACTAAAGCACCTCTATAATCAAAGTAGCTACTATGAAAATACAGACAATTTCCATTACGAAGGGAAGTCATCACGTACTACTGCCAAATCGACACCTTTTGCTGTCAGCCAAGATAGTAAGTCCATGAAGAATGCATTGTACATGCTGCTGTATGCCAAAAGGTACCTCTCAGGCCAAAGCGACATCAAACAGCAAAAAAATAAAGCCCTTAGCCTTAGCTGTTATTGAGTTACACTTGTCTGAAGGCATCAGTCTGTAGAAAATTCTGTTTAATATTTTTTTTAAATTCCATAGCAACTTGCGTGTTGGGTTGATCTGAAAGCTTGTTTGGACTTAGTTTTACCTAACCAATACCTAACCAATACTCCCTAATCGTTGTCCGGGAAAATTGAGGCTGGTCGTTGTCCAGGAAAATTGAGGCTGGTTTTTGGGTGATGTTTTTTTGTGGGCCATGCCTAGACCTTTGTGGTCCCTACTATATACAGTCCCTACTATACAGTACTTTCTTACTGTATGATAATGCCAGTCAATTATTACACTGTATTTTGTGTAGGATGAACTTCTGGCATCTCAACATGTGGATCATAATCCTGTGGCTGCAATCATAGAGAAATGTTATGTTTTAGGTCTAAGTAAATATTGTAGGTATAAAACTATGTTAAAACGTGATAGTGAAGGTTTTGCTACAAGAGTTACAGCTGAAAGATTCGTTTCAAAAGCAAAGAAATCACTCTATCAAAAATTACAGATTCCTGACAACTTGACGGATCCAAATCTGGTATTCTTGTGCCAGAAATCATACAATTATAAAACTGGAAAAGTCAGTGGTAGAAAATAAACTTATTTTAAGCATGATGATACACTATTACTGGCATAGGTAGTTGTTTTGTTGTTTATTGCATATTTTTAGCTACATTCAAATTAGTTATTTTATACACACAAGCAGTTATGTAGTATTGTAATGTAATTTATTGCAAGTTATTTTTAGTAAATATATACTGTATATATTGATTTATTTATATACTTATGTATGCATTGTATGTATTTATACGTCTCCTGTGTATTGTAAATATGTGCGCACAGAAGTGATGTAATGTAGACTATACTATATCAAATAAAAATACCACATGGCTAGAGACAAACTACAATAAAAGTAATCTATGCTGCTTTTTTTTGTCTTTCAAAATGTTTTCACAAACAACTTGACCCCAAAATTTTGTCCATTAAAAAGTTCCAGCCTTTTGTGTTAGAGGCTTGCAGCAAATAAATCTGCACTCATACAGTACAGGGGCTGTAGGGAAACAGGAACAAATGTATTGTGTACATTAACAAATTAAATGCAACTGAACTGTATTTACACATCTATGCAAACTGCTTGCACTATGTTGAATAATGTGTGTATGCACTAAGCTTAAAAAATAGCAGTCTCCCACTAACTGATTTAACCATATCAAAACAAAGCACATTATGTACAATTTTTTTATAGAAACCTTATTAACAAATGATTCTTTTAAAAATTAACAGCTGGAAATAAAATGCATGTGTTGTTACAATTAACCACTTGCCCATTCTTTGTTATATTATATTAACCCTTGACTGGCCAAGCAACTTTTTTTTTAATTGGTAGAAGTAGCTTTTACTATGTTGATTGTCTGGGGGATGAAAACTGATGTGGTTTGAGAACACTCTGAACAGACAACTGGAAATCACTTTAAACCAGATAAAGCACTGACACTCATGCAATATGACAAAAACATTATTCTGGTGTGCTCTCCAGCCAAATACAGCACTTGGCTTTGTGTCATGCTGTATTAGTCTCTTGCCCATGCCCTGCTATTTTTTTCCTTATTGCACTCTGTAGGCAGATTTTTGGGGAATGATCTATTAAACATGTACAAGTAATGCAGTTTCGTTACGGATGCAGTTTCGTCACGGATGCATTTTATTATTGATACAATTGTAGAAAAAGTACATCCACCGAAATTGCTGTATGGTTGCTATTTTGATGTAGTCTGTTCTTTGTGCTTTACTAAACCTTTTCCCACTAGATCAGGTACTTCAACAGCCAACCATGGACCAAGCTACAGGTGTAAAACATACATACATATATATACATTATAACACTAGAAAACAATAGTACTATACAAAAAAGCAATTACAGGTTGTATTCTAGTGTAAATAGCACACTTTAGAAGTAATCAAAGTGTTCAGCAATGAATTGTTTAACCCTTAAACCTGCATAATCCAGAAAACTGGTTAATAAATACGCATGCCTTGCATAGAGCGCTGTAACTTTCGAAGCGTCCATTCTATGGCTATGCTATTTACATCATTCTACTTCTGATGGAACAAGGATTAAATGATACCTAGGGTTTTACCCTAACGCTTAATAGTGAGGCCAAAACTAGCCGTGAAAATAACTTATCGGTAAGGAAACATGCAAACACTTTTAAAATAGTCGATAACTCGATGGTAGTTGCTCCTATTACCTTGCAACAACTTCCATTTGACTTGTGAATATTTGTATCAGGCCATATATGACTCACGTGAGTAAACCCACAATCGAAAGTAAACACGTGGCAAGAATTTTGAAACACAGACGTCATTCGTCGATGTTCATCACTTCATAACAAGTAAGCCATTGTAGTTACAGTGTTCATTTAACTTTCTCCAAGTAGCCCAGTGGACACACTTGTAATCTATGTATGCTATAAGAATTAAGTTACACCACCTAATGTCGCCATGCATGTCCATGGATTTTGGAAAAACGATCCAAATTGCACATTAGAAGTTTCGAGATAAACGGTTTTAAAGAATTGAAGCCAGCATAACTCTCCAAGGATAGCAAGCACGCGTATGAAATTTACACAAAAGATGCATCAATCTGTTACCTTTCAAGCCACTTCCAGTACTTGTAGCTGCTTGTACAGTTTCCCAACAAATAAGATAGAAAATCTGAGCAGTTGGACGAGCGAAGTAGTATCACGAGTGCTCACAAAGGGGGGGGTGGCGGGGAGGGCAAAAGATAGGCCTCAAAATGGAGGCAGACCACGATTGGAGTCCAGACACGAGATTACAGGGCTGTGCTGGCTCCTTAGTGGCTGATATGTAGCAAAATCTACAGAGAACACGTCTGGCCAACATTATAAGGCTGTCTACCAGTAAACCACTGATTCTTGCCAAGCCAGGTCCTCCACAAGGCCTGAAACCGCCATTTGGGCACTCCACACCACCCAGAAAAGACGTTTACTAAAACCAGCCTCATGTAGTTTGAGTAGTGCTGAGGGTCAAAGCTTGTGGTACGATAGTGTAGCTATCCACTGGTGGTGTTAGTTTGATTTTGCCTGATGTGCGATTTGGTTCGGTTCTGTAAAATCTGGTCACATATTGTGTAAACACGCATTTCCAAAAAGTACTGTGCGGGTTTAAGGGTTAATAATTATATTGTTGGACCTCATGAGTACCTGTAATATGCATACTTTTTTACAATCAATACTGGTTGCAGTGCTAAATCTAATGGATTTAACCCTTAAACCTGCAGAGAATTTTCGGAAATGCGTGTTTACACAATATGGGCACACATGGCGACACTAGAGATGGGGTAAGTTAATTACAGCCTACAAACACACAGATTAAAAGTGTGTTCACTGGGCTATTTGGAGAAGGTTAAATTAACACTGTAACTACAGTGGCTTGCTTGTTATGAAGCGATGAACAGTGACGAGTGGCGTCTCCGTGTTTCAAAAATCTTGCCACGTGTTTAATTTTGATTGTGGGTTTACTCACGTGAGTCATATATGGCCTGATGGAGAATTTCATGACAAATTGAGTGGAAGTTGTTGCAAGGTGATAGGAGCAACTACCATCGAGTTATCGACCATTTTATAAAGGTATGTAGAGGGTTTGCGTGTTTCCTTACCGAAAAGTTATTTTCATGTTTTGGCCTCACCATTTAGCACTAGAGTAAAACAATAGGTATCATTTTAATCCTTGTTACATCACAAGTAGAATGACGTAAATTGCAAAGCTATAGGAGTGCGGCATGCATACTTATTATCCAGTTTTCTGGACTACGCGGGTTTAAGGGTTAAGAAATTAAACAAGACAACATGACATTATACCTTTTCACAGAGAATAATAATTAAGAACTGGAATTCTTTACCCTATGAAATAGTCACATCAAGCAGGTGGTAATAGACTATCATACACCTGTAGCTGTACAATTTTTATAATTATAACTTCATTTGTGTAAATCAGCATGCTGGTGCTGGGTTACATCTCTCCACTTTTAAACTCTAATACAGCAATCAGTTACTCCAACTAATATGTAGTGCTGAGCGATAGTGGAAAAATCACCATCATGATAGATATTGAAGTACTATTCATGATAAAAATTATGATAATATCACAATAATTACGATTTGAATGATCTTCAGTCAAGTTCCAAGTATTCAATGCATGCTAAGCATAATTACCACCATCATAGATTACTATTTGCTTGGTTTTCTTGTAAGTGCATCAATTAGATAATTAATTGTGTGGGCAGCCGATATTTCTACAATTTTTGTTATTATTATAAATTTTACCACGAGGGTTAAAGCCTTGCAGCCAAACTTTTCCATGATATTGTCCCCCACCTTTGCGCTGGGTTGTTGAGTACTGCATGGAGAGGGGGGCGTCTTCCTGGCTGTCTGCACTTCCGTTGGAGCAGTATGGTTTCGCCCTTCATAAAGGTGAATTCATTGATGCCGCCTGTTTACATTATGGCTTTACGCCATCATTGCATCGCACTGTGTGTGTGATAAGGATTTTACCTTGTCTCATACCCTTAGCTGCCCACATGGTGCCTTTCCAATTATCCGGCATAATGAAGTACGAGACTTGGCTGCTAGTTTGATGACGGACGTGTGCCATGATGTCCAGGTGGAGCCTCAACCACATGCCCTGTCTGGTGAGGTTATGCATCACCGTTCAGCTGTGTTTGATGATAATGCCAGAGTGGATATTAGAGCATCTGGTTTTTGGAGGTGCTTACATCATCTCACCTTTTTTGATGTTCGTGTTTTTAATTCTTTTGCAGCTTCCAATCGGTCTACCACCTTGGCTACCACTTTTCGTAGGCATGAGGCTGAGAAGCATCGTGCTTATGAGGAGCGTATACGCGAAGTAGAACATGGCAGCTTTACCCCATTAGTTTTTTCCTCCTCCGGTGGAATGGGGAAAGCAGCCACTACCACCTATAAGCATTTGGCTCAATTACCCAGTGAGAAGTGGAGTTCCCCTCCAAAGATGATAGCTTTGTTGCTGTATGCTCAATATGTGGCTTGTCCTTTAAGCTTTGAATGGCAGAATGCTTGCCTCTGCTCCTTGAAAGGACTTTGGTGTCATGAACATCACCAGTGGAAAGGCATGCAGACCATGTACCTGCAATGCATCCATGGATACCAATGGCTCTATGTCTGAGGTTTCATTGTTATCGGCAACCGTGTGAATTTTTCTTTTCTGATTGGGAATGATTGGCAGCTTGGCAGCTGTTGCAGGCTAATTTCTACTGTGGGTAAACTGTTGCAAAATGGTTTTATGTGTGGCAAATGGAGCACCTCTGTCTAGTGTTGTATCACCAATAATTTTTTAGTTGAATCACCGATATTAGCTAATTTCACAAGTATCGGTTATGAAGTGGAAATAATTTGCCAACTAACTGAAACCCACAAACAATCACTAATGATGGCAATGAACAGGTGAAAGTAAAGAAAGCGGTGAATTCAGCAGTAAATGGGTACAACATTTACTTGCTGTAGCTGGTATATTTAACTGTTCAGGCTTGTTTGTTTGCGAAAGTATGGCTGTAAGGCTTAGTGAACTGTGTATATTTATCGGCTGGCCACACAATTAGTCCATCTCTCTTCACAAAGGGGCAGAATCCCACTAAAAACACTGTTTGATAAACTGGCTTAGTAGTTTTATTTATTATTATTTTTATTAAGGCTTTACAGCACGAGTACTGAAGGTCTGTAGGACACCTGGTCCTACAGCCTGTTTAAAGTTGTTATATAAAGTGTTTTTGAAAAGGTGGAGAAAGGAGAAAAAATCCATGACTGGACCTGGACAGTTTTATAACTACTTGGCTTCTTTTTCTGTTGTTTTTTTTTAAAATTATTATTAAGGCTTTACTACACAAGTGCTGAAGGTCTGTAGGACACCTGGTCCTACAGCCTGTTTAATGTTGCTATATAAAACATGTTTGAAAAGGTGGAGCAAGGAGAAAAAAATCCATGACTGCATGGACCTGAGAACCTGCAGCCATCCAATTAATGTTCGAATGCTTACAAGAGTCTGCCAGGAGGGCAGGACATTTTCTGGTTGTTAATTTCAAGTATATGTATCGTTAGTGACAAAACTTTCGCAAACATTGTAAAATAAAAGTAAAGCAAAAAATCGGCTGTCCAAGCAATTAATTACACTGATTACTATCTATATGCTGGGCACTCTATTGGTCTACGTATATGACCACACTGGCCCTCTAATAACATGATTTTCATTCTTACTGTACTTTCCCTCATCTCTTTAATGTGTTGCTTTAAGGATTCTGTTTTCTGGGCTGCCTATGAAATATTAGGTGAGGTAAGCATCAACACTCTGTCTTGTTGTTGAAGGAACCACAACTTGTGTCTTTCTGTCATTCTTTCATGCAAGATATTCTTGCAAGGTTGACAATAATCTTTGAATGCCTTAAGGACGTTATCAAACTTCATGTTGTCACCAGCTGATGTCCACGGAAGCGTTTTTTTGGTGTGTCCTTCCTTTCCTGCTTGAGTAAGCAGACCTTATCAAACTTCATGTTATTGCCAGCTGATGCCCACGGAAGTGTTTTTTAAATGTTTCCTTTCCTGTATGAGTAAGCATGATGCCAATCATTACTTCATCAGATTTTTTACTTCATCAGATTTTTTACTGGATTCTGTCCCGGCAAGAAACCAGTGTAATGGCTCCATGAAACAATGCCACTTGTACGCTGCGTTTCCACTACTACAGTAGCAGACAAAAAAGTTCCTGTTCTGTTGGCGTTCCGTTTCCACTGCGTGCAATAGAAGGCTAAGAAAACGCTTACAGAACAGAATAAAAATGCTAGCAACAGTCTTACCGTTTTCGAAGTATTTGTGAAATTTTGCAAACAGTTGTACAAGCTATATTGCCAAGTTATTCAAGACGATGAATAATACTGTGCACCATTGGCCACCAAAATTGTTGCTACAATGCTCCGAGAGTCTGGGATGGAAGCTAGTTGGCAGTTTAACATTCGCATCAGTTTAAACAAGCCAATATAACACTAAACGGAATAAAAGAGCCTACAGAAGGTTAGTACAATTGTTAAACAATTAGTTTTATTGTTTTTTAATCACAGATTTGTTGCTATGAAGCCACCATGTGCCAGAAAGCAAAACCAGCCAGGATGCTGCTATCTCTACTAATGTCTCCTTTTCTAAAAGTTATTATATATTTCTATATACTTTCACTTTAGTCCATGGCACACTGTTAATTAAGTAACAAAATTTACTTTTGTTCAGATAAATAGGTAGTGGGCATTAATTAGGGAGAAAGTGTCATATTGCACATGATAGTATTTTTGGCAAAGTTCGCTTGAATACTTGTTGCTATACACAAATATGATTTAATAAACAATAGAACAGTTGGTTATAAGTCTTCTTCGCCATTTGTCACAGTCAGCTACTTTCCGTGAGCCTCGCCTCTTGTACAGTAAGCAGTGGTGTTCTACATAGAGAAAGACATGCAGTACACATACGTACATTAGTGTGTTAGCATTAGTTAGTATTCACTTACTTATTAGCAACTCTTCATTCACTCCATTTCCTCTGCAAATAAAACACACATTCTCAGCAATAATTAAAACGCTAGCAAAGCAGAAACGCTACAAAATGGAAACGTCTCACCAAAAACATAAAACGCAAACAGAATGGGAACCTTTTTGTCCGCTACTGTAAATGAAGCAGGATCTGGCGGTTTGCACAAACTCACTGCCATGTTCAGAAACAATCAGAAAACTTTATAAATCGTCAGGATAGTTCAGACTAGGTCAGTTCTCACAAGGGCAAGCACGACAAAAGTAATAGCACTTCTGACACCATGTGGTATTCATGAGACTAATTCATTATTATTACCCATTACAACATCATACATACAATACATGACATCATACATGCCTTTAGCTACATGTATAAGATTGAAATACTGATTAAATGTACACTAGTATAGCTTCAGGTGTAGGAATTGAACTTCTTTTTTTTTATTTCTATGACCATTGTTTACTTAAGCTTGTATGTGTAGATAAAATGAGAACTCTGTACAATTACTAACAAGTACACAGAAAAATTTGGAATTTTCAACTAGAGTAGGTAGGAACCATAGCACATCGATAAAAAGTACTGAAACAAGCTGGAGTAGTGCACGATATTAAATCACAGTAAAACAATAAGAAGTGTCATATCTCTACTGTGCATCGATGTGCTATGGTCCCTACTCTAGTTGAAAATTCCAAATTTTTCTGTATATTTGTTTGTTAACTTTTTTGTAAATAATTATTATGACTGGTGAACCAACGCAAAGCGCATCTGAATAGCACCGCGCACCCCAGCTATATCATTTATTGCCTGAAAAAGTGAAGTATCCATTATGCTTAATTGTCAGCTATGTTCAACTTGTTATACAGCATTTCGGATCAAGAACTGTTGGAAAAGCACCTCTGCAATCCATCCATACCGAAAGAAAGAAATGGTGCCATGCGCCCCAACTAATTATCGTCTGAAAAGTAAAGTATCCATTATGCTTTGTTGTCGGCTATGTTCAACCCGTTACACAGCAGTACAAATCAAAAACTGTTTGAAAAGCACATTTGCTATCAAAATAGCCACTATGAAAAATACAGACGATTTCCGTTAATACGAAGGGAAGCCATCACGTGCTACCGCCATATCAACACTTTTTGCTGTCAGCAAAGATGAATGGGACACAAAGGAGGACACTGGTAAGTCCATGAAGAATGCATTGTACATACTGTGGTGTGTCAAAAGGCACCTCTCGGGCCGAAGCAATGTCGAATAGTGAAAAAATCAAGCCCCGTAGCGTTAGCCATTATTGAGTTATGGTTGTCTGAAAGCATCAGTCAGTCAGTCAGTCAGTCAGTCAGTCAGTCAGTCAGTCAGTCAGTCAGTCAGTCAGTCAGTCAGTCAGTCAGTCAGTCAGTCAGTCAGTCAGGCAGGCAGGCAGGCAGTCAGTCAGTCAGTCAGTAAGTCACTAGAAAATTTCATTTAAAATTCTGTAGCAACTTGTTGAAAGCATTTCGGGTTGATCTGAAAGCTTCTTTGGGCTTAGCCAATACTGCTTCATTGTCGTCAAGGAAAATTGAGGCTGGTTTCTGGGTAATGTTATTTTGTGGGCCACGCCTACTCCTTTGTGGTCCACAATACTATCGTGCTGTATGATAAGCAAAGCAGCTGTATCATTTAGGTTTCAGTAGACACTACATTTAGCATTCCCTATTTAGATGTAGCATAGTATGTGCATTTTGCAAGTACAGTGTACATGGTAGAAGTTCGTCAATAGTAATTAACTACGACAGGAATACTGCATTAGAGTAACACACATTGAACATACCCCAAGTGCTAAGCAGTGAGCAATACCAAACTTTGGAACATTTCTGGCCCAGAGTGGCTTAAAATGGTCTGTTAAGCAAATTTTTCCTCCCCTATAAGATGAAAATACTGCATGCATACACTGTACGGGTATGCAAAATTATACAATCACACAAAGAATATAACTGACATTTGCCATTCATTTAAATTAGAGCTGAAATGAATAGCAATTTTTACTATTCAAATAGTTGTGAACAAAACGACCGAATATTCGACTATTCTTTAAGCTTATACTTTTATTGAATAAGTACTGAAACCTTTAGTTAGGGAGCAAGGTAGCTAAAGCCTAAGCACTATTTCTACAGTATCTTTTCTAAAATAGAATTTTTACAGCATAGACACATTACTTCATTCACAATCTTAGGTTTTAAGGTTGACTTTTCCTTCTGAATACAGTGTACAATATGCTAACGGTTATTTGATTAGTGTGTTAACGAATCAAATAGTGTCATACCAACTGAATAGTCAAATAACCGAATAATTGTTTTAGCACTAATTTATATCATGGCCACTCAGGATTTACCTGATATATATGCCCATGCCCTTGGGCCTCAATTAATAATATAGTACTATTGCAATACACAAATCTTGGTATCCAAAACAGATAAGCTTTAAAAAATTTAACCCCTCTAAAAAGCCATAATAAAAAAGCTGTCATTAACATAATTGCAGCCATTTCAAATTCTTGGCCACCACATTTGTTTTTATAGCAATTTCACCCGTGGAGGCTTCTTAATAGGGGTATTCTGCTTTGCATACAGTAGATATCATTTCTTTCTTGTATTTGCAAACCTCAAAGCCAACCCTCTAGAGCTTGCTTTAATTATTTTTTCTTTGCTACAAGATTCCAGTAACAGAAAGAATACTGTATTTACTTATGCATACTGTATGTGTCTGTAATTGCACAAATAATTTTTTTTTGTTATCTTTACGAACAATTTTACAACTGTGATTGTATAAACCAACTGTGAGTGTTCAAATTAAATGTTCTATTTGGGCTACTGCACAAATAGAGTATCTCAATCTCGTATTTTCTTAATTTTAAAACCTCTTCTACTATTAGTATGTATGTGTTGAGCTGGATCCTCAAAACAATCACACATGACCTTGAAATTTGGCTCATTTATAGCACTGCTTGAACTGCTAAAAATGTTTCACAAATTTTTGATCAAATGCCATCAAAATTTCCACCATATACTTCCTATGTGGAAACTATAAAACTGCAGTATCCATTACAATACTTTTCCAAAAATGGAGCCAAACCGCACATGTTTGTTGTTGACACTTTCACTGTCACCACTAATCTGGTTGGCTAAAATGTCAATTCTCTTTGAAAAAAAATCAACTTTTCATTTTTAGCTATTTTTCAGGATCCAGTTGTACATACATATACGTGATAAAATCTGCAATAACCCCATATGTTAGCACATTTTTGAATTCCATTTTATTACATTTTCTATATGTAGATAGCCAAAGGAATGGTCAACAAAAGTTTCAACTCTAGAAGCCTTGAACTTTCAAAGATACAGTGCTACAAAGTGGCAACAACAGGAAAATCAATTTATTCAATGACAATACGGAAAATTAAATACAGGCGTTTAATTAAACGGTCATAACTTATTAATGCACTTCTTTACTGAGATGAAATGTACACCATCAGATACTCCAAGAACAAACAAATCCATTACTGGGCAAGTTTTTCCTTCCAAGCCCTTTCTAGAACTGAAAAAAGCGAAAATGTGAGAGAAAAAAGGTAGTAAACCGCTTGTCAAACATGAAGCAGACTAACGCTCATATCAGCCGTCTCTTTGGGAGCACTGACATGAAACAAAGATTTCCTAATTCCTCTTGCATTGGGGATCACTATGGTACCACGGTATTTGCCATTACCACTTTCCTTAACTGTGAAACAAGCGCTCAAAAAATAATTATTTTAGATTTTGTATTTCAACCATTACATTCAGTGCATTCTACTGTAAATTTAGGCTTGTGCTAACATATGGGATTCTTACAGATCCAGTCTCACACACACACACACAAAAAAACAAACAAACAAACAAACAAACAATCACACACACAACACACACACACAACACACACACACACAACACACATATATATCAAGACACACAGAAGTGTGTCATGCGGCCCAAGAAGCTGGCGTGCAACACCCGTGAGCAAATTAACAGGAAGAACGAAAATGCAATTTTCGCACCTCCGTAGCTCTGTGCTGCCTTGATGAAACAAGACAATTTTTGCTGTGGACACGCCCGCCAACTTCAGTACTCCACATACCAAATTAGAGCGAAATAGCTTCAAGCGTTCCCGAGATATGCAACTTCAAAAATTGGCTTAGTTTCTTCATTTTTTTTCTTCTTATTTTTCTTCCTCTTTTTGCACACTTCCAAAAACTGCTATAAAACGCAAATGCAATATCCGATTGCCTTGAAATTTGGCACACAGAAGGGAGGTATAAAGACGCATGTCGGCACCAACTTTGGCTGAAATACAATAAACAGGCAAAGAGTTATTAGCGATTATTCATGAAAACTAACAGGGTGAATATGTTAACTATTGCCCCTCAAACCCTTTGTAGTTTGAAAGAAATCAAGCTAAAAACCAGGAAGATACAATGAAAAAACCAACAGTGTGTAACAATTATGCAATCGAGATTAGCTAATAAAAATAACGACTACTTACCAGGCCTACCAGAAAAACTGCTTGGGGTAATGCTTTGAAAATCGCTGTACAGATGGAGTAATCATCTTAGAAAGGCTCTTCAATGAAGTAGAAGAATCAGACTTAAAGCCACGGAGTTATAACACGAAATCCAACATGGTGTAGCAAGTGCGAGATCGAGATACTCTAATAGAGCAGTCATCCTAATAGAGCAATCACCCTGCAGAGAATTCAAAAGATCAGCTAGAAACAAGTAACCTGTATAGAGATCAGCTACAACCAAATCACCCTGTAGTGAGTTCACCTACAAACAATTCACCCTGTAGAGAGATCAGCTAGAATAAGTTACCTTGTAGAGATTTCAGCTTCACAAACAAATCACCCTGCTAGAAGAAGTTATCTTATAGAGAGTTCAGCTACAAAGAAACCACCATGTAGAGAGTTCTTTAATAAATATATGTATTATATATATCATTTGTACATTTAATGATAAAGTTAGAAATTTTTAAAGTGTTTAACATCAGCTTAATCTTCTTCTTTCTGTAATAAAGAAAAAAAAGATAGGTTAAAAAAGCCCCAAAGCCGGCCATAGGCTGGCTTCGGGGTATACAAATACAAAAAGAACTGAAATCTAATCCAAAACAGCCACGCTGTAAAAAAGAGTGTAGCCCTCAAAAAGGCTATAGTGAAAAAGATGTAAAATCCAAAGTGGCGGCCAAGAAATGGCTGTGATGGTAGGTTAATGGTAAAAATTTTAATAACAATTCAGGTGAATTTTGTGCCAAGAACAAGCAGCACCAAAATTCACGTCGTTATTAAATTTTTTACCATTAACCTACCATCACAGCCATTTCTTAGCCGCCACCTTGGATTTCACATCTTTTTTCACCATAGCCTTTTTGAGGGCCGCATTCTTTTTTACAGCTTGGCTGTTTTGGATTAGATATATAATATGAGGGATATTACTAATTTATATGCAAGACCCTGAGAGTGTGCAGCGCTTGAAGGAGAGTGCATATATTTAGTCATATCCCAAGTAATCGTGTTATAACTGGTATATTTTACACCCTAGTAGATGAAACGATTATAAATAGCCATTTATAGTGAAACAGTACCTATTGGAAAATCAAAATCAGTAGAAATAAGACATTGTAGGTTCTTTAACGATGCCACACCCTTCTACTCGCAATTACAAAGCTATCCATGAAGGAGACAAAGAGTTCATTTAAAATCCTTTTATTTAATCGTTGGTTGATTTAAGCGCTTGTTATTAGAGACTTGTTTACCGTTTAGATAAGCACTCGGCAGATTGTGTGAAGTTACACCATATGTGGTAAACATAGCCACAGACCATGGCATATCACATAATTAAAACAATTTGCTGTGGTATATATATACCACAGCGCAGTGCTATGATCTCAACCTATGGAGATCATGCGACACTTCAAACGTGCCGACAGGTGTATATTTTGGCATACAGCCCTAAAACCAGAGGTGAGCATCAAGACACACGATAGTGTGTCGTGCAGCCCAAGAAGCCGTCGTGCCACACCGTGAGTATATTAACAGGAAGAAATAAAATGCAATTTTCACACCTATGTAGTTCTGTGATCTCTTATCCGATTGGAACCAAATTTGCTACAGACGTGCCGGCCAGTAATGGGAGTCTACATACAAATTTGAAGAAAATCGCTACAGCCATTTCCGAGATAGGAGCGAACAAAATTTCATTTTAATTTCTTCGTTTTTTTCTTCTTCTACTTCTTCATTTCGTACACTTCGCAAAATCCACCATAAAACGCGAATGCGTGCTCCAATCGGGCTGAAATTTGGCACACTTGAAGGGCTCATTAGGCAGATCTCAGTACCAACTTTGGTAGGAATCTGATGGACATGCACGGAGTTATGATCGATTATTCGTGTAAAATAAGGTCAAAGGTCTGTCACGCCCACAGGGTAAACTCCTTGAAGGAATGAGTTGAAAATTGCTATGTAGATGGAGTAACCATTGTAGGAGTGTCTTTTTGTAGTTTGAAAAGAATCGAGATAAAGACCATGGAGATATAACACAAAACCCAACCTGTGTCACAATTATGCAATTGATTTTTATGAATAAAAAACTATTAGTTTTCACGCCTACCAGGCAATCGCTTAGAGCAATGAGCTGAAAATCGGTGTGTAGCTGGAATAATCATCATAGAAAGTCCTTGCAGTAGTACAGAAGAATCGGATTACAAACCACTGAGTCATGATTCGAAAGCCAACTACATGTTGCAAATGCGAGATCGAGATACTCTAATAGAACAGTCACCCTAATAGAGCATTCGGCTACGTTTATAACTTACTCCATTAAAGAATTATATTACATTGCAAGTTATTCTGTAGGGAATTCAGCTACAACCAGTTAATCTGATAGACAATTCAGCTACAGGCAAGTCACATTGTAGAAAGTTCACCTAGAAACAAATCACCCTGTAGAGAGATCAGTTATAGAAGAAGTCACCTTGTAGAGAGTTCAGTTACAAAGAAACTATGCACCATGTAGAGAGTTCAGTTACAAAGAAACTATGCACCATGTAGAGAGTTCAGCTGCAAACAAATCACCCTGTAGAGAGATCAGCTAGAAGAAGTCACCTTGTAGAGAGTTCAGCTACAAAGAAACCATCGTGTAGAGAGTTCAGCTGAAAAAAATCACCCTGGAGAGAGTTCAGCTACGAAAAGATCACCTTGTAGAGAGTTCAGCTAGAAGAATTCGCCCTATAGAGAGTTCAGCTGCAAATCAATCACCCTGTAGAGAATTCAGCTACAAACAAACCGCCCTGTAGAAAGATCAGCTAGAAGAAGTTACCTTGTAGAGAGTTCAGTTACAAATAAACCATCATGTAGAGAGTTCAGCTGCAAAGAAATCACCCTGTAGAGCATTTAAATCACCCTGCAGAGAGTTCGGCTGCAAACAGTTCACCCTGTAGAGAGATCAGCTAGAAGAAGTTACCTTGTAGAGCGTTCAGCTACAAAGAAACCATCATGTAGAGAGGTCAGCTGCAAACAAATCACTCTGTAGAGAGTTTATCTACAAAAGATCACCCTGTAGAGAGTTCAGCTACAAAGAAACCACCATGTAGAGAGTTCAGCTGCAAACAAATCATCCTGTAGAGAAATCAGCTACAAACAAATTGCTCTGTAGAAAGATCAGCTAGAAGAAGTTACCTTGTAGAGAGTTCAGCTACAAAGATACTATCATGTAAAGAGATCAGCTACAAACAATTCACCCTGTAGAGAGTTCAGCAAGAAGAAGTCACCCTGTAGAGAGTTCAGCTACAAAGAAACCACCATGTAGAGAGTTAAGCTGCAAACAAATCATCCTGTAGAGAAATCAGCTACAAACAAATTGCTCTGTAGAAAGATCAGCTAGAAGAAGTTACCTTGTAGAGAGTTCAGCTACAAAGATACTATCATGTAAAGAGATCAGCTACAAACAATTCACCCTGTAGAGAGTTCAGCTAGAAGAAGTCACCTTGTAGAGAGCTCAGCTACAAGAAATCACCATGTAGAGAGTTCAGCTGCAACCAAAGTAACTTGTGGAGTATTCAGCTACAAACAAATCGCCCTGTAGAAAGATCAGCTAGATGAAGTTACCTTTTAGAGAATTCAGCTACAAAGAAACCATCATGTAGAGAGTTCGGCTACAAACAAGTCACTCTGTATAGAGATCAGCTAGAAGAAGTTACCTTGTAGAGAGTTCAGCTACAAACTATTCACCCTGTACAGAGATCAGTTTGAAGAAGTTCTTTGTAGGGAGTTCAGCTACAAACAAATCACCCAGTAGAAAGATCAGCTAGAAGAAGTCACCTTGTAGAGGGTTCAGTTACAAAGAAACCACCATGTAGAGTGTTCAACTACAAACAAATCACCTGTAGAGAGTTCAGCTACAAACAAATCACCCTGTATAGAGAGATCAGCTAGAAGAAGTTACCTTGTAGAGAGTTCAGCTACAAACAATTCACCCTGTACAGAGATCAGATAGAATAAATTATATTGTGGAGAGTTCAGCTACAAAGAAACCATCATGTAGAGAGTTCAGCTGCAAACAAATCACCTGTAGAGAGTTCAGCTACAAACAAATCACCCTGTACAGAGATCAGCTAAAGAAGTTACCTTGTAGAGAGTTCAGCTGCAAAGAAACCATCATGTAGAGAGTTCAACTATAAACAAATCACCTTGTAGAAAGATCAGCTAGAAGAAGTCACCTTGTAGAGAGTTCAGTTACAAAGAAACCACTATGTAGAGAGTTCATCTACAAACTAGTGACCCTGTAGAGACATCAGCTAGAAGAAGAGAGTTCAGCTGCAAAGAAACCATCATGTAGAGAGTTCAGCTACAGTACAAACAAATCCTGTAGAAATATCAGCTAGAAGAAGCCACCTTGTAGAGAGTTCAGTTGCAAAGAAACCACCATGTAGAGAGTTCAGCTACAAACTAGTGACCCTGTAGAGACATCAGCTAGAAGAAGTTACTTAGTAGAGAGTTCAGCTACAAAGAAACCATCATGTAGAGAGTTCAATACAAACAAGTGACCCTGTAGAGACATCAGCTAGAAGAAGTTACCTTGTAGAGAGTTCAGCTGCGAAGAATCCATCATGTAGAGAGTTCAGCTACAAACAAATCACCCTGTAGAAATATCAGCTAGAAGAAGTCACTTTGTAGAGTGTTCAGTTATAAAGAAACCACTGTGTAGAGTGTTCTGTAATAAATATATGTATTATATACATATATAATTTGTACATTTACTGATAAAATCAAAAAACATTTAAAGTATTTAACATCTGCTTCATCTTTTCTTCTTCCTGTGGTAAAGAAAAGAAAATCCCCAAAGCCGGCCATGGCCAGCTTTGGGGTATACAAACACAAAAAGAAGTGAAACCTAATCAAAAACAGCTAAGCTGTAAAAAAGGTGCGGCCCCAAAAAGGCCATGGTGAAAAAAGATGTGAAATCCAAGGTGGTGGCCAAGAAATGGCTGTCATGGTAGGTTAATGGTAAAAATTTTAATAACGACAATTCAGGTGAATTTGGTGCCGCTTGGTCTTGGCACAAAATTCACCTGAATTGTCATTATTAAATTTTTTACCATTAACCTACCATGACAGCCATTTCTTGGCCGCCACCTTGGATTTCACATCTTTTATCACCATGGCCTTTTTGGGGCCACACCTTTTTTTACAGCTTAGCTGTTTTTGATTAGATATATACATACAGGTACACTTAGGAACTAGTGCTGCACCTATAATAGTCAGGTGGCTTAGTGAAATTACCGTTACCGAGTGGACAAAAGCACCAAATTTGGTGTGAGACTTCTTTAGGACCTATTAACCAATTTTAGCCTAGGAGCCCTCTCAGGATTTTAAGTACATGCCCCCAAATCAAAATGGCTGCTATTTACATTAAAAATTAATTTTTCAATGTCATAATAACTTTTAAGGACATTTTGCACTGTACCATTTGGTATAATAACATGTCATTTGAGTTCTTTAGTCAGTTACAGTATCTAAAGTGTTATTGCATTTACAGTTGCAAAGTGGTGAACAGGGTAGATTAGCTTTTCCACACTTGCATTTTGTACAGTCTCCCTTACAAGCACACTTGATTAATTCTCTGCATTCCTTGGATACTTCTGGAATTGTCATCCAAACTGGCTGCCATGACTGTGTTGGTAATGCCTTGGTCCAAGCAAAATCTTCTGGAGATGGTATCTCTGGCTGTGCGTCAGTGCTGGTCGTCCATACTCCAGCTTGGTACAAAGCCCGCTTTGTGTGCTGGAGAAGTGCATTCTGCGTAGGTGGTATTTTATCCATACTTCTGTTCTTGTGACAAAACAATTCCTTCCTTGCTTCATTCACTGAACTCAGCGGACTGGTTTTGTCATATAAGATGACTATCATCCGTTCGATTTTCTGGAAATGACCACAGTCTGTATTCAAATGCACGAATGGGTGGGTAGCCAGATACTGAAATGTTTCTGTAATCTCTTCATAGGCTTGCCATGCCTGCCATACTGACTTCTTGCCCTTCCCTCTGAAGGCAGATGTCGTGTCACAGCCAGTCAGTGTATGGAATACTGGTAGTGCACGTGATCTTGGCTCCCCAAGAGTGGCACATATTGCATTAACACTGTACAGCCTGAAATTCTTACCCATACCAAAGGCAATCCAGATATCAACTGGTGATTCCATTGTGGTGAGCTCAAAAAATATGCCGACGAGAATGACAACTACATCAGTGTCTACAGTGCGTACTTCAATTTTCTTCAATCCCTGTTCCAGTGCATGACGTACGTGCACAACAATTCTGGTGTCAGCTTCTTCATGGTTGCAATTTGGCATTGCATTGTTGCCGGGGCCTACAGACACCACAGAGTGACCCAGCGTTATGTAAACTACTTTGTTGGGTGGAAAGGAGAACTCAGAAACCTTGGATGTGAGATATGCAAACAGCTCCTTTTTGTTATTTGGGTCATGAAGAAAATTCATCCAATTGCCTGGGATTTTGGTTGGACCAGACACCTTCTCCGCACACCTCTACCTCTTTTCTCCCGTGTAGATTCCTTCAGGCTGTCTGGCAAGTATAAGTCCCATACAATATCTACTCTTGCACAACCTTGTAGCTGCTTATTTATGTATGGAACAAATACTTTGTCTGCATATTCATTGAAAGTACTCACAGCTTTAGTTGGCAGGAAGTGAACAATTACAGCACCATCAAGCACTATGCAATCATATGTTGATGGTGGATCAGGTGATTCACAATCAAGACATCCCAGAAGATCTGACTTTGAGCTAGGTAAGTTTAGCTTTCCGAAGTCTGAGAGGGAAGGTGGGAAAGATTGTATCTCATGCGCAAAGAATTTGGTCAGGTCTCCATCACGATTCTGCATGGAGATGTACAATTGTCCAAAGAGAGCTACATTGTTTTGAAGCACTTGGATCTTTTTCCCTTGCTTTGATGTTGTTTTTATTTGTGGTCTTTTGAAGAGAGCAAGAGAATATCTCTTGATAGGCTCGTGAATAGAGGTGGTGCAGTTTTCAAGGACGTTTGTTACAAAATCCTGATACTGCTTGATGCCTGTGTCTTCCAAATTATACAAAGCAAGTCTAACCGATTCATCCGCACAATTTCTACTGTCAAGTGTTACAAGCTCCTCACAATCATCAAGGAAAGGATTTCCCATTCTCTCCATTGTTTTAAACAGACTGTTAACCTGCTTCTGAAACGTCTTCTGTGCTGCACCACCCTGCTCATAATTCTGAAAATTCCTGGGATTGTCTGGGTTGGTTTCAGGTAAGTACTCTTCTTCGAATTGTCTCTGCAGCCTGGCTAGCTCTGGCCCTGATAACATCCAGCGTCTGAATGCAGTAGGGTTTTCTGTAAGTCCAACACAGCCACCAGAACCTTTCACATAGGCATTTTCTTGCTCATGGGCCTGATAAATGGCATTGCTGAAAACGTGTTGTTGGTCTTGGATAAAACCCAGTGTCCTTGGTTTTCGAACTCATCTCTAATACAACTAGGTAAAGCTTTCATGTCTCTGATGTGGACAGGCACCCATCTTGAGTAATTAGTGTGGTCCAAGGCAAAGAATAGTGGTGTAACTTTCTCTAGAACTACTACAAACAAAGGAAAATTCTTCTCTCTGTGAGCACGGACAAATATCAGAATAAGGGTTTCATACCGCAAGATAAGGTCCCAGTACATAAAGGTAGGGCTCTTCTGGCACATGCTATTCCTCCATACACCTTCTGATTCACTGCTCTGGGACTGGTGGAAAGCTTCCTTTTGTAGCTTCTGGAGAGTCAAGAGGGTGACTTGGTGGGCATGTCTAGTTCGAGTGAGGTGCGAAGCCTTCAGAAACGAGTCAGCTGTACCAGAAGTGGCAACCTCGGCTTCAGTTAAAGCTGTAGTCCAACCAGACGATTCCAAATTATCTCCCAGTGTATTCCAAAGGGTCATTTCTATATGCAAACCATCCATCATAACAACATGTACTGACTCACCATAAACATCTGGCCACTTCCACTGCACAAGCTTTGCCAAGGCAAAGAGAGGCTGGTCAAACGTGGTGACAGGAATCTGTCCTGGGTTGAGATATTTAATTGCTTGCCTATGTATGTCCATGCCATGCTTTATCATTGCAGGGGTAGCAGACTTCTCATAGAAAAGAGGCAATAGTGCACAAACAGCAGGAGGGTCTACTGCAAGAGGCTGCTGCAAAGCATGATATGCTGCCCATACCAAGGCATCTTCACTGGTTAGGTCATTCCTGTCCAATAATTCTAATGCATGCCCAGTCCACCTTTTCTCTTTGGATTTTGCTTCCTCCTGACGTACTTCAAGCAGTTCTATGCTGCTTGTTGATTGCTTTGGTACTTTGCTGCCAGAGCCACAGCTGGGACTATAGCATAGCTGTCAGGTAGTGAGAGCTTCTTGGGTCCTACTGGAGGTACTGTTACATTAATTGGAGGTCTGTATTCACCAGGAGCAACTTTTGTTGGGAGCTGGAAAAGACTTAGGCCAGTGCCATGAAAGGCATCCACAGCAGTAGTTGAGCTAGGGTTGTGGTCTAAATTGTCTAGAGCACCTACAGTGAAAACTCCCTTTCGAAGCAGAGCAGGTGCAACCACGCCATCTTCTTCAAATCGCTCACAGACTGAAGTAGCTAAAGAATCCTCAAGTTCTAAAACCCGGTCATATGAAATGCTAATACCCATTTGGTATAGCTGTTGGATGAGCTTTTTGCTCCTTGTCATCTGATGTATGTTAAGACCAATATATATGGGGAGAGGTGGCTCACGATTCAAAGTGTGTCTTGTTTTGACAGAAGAACTGGAAGGCCTTTTCTTTATGTGATAGAGAATGAGTTGGCTGATGGTGAGACAGGCTTGGGATTCATGTTCATCCTGATCTTTTAAATTAGGCCCATTGAATATGAGGGAAACCAGGGACTTGAGGCTTGATGGTACTGAACTCTCTTGGCAGCCTGGTGAAAAACTTCCAGAAAATTGAATGCATTTATGATTAAAGACATCATTTCGAATTATTGCTGCAGCTTTAGCCAGAATAACAGCATCTTCAGAAAAATCCCTTTTCTTTAGTGCTTCCTTTAGCATGTGGTGCAAGGCATGATTGAAAATTATAATGGTATTTCTTCCATCATACTGCTCTTGTGCATCTGGGAAGTGCTTTAGTAATAGGTCTTTTAACCTAGTCTTATTAATAGTCTTCAAGATACCTAACTCTGCAAGACGATTTACATAGAGGGAGTGAATCTCAGAGAGCTTGAAGAGTAAATCACCTGACTCTACAGCTTTCTCAATATAGCTTGTCAGCTCTACGAACACTCTAGACTCATTCATCTTCTCTTCATCCATTCTTCTCTTTTCTCCTTCTTGATTCAACCTCCTGACATTACTTCTGTAACGATTTCTCAGTGCTGTTAGACAATTCAAGTGGTACTTGGATTCTTTTGCAATGAGATCTCCTCCATCAATTCGAGTGAGAAGGCAGGTATCCTGTAATTCTGTGATCATGGTCCGGATGTTGGAGTCAGCATCAAATGTCAAAACCTGGTGGAGATCACCTTCTTCTTGTCCCTTTTCACAAAACAAACAGCTGTTAACTTCCATTGCCTGGCGTTTCCTTTGTGGTGTTCTCAAATCATCAGAACTTGTGATGCTGACGCTCCTTTTCTTGGCTTTGGCAAGCTTAGAATTGTTATATTTTAGATGGCATGGTTTGTGCCAAGAAGCATTGTGAGTTGCAAGATCACCAGCACTATAATCACATGGAAAAGATAATTTGGTTGGAAGAGCATTAATATCTTGAAACTGTTTAATATTGGTTAAAAATGATTCATAGGCATCTGTCATCTTTTCATAGCTTGTTCCAGGGGTTTGCATTGGACATCGCAATGGTTCACTTTTATCTTGCTGGCAAATAATGCACTTATTCCAATCTAGTTCCATGCTCTAGAAACACATAGTCTTACCACAATGTGACACAAGCTAACAACTCACCAAAGAACTCAAAAGATTCTATCAGTCTGTTAATCACAAAATGAAACACGTGGTATTTTACTTTCTTATTAGTGATCTGCAAGCATTATGTCATACAAAATTGTAGTTTAGCAGCTGTGTTGTGTATTTAATGCTTGTTTTGAACATACAATGTAAGAATTAGATGGCTTCTGTACAACAAAACATAATAGTTTAGTAATTGTAACATGATTTCTAAAAACACTAAATAGAGCATTTTAGCTGAACTTAAATTGTGTAAATAAAGTTCTACAATGAACCTTCGTGAGGGCTCCTAGGCTAAAATTGATTAATAGGTCCTAAGGAAGTCTCATACCAAATTTGGCGCTTTTGTCCACTCCGTAATGGTAAAGTCAAAATATGACGCTAAGCCACTTGACTATAACCAAATTAGCCGATTATTCCGATAACTGATATTAAGCAACATAAATTAGCTGATACAGATAACTGAACCAATATACACTAATAACACTAATATTCAACCTCATCATTATTTTTTAAACCAGGCACGCGCCCACAGCCAACCAAAGGCCGGCTGTGGTGCGCGCCTGGTTTACTGAAATTTTTTCATAAAAGTGTGTGTGTGCGTACATGTGTGTGTACCACCTACCTATCTATCTATCTACCTATGTTTGTCCGTACGCACCTAAGTGAGCAAAATCGTTAAATGGAAAAGCAGCTTTAATGTAAGACGTAAAAGTTAAATGAAGTCTGTATTAAACTTCCGTACAGGTAAACTTTGCTCTGAGGTGGTTTCTTTTCGGCAGTCTGAAACACAGGTGTGGCGACTCCTCCAACTTCGTGAATTACATTCCCTTTGGGTTTTAAAGGTGTTTAACAACTGAAAAACAACTGTGCAGGCCTCGTAGACAACCAGGAATAGCCTATCCCTTCGAGTTGGAAAGGGGTCGTATCCCCTACGTACGCAAACGAAAATGAAGAGCAGCTTTTAGGCTTTATCAAGAGAAATTGTGGAAAAAAACACAATAGTCAAACTATAAAACAGGTTAGAAGATACTTCTGTGCGTAATATGTTGATAAAAGAGGTTTGTTTAACAAGCGCTTCCTTAGCAGCGCATAGCAATGTAATTGAAGAATTACAAAAATTTCGTGAATTACGAAATACGAGAATTACAATACATTAATTATGTATTATTGCACAACCAAAAACCTATGTAATACATATAGTTGGTTAATATTAATAACTTCATTTCAGCTGAGTTAGCTAGCTGCATGGCGCCTGGTTTTTAGAAGTAGCACAACATCAACTTGTTAAATGACTCATATTAGTGACATAAGCATCATACACTATAGTAGGTACCACAAAGGAGTAGGCACAGTCCACGAAATAACATCACCCAAAAACCAGCTTCAATTTTCCCTGACGACGATGAGGCAGTATTGGTTAGGTAAAACTAAGCACAAACAAGCTTTCAGATCAACCCGAAATGCTTTCAACAAGTTGCTACGGAATTTTAAAAAACTTTATTTAACGAAATTTTCTACTAACTGACTGACTGATGCCTCCAGACAAACGTATCTCAATAATGGCTAAGGCTACGGGCTTGATTTTTTCACTGTTTGACGTCGCTTCGACCCGACAGGTGCCTTTTGGCATACCGCAGTACGTACAATGCATTCTTCATGGACTTACCAGTGTCCTCCTTTGTGTTCCATTCATCTTTGCTGACAGCGAAAAGTGTCGCTTTGGCGATAGCACGTGATGGCTTCCCTTCATAATGGAAATCATCTGCATTTGTCATAGTGGCTATTTTGATAGCAGAAGTGCTTTTCAAACAGTTCTTGATTCGTACTGCTGTGTAACGGGTTGAAAATAGCCGACAACAAAGAGTAATGAATACTTCACTTTTCAGACGATAATAGATATAACTGAGGCGCGTGGCTCCATTTCTTTCTTTCGGTATGTGTGGATTGCAGAGGTGCTTTTCAAACAGTTCTTGATTCGGAATGCTGCATAACGGGTTGAACATGGCTGACAACGAAGCGTAATGGATACTTCACTTTTCAGACGATAATTGGGGCGCGCGGTGCTATTTCAGATGCGGTATGCGTGGGTTTGCCAGTCGTAATAATTTATTTACAAAAAAAAGTTAACAAACAAGTACACAGAAAAATCTGGAATTTTCAACTAGAACCATAGCACATCGATAAAAAGTACTGAAACAAGCTGGAGTAGTGGACGCACAGTAAAACAATAAGTGTTATATCCCTACTGTGCTCAAGATACCATAATGGAAAAGTACAGTAGGGATATAACTCTTCTTATTGTTTTAATGTGATTTAATATCGTCCACTACTCCAGCTTGTTTCAGTACTTTTTATCGATGTGTTATGGTCCCTACTCTAGTTGAAAATTCCAAATTTTTCTGTGTACTGGTTGATACACAGCTCATTCTAGGCTAAAATGTACAGTTAGATGTATACCACAAGCAAAAGCTACTCATGTTGATAAGGTTTTAAGTACATTTTGCTACTGCTATACAGTTGAGACAAGTAGCTGGTACTAGTAGCTGGTACTACCTAAAACTTTGGGCATGGCTTGTAGTCACTGCTAAACTATAAACACATGACTTAATTAAAATGCCAAATAACTTCTGTCTAGCCTCCCCAACATTATTATACTACAAGGTGCAGTGGAGATTAACATTGGCTTTGATTTAATAAAAACTGATTAATCGGTTAGTACTCAATATCAGCCCAATACTGATTATTGAACCGATTATCCCTGATACTGATTATTGAATCGATTATCGGTGCAACACTAGCCCGGGGGAGTATTTTATAGTTGCAACATGGGCACTCATGATTTGCCTTATATACGTATGTCCAAAGCCCGAGGACTGCGGGCATACATATATACATATTAGGCAAATCATGAGTGCCCATGTTACAGTTAATATGTAGCACTTCTGTTTCAGGCTGATAGCCTTGATGCCAATACGAGTGCAACCACTGGATTCGTTCTATATGCATGCCTGAAAGATTCGGTTATGGATAGGCAGCAAGTAACGTTGTACACCTGTAGCTACGATTGCTATAATAAATGGACATGCCCTACGGATATCATGGAAAAGTCGAGTAGGACGAATTTCTGGGAATTAGTGTTTTAATACTTTCGCGTTGTTTAAAGACTAATCACAATGTATACTAAAGACCTAAAGGGGTAAGCTTTGTTATAGAGTGGTTAACTTGTGTCATCCGTAATGTGGGCATGTCCACATTCAAAATTGTGCCAAAACGCTTGTGAATGCATTGTATGACTAGTTCTCACCTTTAAGTAACATTTCCCAACTTGTAGAATGGCTAGGATACTGAAACTCCTTTATTCTAGTGCTTCTTGTGGCAACACTTCAATTTGTGGTAATCATCACATGAGCATTAATTTATTCCCACAATCGGTTTCGATCTGAGCTTGTATAAAACAAACAGAGGGCAGTTCCACTACCTCATCCACATCAAGGCCATGCATGCTTTGATAAAAGTCCCTTGCTTTTTTAGAAGTGCAACCACTTTCCCTGGATATATTTCAATGGACAGATGTCTCCCTGTAAAGAGGTACTGTATACATGGCAAATGTATCCTCTGAAATTCCTTTGATCTGAGGTGTGCAAGTGTTACATGTAATAGTTATATCATGTACTTGAGTGATCTGCCTGATATGTACACCCAAGCTTGAGGGCCGTCAGGTCTAAGAGTGTGGGTGTACATATCAGGCAAATCACGAGGGCATGTGATAAAACTGATATGTACCATGCCAATGCAGGCTAAGAGCCTGTGGGAAATTAATGACCTAAACCAATACGAGACTGACCACTGAAAGACCAACTTGTTGAAATTCGATTATGGGACAGCAGCAACTAACGTTGTGACTACATTTGCTAACGTGAATGGGTAAATCCTAACAGTATCACGGAAAAGTTCAATAAAGCAATTTTACAAGGAATTTGTTATTGTTATTAGCACTCTACAGTGACCAGCACTGAAGGTCTGACAGCAACATGTGTTGCAGCCTTTGGATTACCCTAACAGGTACTGGAGACTTTAAATGATTACTTAACCTACTGTAGCTAACAAACAGTAAGGTGAAACAGAAAAAGGCTGAAAAAGTCCCTCCTACCCCAGGATTCGAACTGAAGAACACCTACTGTTTAGTCAAGCACCACACCCAGTCTCCTCCAGGAGGGATGGATTTTCTTGCTTTAAACCTAAGTATTTAAAGCCACTGCATCATTTTACAGACTGTTTACTACCTTGACTAAACATCTATAGGGGTAAGCTTTGCTGAAGAAAGTTTATCTCGTATAACTTGAAAAGTGGGCATGTTCATATTCAAAAATACTTGTGAATATGCTATAGCACTAGTTCTCACCTTAAACCAACATTTCTCAACTCATAGGATGGCAAGGGTGACAAATCACTTCCATCTGAGTGCTGTAGGATGCAAAATCGAAAGCATGGTTTAAGGTGAGAACTAGTGCTATAGCATATTCACAAGTATTTCACTGTATTTTCGAATATTAACACGCCCACTTTTCAAGTTATACGAGATAAACTTTCTCGGATCACATGACCAATAATAAATTCCAGCAATCGATTTCAGCATTTTTATATAAATAATTTGGTGGCATTGCTCCCACATCATCAAGACCATGGCACATTTACATACATGTAATGTGCAGCCATAGTTTAACTTAAATGTACCATGGCCAGCCAGAGTTTATAAGATATGCTCCCTGAAATTTGCCTTTGAAGTTAGGTGGCTTCATGGTACGTATATGTGACCATCTCAGCGAAAACCCATCTAGCTCACACAAGCATGTGTTTTGAGAAAAAAGAACTTCATTTTTAAACTAACAAGTTTTTTAATACTAAAGTAGTTTTAGTTTTTTTGTTGTAGCATACAGGTACAGTAACTTACGACTGTTCTATTAGAACATCATACATGACTGTTGTATTAGAGTGACTGTTGTATTAAGACTATCTCGAGTTAGCCAAGGGGTGTACAGCTAGCTAGACCAATAAGGCATCTTGTTTACTGTTAAGTAAATAGCTAGATTGTTAAGTAGTGTGGCCTCCGCACTCTATCGCTATTAGTCCGGGCACATAGATCTTTATTTGATGGAAGTGGTTGTGAGTCCAACGCGAACGGGATCCCAATTGTGAAGTTGCAGATATCCAGCTAGCGCCTGGACTGAAGCGCTTCTAAAATCCAGCTCTGAAATAATTCTGTGGCGTCTAAATATGCTGCTGAAAGAAAATGTTGATATGGAAAATTAACGCCTCGATATGGTTTAGTTGGATGAAGAAGGCAAGCAGTCTGATTGAAGATAAAAGACATGGCGCAGAGGGCCTACACTCGGAACCCCAAAAGGCACATCCCACTGGTGAGTTTGTTATTGTGATGTAAAATGGTGGCTGTGCGCTGCTTTGTTTAGCCTCTAGCCTTACGACTATGGTCAGGTCAGGCAGTGAGACTAAATTTAAGTTTTGACGATTTTTAAAAAATTCTATATCCGGCCACCTGTAAGTGTTTTGTTATACGTAATGATGTATTACATACATGTATTATATGGACTAGTACTATTCAGTAAAGGTAATTTTTGTTGCATAAAATATCTCTAGGACGACTTTTAAAGGTGGGATTTCAGGCGGCGCACAAAATTTCAGGGCAATCCCTACTAAAACGGTACTACTGTACCGTTTGATACTAGTATATAGTTGCATGACCTCATCTCACTTGTTTCACCATTACTTTTTATTTTTATGATCCTTCCTCAAATATGATTATTCCATTACACTTGTAATGATGAACTAGTATTTAAAAAAACGTAAATTTAAAAGTGAAGTAGGGATCTATGCAACAATAAGTAGCGAAACAACAGATGAATGATGGTATTACAGCATAGCTTAGTGGGAAACTCCCTACTTTGGCATTGAGCAAAATAATTGATATAACCAATGTGCCAAAGTAGGGACTTTCCCACCAAGCTATGCTGTAATACCACCATTCATCTCTTGTTTCACTACTTTGTGTTGCATAGATCTCTAATTCACTTTTAAATTACAATTTAAAAAAAAAGTTTGTTTAGTTTTTTGTTGTAGCACAGCACGCTACAATGTAACTTGTAAATGTTCTATTAGAACAAGTACACGAAAAAATTTGGAATTTTCAACTAGAGTAGGGACCATAACACATCGATAAAAAGTACTGAAACAAGTTGGAGTAGTCCATGATATTAAATCACTGTAAAACAATAAGAAGTGTTACAGGGTGTATATCCCCACTGTGCTCAAGTAGGGACCATAGCACATCGATAAAAAGTACTGAAACAAGTTGGAGTAGTCCATGATATTAAATCACTGTAAAACAATAAGAAGTGTTATATCCCTACTGTGCTCAAGATACCATAACGGAAATGCACAGTAGGGATATAACACTTCTTATTGTTATACAGTTATTTAATATCATGGACTACTCCAACTTGTTTCAGTACTTTTTATCAATGTGCTATGGTCCCTACTCTAGTTGAAAATTCCAAATTTTTTCGTGTACTTGTTTGTTAACTTTTTTTGTAAATAATATTATTATGACTAGTGAACCCACGCATACTGCATCTGAAAAGGCACCGCGCCCCAGCTATATCAATTATCATCTGAAAAGTGAAGTATCCATTACGCTTCGTTGTCAGCTATGTTCAACCCGTTACACAGCATTTCGAATCAAGAACTGTTCAAAAAGCACCTCCACAATCTACGCATACCAAAAGAAAGAAATCGTGCCACGCCCCAATCATATTAATTATCGTCTTAAAAGTGAAGTATACATTACGCTTCGCTGTCAGCTATGTTCAACCCGTTACACAGCAGTATGAATCAAGAACTGTTTGAAAAGCACCTCTGCATATCAAAATAGCCTCGATGAAAAATACGGACGATTTTCGTTTCGAAGGGAAGCCATCACGTGCTCACGCCAAATCGACACCTTCCCCTGTCAGCAAAGATGAATGGGATACAAAGGAGAACACTGGTAAGTCCATGAAGAATGCATTGTACATACTGTGGTATGCCAAAAGGCACTTGTCGGGCTGAAGCGACGTCAAACAGTGAAAAAATCAAGCCCGTATCCTTAGCCGTTATCGAGTTACACTTGTCTGAAGGCATCAGTCAGTCAGTCAGCCAGTTACTCAGTCAGTAGAAAATTCTGTTGAAAAAAAATTTTTTTTAATTCCGTAGAAACCTGTTGAAAGCGTTTTGGGTCGATCTGAAAGCTTGTTTGGGCTTAGTTTTACCTCACCAATACTGCCTCATCGTCGTAAGGGAAAATAGGCTGATTTTTGGGTGATATTATTTCGTGGGCCACGCCTACTCCTTTGTGGTCCCTACTATACAGTTACTATCGTACTGTATGATATCATACATGACTGTTGTATTAGAGTGACTGTTGTGTTACAGTATATCTCAAGTCAGCCAAGAGGTGTGCAGCTAGCTAAGCCAATAAGGGGTGAGGTCATTTTCTTTACTGTTAAGAAAACAGCTAGATTGTTAAGAGGTGTGGTCTCCATACTCTTTCGCTATTAGTCTGCCTAGATCTTTAATTGAAGGGCGTGGTCACGAACCTATCACAAACGGGATCCCAATTGTGAACTTGCACATATCTAGTCTAATAGTAGCGCCAGTGCTGAAGCTCTTCTGAAATCCAGCTCTGAAATAATTCTGTGGAGTCTACATACATGTATGTAATGTGTTGATATGGAAAATTAACGCCTCAATAGCTAAAGAAGAAGACAAGCAGCTTGATTGAAGATAAAAGAAAAGACACGGTGCAGAGGGCCTACGCTCGTCGGAACTCCAAAAGGCACATCCCACTGGTGAGTTTGCCATTGTGGCATAAAATTGTGGCCGTGTGCTGCTTCGTTTGGCCTCTAGCCTTGCAACTGTGGTCAGTGAGTGAGGCAGTGAGACTAAAATTCAAGTTTTGGCGATTTATTAAATTCTATATCTGGTCACCTTTAAGTGTTTTGATATACACCCCCTGTATTTAATGCTGTTTTATGTATTATAAGGACTAGCATTATTCCGTAAAGGTGATTTTCGTCACTTAAAATGTCTGTAGGATGGCTTTTAAAGGCGGAATTTTTTTTGTGGGCGGTGCGCACAATTTTCAAGGTGATTCCTACTTAAACGGTACTACCGTACTGTTTGATAAAACCACATAAGTTCATTTTCATACACTTTACATGCACACTTACACATGTAATGTAACGGTATGTCTGATTGTTATTGCAAGTCTTACTGTACTCACAATAATAGTTTACCTATACATTTTAGCAGTCTTTCCATCTAGCTCTGGAATAGCTATTTCTGGAGCAGTCACTGGATATGTAACTGCTATCTGCAATAGTAAGTGGAAATTACAAACCATTATTATATGTTGTTACACGTACAGTGGTAAATTATAAAATCTATTAAACAAGGAGGTACAGTGTATACGTAGCAAAAAATTAAAATGTAGCCAGCTGAGAAAAATCTGTCATGCACATTTATCCACTCTTTTGCATGCTAAATTTTTGTATAGCACTAGCAGTAGTGTATTCTTACATGTAACTTGTGAACAAGAGACATAGTGCTGTCACAATATAGAAAAACCTTTATATCATATATCACCAAGGTTATGGTTTATGTACTGATATGAACATATACTGTATCCCAATATAGAATTAACTGTAACGTTTGCAACGCAAACATGTACATACACCTGTTAAATAATGTAAAGTGGATGTATACCATAAGTAAAGGCTACTGATACGGTTTAAGTATAGGTTATTGCTTTAGAGACCTGAGGAATGACACAATAATCACCGAGGGCAAAGTCCAAGGTGATATTGTGCCATTCCAAAGGTCTCTACAACAGTGAAGATACCGTGGATTTGTACAATAACTGAGGACTATGGCTCATGTGGCTCTGGTCACTGTAATGGCGGCTTCTTGATCAAATTAGTGCTAAAATAACTCACTGGTAGGCTTCCTAGACACAACGATCTTAGTGGTTTAAAAAAACCAACGCAAAGCCAAGGTTTTTAAAACACAAAGAACTGAGGGTGTTGTACTGGGAACATTTTATATATAGGTAGAGTCATTGTGGGATTAGATAGTATGATTGTCACACAATAGTGCAGAAGACTGACCATGGTGAGAAATTGCAGCTTGCACCTTATCACTGCTTCCTCAAGACAGACTTGAATCACAGTGGGAAAGCTAGCAGTGACAGTGAGTCAGTGACTCTTCGCACAGACTAACTTTGAACGTGATCTGGTATGGCTCCATGTGCATAATGGCATTTTAAGAAGCAACCCAAAACAATAATAGGTTATGGAGATACACACAATGATTCACTAGCAAGCCCTGTTAGCTTTTGTATCCATGATTCTCCTTGTAAATTTTGCTAAGCCTGTGAAACAAAATAATTAAACAGTACAGTAGTACTATTTAAGTAGGGATTGCCACCTAAAATAACTTGAGCTGCCTATTAAAAATCATTTTAGGGACATCTTAAATGATTAAAATCACCTTTATGGAATAATATTTGTCCATCTAATATCAAATACACCATAAAACAAGAAAAAATTTGCAGGTTGCTGGATATAAAATTTTAGAAACATCATTAAAACTCAACTTTTGGCCTGCCTGCCAATCTGATCACAGTCACAAGGCTGGAAGCCAAATGAAGCAGCACATGGCCACCAATTTATGCCACAATAACAAAATTACCAGTTGGCATGTGCCATTAGGGGTTCCGACGAGTGTGTACCCTCTCTGGGTCTTGTCTTTCCTTTACCTTAAATCATGGTGGTCGTCAACTTCTTTATGCATTGAAACCACCACATAAAGGCATTAAATTATAGGTCTACAGAAAATTGTCTTGAATGAATTAGTTTGTATCATGCAATGCGGTGGTGTATTTATGTGTGATGATATTTTAATGATGAAATAGGCCAGTATGCGCACAACAGTTTACTGAATTGTTGTAGAAGTTGCTGCATGATTCACATGCTGGTTGCACTTGTGATTTGTACTGTTGTCATTGCGATTAATGACTAATGAATGTTAAATGAAATGAACCCAACAATTGGCAACAAGGATATTGATGACTACATCTGTATATTGATGACAATATATTGACAAAGACATTAACAAGTATTTAACAAGTAGTAGTAGTCTATGGAGATGGCTAGCGGCAATATTGGCCAAGTGGAACTCTTCATAGTCGGCAAACACCATGACTCTTTACGTGGAATGAGTGCAAGAGTATTTAGTAGTGAACGGAATCAGTACTGAAGAAAAGGAACATGCTGTTCTTGTTACACTAATGGGATCAGAGACTCAGAGACTTACAAATTGTTAGCTAGTCTAGTGGCACCTGAAAAGCCATCGACAAAAAAGTTTGATGATATCATTGCTACTATGGAGAAGTACATGTACCTGAAACCCAAGCCTTTAGTTATCACTGAGAGGTTCAAGTTCCCACAAGCGAAGTCAGAAAGAAGGTGAAACAGTTGCCCAATATCTGGCTGAGCTGAAGCAACTGGCAGAACAATGTAGGTTTAGACTGTTTCTGGTAAGTTTTGTATATTTGTTGTAAAAACTTGTCATGTGATAGTTGTGTGATAGATACACCACTTTGCGAATCAGTGCAAGATGGAACCTGAGACAGCAGCTGAATAGGGGCTCGCAAGTGAGCTGCTGGATTTGAGTTGAATCCCTTACATGGTCCTTCGAGCGGGACTCAAACCAGCAACCCATGGATATACCTCGACTAGAAGAGAACCAAGGAAATGTTCAACAGACACTACAACTCAGGCCTATCTTAACCCAAAACAAGAATTCCTTAGTACCAGGTGAATGGTACCCCAAGAGGAAAGTGTTCAGAATTGTTAAGTACGGATTGTTGTCATTTTCTTTGTGTAGTTGGTGCTCTCCAATGGAGAGCAAAGAGTTAGTGGAAATCATGGTGAAGAGCACCACGGATACACTAAAATATACAGTAATCCAGTTGCATAATAATGTTTGTGTGAACTAGGTCTGTGGGTGTTAGTAGAAAGAAAAGGTTCAGGGTGGACATTGGAGTTCCGTCAAGTGCACGATTACTGAACTTTATGTATAGACTCCACTGAGAAGTCAGAAGCAATCATATCAAGTGCAAACTTGCACTTGAGGAGAAACTTGGAACCATGAAACTAACTGATGAGCAGATATTAGAGATAGTTCAAGATAGCAAGGTTGATGATGAAATCAAACAAGTGGACATTTTTAAGGAGAAGGCGCAAAAAGCTATAATCGATGCCGCCACTACAATTGAGAAAAAGGAGAACAGCCCTTGGTACCCCGGTTACACCGAGTGGTGAATGTTCAACGACTGTCACTAGTCTCCCAAGTGGTGATTCTTCAACGACTGTCACTAGTCTCCCAAGTGGTGATTCTTAGCAATTATCACTAACTGTAGTCTCTGACCCTCCAACCACACCCACAGTCACCAGTACAGTTGGAACTACACAGACAAGTGTAGCAGCAGAAACTTTAGCAATCTCCAGTACCCCATCCAGCACCTCCAGTTCTCTGGTAGTATCTACAGCACTACCTAGTGTTTCAGTGACATATACCCTGTAGTAGCATTGCTGGGTCTCTTCCCTTTGAGTTACCAATTGTTCCCTCTCATACAGCTGTTGGTGCATCTGTAGCCTTCTCGCCTAGAGTAATGACAACCCTTGCTCTGAGTACACGACCCCCTGTCAGTTTGTCAGGTACAGGTCTCACAATTCCTCTGCCAAAAGCAGTGGTCCTTCTCTAAATGACTGCCTGTATGCTGGACCAAAATTTGGCCAGAGTATTATGGACATACAGATTCCGCACACATCGTACTGCATTAGCAGATGATATAGAGAAGGCATTCTTAATGATATCTGTTTAAACATATGACAGAGATGTTCTTCGTTTCTTTTGGGTTGATGACATCAAGAATGAACTACCTCATAGCATTTAGGTTCACACGAGTAGATTTAGTGTTGCTGCAAGTCCTTTCAATCAAACATATGTGGAGAAGTAAGGAGATGTTGATCCTGAATATGTGAAGCTTTTCACTCAATCCAAATATATTGACGATGTTACTTATGTTGCTAGTGATGACAATGCCGCTTATGAGCTCTATGATAAGTCAAAGAAGGTGTTGGCTGAAGGAGGTTTGTTAGTAACTCTCAGAGCCTCCAAAGGCACATTGATCCAAGTGAAGCATACAGCGTGGCTGATGGAAGCTCACTAAATGAATGTTGTGTAGTCAAAGAGGATAAGTACATGTAAGACATACACTAGGGATGTTTTGGGAAGAATTTGATCACAAGGACTTTGCAACCTGGAAAACACAATTTGTTCTTTTTCTTGAAGGAGGAATACAGAGATGTAAAGGGAGACTAGGTAACGCCAATTGTGTAAGCAACCAAAAACTAGCAATGATAGATGCTCATGACAGGCAAGGCCATGATGGAGTAAAGGAGGCTTTGACACAGATAAGGGCTAAGTCTTGGATAATTCGAGGTACTGTAGACAATATGTGAGGTGCATACTGCATCAGTGTGTTATCTGTTGTAAGTTGGAGGGTCCATCATGTCCAATGCCCCCTTCTGCATCCTTATCGGAATTTAGGGTAAGAGAAGCCCATGCATTTACGTACACTGGAGTGGATTTCGCAGGGCCGTTATATGTCAAGAGTCACTGCTAGTGCCAAGATGTGGATTTGTTTGTACACATGTTGTGTCACTAGGGCTATCCATCTAGAACTTGTTCCTGATTTGACAGCACAACCTTCATTTGGAGCTTTAAACGGTTTACAGGCTTTACCAGTAAGCTCATCTCAGACAATGGAAAGACTTTCAAGGTTGCCACCAAGACTATTGAGAAGATATTGAAACAGGCAGAAGTGCAGTAGTTCACTGCAGAGAATGGTGTTTCAACTTGGAGAAGGCCACTTGGTAGGGAAGTGTGTTTGAACGAATGATAAAGTGTGTCAAGAGATGCCTCAGAAAGACAATTGGCAAAGCCAGGTTGACGTACAGGTACATGTATGAGGGGTTGATGACAGCCTTGACTGAAGTTAAAATGACACATTAACCTGAAGTATGATTTAGGTATGTAATTTGAGTACCCTTGTTGACCATTACAAGTACAGAAAAAATTTGAAATTTTCAACCAGAATAGGGACCATAGCACATCGACAAAAAGTACTGAAACAAGCTGGAGTAGTGCATGATATTAAATCATAGTAAAACATATAAGAAGCATTATCTGTGCTAGTATATAACACTTCTCATTGTTTTACTGTGATTTAATACAATGCACTACTCCGTACTACTTATCGATGTGCTATGGTTCTTACTCTAGTTGAAAATTACATGTACTTTTTTTTTTGTTAACTTTTTTTTTGTAAATAATAATTATTATGACTGGTGAACCCACACATACCGCATCAAAGGAAAGAAAGGGTGTCACGCTCCCCAGCTACTGTATATCGATATCCAGTATCCATTACACTTCGTTGTCAGCTATGTTCAACCTGTTACACAGTATTACGAATCAAGAACTGTTTGAAAAGCACCTTTGAAATCCACGCATACCACATCAAAAGAAAGAAATGGTGCCGTGCGCCCCAGTTATATCAATCACAGTAAGTGTCATGTTTACTATTGTACAAAGTGTTTTAGTTAGAAACTTACGAGGTCAACATAACTGGTTACCAGGCCACATAGTGGAACAGATTGGACCTGTTTCTCACAGAGTTCAGGTGGATGATTATTTACAGAGAAGACATACCGACCAACTGTTAGAGTCTAAGTCTTGTGAGTAAGGTTCTGGCAATGTTTCGTTTCTGAGCCAACATCAGCAACTAGACCACCTGAGATTCCTATTCCAAGGTCATTGAGTTCCAATTAGTACAGACAATTGCAAATCTTTGCCTCCAGTTGAACACTCAATCCATTGCTCTTCTCAACAGAGAAAAGCCCCTAATATTGTAGACTGATTGAACAGTCTACAATATTAGAGAGGGAGAGTCTAATAATGTAATTAGAGAGGGAGAGGGAGAGTCTAATAAGGAGAGTCTACATTTAGAGAGGGAGAGTCTAATAATGTAATAGGTCAGTATGCGCACGACAATTATTGAGTTGTTATAGAAGTGGTTGTAAGATTCATGTGCTGGTTGCAGTGTCTAATTAGTATTTACGTGTGTAGTCAAGTATTGTGATAATTATGACAATGAGGTATGTATCACAATAATAAAATTTTCATTATCGTACACCCCTAGAATTGACTTGTGCCCTTTGCATGGAGGTGTCCTAATTATTAAGTTTTTCGTAAAACCAATCAGTTTTTAATGCAAAAATAGTTTTGTTGGAAGAAAGCATACACTGTAGTATACAGTAACACGCATGTAGATAGAAGAAGCAATCATATTGTAATCAACAGTACAAGCTACAGTAGCGGTAAAAAAAGTTCCAGCTGCATTTGCATTTGCCTAGCGTTTCAAAAACGCAACACAAACACAACAAAATCGCTCCACTTAGAGAACGTAAATGAAACGCAAAAGTTAACGCACTAGCAAAAAGGAGTGTACAGTAGTACAAACCTCCGTCAAACTACACCACCACACTGTAGGCTAAGGCATTGATAATAACAGCCCTATCTATATGATTTAATTTACAAGTACACAGAAAAATTTGGAATTTTCAACTAGAGTAGGGACCATAGCACATCGATAAAAAGTACTGAAACAAGCTGGAGTAGTGCACGATATTAAATCACAGTAAAACAATAAGAAGTGTTATATCCCGACCGTGCATTTTTCATTATGGTACCTTGAGCTAGCCAGACTAATCCAACCAGTTCGTTCTATGACTAGAAATAGATTCCATTAATGCTTACTGATAGTCTGATCACGGAAAATTGAAGCAAAAACCCCACAGACAGCATGATGGATCACATACGTGACACTGACAAATTAAAAATAGCCAAACTAATCCTACCAGTTTGTTCTACGACTAGATTACACGACAACTTACTGATAGTCTGATCACTGAAAATTGAAGCGATTCGGGTACCCAAGAAAATCGCGCTAACCAGGAAGTACAATAAAATACTTAAAGCATTACTTATGATTGTGTGTATGAAATACAGCACTTGGGGGGGGGGTGTCTTGAGGCAAATACAGCACTTGGCTTCACCTCTTGTGCTATATTAGCCTCTCTACACACACCCTCATGCTGTATTTTCTGTACACACGTGTGGTGGTATAACATACATTACAGTACTGCACTACAATAATATGCAATGCACATACATCAAATTCCAGATCAAATTCATACTTCAGCATGTTGTGGATGTGCCAGCACTTTCCAAACCACCTGAAATATGAAACTAGTAATAAAAAAATTACAGTGCACATGTCTATCACAATACAGTATGGCAGTGTTGTACAGTAGGTACTCTTTTCAGTTTCCAGCCTAAAAATCTTTTTTTTAACTAGCATTTTTAGATATACGTAATGTAATACCCTCACCTATTCTTCATGATGGTGTTACAGTAGGTACAGGAGGTGTAGAGTGACATGAAACACTTTAAACAAGTTTCGATGAATAATTGGGTAACTAGCTGATTCCTTCAACTACGCATCACTTAATTAGGTGTAGATTATAGACTATCATAGCAGCTACAATACATGCATCACGGAGTTCCATCTTCTTTTACTTTCTAAAACCAGTCAAACCCACAATCACTTCCTCAAAAACGCGCTGTGCACAGGCTGTATAGCGTATGAATGGCTGCCAGTACCTCATACTGTTAAGTGTTTACTTTTGTAAAAAACCACAATAACCTACCACCTGCACTTAAGGGGGATAGATGGCTAGAAATGGTATCACTAAAAACAGTGAAACCCACAATTGCTTATTCAGAAAAGCACTGTGTACAGGCTGTATAGCACATGAACGACGTTTTGCATGTACTATACAGTAGTTCCTACCGTCAAAATGTACAGTAGATACCTGTAATCGTGTATAAAATAAATGTTCTATATCAATGTTCTATATCAATGTTCTATATCAGGTAGTTACAGAACTGCCAGGCTTATGTGCAGGATGTGCAGGATATGCAGGCTAATAGCCTTCTTTCAGTGAATGATCACCCAATTCTGGCCAATACAACCAATCAACTAAGTCTACTGCGCTGGCTCACCAGTCAACCCAATCAGTAAGAGTAAAACCACTGGATTTAATTTATAGATATATATATCTAATCCAAAACAGCCAAGCTGTAAAAAAAGTGTGCGGCCCTCAAAAAGGCTATGGTGAAAAAAGATGTGAAATCCAAGGTGGCGGCCAAGAAATGGCTGTGATGGTAGGTTAATGGTAAAAATTTTAATAACGACAATTCAGGTGAATTTTGTGCCAATTGACCAAGCGGCACCAAAATTCACCTGAATTGTTGTTATTAAAATTTTTACCATTAACCTACCATCACAGCCATTTCTTGGCTGCCACCTTGGATTTCACATCTTTTTTCACCATAGCCTTTTTGAGGGCCGCACACTTTTTTTACAGCTTGGCTGTTTTGGATTAGATTTCACTTCTTTTTGTATTTGTATACCCCAAAGCCGGCCTATGGCCTGCTTTGGGACTTTTTTAACCTATCTTCTTTTCTTTACTACAGGAAGAAGAAAAGATGAAGCAGATGTACCTTAAATATTTCTGATTTTATCAGTAAATGTACAAATTATATATATAATACATATATTTATTACAGAACTGTGCATGGTGGTTTCTGTGTAACTGAACACTCTTCAAGGCAACTTCTTCTAGCTGATCTCTCTACAGGGTGATTTGTTTGTAGCTAAACTATCAACAAGGTAACTTCTTCTAGCTGTTCTCTCTACAGGGTGATTTATTTGTAGCTGGATTCTGTACAGGTGGTTTTTTTGCTGCTGAGCTCTTTACAGAATGGTTTCTTTGTAGCTGAACACTCTACAAGGTAACTTCTTCTAACTGATCTCTCTACAGGGAGATTTGTTTGTAGCTGAACTCTCTACAGGTGATTTGTTTGCAGCTGAACTATCTAGATGATGGTTTCTTTGTAGCTGAACTCTCTACAAGGTAATTTCTTCTAGCTGAACTCTCTACATGGTGGTTTCTTTGTAGCTGAACTGTCTACAAGATAACTTCTTCTAACTGATCTTTCTACAGGGTAATTTGTTTGTGGCAGAATTTTCTACAGGGTGATTTCTTTGCAGCTGAACTCTCTACATGGTGGTTTCTTTTTACTGTAGCTGAACTCTCTACAAGGTAATTTCTTCTAGCTGATCTCTCTACAGGGTGATTTGTTTGTAGCTGAATTCTATACAGGTGATTTGTTTGCAGCTGAGCTCTTTACAGAATGGTTTCTTTGTAGCTGAACTCTCTACAAGGTAACTTCTTCTAACTTAACTCTCTACAGGGAGATTTGTTTGCAGCTGAACTCTCTTCATGATGGTTTCTTTGTAGCTGAACTCTCTACAAGGTGACTTCTTCTAGCTGATCTTTCTACAGGGTGATTTGTTTGTAGCTGAATTTTCTACAGGGTGATTTGTTTGCATCTGAACTCTCTATATGGTGGTTTCTTTGTATCTGAACTCTCTACAAGGTTACTTCTTCTAGCTGATCTCTATACAGGGTGATTTGTTTGTAGCTGAACTCTCTTCATGATGGTTTCTATGTAGCTGAACTCTCTACAAGGTAACTTCTTTTAACTGAACTCTCTACAGGGAGATTTGTTTGCAGCTGAACTCTCTTCATGATGGTTTCTTTGCAGCTGAATTCTCTACAAAGTAACTTCTTTTAACTGAACTCTCTACAGGGAGATTTGTTTGCAGCTGAACTCTCTTCATGATGGTTTCTTTGTAGCTGAACTCTCTACAAGGTAACTTCGTCTAACTGATCTCTCTACAGGGAGATTTGTTTGTAGCTGAACTCTCTACAGGTGATTTGTTTGCAGCTGAACTATCCAGATGATGGTTTCTTTGTAACTGAACTCTCTACAAGGTAATTTCTTCTAACTGAACTCTCTACATGGTGGTTTCTTTGTAGCTGAACTCTCTGCAAGATAACTTCTTCTAACTGATCTTTCTACAGGGCAATTTGTTTGTGGCAGAATTTTCTACAGGGTGATTTCTTTGCAGCTGAACTCTCTACATGGTGGTTTCTTTTTACTGTAGCTGAACTCTCTACAAGGTAATTTCTTCTAGCTGATCTCTCTACAGGGTGATTTGTTTGTAGCTGAATTCTATACAGGTGATTTGTTTGCAGCTGAGCTCTTTACAGAATGGTTTCTTTGTAGCTGAACTCTCTACAAGGTAACTTCTTCTAACTGAACTCTCTACAGGGAGATTTGTTTGCAGCTGAACTCTTTTCATGATGGTTTCTTCGTAGCTGAACTCTCTACAAGGTAACTTCTTCTAGCTGAACTCCCTACATGGTGGTTTCTTTGTAGCTGAACTCTCTACAAGGTGACTTCTTCTAGCTGATCTTTCTACAGGGTGATTTGTTTGTAGCTGAATTCTGTACAGGTGATTGTTTGCAGCTGAGCTCTTTACAAAATGGTTTCTTTGTAGCTGAACTCTCTACAAGGTAGCTTCTTTTAGCTGATGTCTCCACAAGGTCATTAGTTTGTAGCTGAACTTTCCACATGGTGGTTTACTGAACTCTCTACAAGGTAACTTCTTCTAGTTGATCTCTCTACAGGGAGATTGGTTTGTAGCTGAACTCTCTACAGGTGATTTGTTTGCAGCTGAACTCTCCACATGATGGTTTCTTTGTAGCTGAACTCTCTACAAGGTAACTTCTTCTAGCTGATCTCTCTACAGGGTGATTTGTTTGTAGCTGAGCTATCAACAAGGTAACTTCTTCTAGCTGATCTCTCTACAGGGTGATTTGTTTGTAGCTGAGCTATCAACAAGGTAACTTCTTCTAGCTGATTTCTCTACAGGGTGATTTGTTTGTAGCTAAATTCTGTATAGGTGATTTGTTTGCAGCTGAGCTCTTTACAGAATGGTTTCTATGTAGCTAAACTCTTTACAAGGTAACTTCTTCTAGCTGATGTCTCTACAGGGTCACTAGTTTGTAAATGAATTCTCTACATGGTGGTTTCTTTGTAACTGAACTCTCTACAAGGAAACTTCTCCTAGCTGATCTCTCTACAGGGCGATTTGTTTGTAGCTGAACTCTCTACATTATGGTTTCTTTGTAGCTGAACTCTACAAGGTGATTTCTTCTAGCTGAATTATCTCTTTCTATAGTTGCATGAATTCCCTACAAGGTAACTTTTTCTAGCTGATCTCTCTACAGGGTGAATTGTTTGTGGCTGATCTCTATACAGGTTACTTGTTTCTAACTGATCTCTTGAATTCTCTTCGGGTGAATGCTCTATTAGGATGACTGCTCTATTAGAGTATCTCGATCTCGCACTTGCTACACCAAGTTGGATTTCGTGTTATAACTCCGTGGCTTTAAGTCTGATTCTTCTACACCATTGAAGAGCCTTTCTAAGATGATAACTCCATCTGTACAGCGATTTTCAAAGCATTACGCCAAGCGGTTTACCTGGTAGGCGTGGCAAGCAATCGTTTTTTATTAGCTAATCTCGATTGCATAATTGTTACACACTGTTGGTTTTTTCGTTGTATCTTCCTGGTTTTTAGCTCGATTTCTTTCAAACCACAAAAGGTTTGAGGTTCAATAGTTAACCTATTCACCCACCGATTTTCAGCTTCTTCCCATACGCGATTTACCCTGTAGGCGTGACAACATATTGGTGTTATTTTTCGTGAATAATCGCTCATAACTCTTTGCCTGTTTATCATATTCCAGCCAAAGTTGGTACAGAGATGCGCCTTTATACCCCCCTTCTGTGTGCCAAATTTCAAAGCAATCGGATATGGCGTTCGCGTTTTATAGCAGTTTTTGTAAGTGTGCGAAAAGAGGAAGAAAAATAAGAAGAAAAAAAAAAACGAAGAAACTAAGCCAATTTTTGAAGTCGCATATCTCGGGAACGCTTGAAGCGATTTCGCTCAAATTTGGAATGTGGAGTGCTGAAGGTGGAGGGAGTGTCCACAGAAAAAATCGTCTTGTTTCATCAAGGCAGCACAGAGCTACGGAGGTGCGAAAATTGCGTTTTCTTTCTTCCTGTCAATATACTCACGGGTGTTACGCGCCGGCTTCTTGGGCCGCACGACACACTACCGTGTGTCTTGATAAAAATTTCAATGATGGTTGCTTATGGTCAGCAGCAGTGAACATTTTTACTACGTTATGTTCACACAAACGGATGACTCCTAGTCATACGACAGAAATATGCTCATTAAGTGCCTTAATCGAAAACTTTTTGTCATTGAGAAGACAGACTAGACTCATCCTCTCTCTCATCCTAGTCTAATGCAGGAACAGGTGCAGCACAGGTGCAATGCTTATTCTAACGATGATAAGACTACTCCATGAGTTTCTAATTGTTCATGTGCCTTGTACCTCAAGTTTATGGTTCTCTATCAAACGGTACAGTAGTGGTGGCCGGATACAGAATTTAAAAAATAGCTAAAACTCGAATTTTAGACTCAATGCCTCACTCACTGACCACAGTCACAAGGCTAGAGGCCAAACGAAGCAGCGCACGGCCACCATTTTACGCCACAATAACAGACTTACCAGTGGGATGTGCCTTTTGGGGTTCCGACGAGTGAAGGCCCTCTGCACCTTGTCTTTTCTTTTATCTTCAATCAGGCTGCTTGTCTTCTTCATCCAACAAAACCATATCAAGGTGTTAATTTTCCATATCAACACTTTCTTTCAGCTCATATTTAGATGGGTAGTGTAACAGACTATAATGTTAATGCATACTTGTATTACATCACAAACTGTATTACATCATTATTATCTGTAATTACATGTATGTACATCATACTAGTTAATGTAGTTATAAAGTCAATTTCCTTTTTGTATGATGAGAGAGTTGTAAGACTGTGTGCTTGAGTTGAGTTATGTATTATCAAGTGTGACTGTGTGATTATACTATTGGCTATAACTAGCAGCGACTACATTGATAGCAGAGGATTGGATGCAAGATAGTGAAGATACTGAACCGATGTCGAACATAGCTAAACACATTAGCATACCTAAAACATTCTCGTCCGGGGACACAGACAAATGGTTTAGCCGCTTTGAAATATGCAGCATGGCTAACGAGTGGAATGCGGCAACAAAAGCCGCGAAACTACCGACACTCCTGGAAGGAGAGGCCCTAGCAGTATGGCTTGAACTCAGCGATGAGGATAAGGCAGACTATACTAAAACAAAAAAGGCCATTACAAGCAAACTCCTCCTTCCAGCATTCTCAGCATTAGACAGATTTAACTGATGATCCATGCTACCCGGGGAAACCTTGAACCTCTATGTTCATGAACTCAAACATTTGTTACAGCAAGCTATGCCAGATTTACAAGCTGCTGCTAAAGAACAACAACTACTACATCAGTTTCTGACCGGATTGCCCGCTGCTGTTAGTGAAGGAGATGATATGTTCCAACAACTTGCAGTAAATACTAGTCAATGATATAGGTCTATAGTTTGATGGATTAGTACACGGGCCTTTCTTGTATACTGGTGTTACATACATGCCCTCTTCCAGTCTGAAGGGAGTTCACCCTGATGTATAATGCAGTCAAGCGTATAACAACTAACAACAATCCTTGTACTGAATTTGATAACTATTAAAGGCACCAGTAATGTAAATTGTAGCTCAAATTAGGAGACTCTCAGCACATTGCAATTTGATCAGTTTCATGTGTGTACTGAAATGTTGACAGTGTTACTATGCAGAATGCAAAATTACACTATTCACCACAGTCTTCTTCATAATCCATTACTAGATTAATAAAAGTACACAAACTAGATGAATAAAAAATTGAAAATTTTAAAATGGGAATAGGGATTGCTGAAAAAAGCCACAAAAAAAAGAAGGGATCGCTAGGGTGGTAATGTAAACCACAAATCCCTATTTTGACTCACTTCAAAATGACAGAGCATGTAGCTAACTAAAGATTTATGACAGAGAGTCAAAATAGGGATTTGAGGTTTACATTACCACCCCAGCGATCCCTTCTTGTTTTGCGGCTTTTTTCAGCGATCCCTATTCCCATTTTAAAATTTCCAATTTTTTATTCATCTTGTGATATTATCTTGCGACTCTCTTAGTCCTACAGAAAGTATAAAAAACAGGTGAAAGAATATTGTGATGAGCGGATCATGAGCCAGTAATGCCAACAGATACTGACACCCTTCTGTGGTCGTTACGTGTGTGCATGTGTCCACAACAAGTATACCATCGAAACAAATCCTAAATCCGATACATCTGTAACAAATATTGTAGAAACCGTTTACTACCAGAAAATGTAAATCTACTGGTATTCTTATCAGCTAATCTACTGTAAATAGCGATCAGCAAAATTTTACTTCATTTGTCAGCCAAATTGTTAGCAACCATTTGTAAATTTAGATAATTTCTGCTTTGTACATTTGTTACATTTTTTTATACAGGGTAACTTTAATACCGTAATAATATATAGTACTTTATACTGCATTGATTTTGAAAAATCTTAATACTGCCAATCACTAGAGTTGAGTAATTCTGAAATTTTTGCTACTTTCATGATTGCAAGATCCAGCTTATCGCGATTATGATATACATCATGATATTACAGTGTAATTTACATGCATTGTATGTACTTATGCTTATATTTCATAAAAAGATAAGCTTGTGTACAACATTTAGCAATTATACAGTAGTTCATATAATCAATGTATCAGCTTAGCTGGTATGAAATGAATCAACAAAATTATGTACATTTTCTGCCAGAAACACAAGTTTATTGACATTTTCAGGTAGCAAGGCAGATCTGTTTTGGTTTACAACATGGCCTGCTAGGCTAATGCCCTCTCAGCTGGTACTGAAGTTGCAGGAATAGCCAAATACTTTCTGGCAATATAGGATAGACACTGTATCTTGCGTAGTTAAACCAATGATTTAGCTTCTGGTTCTTCATCCACACATACAGATGGCATTAGGTGTCGCCTCATATGCAATTCTGTCAGGATAGCACAGAGTGACTGTTGTTGGGATATCAGATGTTTAATAAGTCAAATTCCATAGAGTAGTAACATCCTGAATCAAACGTGATTGTTCATGCTGAACGCAGTCTGTATTTTGCTTTAACAAGTACAATTTTGAAGAACAATTGAAGTGAGAAACTAAGCTTGAGCACAACTTCCACAGCAAGTTGCAAGGTATGACTAAAGCAAAGCATCAAGCTTCATTGTGACGCGAAGTCCAAAATACTGTATCAGTGGTAAGTGCATAATTACTTACTTCAGTCACTGCAAACTTGCTCCTTTTCTTTGTCATAAAGCCTGGGTATATAAGGCCAGTGTTTTAAGGTCCATAGGAGTATATCAAGGATCGAAGGCAACCAACATGGCTCAAAATTCAGCATCATTCGCAGTCTGATAAGGATGCATGTCTCTCGATATAAAATAAAGACTGTATCATTTAAACCTTAAATCTCGAGGGTAAGGCTACTTTTGAGCAAACACTACATCAATTATCGGTTGGTCACTACTTCTGTAGCATTAGTACCAGGGGGTTAATCTAGGGGAGGGGAGCACCCCTGGGTTAGCTATTGCCCCCTAGGTTTATATCTAAAGCCTTGAGAAATGGAAAGGCTGTATAATCGAATGGTCAATATTCAATAGCATCACAATAAAATTTCACCAAAATTGAGTAACTATATTTATACCAAAATTTTCAAAATTTTCCTGGAGGAGCATACACACCCCCAGCCCCCCCTTGAATCTGAAGCGGCTTGCTTTGCCCCCCCCCCCCCCCTCCCCCCCAGCTTAATATTCTGCCTGAGTACAGTACTGCTACTGTTACCCAATGACTCCTTCTCACTGGCTTGTATGACTTCTTTTGCTTCCAAAATGTTTCCACGTGACATTCTTCCAAGTGTTGCCAAAAATTTGTTGTATTCCCAAAGTAAGAATAGTCTCGTTTGCACAGTTTACAAAAAAAAAAAAAAAAACATTTTCGCTAAGGCTCTATCATTCTCCCATCTCTACTAGGGAAGCCAAAATGCTTCCACACAACACTGGTCAACTTCTCCAGTGGTAGCAAGGTTGCTAAATCTTCAGTACGTGCTGCCATTTTATACTACCAATACACATGCGTATGATGTCATGACATCGTGATTACTAAACAACATGGAAATCATGATTGTCAGTGGCAATTGTCATTAATTTCAAAATCAATACAATCGCTCAGCACTACCAATCACTACTCTAAAACTGTAGTAAAGAGAAATGAGCAAAGGTTTGAGCAAAATTAACGTAACACACATGTGCACACTTCAGCTAAGTGTTTCTATAACTTTGGGAAGCAGTTAACATCACTAGTTACAGAAAAGAAGGCACTTACTCTTATGAAACATGAGACAGATAAACATGATGCAATATTAATGAGCAAAGAAAAATCAAGTTAGAAAAAAGATGCATTGGTAACTGCCCCACATGCAGGATTATTTTAGATTCATATTAACCACAATCAATGTATTTACAGATCATATCCTAAACTGTAGCACGCATAGTCATGTTGCTTTTAAATTTTTATACCCTGTAGTTTTGGTCTTGTTAAAGTGCTTTTGGTCATAGAGACGCCTTAGCACACTAAGAGTTTGAGTTTGTTGACAAACAAAACAACCATCATGATTAATAAAGACCTTGTTACATGTCTTGATGCTGATGCAGGAGAGTACATTGTACTATTTAGTAAAACAGGTATCTAAATTTAATCAAAATTGTGAATATTAGTACAGTGTCTTGATTATAGGACACAAACTCATCTCAGGATGAAGTAACATCAAACAGTGAAAAATCAAGCCCATAGCAATACAGTATGCATTGTCGAGTTATGCTTGGCTGAAGGGAATAGTAAAATATGAATCTTATTCTGTTGGGGTCACTCTGAAGACATTTTTGGGCTTAACCAATACTGCAAAGCTGTTCTGAAGGAAACTGAGGCTGTTTTTTTGGAGGGTAAGAAAGTCCAAAACTCCATGATCCCTAATATACAGCACTACCACACTGTATGATATACAAATACATGGTAACTGGTATGCACACTAAAAATGAAAACCTTTTCTTTCGATCTCCCAAAAAGTGGGAGAAAAGTGCAGTTTGTACATAAAGTGTGTAGTACAGTGACATCAAACGCTAACCTAGTTCCATCCCTGTTTGATTCTAAACTGAACCAATCATTATCTGCTTCTTTGTTATTGCTCACATACTATGACACAAATAAGACCACACAGTTCAGTTAGTGATGTACCAATATTGATTTAAAATACAGTAACTACACCACACACTTAATTATGCATAAGTCTCATGAAAGCCCGGTGATGTCAAAGAAAATTTAATAAATATGTGCTCAGACTTATAACATACAAAAAAACAGAATACATAATAATAGAAACTTATCAGGTAATTCTTGCAGTTAGTACAAATTTTAGTCCATTAGTACATGTACATTATTGCTAGCTATGGTTGCCCAGGCATCACAGTGGTGGTACCCTGAATAATTTTTGCAGAGCTATTGCACAAGCTAGGACCAAGCACATACCATAGTAGCTACGACATTTGCCATTTTGGTATTGGCTGATTGATCTAATAGTTTACACTCTAGTATCCGGACTAGCCATTCTTCCACACTGGAGCACACACATACACAGGAAACATACTACAACATACACACATTGCATTAACTAAGTCCACAATGATTATTAAAAAATTTGTACAAAGTTTATATTTGGTGAGCTTGGCTAAAACTGTCGACTGCTGGACCTGCAACCAAGACATGTTGTACCTATACCGGTACCCCAGGAGGGTTATCCGTAGTGACATCCCTGTACAATATAGCAGTACCAATTAAGCAACAATTAACAACACGTCTCAGTATAAAAGCAATTAATCAACTAGCAGCTCATAACAGTGCCATGAACAGAGAGGCTATGAAGCTTCATTGCTTACATTATGAAAGATTGAAACCACTATTAATAATGAGGAAGTTATACAGTAGCTGAAAAAAAAGTTCCCAATCCATTTGCACGGAAACAAAACGTTTGCACGGAAACAAAACGTTTGCACGGAAACAAAACGTTTGCACAACGAGTGGAAAATGCAAACACTGTTGTTCCTTTTCAAAAGCATTTCGTTGTTTTAAAGGTATTGCCAGTATTAAGAACGACTACTTGTTACAGTTTGGGAGGCAACAGTCTCGCTAGTTCGCAGCTGGCAGGCATTCTTGGCATCAGTAAGCTTCATGGTCACTTTGAAGTACCTATTTAAACTATCAAACTAATGCAGAAGCTACTACAGGATGCTTAGAGAAGCTGTGTGGTAATCGAGTATTATGATGATTATTGTTAAGATTCATATTACAGGCACACAGTAGTTACACTACAAAAGAATTTTAAGAATAGCGCTAGCTAAGAATACCGTGTTTCTATAGCCCTTACTGTTCCTAACCCATGTGTGTCCATTTTAATTTACCCGGCCAGATTCCCACAGCTTACTTTAGCAGGAGTGGAGGCGGAGTACTGACATCCGAGATAGACGCCATGGAGGCAATAAAACTTTTATATTCTAGCTATAGCTAAAGCAATAATTGCTAACTGTTATACATTAACAAGCTACAATTCCTACAATATAAATTAGGGTTTCCACGACTTCTTCAAATAATTTGCTAACTGTTGCTATATGTTGGACTAACTCTCACTTGAATACAGTTGCAGTGGCAATAAATTCCATTGCCTTCTTGGGGTATAAATCGATCGAAAACTTGTGATGCATAATGCTTGGTTAACACTTACGCTTAGGTGGCTTGTGGTTATAATGTTTGGACTACACTACTTTAATGCAATTTACCTTTGTACAAGCAAGAAAGTAAGCAACACCAATCCATCGCAGCTATATATTATGGTCAGGCTAGCTAAGGTTTACCACAATTAGTTGTAGTAAGTAATTAAGGTACCTGGCACTAGTTGCCAGCTACCTTCAGATCTTGTAATTTTGTCCCATTGATTTGTCTAATGAGTCTGTACATGTGTTAATTGATCTGATTCACATGATATTTAGTTCAGGAGCCCCGTCTATGGCTTCTTGCAGTTGGTACATGATTCAGCATCACTGCATTGAAGTTTCGCACACCATATCCCAGTGGAATATCACTGATACCAGCAAGGTTGCCAGTGCTCACATTTGTATGATCGCTAAATTTTGTGAATGCATTGCTAACTTGTATTTGTTACGTGCGCTTGTTCTGAAAGGTGTTGAAGTAGAGAATGGATTATGTGGTGATCTACAGTATGCCCTATCAAGCAGTAAGTTGAATGTCCATAGATAATCTCTGGTTGCATACTATCTATGATAATAAATGCTTTACAGGTATATAGTGTTTGTTCACTGAAACAACCAAGATGCAAGACGAAGAAATAGGCTAGAATGCTTGTTCAAAATCCAGAGTAGAACTTAACATTTTGCTGATTCCTGTAATACTGTATTCTAACAAGTTCGCAACAACAAAGTGCTTCAATTTAAAATGGCTTAAGTGACTTCTTATTTATCATCAATTTTGTCAAAAGATTGGATTATACAAAAGGACAAGCCTGCAAATGTACTCTTATTTTGCTGACTTCTGTAGTACTGTATTCTAAAAAATTCGCACAACAGAGCGTTTCAATTAAAAATGGCTTAAGTGATTTTTTGTATCCCAACAATAAATAGGTGGAACAGTTTTTTTGTTAAAAATTACTGATTGAAAAATGCAGTACTGTACAGCTGTGCACATACACTATACAAACAAAAATCAAATGCATAATGTGTTATATTATAATCACAAATGTTTTATCGGCCGCTCTTTTGCAGAATCCTACAATAACTGACACATTTTGGAAATAGTGGACCTGCACTTGTCCCAGATGGCTTCAAACAATATTGGTGATGTGTCTGTTGGCACTTTAGTATGGATAACAGACTTAATGTATTGGAATTTCTCCTTATCTAGTGATCCAGTTTTGTTCTTACCTACTTCCCTCAGACTGCTCTAATGGAGTTCTTCTCGGCCGAATATGCTATGCACTAGCCAATCTTCATAATGTGGACAAGTTGTCTCCAGGGTAGTTCTTTATAACCTGTTAGACAGGTAACAGCTTTGGTGGTGTGCTGAAAGGTGGGTGGTGTGCTGAAAGGCGGATGCTGGGTTGGATGACTGGACAGGTGATTGGAATGATGAATGGCCTCCTGCAAATCCATAATGGTGAGTGCTAGATGATGGTGAATGAAGTGACACTTGGACTGCAGGCCCATAAACTTGAGAGCTTCAAGGCTCTGTTGATAATGATGGCAATAATGGTAAAGGCTTGAGCACGGTAGTGGTCTGATCAACTGTCTCTTTATCGGAAGATAGCTAGGAGGGAGAATTCAAAAAGTCCAGCTCCTCATCAGTTGCATCAAGCAATTCCAGCAGTGTTGGCGTTCTGGGCCTAGGTTCCTGCACAGGTGGAGTCAATTTTGTAACATTTGAGATGTCTGTGCAGTCAATAAACTGATCCACTGCTGCTGCCACTCCACCAGCTTTGACAACATCTTACTGTCTTCACCTATGTACGATATGTACAAATCTATGATAATACTATTATTTTATATCTTATTCCATGTGGAAAATATTGATCCCTATTATAATAACCCAAAAGTTCTTATTTACATGTATTCATGAAAATTACCATATTTGCATGCATTGTATATGGCCATACACTGGTTTCTTTTTGTAAAAGAATTTAACTGATGGCCAAGCCAATACACTGTATATCCTTTGAAAATTGTACAGTATGTGCCATCTTGACAAAGGAAGAATCTAGAAAGTCCAGTTCATGTTAACACGTCAGCTACTACAATTTTTATACCTTTACTATTATTCACTCTTGCTAATATGTATCAGTGTGTATTAATATTTGCATACTTCTCATTTCAGCAATAATGCCAACCTCTAACACACTTCCGGTTGCTGCATCTAGGTAAAGATAGATCACATCAATGAACAAGTCTCTCTAGTGACATTATACCTTTTTCCTTTTTGGAGTTAGTTAGTTGGCAATTAAGTTTTCTCTTGTGACTTGTTGATGCTCCTACCATTATATTATTGAAATATAATATGAGTATAATTTCACAAAGTGTACATACCATTGTTGTTTTTAGTCTGGGTTGTAGCTACAGTTCCAGCTGGCTGATTACTCGTTGCAGCTGTTTCATTACTCGTTACAGCTGGTTCGCTTGTTGCAGTGGCAGAAGTGGTTTGTTTTCTGCAGGATCTACAGTACAAAAACGGCATTCCAGTAGCCTTCCCACCTTTCCCCTTAAACAAAAACTATGATGTTGGCGCCATGAACCAGTTCTGTGCATCATATACTGTAGCTCATCCAGTACTTTGCTTTCCAGCCATATCTCCTTCCAACCCACCTTTTGGATTTACTGCCTTCGAACTAGGATTTATCACAAGCCATCACCGCATCGAAAGCTTCAAGCTAAGCAGTGGCAGCTCGCATTGTGGCAGTATTTACTTGTTAATACTCATACTTTTCAATGCTCTGCACACTCTTCACCAGGGATATTTAGTTAGTCGCGCATAGTGCACGAAGTGACACAAAGATTTTACCAGGGGGTCTGTACTGTACACCTCTACAGACAGGCTTGCACCTCAGTCTTCGTGAAAGAGCTTCGCAAGATAGCTTCGCGTGGTAGGTTTTTTCTCCACGATGGTTGGTATGGTTAGGTAAGTTTATATTGTGCAAAAGGTGTCGCCTGTCAGGGTATGATGCGAATGTTCGCGTCTATACCACGACTAGTTCGTTAAATTATTATGCAGGCTACTGTACATGCAGCGTATGAGCTGAGCTAACTCATGGATGGAATTATGCTAGCTCTTGCAATTTGGCTCATTTGTAGTAGTACTTAGCACTGAAACTGGATTGGGTCACCCGGGTAATATTTTGTATGGGTCATCCTTTGTACGGCTCATCCATGTCTGACCCGCTTTTAAAAATTATCCAGTGAAGAAAATAAATTAGTTGGATTGAATCACATGTGAAGCAAATAAATTAGTTGGATGGTACGGAAGTGTGTAAATTCATCATAGTCAAGTCCTGATGCAACCCAGCTTCTCTTCGTGAGCCACGCTCACTTATCGGACAACTGTCTGCAGCCATATGTGCAGCCACGCCCATTTATCTGTGATATTAAAGTCACAAAACCATGTTCGTAGCTACTGTAGTCTCACTTGGCCAGACTGCATTTTTCTCTTTGTCACTGGGTAGGGAGAAAAAAAGGGTCTGGTCCAGTTTGAATCCCACACTCGTGTTGACACTACCCGGATAATTGGGTAGCGTTAACCAAAGAAACGTGATACATTAAAACGTAAGTGGCTACTATTTAAAGATGCACACCTTTCTTTGGTTGACACTACCCCATTATCCTGGGTAGTGTCAAGACGAGTGTGGGATTCAAACTGGACCAGACCCTTTTTTCTCCCTACCCAGTGACAAAGAGAAAAAAATCTGCCTACCCATGCAAGACTAGTTCATAGCTGCCTACAAGCTTATGTGGTGCCACACCCACAAATCGAATGTGTTATACTGTTTGTAATTACGGTGTGTTAGGTATGCGCAAAGCCACACCCAAAAGTATCTTGCTTTCTGCAAACTTACAGTACTTGGAACCATGCCCACTGTCTAACATCGCTAATTGTGACCGGATTTGACAAAACCAGGCTTCCACACACATCCAATTCTTTGACTTTAATCACTTGTAACTTTACGATGCAGTATGCTAGTGACCTACAACTTTCACACAATGCATTCATTGCATTATATAATAACAGATCCACATTTGAAGCTGATAGCATACTCCTACATTGAGTTATGAACCTTTAAAGCCATAAATCTGGATGTGTGTGGAAGCCTGGTTTTGTCAAATCCGGTCACAATTATTAGACACCCTTGTACTTAACACGCATAGTCAGCACTCAAAACGTAGCTCCTAATTGGTGCACGCCTCACTTTTAATTAACGCTGGTCACATTGGGGTCAAATCTGGGTCATCCGGGTCTGACCCGGATTGCTAACCAGGTCAGCGGGTCAGCAGTAGTGCAACTTTAAGGCTAAAAAAGGCAACTGGATTTTTCTCAAAGGAAATAACATTTCAGCCAAACAAATGATTAGTGGTGACAGTAAAGGTGTCAAGGCAGACATGTGTAGTGTGGCTCCATTGCAAGTTCAGGAAAGGGCCATAACAGACTCTATTCTTTTATGATTTCCCTTTCTAGGAAATTTCTGGTGAAAATTTTGTAAATAATGTTTCAGATATTTGAATTGAAAGAATGTGTTTAGCAAGTCAAGCACTACCAGCATTGAGCATAAAACTTTACAAAATGCATGCACTGTATCCGCATAAGCCACCATAGTGGAATTGATTGATCGATAACTCATATACAGAAGGTCACATGGACTTGCAAATAAGATTTTCGGAATGCTGACATCACAAAGAATAAAAAGGTGTCCAAGTTTTACCGATTCTGATGCTCCTTCACCAATTACATATATGACAGTTTAAACACAGAGACGTAAATTTGAATAATGTTGTAAACTCTGTGCACTCAATCTAGTCGTGTGGAAAGTGTGTCCGTTAATCCTCAAGTTGATATAATTCACTGTGGTACTGTTCAAGCAGCGTCGCTTTCAGCAAGTCCCTCAAGATCGGTTACCTTGTTTTCATCTTCATGAGTGCCAAGTGAGCTGATGGTGATTCTTGCTGATTGAGGACAGAGATTTTCAACTGAAAGTACACGAAGAAAACCGTGAAATACTGTACAGTACGTGGAGAAACAGTACTAACTATATTATCATTATTGATATCCGTATGTCACTTCTGTTATAAAAACAGTTGTTAGTTAATTAAACAATACGCATTTTCCGTGCGTTTTTATTTTTGTGCACACACACGCATACTCAAGCATACAACGCACACACCTACTCAGCCTGTTTGTTAAAAGCCATAGGATCTAAAGAACTGGACAAGACAAGGCACTAATTTAGGTTGAACAATACTATCACTGGTTTCAAGTGAAATCATTATTTTGTGTAAATTCCTCTACTCCCATATAAAAAACATAAACACACTCCAACAACATTTCCAATTCAGTCACTGATTCATTTCCAATGACTGACAGTCATTTCTAATGACTGACGTTACTAAATAACTTACCAAAAGAGCATGGGACAAACATGTAACCAAATTTGCAAACTGAATCACATCAAACGCAGAGAACTATACACCCTATATATAAGCATGTGGTTTCACTATACATCAACAAAAGCATTACACAATAATGTATGTTTTGTTTGGCTTCAGTACTCAGTGGAGAAAATGATGCAGCATGGGAATTATACTGTAAATACTGTATCTATCAAAGTATTTAACTATATTTCAGGTACTCGATACTCTGGGATCGAGTGAGTAATGATTCATGAACCCAGAAGAAATTGCTTCAAGTAACCTACACACTATTGCTAACATTAGAAAGCTATCAATTAAACTCAGCCATTAGTTGCAAGGGGTAAAGGACCATAACTTCATAACCAAACACCGCTTCCTAATACTTTCAGGCTTGTAAAACTCACCTAGCACAATCCAATAGCTGGCTGTATGAATATGCATAGCGTAACTTCAATCACATGTTATCCATATTTGACTTGTACTGTATGACCACACCCATTTGTTACATCGCATTGACTTCGTACTATATGCCATCTTTTGTACTGTAGGATAGCTCTACATCATTTCTCCAGTCAAACATTTCTTCAATCTCCGTCTATGTTCAGAAAGGGTGGACAGTTTACAGAGTTTTACTAACTGCAAGGTACACATAGAAACTAAGTCAGAAAGAATCCATACCATAATAGAGTTTTAAATACTGTAGTTTCAACAGATTTCTTTCTACCAGTTAAAACCTTATGAGACCAACCAACAACACCTCATGTCTCCAAGAGTTATTAATAAGTACTATTGTAATAGCAATGCAAATATTCGCGTAGAATCGTCGCGTTGACATGACAATAACAGCTATTACTTTGCACCTTTGGAGCTGAATACTGGCTCAACAATACAGAATAGAGATTTTACCATTTAGAAACATTTTTTTTCTCCAGCTGAAGAGTTATTGAATCGTGCGTGTGGCATCTGCATTGCAAACACAGATACCAATTTACAGACCTACAACTTCATCCATAACTCGCACTAAACGCTGGCAAACAAAAACTGCCTCGATGAAAAGAAAGATCTACTAAGATATCCTTCGCAATTCATAACACCATTAAGCTGTGAGCATCTTGCCAAAAATACAACTGAAAAAAATGAAAAACCACCTAAGTACAGTTGTACGTACTGTACAAACCAAGTACAATATACTCACCCATACGGGAGAGCATAATAACAATCACCAATGATGTACAGTAATAATTAGGCCTGCGTGTATTATGGCACAATAATTTTTAGAATAACACCAATTTTGTGAGAATAATTCTGGAATAATAGGATGATTACAGGCATAATTTTAGAATTATCGGACGTTCACGGAAATACAGTATTCAGTGGAAGTAAGAGGTGTGTCTATTCTTGATTAGCTATAAGAAAGAGTTAAGTTACTAAGAATGATATATAGCTGGCATTATTGTACGAGTGCTGGCTGAAAAGCCACTAAAAGATCGATGTACTCTAATAGAACACTCAAATACTCTAATAGAGTAGTCAGATTGTTTCATGTTAACAACTCTGCAGCTAGCATCAGAGATGTAACTGCGCTATTCTGAAACTTGTGCATCTTATACCAGTATACATTCTTCAAGTTTTTGAACAAATTGATATCATTATTATCTACCTAACTTAAGCATGTAGCTATAGCCACAGCTTTAATATACCGTATAGCGGGTTATTTTCGGAACAGAAAATTTCGCACAAGAAGCAAAATCTGAATTTCGAAGGATTTTAATTTCGAAGAGTGCATATTTCAAAGTCCAGATGGATTTCAAATAAATGGAAAATTTATGTCACAAAATATGGAAGATGCGTGAATGTTTGCCAAAAACTGACTTACTGATGGAATAATCCTCATCCCCGTGCATGTACACTGGAGAGAAGACTGAGGGAGTCTCGAGTGGAGTAAATTCACTGGCTTGATCGAGCTTGATCATAGCTACTGCTATCTAGCTACCATAGATTCTAGAGCAGACGGCATCAATTCCCATTCTGGATCACCTGTTTTCTGGTTATTGGCACAGTAATGATACAATTTACCCATTATCATCAGTATATAATACTGAGCTAAAACTCGAGGAATACACAAGTGAATCGCCGAAAGTTGGATTGTTGCTTTCACTTGTGGGAATTTATTTTCGAAGAACAGCTGTACGTGGGAATTCATTTTCGAAGAGAATGGCCTCTTCGAAACATCCGAAAATAAAAACCTTTCGAAATTACCAGCTATACGGTATACACAATTATTGAAAACACTAACTATTACTGCAGATATTCCAAATCTGTTACAACTATTTATGACTAGAAAAATGCTTCATTTATGGCTATTAATTAATTCTGGCAAAACTACTGTACATGTACTTACCGTATTTCTATAATTATAAACCGTTAAAAATATTTTGTCGAAGGTAGCATCCGACGAAAATTAATTACGCGAAAAATTTTTCCCAACGTAATATTCGAGAAGTTGAATGAATTCGGTAAACTACTTTCTGGCCACCTGGATCGAGGCTTGGCCATTGGCGTGTCAAGCATATGTCTTTGCTGCAGTCTTTTAAAAACAAAGTTCTCCCTGATCCTAGGAGAGAGGGATTCGTCTCACTTCGTCTATTTCGCTGCACATTGGTAATGATGCCATTCCGTGATAGACAGCTACTACAGGACACATTAAATAAAGTATATATGTACAAATGTGCAAGTTGCATGGAATGAGCTTCTACCACTCCAGTCCATTGCTTGATTTGTGACGGACAACTTCTAAATCTGGGGCGCAGCCTCCATGGAACGGAGATACCACACTTCAGTTTCGCTGCTTGTCATTCTGGTTCTCAAAAAATGGCCGTATAGAATTAATAAAGTTACGTAATTCATTGCTAAAAATTTTTCGTCGCTTGAGGACACCGGTGAAAAATTTTTAACACGAAAATTTATCTCGTGAAAATTTCTCGCAGCTTATATTTATAGAAATACGGTATAACAGCATCTTTAAAACTAAGCTACTAGCCACAGAAATTAAATGAGCATTATGGAATAATAAGCTAGATACAAAAAAAAAGAATAGGAGAAATTTTTGGAAAATTCTGGTAAGAATAAAAGGTAAAATTTTGAGCATAATAGGCTCAGGCCTAGTAATAATACATAGGCAGAGCTGAGGTCATTATTACATCATTCTTAAGGGGTTTATCCATTGAAGAATCGTGTCTTAGTTAATCAGATAATTTTTCTTTTTAAATACCCGGGATATCCAGCACCCCTTGCCACCACCCCTAGCACTAGATGTAGAATTGCTAGACAAAATACTGAAATTCATTGGGAAAGGATCAAAGACAATGGCCCTTGTAACTGGAATTTTGTTAGTAACCCACAAAGCATATTATGTAATTTGTTTGTGGCTAGATGCAATTACCCAGTGAGACCTAAAAAACCTTGCATACTTAAGGCATGTCCACACGAATTCGAATTAGGAAATGGATGCAAAACGAATTCAGGCAATGCATATTGAATTCGAATTGAATGTGTCCACATGCATTATCATGTAATGCGCATTATTGAATTTACTAGTGTGATAAACAGATAATTAAACGGTTGAGAAAACACTCATTTGCGCCAACCAAGAGAACAGTGAGCTTAACGATAGACTGAAAGGAATAGCTCATAGTAACGCTTATACTTTTGTTTATACCGTACTGGAAGGATTTCTACGAATAAAGTACGAAAAACTGCTGATGGTGCGTGATGGGTATGGGACCGTTGTTCTTTCAAACTCTAAGGGCTAGATACGATGATGACACACTGCTTCGATACGTCCCTGTGCTTTTATCACACCGAGCGCTTCTGTATTTCTATCCCGTGTTGCTTACAAAGGTCATGCGCAAACGTGTCAAGCCCTCATGTGCTGCACTATTATGACGTAGCAAATCCCGATTCGTAGTCAATTTGTATTCAAACCACCTGTGGAGGTGGATTCGTGTAATCCACTTTCAATTCGAATCACCCTAATGCATATTCCGTGTGGACACGAATAATTCAAATCAATGCACATTCAATTCGCATTATTTTTGTCGTGTGGGCATGCCTTTAAATATCAAAGCATTCTCTGAATGCCCTATGTAATAGTTTTGGACACTCGCAATAGGTGTCTTCAAGAATTTAAAAACCTGAGGTGATGTCAATAATTACTGAGGCGCAGCCGAGGTAATTATTAGCGTGACTGATGGTTTATAAATCCTCAAAGATGCCTATTACGAGTGTCTAAGTGTTTTATACAATGGTGTAGAAGCAGTGAGTTAGTATAGAGTGTTCCCATCGTAAATACCAAGGGTATTTCAGCGAGCAAAAGATGTGAGGTCGCACAAGTAATGGAGCATGAATAAAGTTGTGAAGTATTTGAGGATGGCAGCGAATGTATGTGTAAATAGCCAGTGCCAGCATGCCTGTCTAGGTCTACAGAGCATGCTTTAATATGGAAAAGGCCACAAACTGAATTAATGGCTTTTTAACCAGCTACACTGTACCATGATGGTTTAATCTCCACTGAGCTAGCCACAAACAGCAGCGTACCTGAGTGCAATTCTTTCTTACAATCTGCTCACAATTGCATCATTTCCTTTGGTGTTTACTGATGTGCTATATACTAATTGTCCACAAGAGGCTAATTGCATTACTGTGGGCCATATTGTGGTTGTAAACAACTGTCAGATGTCTTACCAGTAAGAGCCCAGGTTTTTTTAAGAGACCTCCACACATTAAAGGAAACGCTGCATGCCATGTCTAAACACAGTAAAGAACATGATTACTGTAGTAAACCAGTGGCGGATTTAGGGGGGTTTCAAGGTTTCCATGGAAACCCCCTTAGGAAAATTATTATGCAACAGTTGAGTATTTTAATTAATTATTGCATGTGTGCCTATAATAAGCGATGTACATGCTCAGCACTCTGTAAATAGACTCCATAAATAGACTCCGTAAATATTTATTTTACAGATAATTTCACATTAAAATTGTTGCCAAATGCAGTCTCAGAGCATCTAAATTTCAACAATTTCCTTGGGGGGAGGGGGGGCATGCCCCCAGACCCCGCTATCAACATGCCAATTCAACAAAAAAAATCCCGACCCCTTTGGATTTTCATGAAATTTGGCATAGACATGGACTCTACTAAGAAACTTTCTCACACCAAAATTTGGCCCATTCTATTGATCTCCCTTTAAGATATGACCACTCCAAGTTTATTACAAAATACTACACCTTCTTAATAAAATGGCCATAACTTTGTCAGTGATTATCACAAAACCTTTCTGTTTAGATATTTGGAATGCTTATTAAATTCTCTTTCAAGTGATATATAATTCATTATAATTACTCAAAGGAATAGGTCAAACCACAAAAATGTGACTTTCCCTTTGATCTTACTTTTTTCAAAAAGGATATTTCAATTACTTTCATTTTTTGTTCAAATTCTAATACCCTTCTTTCACGACAGTAAGTGTGAAGTTGGGATGGCAAGTAGATCATGATTGTGGCTACATACATAATTTTACATGCTACCAGGAGTATAGGTACAGTATGAACGCTACTATAACAATACAAACTTTTAAATTAAATTATAGTATGGAATCTCATCAGAACGTGGCCAAGTTGCAATATACATACAGTTGGAGGCATAGTATAGAAGTATCATAAGGTGAATAAACAGAAGTATCAATACCCTCCATTTCTGAAGCCACATCAATATCCCCTATTGTTATGCATATCGATGCAGTTATGATAGCAACATGATTTTGGTGCAAACATCATCATGAGTCCATAATAGAGATTTTATGAACTCCTGATGCCATATAGTGGGAGGGTTTAGTAGCAAATTATCTTACGAAAGGTTTGACAAAATTGTGGAAACTTCACATTAACATTATGAAGTTGGAGGGTAAATCATTCCTAACTCACCAAATCTTCAGCTAAACTTTTCTGTTATTCTGTAGGACATGATTGTCAGTAGAAACTACATAATAACAGAAAAGTTTGGTGGAGGAAATATTTGTGGGAGAATTTGATGAATAAAGAATGATTTACCTTGGAACCTATCTAAGCCAGTCAAAACTTTGGGTCGGTCACCTTCAGGCAAGTGGCTGCTTTTGACAGGTGGAATAGTGTATAGGTATCTCATTTGGAGAATGTATAGTTGGCCCTTATACAGTGGCCTTTCTATACAGTCACTGTACCAAATCAAAACCCTCTCTTACAAAACTTACAGTATCATAAGATTGTTTGCTACTAAACCCTCCAACTATATGACATCAGGAGTTCATAAAATCTCTATTATGGACTCCTGATGGTGTTTGCACCAAAATCATGTCGTTATCATAACTGCATTGATATACATAGCAATAGGGGATATTGGTGTGGCTTCAGAAATGGAGGGTATTGATACTTCTGTTTATTCACCATATGATACTTTTATACTATGCCTCCAACTGTATGTGTATTGCAACTTGGCCACGTTCTGACGAGATTCCATACTATAATTTAATTTAAAAGTTTGTATTGTTATAGTAGAGTTCATACTTATATCCCCGGTAGCATGTAAAATTACGTATGTAGCCACAACTCATGATCTACTTGCCATCCCAATTTCACACTTACTGTCGTGAAAGAAGGGTATTAGAATTTGAACAAAAAATGAAAGTAATTGAAATATCCTTTTTTGAAAAAAGTAAGATCAAAGGAAAAAGGCACATTTTGGTGGTTTGACCTTTTCCTTTGAGTATTTATAATGAATTATATATCACTTGAAAGAGAATTTAATAAGCATTCCAAATATCTAAACAGAAAGGTTTTGTGACAATCACTGACAAAGTTATGACCATTTCATTAAACCAGTGTAGTACAGGGTGTATTTTGTAATAAACTTGGAGTGGTCATATCTTAAAGGGAGATCAATAGAATGGGCCAAATTTTGGTGCGATAAAGTTTCTTAGTAGAGTCCATATCTATGCCAAATTTCATGAAAATCCAAAGGGGTCGGGACTTTTTTGTTCATTTGGTATGGAATGACCCATGCATGCTTTAAACGCATGGTGAGTATGTTTCTTCGCACACTCACCCATGTCAGTGTATATGTCCACCTTCTAAACTGGAAACCCCCTTTAAAAATTCCTACACTGCAAACAACACGAGATTCAGTTTTGCCTATACCATCAATAGCCTTTTCACCCTACTCACAGTAAAGAACAAGAGTACTGTAGCAACAATATGAGATTCACAATAGAATGGTTAACTTTTCTCCACTCAGTCAACGACAATTAATAGTTGGTGCGGATGGTCTTATAGCACATAGTACTAGAGATGTGCAATATATCAAAAAATTATCAATATCACGATAATTTTTCAATATCTTTATCATATCGAATTCAATATTGCAAATGCTGATTTCAATATTTTATGATATAACGAGAAATTTTTGATAAAGTTATAGTATTTTGGTCTAGTGATTGCACAAATGAAGGTCACCAGCTTCCTAGGCTTGTTAGTAGTGCTATGTACTGGTTTAGTGAATCCATTGTATATTTATAAATATCAGCCGCCCACATAATTGATTCGCCTACACTATTTAATTAATCGAATCGATATCACGATATTTTACTAATTATCTATTGATATCGTATCGAAATCCTGATATTGTATCGAAATCCTGATATCGTATCGAAATCCTGATATCGCACACCCCTACATAGTACATGTACAGCAATGTAAATACAGTGATTTTATCGGCCAGGCAAACTTGAATACTTGTTTCTCATCCACAAAAATCCAATTTCCATGCTGGCGGGAGGTAATTTTTCATTACTAAAGAAAATACTCGAAACCAAGCTGTCTGTTACTAGTTATAAAGGTTAGCTAAAGCCTGTTAAAACTAGAACTTACATTTTACCACTGTTTCTGAGGTGCAAGTGACATTTGCTGTGCTGTGAAATGATAGCCATCCTTAATAGCACCAAAGTAAGTGTGCACGTGATTGATAACAGCAATGATGAAATTAGAGGAGGTGGGGATGCGAGTGGGGACGAGAAAGAATTAATCAAATTTGCCTGGCCTAAGGATAGTTTTAATGTTCATAAATCTTTACAGCATCCCTGAAATCCTATATAATACGATCCAGTTGTGTATTACCTTAATAAGAGATGTATACTCTTCTTTTAGCCTTGCTACCCACCGTTCCCCATCACGTGGTCCAGCTCGTGTAGTACACAGTGGAATAGCTGCGAGGGCTTGCTTGGTTGCTGCATCTACCATCTAAAATCAGATAATGTACGTAAAGTAAAGGTACATTTCACATTACTACTGTACTTTAGTTTCTTTTGGCTCTCTTACGCCCAGTCTCCCTGAGTCTTACGCGCAGTAGCTTGCATTAGGAGACTCATTAGGGCAGGCCCCGACCGGCTAGGTACGAGGTTTTGAAGTTCCCGCGAGTTTATCTACCAAATCACATGTCACCACGTTACGTTTCTTTGTCTTTGGTGCACCCATAAAGCGTGACTTTTTTTTGTCAAAGCTTCACAAAGAGTGTAACTTTGATTGGTATTTTCAGAAGTAACGAAGATGAAATTGACGACTTTAGTGGTGATCGGTGTTATTTTCTGCTTTGCGCTGTTTGCCAAAGCTGTTGACGTCGAAGAGGAAGAAGGGGTTCTGGTTTTAACGAAAGCAAATTTCCAATCGGTGATAGATGAAAACCAATACGTCTTAGTTGAGTTCTGTAAGTACCATGATTAATTTCGCTTAAGTACTTTTTTATGTTGGTAGATGCGCCTTGGTGTGGTCACTGCAAGGCACTGGCCCCTGAATATGCGAAAGCTGCTCAACAGTTAAAGGAACAGGGATCAGAAATAAAGCTTGCAAAAGTAGATGCCACAGTAGAATCTGAGCTGGGAACAAAGAATGATGTTAGGGGATATCCAACCTTGAAGTTCTTCAAGAATGGAAAGTCAACTGAATATGGAGGTATGTAGCAGTGTGATTCCTCTAGTTAACAGTGTAGGCTGTTGTATTTATTTTGATCAATTATTTTGTTGACCTCAACTAGTCTAGTGTGGGGGCAGAAAATATACTGACTGGTCACTGTTGCACACATTTCATGACCACTGCTGGAATCTTGGCAGAGCCAAATGAAACCGCTTCGCAGACTTTATGATGAAACAAACACAGATTACACTGTATTCAAATTCTTAATGTAATAAACAACTGAATTTAGATTACAAACTGTTTTTAGTTTAACAATGCCATGGGCTTAGGATCCTAGCACAGGTCTCGTAAAAGTGGGAGTGGTTCTATACGCATTTGTGTAAAATGACAGAATTGTTGAGGAAGGCCTTCAACAATGTTTCAAATACATCACCAAGACATTATCAGTACAATTTTCGCCTCAGTCTGCTCAGAGAGGTGACTGGCACAATTATTGCATCATCTCCTTGGTGCAAAACAATAGTGATGCACTGCATGTGTTCACAAAAAGTGTGCAACAGTTACCAGACGGGATAATTGCTGCCCCCACACGAACTGTCTGGCATGTGAGACTACAATGCGACTACCACATGTGTAAAAAACATTTCAAGTTGTGTACATATCTTGCTGCATAAAGAAAGGCTTGTGTGCAATTTATACTATTTGTTTGCATTGCAGACAAAGGAAAGAGCAAAGTCCATCTATGTAGTCTACACAAACCATGCTAAGCAAAGTTGATATAATTGAACCCATATAATTGCATTCTTGTAGCACCATTATGATTTGGGATCACAGAGGTTTGTACATTCTCACAAAAATATATTGACTAGAATCAGCCTTACATAGCGCCTTGGTGAAGCCCAAAAGTGCCTTTAGTACAACCCAAAACGTTTCAAAAAAGTTCTTACAAATTTTTAGGGTGCATGCCTGGTTTACTGTAATTGTTTTCGTAAAAAATGTGTGTACCTACCTACCTATGTTTGTTTGTCCATACGCATCCACGTGAGCTATGTTAAAAAATGGTAAAAAGCAGCCAGGATGTAATAATTGAAAGCTAAATTAAATCTGTATTAAGTTTCCACACACTTAAAACTTTGTTCTGAGTACTTTGCTCTGAGGTGGTTTCTTCTCGGCGATCTGAAAAACGGGTATGGCAACTCAGTCTTCATATACTTCTTGAACGGTCTTCCCTTTCGGTTTTATAGACGTTGAACAACATTAAAACAACGTTGAAGGCCTCTTAGGCTACTAGGGGTAGCGTATCTTCTACTTAAAGGGGGGAAGTTACCTGTACTTATGTGAACGAAAATGAAGGGCAGCCTGAAGGCTTTCTCTTTACAATTCACACGAGAAAACATGATAGACACACTGTAAAACAGTTGAGAAGATACTGTACTTCTGTGCGTAATGTACGGTTTAAAGTGGGTTATTATAGTTACACTTCCTTAGCAACATAATTACCAAATTAAAAATAATTCATGAATTATGAAATACGTTAAATTACAGCATTTACACATCTAATTATGTAGTGAAAATAACAATAGCATGAATATAAACCGGGATAGCATTAATTGCATGGGAACCTGGTTTTTAGAAGTAGTATAACATCAACTTGTTTAATTTGTGGATTTTCTACTGCCTACATGACTGTAGTAAATAACTTACTAATGCCTTGAGACAAATCCAATTCTATATTGGCTACTGGCACTGGTAAACATCATTTCAACCTGATAGGTGCCTTTGGTATACCGCAGTACAGTATGTACAATGTACAGATCATAGACTTACCTGTGAGCATATCCCAATACTCATTGGAGATGTTTATAAGTACAAGTACACACTAGAGTAGGGACCATAGCACATTGATAAAAAGCACTGAAACAAGCTGGAGTAGTGCACAATATTAAATCACAGTATAACAATAAGAGGCCTAGCTGTTATATTCCTACTGTGCTCAAGATACCATAATGGAAATGCACAGTAGGCTACCAGGGATTTTTCTAGAAAATAAATTCAGGGGGGGGCAATCCGAGTTTTTCAGAAATTGAGGGGAGGGGAGGGGGGGCAAAACTTAAATTAGGCTAAATTTGATTTATTGTAGCTAGCTAGCCATCGACTAAATTTTATGATTTCAAATCAATTGATCATTGTTTCATCATTGGGCTGGTTGAGGCAGAGTTCAGGGGGGGGGGGGGGCAAAATGTCCCCTTTGCCCCCCCCCTAAAAAAATCCCTGGACTAGGGATATAACTAGGGTTCCACCGATACAGAAAAATAACTACCGATCCGATACCGATACCTAGAAGCAAATTTTCACAGATACCGATACTGATAATTGCTATACAATTTACAATCATCTCAAGCTGGCTATGTGTGACTGTTCTAGTAGAATATATTATTGTGCAGTGACTGTTCTATTAGAGTATTTCGATCTTTTTCATGCAAACATAGTAAGTAGCAGTTGCTTGATGTTTAGCAAAGCAATTCCTGCACCTTTTATGCTAGAATAATACTCAACACTATTTCCAACTTGTTATACCTCACGTTTTGCTAGCATAGGATTTATGATGATAGTTATGGTTATGACGATTGGCGCGAGTGGCTATTAATCGGTATCGGAATACCTGAATAACCGATACCGATCAATACGAAAAGCCCAATATCGGCTCCGATACGATACCGATCCGATTATCGGTGGAACACTAGATATAACACTTCTTATTGTTTTACTGTGATTTCGTGCACTACTCCAGCTTGTTTCAGTGCTTTTTATCGATGTGCTATGGTCCCTACTCCAGTTGGAAATTCCTAATTTTTGTGAACTTGTTTGTTAGCCATTATCGAGTTACACTTATCTGAAGGCATCAGGCAGTCGGTCAGTCCGTAGAAATTCCATTTAATACATTTAAAAAAATTTGCCATATCAACTTAGTTGAAAGCATTTCAGGTCGATCTGAAGGCTTGTTTGGGCTTAGTCTTAACTAATACTGCTTTATTTTCTCAGGGAAAAGTGAGGCTTGTTTTTGGGTGATTTTTTCATGGGCCACGCCCACACTTTTGTGATCCCTACTATACAGTACTATCGTTCTGTGTGATTGTGTCAGTGTTGTAATATAATTGATATAATAGTTATTTTAATAATAATGACAAAACACTGTACGCTTTAGGTATACTCACTTCATTGCTAAAATGTCTACACACCGTTCCAGACTTACGGATTTAGTTATGGCCATTTAACTATGTGTTCACTGTGACAATTGAAGGCAAAGCCTCAAGGCGCTGACATCACATTATTACAAGGCTTTGTGGATTAAGACAAGTCTACTACCCTTGATCAAAGTAAAAGTCAGTGAAGTATTTGTGGCCAGCCCATGCCACTGCAGCTGTAATCCTACGATAGGTATTCAATCGGTTACAGCAGTAAACTACCTGCCAGTGTTTAATCACAAGGTAGATTTGATTGAAAACTTGTGGTCTCTGTAACCGATTGAACACCTATCGTAGGATTGCAGTTGAAGTGGCATGGGCTGGCTTTAATACATCACTGACTCTCAAAGGTACACCTGTATATAGTAGACCTGTATTAATCTACAAAGCCTTATATTAATGTGATGTTGGTGCCTCGAGGCTTTACCTTCAATTGTCACAGTGATCGTGTAGCTAAATGGCAGTAGCTACAGTATATCTGTAAATCTGGAACGGTATGTGGGCATTTTAGCGATGAAGCGAGTATACCTAAAGTGTGCAGTGTTTTTTGATCATTATTATTAAAATAATTATATATCAAGTATATTACAACACTGACACAATACTTATAAACATCTCCACTGAGTAGTGGGATATGCGATCCGTAATATGTCGATCCGTAATATGCCGATCTGTGATCCGTAATATGTCGATCTGTGATCCGACAAATACATCAACCCTATGTCCATGCCATTTCTTTTTGGTGACAGGACATAGGTATCAGTTCGCGGTAGAGCATTGCGTGGCTTCCCTGTAGCTAATTGTCACATTTGTGACTGTCTCAGCTAAAACCTGTCTAGTTTGCACAAGCACGCATTTTGAGAAAAACGAAAATTGGTGAAATTACACGTATTGCAAATAAAATTTTATACAAGAAGCCAGTACTCAGGAAAGGATGTCTTAAATTGATTAAATCTACACACCATCTTATTCGCCTACTCATGGGGAGTTCGACAATCTTTGTTTCGTTTCTGTAGCCCAATGGTTTGCGTGTCATGTACGTTTGTTTATGATGCTGTAGATGTAAACAAAATTGTCGTCGTTTTTTTTTCTTCAGTAAACCGCCTTCATACACCTATGCGCAAGTGACTGCAGGGCTAAAACTGTACCTTGGTCAATCTACCAATCAATGGTGAACATTGTAAGCCTAATATCAACTCTGTAGACTAATCCGAATGGAAGTTATTGTATGGCTACGAATGTAAGCCTGTAGTTTATTTTTATTATAGTCACTGTACAAATCGATTTCCTTGCTCTCCCTACTTTCTAGCGTTGTAATTCCAAAACTACTCAACATATTAGACTGAAACTTTGGCGAATCATTTGTTGGACAATGCAGATAATGCTGAGAAAATAAAAAGAAATTCGGATTGTTGTGTTAACTAGACGGGTTTTCACTGAGATGGTCACATTTATAGTGGGAATTGTGCATTTTTCTTTGTACAGTTGTACTTGTAATGGTTGTAACACGGGCATGGGGGCTTTGCCTGATATGTATACCCGACTGCCCGGGGGCCGCAGGCCCTGTAACACTTTGTATTGGTAGATCAAAGAAATAATCCCTTTGATTTGGGCATAATCCCTTTGATTTGATCAAAGAAATAATCCCTTTGATTTGAGAAATAATCCCTTTGATTTGTGTTGTTAAGTGTTTCTTTCTTTTAAAACTACTAAAATGTATATTTAGTAGTTATACAATGAGCACAAGTGCTCTGCCTGATATAAACGATCTGCTCAGCAAGGTACTCCCATTGTCACCTGCAGTAGTGACGATCTGCTCAGCAAGGTCCACATCAATTTGCTTCACTGTGTTGTAGCTGACAGATATTCCATGATGGTTTAGTGAAGTCACTAGCTGTTTTGACTGTGTTAGACTTTGCATTGCCATGACATGGAAAGGTGTTGGCTCTTTTCCATTAGTCAGAATGTGGTGCGTAATTTGAAAAACCAAGATCATTTTCAGCTGAGATGTTGTCTTTCCCTTGAATATACGAAGGCAAAACTCAGTACATTTTGATGGTGGGTTATTGATAACTCTTTCAATAGATAGTTCAAGATCTTGGGAGCTCTGGTATAGTCCAAAACTATACTCTTTCAGTTCTTGTACTGGTTCATTTGCAACCTGTTGAATAGGTGACGTTCTCAGGGGTTCTACCAAGGTTTCTGGAGAACTTTTTTTAGTACTAAGTACCATCTGCGACATTCATGTGTTATTTGGGTATGTAAAGCAGACAGTGTCACCATACATCTCAATAATTAACTTCTTTACAACTCTGTTTGAGAATGTTTCAGCTGAACCTTTATTTAGCTTGTCCCTAATCGAAGTAACTTAATAACGGCTAAGGTTTCAGGCTTGATTTTTTCAGTTTGACATCGCTTTAGCCGGACACGTCCCTTTTGGCATACCGTAGTACAATGCATTCTTCATGGACTTACCAGCGAAAGGTGTCCCATTCATCTTTGCTGACAGCGAAAGGTGTCGATTTGGCAGTAGCACGTGATGGCTTCCCTTTGTAATGGAAATTATCCATATTTTTCATTGTGGCAGTGTGCGAAATAACTTTAGGAATACCACCTGACATACTGTCAGGGCAAAAGGTAATTTGCATGGACAGTCATGCTTTTGGACGGACAGTGTTTCAGAAGTGTGAATGCATTGATCATCAACACATAGCTATTCAAGCACTACATAGACACCACTAATTTAGGTATTGTGTGTTATAGTGTATATGACGTATTTTACAAACTAATCAATGATAATAATAATACTGTTACATTTTTAATATCATTTATTAATTGATAATTGCACATGATAAAAGAGCGTTATATTTATAAGTACAAGAAGTGGACAAAAGTCAAGAAATTGGTAAGTAAGTGATCAGTTTGCAAGTTAAGTATACAGTAACTACATGAGTACAACTTCATCAGTACCTATTTCTAGTAGTTCATCACTCAGACTAGCATCAGAATCATCATTGCCAACAATGCTCATTTGCATCCACTGCTTCCACTCATCCATTGAAAATGGTTCACTTTCATCATCACCTGAGGCTGACTGATGTGCTGATGCATTGCTAGTGGAAACTCTTGATGTAGTGGTCACTGTTCTAGATTTCTCCTTATACCAGACGTTTAGGGAATCAGAGGCATCCCACTTCTCAACAGGTGGACCATCAACCTTGATTCGTACAAGTTGGTCAAGTCGGTCTTCAGATAGATGAGTACGGCGGTCATGTTTGATAATCTTCAACTGTGAGAAGATGCTTTTTAGGTGACCATTTGAAAGAGGAAGGCAAAACAGTAATTCAACAACGCCTAATACATTACACCAGCGTTTCGCATCAACAGAATTAAACAACTTCCACCAGATAACCTTGTAGTCATTTTGTACAAGGTTTAGGTATTGCTTGCTGTACTCATCCCATTCATCTTGAACAGTGGAAACATCGATGTCTGCCTTCTCTAAAGGCACAGTAAAGCGATCGCATATTCCCTCTAATGAATAATGCCCGAAAGAAGAAGTCCTTCGTTCCCAGCCTTGTGTAACAAGAGCCCTCATGGCATGTGTGTAAAGGACCAATTCTTCATCTTGAGCTTTCATCCTACTAACCAGACACTTACCTATATCATTGAGCCAGACTTTGTAATCTTTACTCAAAGATGAAAGTGCTTGTGGGTGCAAGTGCAAATCAGTATCCTGGTATGTGACAGTTGTACTGCTGCCACTGCAGGCTTCTTTTTGTTGAATTCGTCCTAGAACTTTCTTGACAGTTGGAAAGTCTTCGAAATTCTTCACTTTAAGTTCCTGTAGACTCTTCTTTGTTCTTAAGAACGCTTCAGTAGCCCTTGCATTGCACAGCTCCTCCTCTTGTAATATTTTGCTGAGTACTCCGATAGACTTTAAAACATCGTGAAACAATGCACAGGCTAACAAAATCTTTGACTTTCTCCATCGTAAAACGTAGCCCTTTAATTTCTCTCGATCAGCTGACTTGACTTTTCTGTCTTGTGACAACATCGTTAGGTGATTCGGGTAAGCTCCGTATCTGTCAATTAACCGTGCCAATGCAGCCACTTTGTGAGAAACAAACCTTGTTCCACATGCTCTGAGTGGCCTAGTACCTCCTTTCATAGGCATCTCTGTTTCTGTCAAGCACTCCTTCAGGTTGTCGACAATCTCCTTCAATTCATGGCACTTTTTAGGTGACTTGTCATAGACGTAGTAAATCTGCAACAACAGCTGATCAATTTCTTTGAAGTAAGTATCTTTCAAAGGATCTTTAATGGACAATTCCAGCCTGTGGGCAAAGTACCAGGAAACAACTAACCATGGGATGTCTTTCAGGAGGTAACTCTTAAGACCACTATCACTTCCTATGTTAGTATTGGTGCCATCACATCCTAGCCCTACCATCTTACTCCTCCATTCTACTCCCATGTATGTCAGAGATTTCTTCACACAGCCATACAAACCCTCTCCAGTCGCACGTGCAAGGTGACGTACTGCAAAAGACTTATCTCTAACATGCACTGTGACTTCCTCAGCACTGCTGTATGGATCAAAGAAAAGAGCTAAAAATAACTCTCTTCTTCCACATTGCTGCAATCAGTGCTACTATCCAACAGCAATGAGAAAAACTTAGTATTACTCATCTTCTCTTTCAGTTTCCCTTGTAGATCTGCAGCGATGGCTTCCACAAACGAGGCACAGCCATGATCATTACGGTAGCTAGCTCCAATCTCTACTCTTTGTTTCTCCTCAATATCACATAGAGGCTTCATGTTTTTAAAAAATAGGTTTTCTTTCGCTACCATATAAGCTAGTTCGAATTTTTGCTTCAACTTACACTTGGTGGCTTCATCCATCGATGGTTGCAACAATGCTTTAGCGATAGGCGCGTAATCAAAAACATTTGTTGAGTGCTGCTTCCAGTACAAGGACATTGCGCGCTTGTGCATCTCCGTGTCTGCGTGGTCCTTGAAGGCTGATGTTCTAGTGTTCTTGGAGCCATTAATAAACGCTGGGTTGTAATTTCGAAGTGAAACTAACCGTTCGTTAAACTGAATACAGACGGCACACTTCAGAGCTGACACGTGCTCGTGGTCGCCTTCGACAACATAGTACTTCAGCCAAACGGTCGTGTCCAAGTCTCGTCATTCTCAACAATCCATTTATCTACAGTTCTTCTTGTTAAAACTTTGTTTTGCTTGTCCTGACATAATTTCCTAACAAATGGGCGTGCAGCGCCATTTCTACTGGTATATGTGGGTTCACCAGTCATAATTTTATTTTACAAAAAAGTTAACAAACAAGTACACAAAAAAATGGAATTTTAGGAACCATAGCAGATCAATAAAAAGTACTGAAACAAGCTGGAGTAGTGCACAAAATTAAATCACAGTAAAACAATAAGAAGTGTTATATCCCTACTGTGCATTTCCATTGTGATTATCTTTGGGCACAGTAGGGATATACCACTTCTTATTGTTTTTGCTGTGATTTAATATTATGCACTACTCCAGCTTGTTTCAGTACTTTTTATTAATGTGCTATGGTTCCAACTCCAGTTGAAAATTCAATTTAAAAAAATTGCATACTTGTTTTATTTTTATTACCATTTACCACAAATACCAGTGATTAACCACACTAGAGATATCACATGCATCTATTCTATAATGACTTTATTTGAATTGTGTGATAGAATTGATAGGCACAAATTACTGTCCTACTTGACCCCATTTCTTGACACTGAGACAAACAGTGCAATATAAAATCACTTTTTATGTTACTTTTCAGGTGGTCGTCAAGCTGATGATATTGTCAGATGGTTGCTTAAGCGTACAGGTCCTTCTGCTACTGATCTTACAGAAGCTGATCAAGCGAAAACCTTTGCTGATAGCAATGAAGTAGTAGTTATTGGATTTTTTGAAGACAAGGAATCAACAGAAGCTAAAGCACTGTTAGCAGCTGCAGACAGTTATGATGACTTACCATTTGGTATTACATCATCAAAGGATGTTGCTGAAGCTTTAGAGGCACAAATGAACACTATTGTGGTGTTTAAAAAGGTGGGAATCATGTCACTAGTACTGTGTGTGCTTATGCTATTTGTAATATGCATAAACATTGACTTTTACAATTTTGCAACTTTTTTTTACATAGTTTGATGATGGAAAGGCAGTGTTAGACAAAGATATCACTGCTGAAGGTATTGGAGAATTTGTAGCAGGGGAACAGTTACCTCTTGTGGTTGAATTTAATGATGAGGTATGTCTGCTACAGTATGTAATTGTGTTATATATGCAACAATAGTAAATGTAGGCACACTGCAGGGGGGGAGGGTAGGACAAGACCTCGTGTACTACGAAGTGCTGACAAAATTATTTTTATTAAATGTAGTTGTACTACCTGTTGAAAGTAATATCATACAACAACGATTGTATTGTAATCATTGATGACCAATGTTACTGTTGATGTGAAAATCGTGACTGCCACACATTGCCATCATTGTAAGTCTAATTACTCCATAACGGCAGTATTTTCCAATCGAGAATCACACCATTGCAAACAACAAACTAAATAGAACTAAAATATGTATGGAGGAATGCGTAACTTTGTGTTATAAGGAAGGCAGTGGTCTTCTGTAAAACGAAGATGGATTATTGTTTGGCATTGACTTAATGGTAATTTCTTGCACAACAATAACATCATAACAGTTTTGTTCTACACAAAACAGTACTTGTGATATGAAGCGATGAACGGGCATGTCATCTCCACTGAACGTCTGCTTCGTTATTTCTTTATCACGAATTCATGAGGTAGTCATGTGATCTTTTGTATACAAATCAAATTACCATCACATGCTGAGTCTAGTGGTGTTTAGTTTGATGCACTAGGATGAAGTACCTTTGAGATATAGCCGATCAAAGTAGCAGGTGTTGAGTAATAGCGGACGATAATAGTAGAGCTACTTTTTCTTGGCGGCCTAGCAGCGGAGATTCTCTTAAAACAAAGTGATACTTGGTGTGGAATTTCATAGTGAGTATTGTGTTGTTAGCGAATTCTTTCTATTGTGTACTGATAAGTAGTTGTAATGGCTTATCCAGCCCATGTACTTGCATCCAATATATTGGACTTTGGTCTTCGAAGGGTTATTAACAGTCTTCATGCATTTCTCTAACCTACTAGAAATGGCATACTTCTACATACATGTAAACATGAATTCTTCCTTTTTAAACACAATAGCTTACAGATAGTAGAGTACAATATATTGCTCGGGTAGAATAGCCAATCAAAAGTGAATTTGATTGGCTATTTGCAATATTGTATAGCCAGATTGTACTGCCTTGTTCAAAACACACCCCACGGTGCAAGACACAAGCATTTTTTAGGGCAGTCTGGAGGCATGCCCCCAGAATTATATATATTTATATATACATATAAATGGAGCAGTCTGAGCTAAGACTAATTTATGCATTATTCCTATCATTTAAACATCTATGTTACATGTTTTATGTTATAAAGGCAAACAATTAAGATTTACAGTGATAAAAAAATTTGATAGGCACAAATGGCCTACCAATAGATGCATTGATCAGTCATTCATCAGAAAATAGCCAATGGCACCATCAACCATTTTATTATACTCTAGATAGCAAGTGTTTTATTGTTACGAATTTAGCGGTTACTCTGGACTGTTTTTATCACGTGACTTGTACATTACATCGTACACTAAATTTAACTTATATTACAAAAAATGTTCTAAATGTTTCCTATACTGCCAGGGGTTGATTACCCCAAGTAATCAAGTTACTATCACTACCATAAAGAATTCATTGTCCTATCGATCAGTCAATGTTCCATTGATACCTCAAGGGGAATGAGATGCTGTATAGGTCTGCGTAAACTTGAGGCTTTCTTCTCCTGATTCAAAACGAGAACCTTTGCTGCTCTGGTCTGTCCATCTCTTCCTGTGATCAGTTCCACCACTCTTGCCAGCTTCCACCAAATCCGGTGGGTGAGGTCATCCTTTAGAATAATTATGTCTCCTGGCTTAACAGTTGTCCGTCGTGACTGTCCATGACCTTCTCTGCTGGAATTACTATGTTCCCGTAGACCCAGCAGATATTCCCTTCGCCACTGTCGTGTGAAATCATTTAACAACTTAAACTGATGTTTCGCTCTTCTTGTAAGCGACTTGTTTGCATTTGCTATTTCAAATTGACGTTGACTGGGGCCCTTTATTATCTGTCGGCCATAGATTAAATGAGCTGGAGTCAACGTTTGTGACACTCCCTCTACATCATCATACAGGTGTACATATAAGTTAAAGGGCGATTGTTGATTGTTCCTTCAATTTCAACTACAATGGTCCATAACTCCTCAAATGTTAGTGTGGATCTGCCAATGGTCTTCTTCAAACATCTTTTCGTGATTCCTACCATCCTCTCCCAAAAACCACCCCACCATGGTGCCTTCTCCACTATGAATTTCTATTGAATCTGATTATTCACCATGTAGGTTTGTACTTCCTTACATCTAACAATCTTCTTAATTTCTCCAGAGGCAGACTTAAACGTTTTTGCATTATCTGAAAGAAATGTTGATGGTAACCCTCGTCTACTTGTGAATCGTCTAAAGGATTGAAGGAATGATACAGCAGAAAGATCTTCAGTTATCTCCAGATGGACAGCCCTGGTTGAAGCACACGTATATAAACACAAATATACCTTCCATTGCTGATTGTTAGATTGGACATATAGTGGTCCAGCAAAATCTACACCTGTGTGTATAAATGGCGGTCCATCACTTACTCTCTCTCCAGGAAGATCAGGTTGCACTGACGAGGTATAGGGTTTACCTTCGAACTTCAGACATAGAACACACCTTCTGATCACCTTTTTGACAGACTCACGTCCTCATATAATCCAGTATGTCTGACGTATTGCATTCAATGTTTCTCTTATCCCATTGTGATGAACGACCTTGTGATATTCTGAGATCAGTAAAGTTGTGTACTTGTGTTTTGCTGGCAACAAAATCGGATTGTTGGCTCCTTCAGAGAGTGATGATTCACCAAGCCTTCCCTTGCAATGGATTATTCCCTGAGTGTCTAGGTACAAGATGATTTGCTTCATTCTGACTTCCTTTATGCCTCTTGTTAATTCTTGCCACTCCTGAGGGAAGCACTGCTTTTGTACTGTTGTGGTCCACATCTGCTCTGCTTTAGAAATACCTTCAGCAGTCAAATTCTCTTCACTTCGTTGGCTTGATTTTACCCTGTCCACAATTCGTAAAACAAGTGCAGTAACACGTAATAACTTCAGTCTTGTACTGTACCGTTCTGGTGAAACAATCGCTTCTAAATCAATGTTGGGTGTTGCTACTTGTCTGGATGTGGTAACCAAGGAGTGAACTATTGTTTTCTTTACAAGTTCTGCATTAGCACTTTCCACATCAAAGCTGGTAGGCAGATCAGGCCAGTTCTCTGACCCCTGTTGAAGGAAGCTTGGTCCATTCCACCACGTTCTGTTATTCATTAAATCCATGGCCCCACCTGAGCGAGAGGGTAAGTCTGCCAGATTTTCCTTTCCTGGGCAGAATCTCCAAGATTCTTGATCTGTCAAATTTCTAATCTCATTAACTCTGCCTTGTATGTATTGTCTCCAGCAACGGTTATTCCTAATCCAACACAAGGCCGTGTATGAATCCACCCAACAATAAGAATTCATTTCACCCAGTGTCGGCTGAAGTACTGTCTTCACTGTACTTAGCAATCTTGCTAAAAGCGTAGCACCCATCGACTCTAACCGAGGGATACTCTGCTTTTTCATTGGGGCTACACGTGTCTTGGAGGCCACAAAACTAACTTCAACACTGTCTCCTTCATAGCATATTCTGAGATATACAACAGCAGCATATGCTTGTTCACAGGCGTCACTGAAACCATGTAATTCATAAGTAACATGCTGTTCACTGCGATTCACATAACATCTAGGGATCTTCACCTTTGCTAACAATTCAAACTCCTTTG